>NC_133647.1:63029977-63703003 GCF_009905375.1 Apium graveolens
TACAAATTTAAAATCCTACAAATTCATATCCGAGTACGATACTTTAAAACATAAAAAACGCATAAGAAATAATTTACATCGCGAACCGTTTACGAGAATTTATTACGAAAATAAATAAGCGACCGAGCGAATGCGTAAATGAATAAATAAACTAATCAAACCAAAATAACTATACAAGCTAACTAGAGTAATAAACTAACCATGGTCAAGTAACCAAATAGTAACCTAGCTAGATAGGAAATGATAACCTAAAAGCAAGCAAATAGTAACTTAGGATCTAAACTAAATAGAATAGCTTGGAACCTAGGATAGCTAGAAATTTTTTTATTGATTTCCTAGTACTAGGTGATATATAAATGATTATATCCTTAGACTTTCACAAGAAGAATTCAAGAAAACACACAAAAGCTCTCTCTCTCTCTCTCTCTCTCTCTTCAAGAACAATGCTGATTTTCAAGAACACCATGGAAAAAAAATTCATATCTCATGTTCTACTCATTCACATATCACCAAATTTTTACCAAACCTCTTTCATATCATGGGTAAGTCACTTACCAAATTTCAATCAGATCCATTAAGTTTCAATTTTATAAAAATGTTTGAAGTTGAGGGTGAATAGTAACTTTTTAAATCACTAACTTATTTTCTTGATTTTTCATGAAAGTTTAAGGCTCCTAAAGCTAGACCAAGGCTTCATCAAGGATCTTAGGACTTTATTAAGTATTAAAAAGCTTCAAGGAAGGTATAAACATTCATCCAAACTTGGTTTAAGTTTTAAGTTTAAAGAAAAGTAAGGATCTTGGATATAAGTATGGTTTTGATGATTGATTTGATATTATTTGATGTTTAGTTAATTAGTTTTAAGGTTGATGATTGTTGCCTCAATAACATGATTTTCTTGAGAGTAGTTAGTGTTGAGATGATGATTTGATGGTTGTTGCTGGTGGTATAATGATTTGAGAAGTAAACGAAACTCGGACCGTAACCTCGTTAAAACGAACAAAACTCAACTTAAGTTTTTGTAGAAGTTCCCGAATGTATAAACTGTAGTTTCTTGAAAAGAGAGATTGATTATGATAGAAAATATTATGAGTATCTTTTAGGTGCTTGAATCGCTTGATTTCAATTAACGGATCAAAAGTTATGACCGTTTTAGTAAAAGTGATTTTTATAGAGAGTAAAAAATAGATTTTTTTAACTTCCATAAAATTTCAAGTAAAAATTTTGATATTTCAATTTTATAAAAATCTCGGAGCCGATGTCGCGCAGAGTACGAATGTCAAAAACAACCCCCTGTTAGGAAACTGCCACTTTGGGATTTTCACCCCTGTTAAAAGAAAACCATTTTCAAATGATGTGTTCTAAATTTTATCTAGATCGTTCTTGCAAAAACGTTGCGTCAATGGAGTTAACGGTTTGAGAGATATCGACGTTTTAGTGAAAGCGGTATGAATAGTAAAACTCCGTAGTTGACCGAACTTTTATAATGCTTTTCACCTATTTAAACTCATTTTATCAAAATGAAACTTTTATGATAAATATTACAAGCACTCAAGAAGCTCCTAGAGGTGTTTTCATACTAAAATATTAATATTACAATTTATTAAAAATGATAGAGTGTAAGTCGCGTAATAGTAACATTCGGTAAAGTCAACTTTGGAAGACTATTTTGACCGTCCGTTTCGACCAAGGATTGATACTTATTTTGAGGCGGTCCAATATTGAAAATTATGATGTATCGTACTTATTAGAATTATTAGTTGGTGATGGGATTAGGAATACTGATTAAGATTATGATATTTGTTGATTAGAAAATCAGGAACGAGAGGAAGTCGGGAAACGTATCTTGGACTTCAGGCAAGTTTTCAAACCCTATCTTTTTAAAACTGTTGTGTTTTTTTTGTTTTCAAATAAATTCTATATACATGATGTTGTAAAATGATATTTTACGAATTGTGAAATATAATATCATACGATATGTTAACGATTTGGTATATGAATATTACTAAATTTCAATCGATAACGATAGAGAGTAGCATTGAATATATTATGTGATGGCCTCAACCCCGGGGTCAGGAGTTGACGTCATCAACAACCACAACAAAAAACATAATATAATCAATTTCAATGATATAATGTGAATATGACCCCTCTACCAAGATATTTTCCAGGTTTAAGTATGCTTTAGGCCACACAACTATCACCAACCAATTTACCTTATACAATCCCAACAATTAACTTAATATAGCAACTCAACATACCACATCTGGTCTGAACACAACTACCTCAGAGGAGCCTGACACGAAAGGAACTGGTGCTCTGCCCTGACTACCACGGAAGAATCTCCTAGGCATCTGCAATACATATACAAAACATTATGCAAGGGTGAGCAATCAATTGCTCAGTAGTACCACTATATGAATAACAAGTAAAACAGTTTGTGATAAAATAGTTATAGGAACAGAATTCATATCTCATTGGAAACAAATAAAACATTCATAAACTGGATAACCAAAACTAGCATGCTCTGTAAAATAATAACATCAGTTGTGTGCTGTGTACAAATATTAGAGTTTAATCCTAACATGCCATTTTTATTTCCAAATCCACTGTATAAATCACTTGTTCCGTTACGAGAACCACAAAGCCAAATCAAATACGAAGTGAATATGTGAAGACAGCTAATTAGGCTATCAACACCATACGGCTCCAACTGCCATCCCATTTACCTGTTCTGGAACTCAGAGACTAGCTAGGTCTCTGACCAGCTGGACTAATCAGTTATATAGTGCGCGCAACCGAATTAGCCTCTTACGCCACCTCGGTAGGCCCCCTGGCCCCAATGTATCCCATATCTGATCGTCTTATCCATTTTTCAAAACACTTGTACATATCTCATTTCAAAACCATTCATTTTAACAACACAAATAAAACCAGTTCACAATCAATTTCATTCGAGATAGGTACCTTTCGAAGTTACTTTTCCCCAAAACAGATTTTAAAAAATGATTTATAACTACAGGGGATACGTAATTTAAACATTTCTATTCCATTACGAAATTAAAACATTAGCTACTCAAATAAACTGAACCATAAAAGAATGGTCAGGGGTACTTGCCTTGCAGAGCTTACAACTATCACTGACTGATTTTGGATCGACACGGATGCTCGACTTTATCGCTTTACTATCAGACTATCCCGGATCCGACTTTGACACCCAGGTCCTTCGCTTGGAACCTTGCTAAGTTTGTCGACAGATCACTAGGTTATCTTTAGTCCAACGTCAATTCTCGAGTCATTCGACTAGCACCTACAAGGTCGAACTATTTTATGTTAGACGTCTAGGTATGCTTGATATATCCTCAATAACAAACCTACCCATACGATATCAAATCTTGAACCGAAATTATACATATTGCTATAATAGACAAAACAGCCAGTTTCCGCATACTCAAAAATCAGTTTAGGATTTAATTCTATAAAATACATATAAGCACCGCTTCAGCAAATTAGGGTTGTTGAATATCTTACAAAATATTTCAACACGACACGCAATTAGAGTTCATAAAATACTTATAATTATACAACTATGCGTTCGATTGGTATTCCTGATAATCGACAGGATAGATTCCCATTTTTTTGGAATTAATTTCCTGAAAATTGGGCAGCGTTTCCTTTATTTATCGGACTACCCGTCGTAACATAAATCAACCTCAAATCACAACTAACAACTAATCAATTACAAATCAACCAACCACATAATCCAAACAATCTCGAGGATAAGTATTTAACCGCTATTTTTTTATATTGAGAATTATAAAATAAAATTTATAAATTGTTATTTATTATATATTAGGACTCAGAATCGCGTCATCATAGTCCACCGTCGGCTCGCCGAGGCTCATCGCCGACGGCGGCAAAACTCGTTGGTGCCCGACAAAATTCGGGTTTCCTAACGAGTTCCACTGATAATTAATTAGTAACTTTCCAAAAATAAAATCCGAATAATCATAAGAATTCATTCGAAAGATTTACCCAAAATAATCCGAGTAAATATATTAAATATTCGTTTCGGAATTTCAGAAAATAACCGAATAAATCGATCATCATAATCTGAAATAATCATCGGGAAAAGAAACTACAGAGTATACAAATTATGTTCACAAACACCGAACAGACCAACCCAACAATAACAGATGCTTGACTGAGATACATACACGTATATGCGTGTATACACAAATCAAACAAGCAGAACAATTATCCTGACTGAACCAAGGCAATGGCGGCCGGAACAGAACAGGGACCACGGCAGCAAGGTCGCCGGATTCAACCGGAAATAACAGGCATAGATACACACAGTTACGCACGCACACACAGTTACGCACGAACACACACACACTACAAATACGCACACACCACAAACGCCACCATCCTAGCCGGAAATCCGAGGAAGGCGGCGACTGAACCAGAAGGATAGGTGGCACAACTTACTGATAAAACAGGGAGAAAAACCATAGGGGAGTCATGGGAAGGAATAACAGGGAAAAGAGGAAGAAATGGATCCTACACAGGATAGATTCCACCCTCCCCCTTTTGCTCGAATGTATCTATAAATATAACCCTCTATTCTGATTTAATACAGCATAAAAAAACCAGCCAATCAGTAACTGCCACCCTTCTATTTGTTTTACCAGCAATTGACACGTGTTCAAATATTAATACGTACTCTCGTTAAACCATCATTTTATCCCTCATTTCGCGTTTTAACAAACCATTGCGCGGGTAAAATAACCCGAAAATTACTAAAATAGTTTTAAAATGTTACAAATATCCCGAAGTTTATAAAAACATAAATTTCATAATTTTAAAACAATTTTTGAAACACAATTTATACCCGCTTTTTAACAATTAACGAAACAACGCGCGGGTGAAATAAATCCCAAAAATTTCCGAAATAATTTTAAAATTCTCAGAATAATCCGAACTTACATAAATACGAGTTTCATAATTTTTGAAGAATTCTGGAATTAAATACGGATTTTACAATTAAATGCAATCAGAAAATCATACAGGGCTAAATAATTGATGAAATATTGATTTCTAAATTTTATAAAATCCTAAAAATAATTATTGTAATTATAAAACCATAAAAACAATTTTAGAGACATTACAAATATTTATTCAAATAAATCTGCCCTAGAACCACTTTTACAAGTAACAACGAGACAATACAGCTCAACAAACAATTATACAAATGATCCTTGAACACCAACGATCACACCTAATTAATAACAAAATAATATTTAACTAACAGAACCCATACACATAATTTATTTATTTCATTATTTAAGAACTATATATTTAAATAATAAAAATATATGAGTCGTTATATTCTTCCCCCTTAAAAAGATTCTGTCCTCAGAATCTGATCTAACCAAACAAGTGAGGATATTTGTCAAGCATATCTGACTATAACTCTCAAGTAGACTCTTCTACTCGAGGACTTATTCAAGCATACTTACTATCGATATAAACTCATTCCCGAGGTCTCGATCTAGGTTCTAGATTAGTTCGTACACACTATCTTAATTCAATCGAGGATATACTCCTTCGACACAAAGGCGCAAAACACACTAGGAGTATGCTGTAATTATGGCAACAACACCAGCTCAAAGATGAGTTTACCTAATTTTTTCAGTATTTTTAATGGTCCATTATATCTAGGACTCAGCTGCCCTTTGGTTCGAACCTAAACAACCCTTTTTAAGGTAACACCTTTAATAATACCATCGATCCTATTTCTATCCTTCAGACTCTTTCGATACAAGTCCGCGTTCTTTGTCTGAATCAACACCACTGCGTCTTCGGTTTACAGCACTAACTTAAGACTTAACATCTTCTTTTTTCTTACCCTATTCCAGTAAAGCGGGGTTTTATGCTTACATCCAATCAAAGCTTTGTAGGGTATCGTTCCCACACTAACATGATAACTTCCTTTATCTGAGTCGTCCTTTGACCTTTACCATTTGTCTGGGATGGTAAGCGGTACTCATTTTTCACTCAATCCCCAAGCATTCCTGGAACTTTGTCCAAACCCTCAAGTTAAACCTCGGGTCTCAATCAGTCATAGTTTCATTCAAATACATCTTCACTAGCTTATCCAAGGGTATCTCTCATCGATTAGAAGGAACATGCGGACTTCGTCAATTTATCAACAATTACCCAAAAGTTCTCTTTCATGCCTTGATACGCCCGAGTGCTTCCAGGTGAATAGAATCATAGAATTGCGGGCTTCTCTTTATATTTTACTCTTCAACTTAGTCACACTGAAATTCGTGCTCTAGCGGAAAAATCCAAACATACCTCTACCGTCCTTTTGGGTGCAACTTTCCTTTCCATTTAAACTATCCAGTTATTGATTCATAGTTTCTTCTTAACACTTCTTGATTTCTTCCACTCATTCTGAATGAAAAGTGATCTCATGCAATTACTCTTTATTACCTCCAGGTACTTGAATTTCAATTTTTAACTTCCCCATTCTTCTGCTAACTCTTCAATAATCTTAATAATATTCAATTTTCTTTTTTACTCAAAATATCTGACTTTATACTGGCTTGTCCTGGATGTAACTAATAGAACAATCGTAATCCTTCATCACTTTCAATATAGAATTCGTACCTTGGAACTTAGCATACCATTCTTGCCTTTCCAACCTTTTTGTAGGGAAATCTTCAGGTGTTCAGTTTGATCTTCCCTAGTTCTGAAGGGACGAGGATGTTAACAATAAATACAATTACAACTTACCCGAGCACTCTTATACACTACGTCCATTTACTCCTTATAGACGACTTGTGCATTGTCAACCCAATTACCATCACCAAAAACTTGTAATGTTTATATCTTGTTCTAAACAGGGTCTTTAGTATGACCTCAGTCTTAACCTTCAACTGGCGGTAACCTGCTCTGCGTTAACCTTCAAGAACCAACATGCTCTTCTAATTGAGTTATATAAATAGTCAGTTCCATGCAGGGGTTACTTATTCCTATTTGTCAATTTTTCAAAATTTTGATAATCAGTACGTAACTTCATACATCCATTCTTCTTTTCTATAAACCACATCAGTGCACTACACGGAATACATTTTGTCTCGTTTTTCCTTAAATAACTATTTGAGTTCTACTGGCCATATGCTACGGGGCTTTAAACACCAGCCCGACTCTGTATAGTAACCAATGAGAGATCTTATCTCATGCTCTGAGGTAATCTTGGTAAGTCATCTGGTAAAACACTTGGGACTTCACTCACTATCTGGATTTCTTCCAACTTTGGTATTTCCTCCTTGCCTTCTGGATCTTCGTACTTACATACTCAGGAACTAATCGGGCCAATTCTGTAAATTTGGCCCCATACTCTAACACACTTCTTTCACCTGGTTCCGGTTCTAGAAACTCGACTTCCAACGGATTCCTTAGACCATCGGGAAAATACTTTTCCAAGAACAATTCTGTAAATCTCGTTCAAGAAACAAGGCCTTCTTGAGTGAGGGTAAATGCCTTTTCCATTTCCTTAAACCAATTTCAGGCAACAACAGGGTCCACTTTTCTCTCACTCCGGGGTTTTAACAGACTGAAAGGACTTAAAACTAGTGATTTAGTTTGGCTTTCTTTATTGATATTGTTATTGCTGAATCTGTTGGATTAACTGCAACTGTTGTTGCTGCTGCTGGTGCAACAAGTCTGGAATTTCATTTATAACTGGACCCTCCGCAATACTATTACTAATTTCTTTAGACTGGGTAGCTTTCTTGGGTAGCATTTTCATGAAATATAGTAGTGGATTTATTCAAAAATATAACAAGAATATTTGACAAAAGTTATCACCGTTTAAACGGTGTACCTGTATCAAGAAAATGTTGCCCAATCACAATACCCATGTCTTTACTATCAGGGGCCATTTATAAAAGAGATCTAGATTAACAACACTAGCAACAATAGCAACGATGACAGTAGTAGAATGAACAATAGTACAGGAAAACTGAATTATAAAGAAACTAATCACCGTAGCATGGCTCCTTAATACAACAGCAACTGACTAACTTCCCGGCACTACTCAATTACCACATCAACACTAATCTGATATACTACGAGACTTTGCTGGCTATATCAACCACCAATTACATAGAACAAGCTGGTAAATCAGGTCAAGTTAAGGAACACTGGACTCTTCTAGGCACCATAGTCCAAATTTCCACCAACCATTCCTCTAATGATGATTTCTTATTACCCAAAAATGATTCATCAACCACTGAATTATTTTTCCCGAGGCTATAACTCCACTATTAGGTCCTGAAATCTCGTTGTTACCATTATTTTTAAATATTATCCTGATATAGGAATTCCATTCTTCTTGACAATCAACTTTCATTTACTCCCAATAATCAAGACTATCTACTACAAAAATTACTGACGAATTCATTGTCATGGAATTTCGAAATCAAGGAAATCGATAAGAAGGAACAATGAAGAAGATATAGGTATGACTGAAAGCAACCATACAAGTACATAAGATGGCCAGTATAAGTACCGCACAGTTCACAACACATAACTCGGTGGCATCCCACCAGACCCTTTATCACACAAACAAATAGTCAAATTATATGCATTGTTTGCCCCAATCAACCAAAAGAATCACTGAAGAAGGAAACAATATTGTAAATAGAAACTCACAGGTATGAAGTGAATAATCTGATTTATAATAAGATCAACAGAGCCCTAAGCTGCTTACTTCACGTTCTTAACTTCCTCACAAGAAAATAAGCAACTTATGAGATAATAAATAATTAATCTAGAAACAAAATACGTCTCAAGGAAGAAGTATAAGGGTTCAAGATATAAACCACAGTACTGCTCCGTATTCACTATAAGACTTGGTTGCTATAGAAGCCACCAACTATTATCATACCATCCAAACTTACCGAGGTCATATACTCGGTCCAATGACATTCCTTGACATAAAAAAATGCGATACCTAGAAATAATGTTGGCGTTTCTTCAGCTGACACAACAAAGGCCCGCTCCAACACTGAACTCTCGCGTTCAGACTCATTTTCTTGAGAGGGATATCTAAACCTCTATCGGTATTGCCCACGATACATATATATACGAAGGAGACCTATTAAAACCTAGGACAGTTCCAGCCAATCCTCAATAGACTTCAGGGTTGCGTCTCTGAAACCCTTGACTGAACTCACAGACTCGCTCCTCTGATTGAGTTGCTGACTCACATCTATATATATAAACCTTCCTGCACTCTTTTAACTCCATCCCTAACCTAAATCAGGGACTCAAACCTGTAGCTATGATACCAACTGTGGCAGCCTCAACCCCGGGGACAGGAGTTAACGTCATCAACAACCATAATAACAAACGTAACATAATCAATTTTAATGATATAATGTGAATATGACCCCTCTACCAAGATCTTTTCCAGGTTTAAGTATGATTCAGGCCACACAACTATCACCAACCAATTTACCTTATACAATCCTGACGATTAACTTAATATAGCAACTCAACAGACTACATCTTGTCTGAACACAACTACCTTAGAGGAGCCTGGCATGGAAGGAACTGGAGCTCTTCCCTAACTACCACGGAAGAATCTTCTAGGCATCTGCAATACATATACAAAACATTCTGCAAGGGCGAGCAATCAATTGCTCAGCAATACCACTATATGAATAACAAGTAAAACATTTTGTGATAAAACAGTTATAGGAACAGAATTCATATCACATTGGAAAACAAATAAAACATTCATAAACTGGATAACCAAAACTAGCATGCTCTTTAAAACAATAGCATCAGTTGCGTGTTGTGTAAAAATACCAGAGTTTAATTCTAACATGCCATTTTTATTTCCAAATCCACTGTATAAATTACTTGTTCCGTTACGAGAACCACAAAGCCAAATCAGATACGTAGTGGATATGTGAAGACAGCTGATCAGGATATCAATACCAGACGGCTCCAACTGCCATCCCATTTACCTGTTCCGGAACTCAGAGACTAGCTAGATCTCTGACCTGCTGGACTAATCAGTTATATAGTGCGTGCAACCGAATTAGCCTCTTATGTCAGCTCAATAGGCCCCCTGGCCCCAATGTATCCCATATCTGATCATTTTATCCAGTTTTTAAAACACTTGTACGTATCTCATTTCAAAACCATTCATTTTAACAGCACACATAAAAACCAGTTCACAATCAATTTCATTCAAGATATGTACCTTTCGAAGTTACTTTTCCCCAAAACAGATTTAAAACAATGATTTATAACTACAAGGGATACGTAACTTAAAATATTTCTGTTCCATTACGAAATTAAAATATTAGCTACTCACATATACTGAACCATAAAATAATGGTCAGGGGTACTTGCCTTGCAGAGCTTACAACTATCACTGACTGATTTTGGATCGACCCGGACGCTTGACTTTATCACCTTACTATCGGACTATCCTGGATCCGACTTTGACACTCAGGTCCTTCACTTGGAACCTTGCTGAGTTTGTCGACTGGTCACTAGGTTATCTTTAGTCTAACGTCAATTCTCGAGCTATTCGACTAGCACATATAGGGTCGAACTATTTTATGTTAGACGTCTAGGTATGCTTAACATATCCTCAATAACAAACCTACCCATACGATATCAAATCCCGATCCAGAATTATACATATTGCTATAATACACAAAACAGCCAGGGTCCACATACTCAAAACTCGGTTTGGGATTTAATTCTGTAAAATACATATAAGCATCGCTTCAACAAATCAGGGTTGTTGAATATCCTACAAAATATTTCACCATGACACGCAATTAGAGTTCATAAAATACTTATAATTATACAGCTATGCGTTCGATTGGTATTCCCGATAATCGACAGGATACATTCCCGCATTTTTGGAATTAATTTCCCGAAAATAAGGCAGCGTTTCTTTTATTTATCGGACTACCCGTCGAAACATAAATCGACGTCAAATCACAACTAACAACCAATTAATTACAAATCAACTAACCACATAATCCAAAAAATCTCGAGAATAAGTATTTAACCGCTATTTTTTTATTTTGAAAATTTTAAAATAAAATTTATAAATTGTTATTTATTACTCCCTCGGTCCCATTCAATTCTATACATCACTTTTGGGCACGCTTTTTCAATACTAGTTTAAAGTATAATTCCATAATATTTTAAAAAAAAATCTGAATAAAAGTTTCATGTTTAAACTTTTATTCAAGAAATTTTTTTTGAAAAAAACATCATAAAACAATACTTTATAGAAGCCTCGAAATACGTGCAAACAGTGCATGTGTATAATCTAGAGGGACGGAGGGAGTATATATTAGGACTCAGAATCGCGTCATCACAGTCCACCGTCGGCTCACCGAGGCTCATCGCCGACGGCGGCAAAACTCGTTGGTTCCCGACAAAATTCGGGTTTCCTAACGAGTTCCACCGATAATTAATTAGTAACTTTCCAAAAATAAAATCCGAATAATCGTAAGAATTCATTTGAAAGATTTACCCAAAATAATCCGAGTAAATATATTAAATATTCGTTTCAGAATTTCAGAAAATAACAGAATAAACCGATCATCATAATCTGAAATAATCACCGGGAAAAGAAACTACAGAGTATACAAATTATGTTCACAAACGCCGAATATACCAACCCAATAATAACAGATGCTTGACTGAGATACATACACGTTATGCGTGTATACACAAATCAAAAAAGAAGAATAATTATCCTGACTGAACCAAGGCCACGACGGCCGTAACAGAACAGGGACAAAGGCGGCAAGGTCTCTGGATTCAACCGGAAACAACGGGCACAAATATACACAATTACGCACGCACACACGCACTACAAATGCGCACACACCACAAACGCCACCGTCCCATCCGGAAATCGGAGGAAGGCGGCGACTGAACCAGAAGGACAGGCAGCACAACTTACCGATAAAATAGGGAGAAAAACCACAGGGGAGTAACAGGAAGGAATAACATGGAAAAGAGGAAGAAATGGATCCTACACAGGATCGATTCCACCCCCCCCTGTTTGCTCGAATGTATCTATGAATATAACCCTCTGTTCTGATTTAATACAGCATAAAAAAAACCAGCCAATCAGTAACTGCCTCCCTTCTATTTGTTTTACCAGCAATTGACACGTGTTCAAAAATTAATACGTACTCCCAATAAACCCACATTTTATCCCTCATTTCGCGTTTTAACAAACTTTTGCGCGGGTAAAATAACCCGAAAATTACTAAAATAGTTTTAAAATATTACAAATATACCGAAGTTTATAAAAACATAAATTTTGTAATTTTGAAATAATTTTTGAAACGCAATTTATACCCATTTTTTAACAATTAACGAAACAACGCGCGGGTGAAATTAATCCCAAAAATTTCCGAAATAATTTTAAAATTATCAGAATAATCCAAACTTAAATAAATATAAGTTTTGAAGAATTCTGGAATTAAATACGGATTTTACAATTAAATGCAATCAGAAAATCATACAGGGCTAAAAAATGATGAAATATTGATTTCTAAATTTTATAAAATCCCAAAAATAATTATTGTAATTATAAAACCATAAAAACAATTTTAGAGACATTAAAAATATTTATGCAAATAAATCTGCCCTAAAACCACTTTTACAAGTAACAACGATACAATACAGCTCAACAAACAATTATACAAATGATCCTTGAACATCAACGATCACACCTAATTAATAACAAAATAATATTTAACTAACAGAACCCATACACATATTTTATTTATTTCATTATTTAATAACTACACATTTAAATAATAAAAATATACGAGTCGTTATATATGAGGAGTATATTTTAGACGGAGGATCGGTCAGTATAATTTGATGAAAACCCCGAAGTATTCCGGAGGTGTTTTATTTAAGAATATTAACGCTATAGTAGAGCGTGATGTATAAGTTGTAAGACCGAGAGTCGGTCGGTTTTTATAAAGTATAAACTCGGGAATCATCTCGGAGATGTTTTGGACGATTAAAAGTCCGTAGCTATTTTATTCGAAGGGACTCGATGTTCTCTTGTGAAATATTAAAGTACCTCGAATTTTATTTAAAAATGATTTCTAAAGATCGTATTCCCTCAACTCTATTTAAAGATTAATATAATTACTTAAACTTAAATTAGTTGAGGAATATTATTTCAAATATTCTTTTAAAGAAGAACTATTTAAGGTTTAATTGTTTAATAATTATTATTTAATTATTCAATATTTATTAAATGATTTAATATCATTTAAAAATCATAAAACCTAATTTAAAATATTTTCCGAGTTTCAAAAATTCATATTAATATTTTCAGATCGTCAAAGAATACCATCTCGACGTATTTTAAATATTTTGAATATTGTTTCAAAAGAAACTCCCCCTCATTTTGAATATAGTCTTTTCATACTGGTGATTATTATGGCTGAGCATTATCGCTCACTCTTGCTTTCTTTTAAATGTCACAACACAACATATTACCAGTATACCAGCGTGGGACTTAGTCACTTGAAATCGTGGGGAGAATCCCTTACAGCTTTGTCTCAGGTGGACCAGAGTATCCAGATAGGTATAAGATGTTAGTAGTAATTATTGTAACTTCATGTAGAGGTTACGAATAATTGTTTAAGATCCTGTAAAGTACATTTGAGTGTAATAAAAGAAGATTACATTTTGTACATCGTTTCTAAGGCTATAACTTGTATGTGTGTGCGTGAGATTGGGGTATGTTGGATTATTGAATTAATACAGGTTATACATGATTGAAGGATGGCGTGACGACCCAGATTCCTGACCCCAGATTTGGGGGCGTTACAGAAATGATATCAGAGCAATAAGTTATAGTACTTAGAGACGAGAGTGTTAGGAGTTTGTCTAAATGCGAGATTATGTATAAGCTCATATAGAGTTCATCATTGGACTACCGGATGTAGCCCCAATGTGTAGGTTAGGATAAGTGTATATTTGAGGTATTAAAGCATGACTAATAGGACCATTGGAGATTATCAGAATGATGAGAAGAAAAATTAGAATCATATATAATTTGGCAAAGATGTGGATGTAGAACTCGGAAATGAGTCTCTAGGGCATTTAGGGTAAAGACGGTATTATCAACGCCATATGTTCATTCGGAATTACACGAGCCTGGTTACTTGTAGTTCCTTATAGGTTGCCTATGAGGGGGCATCACATGTGAGAACCATCAAGTCTAATTATTATTATCAGTTGAGGTTATTGACCCAAACTAGTTAAATGATCATTTTACCAATGATGATTTGAATACCGTATGAATAACGAATTTAGCAGAGATAGTGTCCATTATACCCTTAAGGACTTATTTCCATTAAGGAAGATTTGAACGTAATATATGAATGTTATTGTAAGAGGAGTACACTACATAATATTATTAGTATGTTTCACATGTAAGGTTATGATGGTTTAGCTCATAGATCAAGAGCATCGAGAATTGATGGCATGTCTACAATTAAATGGCGTAAGATTACAACGAATGATGGTTCGATCTTCGAACCTTTTAAAAGGATAAACCAGTGAGTCTAGAGCGGAATTATTCGGTAGATATGATGTCAGAGACTACGTATATATACTCGTAGATCTCTAATACATTCGATAACGTATGTTCAATTACACAAACATGCCACCAAACTTATGGACTGCATTGATATTCCTAATAGATCTCTTTGATCTGTTCCCAGGGGGAACTGGCCACTTGTAATTAGTAACGGATGTGTGTAGCAGGCCTCTATCGGCTTAACAGATGCTTTTGGAATAATTCTGAGAAAGGTCTTCGAAGTAAAACACTGAAATGACAGATATACTTACGAAAGTCAAGTTAGTAAGTGACTTTAAAATGATGATTGAGGGAGACACTAGTTAAAACATGGAATTACAAAAATGAAGAGATGGGATCATCCTCGAACGGATAATGACAAGGGTTAGGATAATCAGTTAATTATTTTGGCATCTACTCACCGTCACACTACTCCCTCCAAACTGTAGATCATTCATATTACCTTGATAAGTCATATCAGGCAATCCTTTTCATTACCTACTTTGAACTTTTGATGTGACCATCTTGAATAGTCTTTCTCCGCATCAGGACTTGTTTAATTCTTTTAGTTGATCCATGAACTTTCATCCATAGATTATGATCTTCTTGTTCAGCTCAGAGCTATTTATACTTCATTTCAATTATCCAAGACATTTTTAATAAATTTTCCTCAATTCATCGATGAATATTCATAATGAGTATCTTCAATTGACTCTTCTTCTTACTTACTCTTCTCAGTCGAGATTGTAAATATCTAAAAAATTGTTAAAAACATGGATGATCTAATATTCATAGATTCCTCAGTAATCCTTTTCTTCTATTCGGGATAAGATTGTATATTGAACTTTGAAATCATAGTAAGGATATCAATTTGATATTGGTATTCCGAATTCAATTCTATATGAGAATCTGAAAAAGTATGTGAACAAGGGCACCTATGAGTGTACCATTTTATTGGCAAGAAATATTTGATGAGAGGCTATCGATTGTTCTGATGCCAAGACCACTCGATTCAGAGTTATAATTATCTTTCTCGGCCCAAATTTGGAAACTCTTTATTTCAAAATTGTCATCCAGGTAGCCACAAATTTCTTCAGTGGTTATGATGTTGAGATTTTTTTAGATAAAATGAAATATGCTTAGTTGCATATGTTCTCATGAATGACTAGCTAATTGTCCTAACTAGTCGAAATTTTAATTAATACGACGGAAGCCTAGCTAATTGTCCTAGCTAGTTGCTATGGGCCAAACCAATTGAGCTGGCCATTTTCTTAGCCGGTTGATAATATTGCTTGATATGGACTAGTTATTATTTTGCTAGTTCCACTTCCAATCAAATTTTTATTATTCCATAGTGCATTATATATGTAAAATTTAATTGTTGATGAAATTTTCAAAGAATGATTTAATTGAGACCTAACTAGGTCGCCCACTCAAACGAGAATTCATATTCAGTTTTATGAAATATTTTGTTCATGAAATGTTCTATTCTTTCGTTTATATAACGAATATCCAATTAAAATCATAAAGTGATTGAATAACAATATACTTCCTTATTTGTTAATCATTGAATAAAATTCCTTCTTTCAAAATACGATCTCTTTAAAACCTCAATGGTTAACCTTTGGTTGAGGATATTATTATTCGAAAAGAAAAGTATTCTTTCAATGGGGAAATCTTACAAGTGTCATTCGAATGATATTATTATCTAGCAATCATTGCTTTCAAGTGATATTCTTTATTATATCATAATATAAAATTCTAAGGACATGGAAGGATAATCCTTGTTGTATTATTCCTTCCAAGTTATAAATCTTTTGAGTGTTGCGACTCTTTTATTCAGAGCTCCTTATTTGTTCAGATGTTAGATTTTGGAATCTTGTTAAGATTGTCTAAATTTCATCGATATGAGACTGAAAACCCAATGCTATGTTGGTGCAATCGGAACATCGTGATGAGTAAGTTGTTTTAAAAAGGGAATACCATGTGTGATTATTATCATAAGGATCTTTGATATGTTTATGGAAAAACGATAATAGAGATACCAATGTGATTAGTGAGGTACGCTTCTATGAAACACTATTGGGATAGGTACTAATGAATTCGGGGAAAAAAACCAAGCATGTATGAATTCGAGGAATAGGATTTTGAAAAAGTAAAGGTAAGATTAGTAACAACCCAGTGTTTGCAATACCTGACGATAAAAATAGGATTTTGTGTGAAGTATAATGATATGCCTATGCGGCCGAAGGACCGTGACACAAGGTGTTCCAATAATAATCTAGAATAATCGCGATAAGGTTCACACTAAAAGGGACAAAGAGTTTAACTTATGAGGAAATTTTGGAATTTTTTTTACACTGAACACGAGATAGAGGCTATAGTCAAATTGATCAAGGGCTATGATTGAGAAATCTATTATCATCAAGGAAAGGCCAATATGGTGGCCGACACTTTAAGTAGGAAAAGATATATTGGGGATGACAAATTTCAGGACAACTGATGAGAAGGATCGCATAAATGAATTTTGAAGTTGAGACAAGGTGAATAGAACCCTTTATTACTTAACAAAGAAGACTTAAAGATGCCTAAAAATGTAAAAGGGTATTAATCATGACCGAATATGAAAGGGATGTCATTGATTAGGCAAGTAAGTACTCGACATAGTTGAAAGTGAAAATGGAAAGGTGAGGATTAAAGTTTTGGCGATTACAACTTATAGATGACCTAAATGGGAGTAAGAGTTAATTATAATAAATTTTGAGGATTATCAAGAACCAAGTTAGCCATCATGCTATTTGAGGGATAGATTAAATAAGACCACTTATTTTATTATACAAATGATGATCTCCATTCTATAAAATTGTTATAAACATGAAAGAGATAATTGGTGATAGAGAGACCCCGTGATATTGCGCCATGCAAAGACCCAAGAATTAATTTCACAACTGGGTTAATTTCCAAGATATTTTGCGAGAAAGGAAGAATAGAGGCATGACTTAAAGTTCTTAAATCGACAAGTAGGATAGGAGGACTATCCAGACCATTGAAGATACGTCTATTGGCTTGCCTTTATTTGGAATGGTTAGGAGAATCGCCTATCGCTGACAGAAAATTCGTATAGATATACTTACCACGCGAGCATACGGAAAATAGACGTCGATATCCCTTACGAAGGACACGAAGGATGTTATGTTTAAAGCTGACTAAAGGTAAAGAAGATCGTACATGCCCTTTAAAAGGCCAACAATAGCAGTTTCTAATAAACACGAATACGTCTAATGCGCTAGCGAGAATAATGAATACGACCTGGAAGATATCGTAGTACTACAAATATTATACGGGAAATGATTAAAGAAGTCTAACCAATAGCGGAAGCTGAGCATTCCATGACTCTAAAAGCGAATCAATAAATTATGTATGAAATGGTACTTCCTTCAAGATGGCAACAGGACCCGACGTGCCTTACGTTACTACGGGAAGAAATGTTAAATATGATGCTTAACGTATAACAGGAGATGAAAGTGTAGAAATGCAATGAGGACTTCTTACATAAAATAATTGACAGAGATGATACGCTAAAATGGGAAAATGTTAAGGAACGAAACACCAGCACTAGTAGGAGTGATGGAGGGGGAAACGAATAGGTTAAAGGATGATTTCAAACACTTGAAGATGCGCTAATCGTCCATATTATAGATTTTTAAGGGAAATAAAGTGACCAGTTGACGTTAATCAAATTACCGACAATAACGAGTTATCATGTGGGCATTGGAATGACCACAAAGCTTTGTACGGAAGATAGAATCGTTCTCCCTTATATTGGGAAGAAGTTGGTAAGCGGAGGATACTTGGACCATAGTTGAATCAACAGACCAAAGAAATTTATAGAACTTATTAGAACCCGGCTAGTGGCAACCCATGATGAACACTAGAGATATGCGGACCATAACTATAAGAACAGAGAGTACGACGTAACAAACCAAGTATTGTTGAAAGTGCCTCCCGGGGAGGGAGTGATGAGATTCGGAAGATGAAGGAATGTTGAACCCAAGGTTTTTTGGACCAGTTGAAATCTTTAAAGGACTAAAAAAGTTGGTTTATAAATTAGCAACATCGTCGAACGGTCGCCAAGTTTATAACGAGTACCATGAATCGAGGTTAAGAAATTTAACCGTCAATGCCAAACATATGATTGAAAATGGGCTAATAAACTTGCAGCCAAACTTAGCGTTTGTGGAGTAACGTGTAAAGGTCATAGGTCTACAAGGACGAGTACCTGGAAATATATTTGAGGGGTGCGTGGAAATTTTATGAAGAGATCCAATACTGCGAAGTCAATGTGAGAACTCGAGGTGGTCATGTGAGAAACGTATCCCCGCCTATTTCTAAACTGATTCTGGGACGGAATCCTTTTAAGGGGGAAGACTGTAATAACCCGAATTTTTGACATCGGTAAAAGACCTTTATGAATAGTAACCTTGCGGTTTAATAAAAACTTTTGCGACACACCATGTACGAGTTTTAATTTAAGATTCCGAGGTGATATTGTGATTATACGCACCAAATGAGTGTATGTAAACGCTATTAGTTTTCGAAGAAAATGAACTTTTAAAAATAACCGTATTTATGAACCATCAAGGATTACGAGAATCACAATATAATTACAAATTTTAAAATCCTACAAATTCATATCCGAGTACGATACTTTAAAACATAAAGAACGCATAAGAAATAATTTACATCGCGAACCGTTTACGAGAATTTATTACAAAAATAAATAAGCGACCGAACGAACGCGCAAAATAATAAATAAATGAATCAAACCAAGCTAACTATACAAGCTAACTAGAGTACGAAACTAACCATGGTCAAGTAACCAAATAGTAACCTAGCTAGATAGAAAATGATAACTTAAAAGCTAGCAAATAGTAACCTAGGATCGAAACTAAATAGAACGGCTTGGAACCTAGGATGGCTAGCAAGATTTTTATTGATTTCCTAGTACTAGGTGATATATACATGATTATATCACTAGAATTTCACAAGAAGCATTCAAGAAAACACACAAAAGCTCCCTGTCTCTCTTGAAGAATAATGTTGATTTTCAAGAATACCATGGAAAGAAAAATTCATATCTAATGTTCTACTCATTAAAACAACACCAAATATTTAGCAAACCTCTTCCATATCATGGGTAAGTCGAGCACCAAATTTGAAGCCCATCCATGAAGTTTTCAATTTTATAAAAATGTTTGAAGTTGAGGGTGAATAGTAACTCCGAATATCACTAACTTGTTTTCTTGATTTTTCATGGAAGTTTAAGGCTCCTAAAGCTAGAATAAGGCTTCATCAAGGATCTTAGGACTTTATTAAGTATTAACAAGCTTCAAGAAAGGTATAAACATTCATTCAAACTTGGTTCAAGTTTTAAGTTTCAAGAAAACTAAGGATCTTGGATATAAGTATGGTTTTGATGAATGATTTGATATTATCTTGATGTTTAGTTAATTAGTCTTAAGGTTGATGATTGTTGCCTCAAGAACATGATGTTCTTGAGAGGATTTAGTGTTGAGATGATGATTTTATGGTTGTTTATGGTGGCATAATGATTTGAGAAGTAAACGAAACTTGGATCGTAATCTCGTTAAAATGAACAAAACTCAACTTATGTTTATGCAGAAGTTCCTGAATATATAAACAGTAGTTTCTTAAAAAGTGAGACTTGGTTATGATAGAAAATATTATGAGACTTGACATAATCAAAAGTTATGTCTGTTTTTGTAAAAGTGATTTATGCGACAAAATTGGTACAAATCACGAACTTTGTAAATATAAATGATCGACTTAAAAATATTTAAAACTCATGAAATTTTTATGGAGAGTAAGAAATAGAGTTTTTTAACTGTCATAAAAATTCTAAGTAAAACTGTTTATTTTTCAATTTTATAAAAATGTCGGAGCCGAGGTCATGTGGAGTACGAACGTCAAAAATAACCCCCTGTTAGGAAACTGCCACTTCGGGATTTTTACCCCTGTTAACAGAAGACAATTTTTCAAATGATGTGTTCTAAATTTTGTCTAAATCGCGCATGCAAAAATAGTGCGTCAATTGAGTTAACGGTTTGAGAGATATCGACATTTTAGTGAAAGCGGTATGACTAGTAAAACTCCATAGTTGACCGAACTTTTATTATGCTTTTCACCTATTTAAACTCATTTTATCAAAATGAAAATTTTATGATAAATATTAAAAGCAGTCAAGAAGCTTCTTGAGGTGGTTTCGTACTAAAATATTAATTTTACAATTTATTAAAAATGATAGAGTGCGAGTCGCGTAATAGTAACATTCGATAAAGTCAACTCTAGAAGACCACTTTGACCATCCATTTTGACCAAGGATTGATACTTATTTCGAGGTGGTCGAATATTGAAAATTATGATGTATCTTACTTGTAAGAATTATGAGTTGGTGATGGAATTAGGAATACTGATTAAGATTATGATATTTATTGATTAGAAAACCCGGAAAGAGAGGAAGTCGAGAAACGTATCTTGGACTTCAGGCAAGTTTTCAAACCCTACCTTTTTGAAACTGTTTATGTTTGTTTTCAAATAATTGCTATATACATGATGTTGTAATATGATATTTTACGAATTTTGATATATAATATCATACGATATGTTAACGATTTGGTATATGAATATTACTGAATTTCAATCGATAACGCTTGAAAGTAGTGTTGTATATATGAGGAGTATATATTAGACCGATGATCGGTCATTATAATTTGATGAAAACCCGGAAGTATTCCGTAGGTGTTTTATTTAAGAATATTAACGCTATAGTAGAGCGTGATGTATAAGTTTTAAGACCGAGAGTCGGCCGGTTTTTATAAAGTATAAACCCGGGAATCATCCCAAAGATGTTTTGGACGATTAAAAGTCTGTAGCTATTTTATTCGAAGGGACTCGATGTCCTCTTACGAAATATTAAAGTACCTCGAATTTTATTTAAAAATGATTTCAGAAGATCGTATTCCTTCAACTCTATTTAATTACCCGAGCAATGAATATTATTTCAGATATTCATTTAAAAAGGGAGAAGTATTCTCCGACGTTTATTTTATTTTAAAACCAATTATTTTATATATAATAAAGATTAATATAATTACATAAACTTAAATTAGTTGAGAAATATTATTTCAAATATTCTTTTAAAGAAGAACTATTCGAGGTTTAATTATTTAATTATTCAATATTTATTAAATAATTTAATATTATTTAAAAATCATAAAACCTAATTTAAAATATTTTCTGAGTTTCAAAAATTCATATTAATATTTTCAGATCGTCAAAGAATACTATCTCGGCGTATTTTAAATATTTTGAATATAGTTTCAAAAGAAACTCCCCCTCATTTATCTATTTGTTGACAACGATCAACTCACATTATCTTAATACTTCCTTCAAAAATTCTCGGAAGTACATATATATATACATATGAGATGAGCTGTACCTATCACCAAGCAAAACGCTTGGAGAACTTCGATGTGATTCGAGTTCTTGAGATATGATAGGATTTCTTAAAAGGACAAGGGAGGGGTAGACTCTAGTACTATATGTACTAGGGAGACTATCAAAGGTACCGCAGGCGAAGATACTCTGTGTACTCAAAAACTTGTGAAGTATGTGTATACCTGAAATGGGACACGTAGCCCGAATGCGGCAAGGTTGATAACCGGGATACGAAGGTGTCGTCCTTCTACTAGTAGAAAATGTTACTATTTTCCGTATTACGACTGATCATCGTATGCGGTGGCTCCAGTGAATGTCCTATTCTTCCAATTGGAATTGAGATGTAATACCGTAACCCAAGCCTAGGTGCTGGGTTTACCATTAAGGTATTTGCAGACTAATAAGTCAATCAAAGAATTATTTTGAAAAGAGGTGTGCATCACCAAGAAAACTACTTTGAATAAATACATATCCTTATACGGATTAATAAAATTTCTTTTACAGTCTTTTCATACTGTTGATTATTATAGCTGAGCATTATTGTTCACTCTTTCTTTCTTTTAAATGTCACAACACAACAGATTACCAGTATGTCGGTGTGGGACTTAGTCACTTGAACTCGTGGGGAGAATCCCTTATAGCTTTGTCTCATGTGGACCAGAGTATCTAGATAGGTATAAGATGTTAGTAGTAATTATTGTAACTTCATATAGAGGTTACGAATAATTGATTAAGATCATGTAAAGTACATTTGAGTGTAATAAAAGAAGATCACATTTTGTACATCATTTCTAAGGCTATAACTTGTGTGTGCGTGTGCGTGAGATTGTGGTCTGTTGGATTATTAAATCAATACAGGTTATACATGATTGAAGGATGGCGTGATGACCCAGATTCCTGACCTCGTATTTGGGGGCGTTACATTCTTTTAAGTGGAAAAATTCATGATATCCCTCAACTTCCATGAAGAAGTATGCCTTATAAACTCGTCATATAAAATCCGAGTCCTCGTTTACAAGTTGTAATTTTGACTAAAGTCAAAATCATTGCCATATTTAAATCTGGAAAGATAATTAACGATCACTGATATGCCATTTGGAATCAGAGATTTCTTCTGAAGTTTGTGAAGACTTATCAGATTCAATCAACCACTAAGGTCCAGAATCGTAACCCAATCCAAAGATCAGAGTATAAGGCTTTGAGGGCCAGGATCTAAGGATTAGGATCTAACTATTGTTAGTGACCTTGATATGGTTTAACAACAATTGTTTCATTGATACCTTTCTTGTGTGTGAATCTCACGTGTGCACATAAAATTTTATATCAAGGAGTAGTGATTCTCATTCAGATGCCCTGGCTGACAGACGAATTTCAATATATTATATTTTGTTGGGAGAATGCACCTAATAACAGTTTATGTATCTTTTTAGCTCTATATTCTTTTGAGAGAATACAGATGGGCTTCCAGATGTCTCAAGTTTTAGATACTCTACTACTTTATGAGAGACATAAATGTAGGATTGACCAATTCTTCCTTATGTGGTGTTGCTTGGCAGTATCTCCCTCATTCTCAATACAACTCAAAAACCTAATTGTTAATTTGTCTGACCACCAAGTTGATATCTCAAGAAAATTCAGGTGTATTACAGCAGAATATGGTTAATATATTAGAGCAAGGTAATGATACTATTTGATAAGTGTTTGGTTCTATGACTTGGATCGGAACCTATGGGGTATGATAGGCTCATAGTCAGTTCCTAAAACCACTGGGGTTGATGATCACAAACTTCCAAAGTACAATATCAGAGAATTTAGAGATCAACATCAGAGTGATTCATGAGCTTATCATCTTAGGATCAGAGAAATTTACCTTAACTTACCACCACATGGATTCATGAAGGATGTCTTAATTGATTGTGCCATCTAATTCTTTTGACAATTCTATCCATTCAAATCTCATTAGCTCAAAAAAGTTCATGTTAGTTCAATACAGAGAAAAAATAAGAATTATTCTAAACTTAACAAGATTGAAGTAAGGTAATCGGAGTTTAACATTGCCGGATGAAATATTCATGCCACTAGTGTATTTAACAAGACTAAACAAAAGTTGATTAGTCATATCAATACTAAACCAATTATATTAGACACTTGACATAAAAATATCACAATTATTTGCTGCTATGAAGAACTAGGCTCACCCCTCTACGCTCTCCAAGCTGCTCTACTAGCCTGGGCGGAACCACCAGCATATGTCTGATCTGCTGGCTGTCCATGCGGCAAGTGGTCATATGTGTAGCCAAGTCCCTTCTCATCTGCCTTTCCACCGTACCACTCATACATCACTGCTATAGTCGAACTATCAATCGGTGCACTGGGCATCTGCATCTGCTCGTGTGCGGGCCAATGAACGCCAACCGCCACACACAGATTTAACACAATGGACGTATAGAGAATAAAGCTTGTAGTGTTGCCTCGCAAATGAAGGGTTTTTAGCATATAAACGCAATGAAAACGTAAATTTAAATCTTAAAAATCGAAACTCTCCATAGGATCCATGCGAAAAATAATATTTAATTCGTAGTTCAGTATGTTTACCTTATGAAGCTTTACGTTAATGGAAAGATGGAGGTCTTGAATGATCACCACGTAGCCCGTCGCTGGAACGATCTACGCATTGAAGGTATCGACACGAATGATCGCCCGGAGGATGTGTGTGTACTAGCACGTTCTTGAGACCGCATTCTTGCTCTCTCTATCTCTCTTCAAGCTGCTAGGGTTTATGTTTTATCAAATAAAACGTGTAACCCCTAATTTTATTAGAAAAATATATTATATAGGCAAGAGCTAATGGGCCTCCAACCATAAACTGAATTTTAGAGTTATTATTATTATTAAATTCAAAATTCTAATTATTGTATTATTAAGTCTCACTTAATCATCCAATAACTTAATTTTGGATTTAATATTAAATTTGAATTTCCTATTTATTTAATTAATTAAGTCATGCTTAATTAATAACAAATAATTCGAATTACTTACATTTAATTTAAATCTGAATTTAAATTAAATAATCCTCCAATCATTCTTTGTGCGACTCTTTAGGTTATTATTAAGTTGGCAACAATTTTAAATCTAATTTAAAATCATAAACAATGAGCGGCATCTAGTAATACATCATTGTTACCCAAGTAATAATAATTAAATCGGTGATTAATTAAACCTTTCGTGAATAATGTACAATGTAATATAATCCCTTTAGCCTTATATTATAGATCAAACTCGAGACATGCATTGTGTCATCCTCTGTTAACGTTCAATCCTTCTTTTCTTAATCAATGAGTAAATTATTAAACAAATAAGTATTTGAGCACGACCATGCATTTTATAGTCTTACTCAATCAAGAGACCAATAATATCACTCCTTTAATAAAGGAGGGCTAAATCCCATCTAGATCATTCATATTTCTCATACGATTCATAATGTACCCAATGTCTATTTTTATTATTACCCGGTCAAGGATAACTTTTAATAGTATCAAAGTATATTAATTCTTGTATAGAAATATAATGATTTCAGGTCAAAGGACCAATACATCATTATCACTATGAGATTAACTTATGACACTATAAACATGTAGTATCTCACAACGGGTCAATCCAGCACCATGTATTTAATACATGTGCCTGTATTTTGACTTTAGTATTGAAAGGAATATGTCCTAAGTCCAATCGTGTATTAGGATTTAGGAATAACTTTTATGTAATTTGTTTTGATTTCATTGATATTAATAAAGACTTATTTTGTTTTTATTACGGGCTCTATCTATTTAAGTGTTTAAATAAGATATACCATAGTTTAGAGTAAAGCTTTTTATGGATTATGATGAGATCATAATAGTGAGACCTAAAAAGATGATAACTCTAAACTTAAATAGTTCCTGGTCATAGGATTACTAACTGGTAATTAATAATCCGCAAAGATCGGTACATACTATGCTTGCTTCATTATGAAGGATGTCTGTTCTCATAGACATTTGTGTGGTGACACTATAGCTAGTATGTAGGTGCTTATTATAGAATAAGTTCACTGAACATGACTCGCACAGCTGAACAACTGATGGAGTTCACTCACGTGTCAGCAGTTGTTCACCTAGTGATAGTTGTACAAGTATCCTTAGACTTGAGGTCATCATAGTCATCTTGTGTACACTGAACTATGCTTTGGTTTAGTTCTTAGTCTCCAGGGACAATTATTAGGGCTCTTCTGGGTATAGGAATTTGTACACGAAGATAGTGTATGATCAATAAAGGATCTACCCCTTCCAGTGAAGGAAGCGAATGTTCAAGGCTGATCCACTTATGCTAGTTCAGGAATCTCTGGCCAGAGTAAATGAAATTAGAAAGGAGTTTCTAATTTACATAGAACTACGCATAGTAAATGGTAAGCAAAGTGATTGAATTAGATAGGCTTGACACGAGATCCATGCCTTGTATTTAATCGGGACATTATAGGGTAGAAGGAGTTTATTGTACGGTAACTATTCACTGACAGGTTCTTGGTATTCTAAGCAGTGAATTCATATTATCCGGATAGTCGCGATATGTTGAGAAGCATCACTCACGATGTAGAATAAATGTGATTAATTAATTAATCATATTTAATAAATTAGAGAATTTATATAAATAATGATAAAATAGTTTTATTATTATTTATTTCTACTACCGGCTTAATATTGAACCTACAGGGTCACACCATAAAAAGAGAATGATTTATTGGTGGAGGAATTAATTAATAATGGCTAATAATTATTTATTTGTGAAATAAATAATTAATTGGCAAATTTAATAATTAATTAAATGAGATTTAATTGATTATAAATTAATTAAGAAAAGTTCTTAATATTATTAATTAAGGATTTAATTTTTGGAAATTAAATCAAGAGAGAGAATTATTTCTAAAGTGTTTAGAAAAAGGATTAATAATTAAAAGGTGTTTTAATTATTAATGAGAATAATAAATGGGATAATAATAATATTATTTATGGGAAAATTTCAGCTGAAATTTTTTCCTATAAATACACTATTATAGACCCTATTTTATTTCAACCCCATCGAAACCCCAGAAACCCAAAAGTTTCAGAAACCCAAATTCTCTCCACCTCCTCCTCCTCCTAAAAGTCGTTTTCTTGGTGGATACCGGTGGAGTGCTTCACACTTGAGGAGCAACTGCTAAGGATCTCTGATCGTTGTCTCCGAATTGTTTTTAAAGGTTAGATTCGATCCCTCAAATTTTTATTCATGATCTGTATGCTTTTATTTGGATTTTATATGTGTAAAAAGTATTTTTCCATGCCCCGCTGCGTTTAAAATCCAACAATGGTATCAGAGCATAGGTTGTATGCATATAGATCTGTGGTAAAAATTTCAGAATTTTATGTGCTTGTATGAATTAATTATGATTTTTACAAGTTATATCATGGATTAATTTTGTCTGATGAGAAATCGTTTCTCAGAATAATTATGAATATTGATCTGGGTTCTACAAGTGTTGTAGATCGTCTGGGTATTTTTTCATAATTTTATGATGTATAGATTTTTTATTATGAATTTTTGAAGTTCATACAATTAAATTCGTAATTAAATAATCATATATATATATATAAATTATTAAAGTATGTATATAAAGTATATATACATCTGCTTGTACTGTCTGTGTTGTACTGCTGAGTGAAAAGAAGAAGCAAGGTACAGGTCTGACATGCACGGCAACCGAGGAGAGAAAAGAGCGGTTGCAGAAAAAAAAAGAAAAAAAAAATAAAAAATAGGGGTGTAACGCATTCCGGGAATGCGTTACACACCTGTGGCGCATTCACGGAATGCGTTACACCCTTTAATGGCTGAAAAGGGGTGTAACGCATCACCCGAATGCGTTACAGCCCGTCTGTTGATTTTAAAATTGATTTTCTGGGAGTTTCGTAACTCCGTTTTAGGCGTGCAATATACCGTTGGATTCGTTTTTTTAAGACGGATCTAATGGAGTGATCAATTTTAGTTTATATAAAAGTTTTGAACAGTTTATATTTCCATGAAGTGTTTTAAAGCTATTTTTGACTGTTTTAATTGCTTTTAAATGCTTCATGTGATACATAGAGATGTATAATGCTTAGAATAATGTGCTAGATGATATAACATGCCTACCTTGATGTTTATTCATGTTGATATATGTGATATATGCTTAGTTTATCATGCGATGATAGATTTAGGTGAACTTAAATAAACATAAGTCGTTTGTTAGACAACCTAGTATAGTGAAATTGTTTCATAACCTTAAGAATAATATTATGAATATAATCATGAGATTCTCTTGTTTATGAAACACGTAATTGAATATGAATTTTCGATATGAGAGAAAGGATGATTCTGTCAACAACAGATTTTTATCTGTAAGAAAGGGTTATTAAGTGACGCCTCTTGACAATGCTCCACCCGATCTGGGAATCGTCTGATTATTGATTATTGATTTGAAATATTTAATTTAAAAGGAAGAATCTCTTTATAATATGATTATGATTGTAACGTAATATAATCCCTCTAAAATTAAATAATATCAAGTAGTAATTGGCCAATGATACAACGGGCTTGTGTCGGTCATAGCCTTCCAACATGGTAGAAAGTAGTTCTTATTTTTGAATCATTGTCATTTCGTGCCACAGCCGAGGGCTTTGATTTCGAAATAAGAAATACTTGTCTATTACATAGAGATGTGTACATTGAATAAGAATCTAAAGGTCGTTACGTGCCACAGCCGTGGGCCTTTGGGGACTGATTTAATTATACGGAATGTTGGGTTTGACTTGACTTAGAATATTGAGTTTGTCGTGCCACAGCCGTGACTCAATTATTCAAGAGGCTAAAATTTGATTAGGGAATAACATTAGATGTAATTGATAAGAGTTGTCTGCCTATTGAACATTACATGGCGTTTCGTGCCACAGCCGGGGTTGTGTAATGGAATGTAGGATCCCTATTTCCACTAGCATTATGAATGCTTAATTTTTCACGTAGGGGGTTGAATAAATTAGGAAAACTAGTGGGAGCCACTTATGAATAAAGACCCGATTCATATAGTGTTTTAAAATGAAATCGAATATTTGCTAAGTGTTGTTATGTGTTTATCATTTACAGATTTACTTTATACATTATGTCTTCTGCACTATCACTCAGGAGCATACTAGATGCTCACAAATTGACTGGTCCTAATTATGCTGACTGGCTTCGAAACTTGAGAATTATTCTCAGGATTGAGAAGCTGGAATACGTGATTGACTCACCTAAGCCTACTGAACCTGCTAGTGATGCACATAATGATGAACACGTTGTGTATCGTAAGTGGATGGATGATGCAAATGTTGCTCAATGCATCATGCTAGCTTCCATGAACATTGAGCTACAGAAGCAACATGAGCATATGGATGCTCACACTATCCTCATGCATCTACAAGAGTTATATGATGTGGCGGGGAGGACAGCTCGATATGAGATATCGAAGGAGCTGTTCGGGTGTAGGATGTCTGAGGGATCATCTATGAATGACCATGTACTTAAGATGATCAATTTGATTGAACGTCTTGGACAACTTGGTTTTGCCATGGATGGGGAGCTGAGCCAAGACTTGGTCTTGCAATCGCTTCCGAGTTCGTTCTCGCAGTTTGTTGTGAACTTTCACATGAATAAGTTGGATGTCAGCCTGCCTGAACTCCACAACATGTTGAAGACTGCGGAATCGAATTTTCCCCTAAGAAGAGTTCTGTTCTTTTAATTGGTGAAGGTTCTAATCCTAAGAAAAGGAAGAGGAACTCTTCCAAGAAGAAGAAAGTAGGTGAGAAAATGCCGGTTCCACCAAAAGCTGAAGACCCCAAGAACAAAGTTGTTTGCTTTCACTGTAACAAGGTGGGGCACTGGAAGAGGAATTGCAAGGTTTACCTTGCAAAATTGAAGAAGAAGAAGGGTAGTGAGACTACCGCTTCTGATTCAGGTATGTTCATGATAGAAGTGAATATGTCATTTCTACTTGGGTATTAGATACCGCCTGTGGTTCTCATATCTGCAATTTGTTGCAGGGACCAAGGAGAAGTAGGACTCTTGAGGAAGAGGAGGTGATTCTACTGATGGAAATGGAGCAAGAGTTGCTGCTGAAGATGTAGAATCATTTCATTTACATATGCCTACGTGCAAGACTATTGTTTTAAATAATTGTTATTTTGTTCCCTCGATTGTGAGGAATATTATTCCCATGTTAGACTTGGCTGGATTTTCATTTATTATTGAGAATAATGAATGTTCTATTCTTAAGATATAATATTCCTTATGGACGTGGTGCTTTAAATAATGGTCTGTATAAATGTGACATGATTTACTTCAGATTGAACAAACTAATAAAAGAAAAGGGATGATGAAAATCTCACTTCATAGTGGCACTGCAGTCTCCATTTAGTAGACATGGAGAGAGTGCTGCAGATTTGCTAGGAATGGTACACACAGTTGTATGTGGACCAATGTCTACGCAAGCCATGGGTGGATTTTCATACTTCATTACTTTCATAGATGATAGATCTAGATTCGGATATGTGTTTGATGAAACACAAGTCTGAAGCCTTTGAAAAGTTCAAAGAGTATAAGTATGAAGTGGAGAGACAACCAAACATAGTATTATAACTCTTCGATCAGATCGAGGTGGTGAATACTTTAATGGAGTATTTCTGGATTATCTCAAAGTAAATGGTATAGTCTCCCAGTGGACTCCTCCAGATTAGTATCTGAAAGGAGAAATCGAACTTTGTTAGACATAGTTCGGTCCATGATGAGCTATGCAAATCTTCCAGTATTCCTATGGGGTTATGCATTGGAAACCTCAGCATATTTACTGAATATGGTGCCTTCCAAAATCTGTTCCTCAAACTTCGTATGAGATATGGAAAGAAAGGAAACCGAGTCTTAAACACGTTAAGATTTGGGGATGTCCAGCTCATGTCAAGTAAGTTGACCCAGATAAGCTGGAATATCGATCCGTAAAATGTAGTTTTGTGGGATATCCTAAAGAGACTTTAGGGTATTACTTTTACACCGATCATCAGGTGTTTGTCTCCAGACATGCTACCTTCTTGGAAAAGGAGTTTATCCTTGAAGGAAACAGTGGGAGCAAAATTGAACTTGATGAAGTTCAAGAAGCACAAACTACTACGGATCAAGTGGAAACACCTGTTCTGACTGAACAACCTTTTGTGGAACAGCCCATTCATAGATCAGGGAGAGTGTCTCGCCAACCTGAGAGGTAATATGGCCTTGTCATTGAGAATGACAATGAGTTGTCAATCATTTGATGATGACGACCCTGTGACCTATAATGAGGCTATGAGTAGTGTTGACTCAGAGAAATGGCATAGTGCCATGAAATCCAGAATGGAATCTATGTATACGGTATACAAAAGATAGATTATAGCAGATGGCCAGGTGGAGACCTATAAGGCCAGGCTTGTGGTAAAAGAATTCAAATAAAGGCAATAGATTGACTTTGATGAAGCCTTTTACTTGTAGCCCTGTTATAATCAGTTCGGATTTTGCTTGCGAATGCTGCTTACTACGACTATGAGATCTGGCAAATAGCCAGATGGTTTTCTTTCCAAGAGAAATGAAAACCTAGTGTGTAAGCTACTGCGAACCATATGTGGTTTAAAGCAAGCTTCTCGTAGATGGAACATCCGTTTTGATGAGACAATCAAAGAGTTTGATTTTATCAAAAACGTGGATGAACCATGCGTCTACAAAAGGGTTAGTGGGAGCGCGATAACATTTCTTGTATTGTATTGAAATAGAGTCGACACACATAACAACATAGCAGACCCACTCACAAAGCTACTTTATGAAAGTCACTTTGATCGTCAAGATGGGTATTAGATACCAGAGTGATTGGCTTTAGTACAAGTGGGAGATTGAAAGGAATATGTCCTAAGTCCAATCGTGTATTAGGATTTAGGAATAACTTTTATGTAATCTGTTTTGATCTCATTGATATTAATAAAGACTTGTTTTGTTTTTATTACGGGCTCTATCTATTTAAGTGTTTAAATAAGATATACCATAGTTTAGAGTAAAGCTTTTTATAGATTATGATGAGATCATAATAGTGAGACCTAAAAAGATGATAACTCTAAACTTAAATAGTTCCTGGTCATAGGATTACTAACTGGTAATTAATAATCCGCAAAGATCGGTACATACTATGCTTGCTTCATTATGAAGGATGTCTGTTCTCATAGACATTTGTGTGGTGACACTATAGCTAGTATGTAGGTGCTTATTATAGAATAAGTTCACTGAACATGACTCGCACAGCTGAACAACTGATGGAGTTCACTCACGTGTCAGCAGTTGTTCACCTAGTGATAGTTGTACAAGTATCCTTAGACTTGAGGTCATCATAGTCATCTTGTGTACACTGAACTATGCTTTGGTTTAGTTCTTAGTCTCCAGGGACAATTATTAGGGCTCTTCTGGGTATAGGAATTTGTACACGAAGATAGTGTATGATCAATAAAGGATCTACCCCTTCCAGTGAAGGAAGCGAATGTTCAAGGCTGATCCACTTATGCTAGTTCAGGAATCTCTGGCCAGAGTAAATGAAATTAGAAAGGAGTTTCTAATTTACATAGAACTACGCATAGTAAATGGTAAGCAAAGTGATTGAATTAGATAGGCTTGACACGAGATCCATGCCTTGTATTTAATCGGGACATTGTAGGGTAGAAGGAGTTTATTGTACGGTAACTATTCACTGACAGGTTCTTGGTATTCTAAGCAGTAAATTCATATTATCCGGATAGTCGCGATATGTTGAGAAGCATCACTCACGATGTAGAATAAATGTGATTAATTAATTAATCATATTTAATAAATTAGAGAATTTATATAAATAATGATAAAATAGTTTTATTATTATTTATTTCTACTACCGGCTTAATATTGAACCTACAGGGTCACACCATAAAAAGAGAATGATTTATTGGTGGAGGAATTAATTAATAATGGCTAATAATTATTTATTTGTGAAATAAATAATTAATTGGCAAATCTAATAATTAATTAAATGAGATTTAATTGATTATAAATTAATTAAGAAAAGTTCTTAATATTATTAATTAAGGATTTAATTTTTGGAAATTAAATCAAGAGAGAGAATTATTTCTAAAGTGTTTAGAAAAAGGATTAATAATTAAAAGGTGTTTTAATTATTAATGAGAATAATAAATGGGATAATAATAATATTATTTATGGGAAAATTTCAGCTGAAAATTTTGCCTATAAATACACTATTATAGACCCTATTTTATTTCAACCCCATCGAAACCCCAGAAACCCAAAAGTTTCAGAAACCCAAATTCTCTCCACCTCCTCCTCCTCCTAAAAGTCGTTTTCTTGGTGGATACCGGTGGAGTGCTTCACACTTGAGGAGCAACTGCTAAGGATCTCTGATCGTTGTCTCCGAATTGTTTTTAAAGGTTAGATTCGATCCCTCGAATTTTTATTCATGATCTGTATGCTTTTATTTGGATTTTATATGTGTAAAAAGTGTTTTTCCACGCCCCGCAGCGTTTAAAATCCAACAAGTATCACCTTACCTATGATCAATGAGATATGATCATCAGCCAACAAATACACTAGTCTCAATGTATTTATTATCGTCCCTTAACAATAATACTTGACTAGGGATCTTTAGGAATCTCAATACTATTTTCATAATTTCATTTCTAAGTCACGTACTTAGAGATATAGATTTACATATTATAACAGTCCAAATTCGGGATCAAGATTTGGTGTCACAAAACAACCTTTACATAAAGTAAAAGAATATTCAATTAATCCCTTGAATCCGGATCGTTTACATGTTATGATATGAAACAAGAATCTAACCTTCTACGATTCACAACAACTACAATACAAGTGTAAATACCTTTGTACTAATGCTCTTGTCATATTCTTCTAACATCTTCAACCTCTCGCAGCGGAAATTTCTCTAACTTCTGATGTCTATCAAAGCTATTCACTTTTATCCTTATCTATTTCTGGAAGAAATAAGAATTTACAAAGCAAGAGTGAGCCAAAAATGCCCAGCAAGTATATAATTTGAGTTTCAAGTATTAATACCAAAGGAAAATTTCCGGACAAAATCTTTAAATAAATTTTAAACAATTTTATTTATTTGAAGAATTGAGCGACTAAACCTTGGTTGTTACCAGCCTTTAGTTATAAATCCAAAAGTGACAAACGATTCCCAGATTCATCTCCTGAATCAGAGTTTTGTCCAGTTTTGGAATCATAAACCTTTCGAGAGAGAATACCGTTAATGGCGATTAACAACAACAAATTAGACTGGACACTAGTTCGCATCTATATCCTGCTGATCAGTCAGGATACAGTGTAGATCTATACCTACCTGTATAGATCCAGTCGAGTCCCCAGGCTCTACGGCCCATCTCAAGGCAACGGTCATGTCCCGGTCCTTAAGATTAAGTAAAACTTAATCCCACACATCATCATTATCCAGCCCGTGGAGTATTTTGATGTCAAATAATTTTAAATTCAAAACATCCCAATTCAGGGTTCGCAAATAACCCGAAAGAATGGGTATTTGCTCAAGAGAGCAATCGAATTATAGGGACAATAAATGAAAAGAACATGCATAATAAGAGTAATTGCAGCGAAATGTAAAACATTTAACTATTCTGAACTTAGAATAGGAACGAAGAAATAATTGCATTATTTTAAAAGAAAGTTCAGGAATACTTGCCTCGATAAGCTTTAATCGCTATTACTGGTTGATCTTCTCCAATGTTATTTTACCGTCATGTGTAACAGTCAAATAGAGGGAGATTGTAGAACAAGATTGAAGCTTCATGTATAACTCAACAATGCTGGTTTGGATAACTCAACATAGAATAAAGGACTTACAAATAATTTATGGTCCACTAGAATCAGTACAGAATGATTATTGGGTATATACATAATGATCTTGGTAGTTGCAATAAAGAAGACGTCAGCAGAAGCTCGTACGAAGTTCATTAATATGCGCAGGCAACAGAGGAATAAGGTTGGAGTCATTAGAAGCAGTTATTAGGATAGGTATGAAGAACTAAAGAATTCTACGTGAAGTTGATTGTATATGGTAGAAGACTTGACAATGTTATGGAAAGATTATAGTATGAAGGCCTGAGAGCGGAATTAGTCATATATGAACCAGACCATTACACCAGGAGTTAGTGATCCGTGAAGGGAAACTAAGTACTATCATTAGAATAATTGTTAAGTGAGGATTCATATTTGAATATGAAGGTTTTATGGTTTGTACGAGACTCGGATTGAAGACATGAAAATAAAACAATTTATGGGTTAAAGTGCTCTACAGAAACTAAGTAAAAGTGATCACTAACTTATAGTAAAAGTCACCAAGGCTACTCTCTTACCTATTAGGAGCAACTACCTTATAGTATGACTCAAAAACTAAGTACTAGAAGTGGTATTGGCCTATTAGGAGCAACAAGAAATAAATAAGCTCAAAAACTTACTCAGAAATGCACTTGTACCACTCTAGGTGCAAGTAGGATGAATAACTAAGGCAAAAATCACCCTGTACCACTCTAGGTGCAAGTAACATCATTTCTTGTCCTTGTAGGCGCAAGTGGGTAAAAAACTAAGGCAAAACATCTTCGTGTTCCATCCAGGAGCACGTGCTACCTAGTATACTCCCTCTTGGAACATGTGCTCAAAGATTCTAAGGCAAATGACTAGTTCTTTGCTTCCAGGCGCAAGTAACCTTATATCTACTTCTTATAGGCGCAAGTGATCATGCCTTGCTAAGAAATCAAAGGTTAAACACCCCTTAGACGCAAGTGAAGCTTCTAATAACACATGAGCGCAAGTTGAACAAGTTGTGGAAGGTGTCAATCAATTTACTTGGATAATATTAAGCCAGAAACATGTTTCCTTCTCTCCAAGCTACCAGCCTATATAATCAAATAGATGCAAATTAGAATTTTATCTTTCTAACAGTAAAAAGTGTGGAGCTCTTGCAAATTATTCTCAGCACAGAAAAACATTGATTTGACAGGGAGAGGTCATGCCTAATTGATTATTCACCATTAAAATCTTACACATCTAGATACACTCATCATTTATACCTTCTTTGATTGTATTAATTATCATTTGATAAGAGCTATAGGTTTTTAGAGTGATAGAAAAAAGTCATTAGATTGATAGCTTATATATTTGTATTGACTATTTCTTTTTGTAACTTTGAATCTATATTCAAATGTGTAAGCAAACCTTTGTGATTTAATTTCTTTATATAAAAAAAAATATTCCGCGAAATCTCTTGTGTTTATTTATTTCGTTTTAAATTTTTATTTTTCGCTGCATTTTTAGTTTAAAACGAAAAACATACATGCACCCCATCTTTAAATATCTTTTGGACCTAACATACATGCATTGTTTCCCTGGGAAGCCAAAAAGGTAGGGTAATTATTACCTTAGGGATTTAACCGAGGCATCTCTCAACATATATTCACCCTCCCCATGCAGTTTTAACTATCTTCTAAATCCAAACCCTTCTATATTTCTTCTCTCAAACCCTACAATCTCTCTTTCTCTCAAAATGGAAAAAGGATGGTCTTTAACAGAAGAGGGCTACATCAAAATTAGCGTTCATGTTTACACTCTCAACTACCTACTTCCAAATGGTACTAGCTCAGGAATGTGTATCGTTCTAAGTGATCAAAATGGCTCAATCATCAGGATGTACTATGGAATGATCCGAAATCTCACTCTAAGGGAAAATGAACTTAGGCCAATGCTGATAGGGCTTCAAGGTGCTTTCTTTGAGCAAGAATATATGATGAAGTTTGAAACGGATAGTGCTGATGCTTTGAAAGAATCGGAAGACTGACGTTGGATCCTAGATCCAAATCACTCAAGGGTAATCTAGCATTTGGAGCAGTGACAGAAAGACCCAAACCTAACTCTAAAAGTGAGGGTGGTATCTGCATTAGAGAACAAGCTTTCTCATTATTTGGCTATAGATGATGCTCGTAACCAGACAAGGCTAGTGTTTTACATGAGGCTGTTTTCAAGGGTTCGTGCGATTTGGATGTAGGATATGGGGCTTGGTTATGCTAAAGAAGATTTTGAAGTGTTGTATGAAGATGAATATGAGGATATGATGTTGGAAGCTAATAAGAAAGAGGTAGAGGATACTTAAGAATAAATATATCAGGATGGAGAAAACGTTTCTTGTATTTTCCACACTTTACATCTAATACATATATCTTCTTATATAGCCAATGTGATTGACAATAGATTATAACAAATAACAAAACTATATTTATCTAACAATTCAAATGATGTACTTATCTTATATAAGATAAGGTAGTTATCAAACCATATCATGTTTGGTCAAGATCCCCCTCAAACTGACGGAGAGGAAGCACAGTCAGTTTGCCCCGTAAAAATTCAAAACGACCGGTACCTAATGGCTTAGTAAATATGTCAGCTAGCGGATCATGCGTGGATATACCGAATATGCAGATCTTTACGAGCAACTTTTTCACGAACAAAATGAAAATCCACCTTAATATGTTTCGTGCGAGCATGAAAAACTGGATTTGCAGCAAGATACATTGCTCCAATATTATCACACCATAATAGCAGGGCATTACAAATAAAGACATTTAACTCTCCTAAAAGAGTGTGAAGCCAAGATAATTCAGCTGCTGTGTTTGCCAAGGACTTGTACTCGGCTTCTGTGGAGGAGCGAGCTACAGTCCGCTGCTTGCGGGAGCACCAGGAAATTAAATTACTACCTAGAAAGATGGCATGCCCTCCAGTAGATCGTCGATCAGTGGTAGAGCCTGCCCAATCCGAATCAGTGAATGCTTGTAATTGAAAAGGATTGGCAGACTTCATAATTGACAAGCTAAAGTGAGCAGTACACTTTAAGTATCGAAGAATACATTTGAGAGTAATCCAATCACTGTTTGTTGGTGAATGCATGGATTGATAAATGCGATTGACAAAAAATGAAATATCAGGCCGCGTCAGAGTAACATATTGTAGGCCACCAACTAATTGATGAAAGAAAGTCAGATTATCAAAACATTTTGTTGCATCAGAAGAAACACCATTCTAGGAATTAGGAAGAACAGCTGGTGTGCGAAGAGATTTACAAGTTGTCATTGATGCTCTGCGAAGAAGATCCAATATGTACTTTCGTTGAGAAAGTAATAATCCATGCGACGTACGGCGAACTTCCATCCCAAGAAAATAATTTAAGGGGCCAAGATCTTTAAGTGCAAACTCAGAACCAAGCTGTTGAATTAATGTATCAATAGAAGAGCGAGAATTACCTGTGACAATTATGTCATCAACATTGACAAGTACAACTATAGAGATGTTATCCTTAAAAAAAAGCAGCATAGTAGTATCTGACTGTGATATAACAAAACCAATGTCACAAAGAAAATCAGTAAGCCTTCTGTTCCATGCTCGGGGAGACTTTTTGAGTCCGTAAATAGACCTGTGAAGCAGACAAACATGATTTGGACGTGAGGCATCAACAAAGCCTGTAGGCTGACTCATATACACGGTTTCATCAAGCCATCCATTGAAAAATGCATTATTAACATGAAGCTGATGTATATGCCAAGATTGAGACACTGCAAGAGATAAAATAACACAAATAGTTGTTGGTTTAACCACCGGACTAAAGGTTTCAGTATAATCTACACCTTCTTCCTGATTATAGCCTTTCGCAACTAAACGTGCTTTGTAGCGTTCTATTTGACCATCTGGTTTATGCTTTATACGAAATACCCACTTACAACCAACAACATTCATGTCTTTTGAACGGGGAACTAAAGACCATGTTCCTTGAGATATTAAGGCATTAATTTCAGAAGACATGGCATCACGCCATGCAGGAATTTTTATCGCCTGGGAGTAACATGATGGTTCAATGGTAAGATCAGACTCTAATAATAATGCATGATGATGAGAACCTTTTTGTTTTTGTGTCATAGATCTAGTTAAGACACCTGTATGATGTGCCAAATTAGAAGTTGTCACTCCTGCCGAGACATCGTGATCGAGGTTGGAAGCTATTTGAAGACCAGATTCAGGGGGGGAATTTTCAATGTAAGGAACAGGAGAAGTTACTCTATATAGAGAGGATAATGTTCTCATTGGTCTAGGTGGAGATAACATGTGATTATGTGTTGGTGTACAAGTAGAGGATGACACAAATGTATTTAAATTAGAATGATAATGTAATTCACCTGATGGTGTTTGGATAACAGAATGATGAGATGGACTAGGAACAGGATGCATCGGAATGTTCTTATTAAAAAGTGGAAACTGAGCCCATGGAAGTGAAAGTGAGTCAGCAAGAAGAGCTGTTTGATGTGAGATTGATAAGGGAATGAGGATTCATTGAACCTCACATGACGAGCAATGTATAATTTATTATTTTAAATGTCTAAACAACGGTAACCCAAGTGATTTGGAGAATACCCAAGGAAAACACACGGCTTGGAGCGGAAGTCTGTCTTGTGGTTATTATATGGTCGAAGAAACGGAAAACAAAGACACCCAAATATTTTCAGAAATAAGTAATGTGGAGGCTGATTATAAAGAAATTCATATGGAGACAAATTATGGGACACTGATGATGGCATTTTGTTTATAAGATACACGGCTATTTCAAATGCAAAATGCTAAAATTTAAATGGAACACTAGATTTTGCAAGCAATGTGAGACCAGTTTCAACAATACGGCGGTTACGCCTTTCAATCATACCATTTTGTTCATGAGTATGAGGACAAGAAATGCGATGATGAATACCTTTACTGATAAAAAATTTATGTATTGAACGAAATTCACCACCCCAGTCAGTTTGGACAGCCTTTATTTTGATATTAAATTGACGTTATACAAGAACTTGAAACTGCTGGAATATATCAAAAACTTAGGACTTAGCTTCAATAGGGTAATACCAAATGTACTTGGAGAAAACATCCAAAAATATTACAAAGTACTTGTGACCATTTGATGAATGAACAGGGGCAGGACCCCATACATCAGAAAATATAAGTTCGAGAACAGAATGCACCACATGATTAGTGAGAGGAAGATGATTACGACTAGATTTTCCCATCTGGCAAGAATTACAAAGTGATAATGTTTTGTTCGTCAATGGTAAACTATTAACCTTGACAATTTTATTAAAAACCGAATGATGAGGATGACCTAAACGACTGTGCCAACAATCTGAAGATGCTTGACAGACATAAATGCAGCTGGTTATAGAGAACATGAAGTGGAAAAGGGTATTAGAGTGTGGAGTCCTCGATCACTCCGTCCGGACAGAAGAGTTTCTTTCGTTTTGCGATCCTTCACATAAAAACAAGAAGGGTGAAATTCAAAAAATACATTATTATCAGATGTAAACTTTTGTACTGATAGTAGAGACTTTGTAAGTTCTGGAACATGTAAAATATTATTCAACTTAAATGATGAATTTTGTATTTTGAGTGTAGAAGAACCAGTGTGTGAGATTGATAAACCTTTACCATTACCAACACGAAGAGTGTCTGAACCTTGGTAAATAGAGCCATGATCTAGTGATTGTAGATCCGGTGTGGCATGATGAGTAGCTCCAGTGTCAGGGAACCAAGCATCCGTTAAGTTGTTTGGATAAAATGACGCAGTGTGAGCTGAAGCTGGAGTGGCAAGGATTGGCGGATTAGCGTGGTTATAGCGTTGACGACATGCATCAGCTGTATGATTGTAGCGGTGACATTTTTGACATTGTACAGATCCTTGGAAGTAAGATATGTTGTTATTTCCAGTTCTGCGTGAGCCTAGAGCAGGGCGACGATTTTGCTTGCGGAAGCTCTAGAAGAAGTATCAATTGGTGCAGGATTAACTCTAGAAGAACGATTATGGTTTTCATAGTTGTTCCCAGAACGCATCGAAGTGTGTTGTGTGTAGTTTGTAGATGGAGAAATAGTAAGAGACGGAGAAATAGGGAGAGGTGACATGACTGGTTCTATCCTCGGTTGAGATGGAGTGCTGAAATTATTTAACAATAATTCATAGTTTGATAAATTACTATGAATATCTGTAAATGAGACATCACCTCCTTTATCAGCAAGATTCGGAATTGCGGGATGAAATTCATGGCGTAATCCCTTAAAGACAATACAATTGAAATCGGCCGTGGAAATCGGACGTCCAGCAGCGGCAAGCTGATCAACAATGGCCTTCACTTTGTATAAATATGTCATGACGGAGTCATCATTCTGTTTCATCTCCTGGAGAGTGAGATGAAGGTTGAGCATTCTCATTACGGATGGTGATGCATATGCCTTTTCAAGCATAATCCACAATTCTCTTGACGATTGTGCATCAATAATAAGAGGGATTATATCCTCACGTAAAGAAGATATTAAGAGGCTGAGAAGATTTTGATCTTGTTGATACCATAGAGTGTAATCAAGATTTTCGACAGGGGCCGAATCTTTAATTGCACCCAGAATGACAGATGGGGGAGCCTCAGAGGTTCCATCAACAAATCGAATAAGATTATTACCACGGAGCAGTGGAATAATATGGGTTTTCCAAGATAAGTAGTTTCCTGGATGCAATTTCATCACAAGCATCTGAGTTGGGTTGGACAAATTCAGAGGAGAAGTCAGAGTGTTTAAGGATAATTGTTTTTGGGTTGATTGAGAGGAGTCAAAGGAACCTAGGAGAAGCCATTGATGACGTTAAGTGGCTCTGATACCGACTTGAGAATAAATATATCAGGATGGAGAAAACGTCTCTTGTATTTTCCACACTTTACATCTAATACATATATCTTCTTATATAGCCAATGTGATTGACATTAGATTACAACAAATAACAAAACTATATTTATCTAACAATGATGTACTTATCTTATATAAGATAAGGTAGTTATCAAACCATATCACGTTTGGTAAAGAAGGATAATGGGGTGGTGCAAATTCCTGATGATGATTCTGCGGACGGTGATGACTCAGATGGTGAAGGTGAAGAGGTGAATGTCCAAGATCTGGGGGTTGAAGGTCATGGAATAGGTATTCATCTTTAGCTTTTGGGATCCGATGTGGTGATTGAGGGTTGTTGCTGGTGAAGTTGGTTTAAATTATATTTTACCTTCAATTTATGTCTTAAGTTTCAGTTATTTAGGTCAAGGCTAGATGTGAGGTCTCAAGTTTAACTTGATACTCCTGTTTTTCTGTTCATGTTCAATATTAGATTGTTCATATCCTTGTCCATTAAGTTATTTTTGAACACTATATCAATTTAAGACTATATTCTTCAAGCCCGTGGTTTTTAATTATGGAAATTGGAGGTCTAGTCTAAGTGGGTTGTGTGAATTAGGCCCTTTAAAATTGTAATGGCTTTTTATGAAATGAAATTTCTATTTATATAAAAAAATATTAAGGGTGATCTAATATATTTTTATATGATTAAAATTGGAATAAGGTTAAAAGAAGTAAATAAGGGTAATTAAATAATTTAATTAAAAATCGTAAAATACATTTTTTAATAAATCACAACTGGGCCATCCTCGGCTTTCACATTTTTGTAAGTAATTTTTATTATTTTACCGGAAGAAATAAGTGAGATTCGGTTTCACCTTTAATTGGCAGGAGTACCATGAAAAGACACGGTGGATCACAAAGTTTTGTTGACTACACTGGACACCCTGGAAAGTTAAAAAGCAAAAGGTCAATTAAACAGCCCAAAATCAAAAATCAACCTTTCCCTGGTACATTAATTTAATTATTTTTTTTACGTGCACACATTAACCCAACTAACATTTCACTGTTCTTAAAATTCAATTAGTCACTTGGTGCGCAACAAACAAAAAAGAGCCTTCTCTAATACTACACAAATTACATCACCCCGGTATTAGATTAACGTGTAATCTCTTTATTGTTCCTTTAAAAAGAATACTTACATTACAAGAATATGCTTTGATATATCTTTTTGAAAAGAATTACCTTTATGTTGTGCAATGCGAATTCATAAAAAAAAATGCAATCGATTATGTAAAATTCTCTTTGAGGGGAAAAAAAGGTTGGTGCGGAGAAATTACCTATATGCATGGATACATATCCTGTTAATCTAATCACTTGAGAGAAACAGAACCACACTCTGATATCTCCAATTTGTTGTTTATTTTTTCTTTTGCTAGAGAAACCTTTACAACAAATAGCATACGCAAGGGAAAAGGATGTTACGTAAACTCAACTTTCCATCACGCATATTACCGGTGATTTCTTGTATAAAATATAAATATTTTGTCTGTGTCAGTATAATTTTTTGTGTCGTATATTTAAAAATGAAACATAAAATTGATTCATCGAGGGTTCATGTACAATATTATAAAATTATACATTATTTTAAGATTATTTATTATGTATGTTTATTTATTTTATATTTATTTATTCTTAATAAATATCAATATTTGATTACAAATATATTTATTTCTCATGACATGTCATGTATTTAAAGAGTAAATACAAAATTGGCCCTTTTATCTTAGAGGATTGTATTCAATTGGGATTTTGAAAATTTTTTATGGATTTTAGAAATCATGGGGTATTTAATTTGGATTTGAAATAATCCTTTTAAATCTGAAGGTATTCAACAAGAATTGAAAAAAGTCTTTAAACTCTGAGTATATTCAATTTAGATTTAAAAAAATCAATCAAAATTTGGTGGTATTCAATTTTGATTTTAAAAAATCCATCAAAATCTGATGGTATTCAAAATTCCATGGATTTTCTTTTATTTAAAAAAATTGTGGATTTTGATGGATTTGCTATAACATTTTTAATATCTTGAAATCTCTTCAAAATACATGAGATTTTGATGGATTTCTAAAAAACTCTACAAAATCTGCAATACTCTACAAGATTTTGGATCAACTCCATCAAAATCCACGAAGAATTAAAATCAACGAAAATCTTTTAAAATTTATAGATTATTAACAATTCTTTAAAATCTGAAATGAATACACCCATTAGTCGTGCACTCAAAATTAATGTATAAACACTAATGTTTTTTGTTAGTATATGTTTGTGTGGGAAATATAGAAATACAAACACGAAATCTTAATTCTTGTTAAAAAAATTTGGATAGACGTGGAAGATCACGTTAAAATTACCACACCGTATGGATGTACTATCCAGAAACACTTAGAAAATGTTTGGTTGATAGTTAATGTGCTCGATTAACGGAAATCAGAACTTTAAATTCAATTGATGGTGTTTAGATTATCGGTTTTTTTAGTTTTTCTAGTGTGTCCAAGGGCACAGACTAAGAATCCGTGTTTGATGAGTTGTCAAAATTTTATTGGTGGAGATTTTTGTACATGCACGGGATCCATTATTATTAATAAACTCCCCACCAATAAAATTTTGACAACTCATCAAGTACAGATTCTTAGCATGTGACCTAGAAAATTCGTTATATTATTAATTTAGTGGTGGAGAATGAGAACTCCATTCCCTTTTGGTAGGTAAATCAAACCCACCATATCCCTTAAATTTTCATTTCATTCCCATTTCCGTTAATCCCTATTCCCATTCCAATTTCAATTTTCATGGTGAATCCAAGCGCCTCCTCAATATCTATCTTTTTTTTTTGAAATATAAGAACTTGCATCAATCAAAAGCTGCCTCAACAGCAATATCGTACATGATAAATTCCGGAGCAGAAATTAACCACTCCTGATAGTCCGACATAGAATATGTAATTCGGGCTAACAAATGCGCTATCATATTCGCAGACCAATGAATAAACACTCCTGACACCAATATGCATATGAGTATTGTCTGTACAATCTTATGTATTATACAGTAAGAAAATGCTAGAGGTACAAAATAAGTTACTAAAATAGTTATAAATGACACATATCACATGTTGGTTGACTAAATATAAATGGAGCCCGCTGCAATTACATTAATAGGATCAATTAAAATTTTTCATTTTGTCACATCACTCATGCCATGTCATTTTATAATAATTTTTTGTAACTTTTTTTTAGGCCTCAGTCATTACTCTTATACAGTATCTGTCTCTACGCAAAAGTCGGTAGTGAAGCAAAATTTGCCAAACCCCAAAATATCAAATCTACGAACGAAACTCTAAAACACACTCACACACGCGCGCCCACACCCACACACTTACTTTACCATTTCAAACACCACACCTCTCTTGATCTCTAACACTCTCTCCCTCTCTTGTCTCTCTCTCTCTCTACATGTTCTCTCTCTAAAACCCCCACCAGTCCCCAACCCAACCCCCAAAATGGGCTGCACTGCTTCCAAACTAGACAACGAAGATACTGTCCGTCGCTGCAAAGAACGACGTCGTCTTATAAAAGACGCCGTCTTCGCTCGCCACCACCTCGCCGCCGCTCACTCCGACTACTGCCGCTCTCTCCGTATCACCGGCTCTGCTCTCTCCTCCTTCGCCGCCGGTGAGCCTCTCGCCGTCTCCGACCACTCTCCCGCCGTTCTCCTCCCCACTTCCAATCCTAACCCGCCACGTGCCCCCCCTCGACAACATTTCCCCCAAACTCATAAACCTAAACTCCCTCACATTTTGTCACAATCATCATTTTCCACGTCACCACCACCACCATCTAAACACAACTCAATTCACCACCTCAACAAAACTACTACTCAGATTAAACTCCCACACATTTTATCCGAATCGGAGCTCGAACCTCCGGATCATCATGATCCAGTCCGCAAATTCAATCAGAACTCCAATACAAATCCAGTACTCATACACAAACAAGACATTGAGTTAAATCAAAGCCGCAAGTTCAAACCGAAATCGAAACCAAAGCTGCCACACATTTTATCAGAATCAAGCCTTGCTTCGACTCCCAAAGGACCTAACAGACAAAATTACAGTGACCATTTTACATACAATGCTCAACCTACTTACTCATCCACTCCGTCTCAAGCTTCGTCTGTTTGGAATTGGGAGAATTTCTACCCTCCCTCGCCTCCTGATTCCGAGTATTTCAATCACAATAATAATAATAATAATAATAATAATATGAATAATGATGATAATTCTTCGGTTTTTTCCAGGCATGATTTGGATAGTGCTTCTGTTTACTCCAATCACGATAAGAAATCGAGCAGTTTTCGAGATCGAGATGACGCGTCTTCGATTTATTCCAACCATGATCCCGATATGGCGTCGGTTTATTCCAATCACGAGAAGAAATCTAGTAGGCATGATTTTGAGACTACGTCATTGTACTCGAATTATGAAAAGAAAGGAAGTAGTTATGGACGTGTGGATGATAAGGCTTCGGTTTATTCCAAACATGATCCGGAGGTGGGATCAATGTATTCGAATTACGAGAAGAAATCAATGAGTTATAAAGAAGAGGAGAGTAGAAAGCGTCATAATCATCACCTTGAGAGCGACCGTGAGGAGGTAGAGTCGGAAACTGAAGCTGAGGAGCAAGAAGAAGTGCAGTGTAGTGAATGGGGAGATCACTATAGCACAACTACGAGCTCTTCGGATGATGAAATGGCTGAGAGAGAGTCCAGATCGGAAGCTGGAACTCGATCTAATTTTGGATCTTCGGTACATAGTGAAGCTAAATCGAAGCCGTTTAAGGCAACTGTGCCAGCTAGTAAGTCGGATAAGTTTGACTATGATGCTGTATCATCGGCTAGCTGGAATCAAAGAAGTAGGAACAATGTTAATTACAATGCTGGGAGAAATGAAAGTGAGATTAGTGATATGAATATCGTGGTTAGGCATCGTGATTTGGCAGAGATTGTTGCAGCAATTAAGGATTATTTTGATAAAGCTGCTTCTGCTGGTGATCAGGTCTCAGAGATGCTTGAAACTGGGCGTGCTCAGCTTGATCGGAGTTTCAAATCTATGAAGAGTAAGCTTATATTTTGGAATCAAATTTAGGGTTTTAAATCATTTATGTTGTTTAAAATTTAGTTTGATCTTTTTATTTATTATGTAGAAACTGTATATCATTCAAGTGGAGTGTTTAGCAATTTGAGTTCGAGCTGGACTTCAAAACCACCATTGGCTGTGAAATACAAATTTGAACCCGGTTCAATAGATGAACCAAGTGGCTCTAAGAGTTTATGCTCCACTTTAGAGCGGCTTTTGGCCTGGGAAAAGAAACTCTATCAGGAAATTAAGGTACCGATTTTACCATTAACAAGTCATAAGATATCTCAAAATTTTAATTAACTTTTCTCATACATTATACCATGTAATTTTATTTTCTATGAATCCACTTCCATATTAAGATAAAGGGGATGACTAGTTGTGATATCGGTTTAAAAAAGTTGTCTTTATGGAGTTGTAAAAATTGACAAATATGCCCCTTAAGATGAAATTGGAACATGGATGGAATCTTATGCTGCATTATCTTTAAAATGGGTGGTGGGTGTTTGGTTGGCCTCAGTTGGTTCACTATTGTTCTACAAAGCATCTTTTTTTAAGTGTAATTATCAAATGGTGTAATCTACTTGTACATTTGTCAATAATGGTGTAAAGAAGTTGTCTTTTTGTGGGGTTGGGTGTATATGAATTGACAGAGTTGCACCTTAAGATGGAGCAATGTACATTATTGGATTGTTTAAAAAAGTGATTTGTGTGGGTGGGGGTTCTGTTGTGCTGGACTTCATTTGCTTTAAAATGTAGCTATTGATAAATGGTCTGTCTTAGTCATGTAATCTGTCAATTACCTTAATGCGAGTTATTACTTCTGTTTGGAACAAGGACAGCCTGGAGTGATGTTTCCTTGTCAGATAGGAACAGTTTAGTGGGCTTTCCCTACCTATCTAACTTATCATAATTTGTCTGAATTTAGATTTCTAACTAGAACGATATTTTCTGATGTCCTGATCTATATTAAGATTTTTAGTTTTCTGTGATCTTCAGATGCCTGGTCCAATGTATATTATCAAACTATGGGATTCGAAGAAGATTTAGCGGTCATTTAGATCTGTATACAAAATTGAAGTCTTATTATAACTTCCGTGTGATTTGTGAAGGGTTAAGTTAGTTGTGTTAAAATTTTGTTTGATTTTGATAACCTGTATAAAAAGTTTTTTAAGTGGACAACTAATTTACCTACACAAACAATTTAAATTTGGAGGCTATAGTGTCTTGATGGTTATCGTAGACAATGTTCCGTTACTTCCGTATATGTCTTAATGATATTACCCCTGCACTAGCTACTAATGTTCCCCTACTCTTAACAAGGTACTTTTGTCATTAAGTTGCAGCAAGTATTGTGACCCTATTTTTGAGAAGTAAACTGGCACCTTATTTTGAAGAGTCTGCCATGATTTTATGTTTTTTTCCTGAATGATTATTAAAATTATGTAAACTTAAACTGTGTGCAGGCTAGGGAAGGAGTGAAAATTGAGCATGAGAAAAAGTTGTCCACTCTACAAAGCCAAGAGTACAGGGGAGATGATGAGGTAAAATTGGACAAGACGAAGGCATCAATAAAGAGGCTGCAGTCCCTAATTTTAGTCACATCTCAAGCAGTATCTAGCACCTCCTCAGCTATTAATGGTTTGCGAGACACTGAACTTGTCCCGCAGCTTGTCGAACTATGTCATGGGTAAGTGACTTCTTTTCCAAATTTATAACCATGGGTTTTTTTAATGAGTGCTGCTATACGGATCCTTATTTGCTGTTTTAGCCTTACATGTTTTCATGTTAATTTCTGTTGTTTATTTATAATTATTATTATTGTTTCCAAATGGGTTGTTAACATTTTAGAAGTTAAGAATATTTTTTTTCTATGTCAATTCCCTTTTTATAAGCCTTGTTTTACTCTCTACACATGATATACATTGGATATAAACACTGAATTTATTGGTCTGTATCCCTAATTTTATGAACTTTTGCTGGTAATAGGAAAATGAAAAAAGTAGATAATTTCTGAAAATTATCTACCAATGGTTTTCTTTTGCACGTTACCTCTATTGAGAGTTTCTCTATATAAAAGTATAGAATCCCATTTCGGTGAGTTATTCAGTAATGTGGTTATGAACAAGAAGGGGTGAACTTGTCTGGAATTAGCATTTTGATATTGTGAAAAAAATCATAATTTGAAACTCAAGTCTTAGCTTCTGTGTTCTTCTAGTTTGGCGATATGGAGTTTTATAAGATGACTGAGCAGTAAACACATTATTAGGTTACGTGCTTATGTATCTACAAATATTCTATCTTCATATCTAAATCGTGCAAGTTTCAGTTACTGATTCTGCTGCTCATATGTCCTGAATGTTATGGGTTTCATTTGGCATGCTCCCTGCCAATTCGTTTCATACCTTAATCAATGGAAACCTAATTTTCTGAAGACCGAACATTTTCTGGAAGCAACTTTAAATAAGCTGTGGCCCCAGTCTCATGGTGCTTTTTCTACTTCTTTGGGTTTTTGTCAAATCTTTCATAACTTACAAACAAATAATTGCTGGAAGAGTTAGGTGCATTGTTAAATGAGTATGACCTGCAATGCTGTCCAATGACTGTTTAGTAGATTTATTGTTATGGGTGAGATGAGATAAGTGTGTAACACATTTTTTTTGCAATCATTATGCATTAGAGAAAAAATTTCAATAAGATGCTGCTAACACAGAGATAAGCAGGCATAACTGGAGGGCAGTGAATCGACTGTGCTTATATTACATGAAATTTCAATTCAATGTTTGCCGTCTCCATGGTGACTCTAATTGAAAGTTACTTATTGATCCGGATAATTATTATGTAAATTTGTTGAAAGATAATGCCTGAGACATATATTGTTGATGTACTTTCTATTCACATCAATTAATTATTTCGCCTTTGGCTGCATGGTGTAATTTTTTTTAGAAATCTGACTAGTTTTGCCAATACTTTGGAGCACTTATTTGTCTGGCTGTAGTTAGAGACATGTATGTCTCTCTTTCAGTGAGATGCATATATGGACAGCGGCCCTTGCTGCAACTTTTATATATATTGATCATGTCTTGATGGCAGGTTCATGTACATGTGGAAATCGATGAACCAGTTCCATGAAGTACAGAATCATATTGTGCAGCAAGTGCGAGGGCTTGTAAATCTAGCAACTAAGAATGTATCAACTTCTGACCTGCACCGGCAGGCAACAAGTGATCTTGAGTCAGCTGTATCTGCCTGGCACTCCTGTTTCTGCCGCCTAATAAAGTTCCAAAGGGACTTTATCTGCTCTCTCCATGGATGGTTTAAGCTGAGTCTTATTCCCCTCAACAGTGAACCAAGTAATGGGAGCCAGGGATCTCTTGATGCATTATCGTTCTGTGATGAGTGGAAGCTTGCGCTTGATCGTGTACCTGATACAGTTGCATCAGAAGCCATCAAAAGCTTTATCAATGTTGTACACTCAATATCTGCGAAGCAGGCAGAAGAGATGAAGATTAAAAAACGCACTGAATCTGCATCAAAAGAGCTGGAGAGAAAAGCTTCGTCTCTTAGAAGCATAGAAAAGAAGTATTACCACTCGTATTCTATGGTCGGTATCGGGCTTCCTGATACTGGTCCTGATAATGGCCATGCATTAGATGCGAGGGACCCACTTTCGGAAAAGAAGTCTGAACTAGCAGCCAGCCAAAGGCGAGTTGAAGATGAGATGGTTAGGCATTCCAAGGCTGTAGAGGTAACAAGGGCTATGACATTGAACAATATTCAAACTGGCTTACCAGGAGTTTTTCAGGCCATGACCAGCTTCTCTTCCCTAATCATGGAGTCACTTGAGGTAGTGTGCAATCGGTCATACGCCATTAGATAGATATAAACATTTATTTCCTAGTTAATACTTCTATTACTTTCTATATATATATATATATATATATATATATAGAAAGGAGTCAGGCTTATACTGGAGCAAGTTTTTGATTTTGAATTTTTAGATATTATATCTTTTTGATATGTAGATAAAAAGGAAATTATGGGAAGATTTAATCAAATCTCTGTTGTTATGTTGAGAGATGGGATGTTACTGTACAGTAAATTCCTTGAAATTTATGGATCATGCTGATGATGGATGGTTCGGTTTAGCAGTAAATAAATGTATTTGACCTTTTATTGTGTGATGTCATGTTTTGATTGTTTGGCCGTTGGCGGTAGATAGAAGATATAAATTCAAGAGACCGATTTTGTCATGACAAGCACATATAGCGAGAAATGTCATTTCGAGAGCATGTTTTTTTATTCCCAGAGCAAAGATTGAGTGAAAATACCAAATTGTCCTCTGCATTCATAATAAACATGTCTTATAAAAGATTAAAGCAAGGTTAATTTGATAATTTCTCGTTCCATTGCTCCGGGAACGAAAAATTTCCCTGAAAATAACATTTTCCTTGTCATGTATAAATTTGTACATTTGCATCTGATATTACGTCTGTGACTGTCCCATTTCATGAGTCCTCTTTTACTCTTTGCATGCATTTTTCAGCATGTAGAAAATCCCCCGTTGACGTAAATATATTATTACCTCCGAGTAATTTTAAGCAAATATATTATTACCACCGTCCTTATTTCTTTGTATTTCTTTTTTATTGCTTGACACGTATTTTAAGTTGTATATAAAGTATGGTTTCATAATTTTTTTTTAATTTTTTTTTCTCAAAAAAAATTTAAACATTGAATTTTCAATTAGAATAATCTTTTAAGAAAAATAAATTAATGAAACTATACTATATAAAAGTCTTAAAATATGTATCAAATTATCCCTCTCAAATATAGAAAATTGAAAAGGATATAAAAATTAATATATTGAAGTAGGTGTTAATAGTAATCAATCTATTTTTCAATTCGTAATTTAGAATGCTGTCAAGCGAAAACTAATGCAAATACTACACTTGCTTGAAATCTGCTTAGCATATGCATATCCGTATGCACGCAGAAAAATTACCATTTTCTCATATTCTTCTTAGGCGATTAATTTTGTCGAGTGTGTCAAAATAATGGGCTTGTCTCTAGTAGCGAAAGGAGTGACAACGGACTTCTGGGTTCAAACTTCTGGGTTCCTTCTGTTATGTTCAAATTGGCACGTAAACGAGTCGATACGCTAAAGAACTGTTCGGCTCAGCTTCAGTTCAAAAAAGTTCGGCTCTGACTCGATTCGATTTATAAACGAGCCAAACATGAACACAAATTTATATTCGGAATTGTAAATGAAGTTGAACACAATATAATTCGGCTCAAAAGTTCGCGAACTAGTTCAATTACAGTGTTCGTGAATATGCTTATTGATATAACTCGTGAATAAGTAGAAGAATTATTAGTTATATTAACTTATAACTCGTGCAAAATACGAACAATTTTGATATTATTTTTTAAATTTGTTATTTTTCTCGAGATTTCGATAAATTTTAAAAGAACAACCGTTCCAACAAAATTTTGCACATTACTATTCAAACTCATATGAAATGATAGAAGATTCAAATTTTTGTAAATGCTTAATATTTTTTGTAAACTTGTTACTAAATGTATATGTTTTAGTCTTGGTTGGTATCTTTAATTACCTGCAAAAAATTTTCATCATGCAGTATCTTTAAGAAGTGTTTTTATATAAGATGATATTTTACGAATCAAATGAACTTTAAGAGGATACTCGGTGAATTAAATGAACTTAAGTTATTAAATGATTTTTAAGATGAACCCGAAACCTTTTCAATGAATTTCATTTCTATCTACAGGGTCATCAACATTATTTGTACCAAAATAGCAAGTCAATAAACCAAAAAAATAATAAAACTCAAGAATTTCTTAAAACAATTAACAGATCAGAAAGAATAATGAAACTACAGAATCATATGATATTAATAGTGGAACTTGTTTATTATACATCATGTTTAAAATTCCAAAAAATATGTGTACATTAGTATAGTACTTCTTAGATTATCAACCAAAAAAAATGCTATTGATAATGAATATGTTTGTGATAAAACATGATATTCAGAAGCATGACGAACTGCGTAATACTATTGTATTGTGCTTGGTAGTCACAAACTTCCTAGAAAAAATAAGAAAGCATAATATTCTTCCGTCATGCTACAGTATATAACATCAAAAGAAACCATAGTAATTTTCCCGCTAAAGCCATGGCAAGGTTCTGGAGAAAAAAGAGATCATGATGCATAAATTTTTCACTCCAATAAAGATACAACAGGTTGGAGTTTTAAGTGGAGTAGAGGTTAGATTTTTATCTGACAGGTTCCGGAGAAAAAGGAGATCATGATGCATAAATTTTTCGCTCCAATGAAGATACAACAATAGGTTAGAGTTTTAAGTGGAGTAGAGGTTAGATTTTTATCTGAATTTCGCCGCAACACAGTATCAGCTTCTAGGTGTGTATTTAAAAAGTGTATCTATTATAATACAAAAATCCTATCTACGTATACGACTATCAAACTTCAAAAGAGCAAGTCAATATCAACAAAAATACTATATTCACTCAACTTGGGAATTTCGGCTAAGATTGGACAAATGGAGAAAAGGTAGTGAAATACCAGCTCACCAACAACATTATTGATAACTCCGGTGAGCGGGGCGGCTCCTTCCGACGTCGATTCTGGACCTTCTTGCGGTGGGTGAGGTGTAGCTGCTGTGGGGTATCTGCAAAACAACACTGGAGGGGGGTTTGAGCCCTGCGGCGCCTCTGGTGTGAGAGTAAGAGCTCTCTTGGGGGAGATGAAGATAGATAGGAATTGAAGGTGATTGTGTGTGTATACTTGTGTGGAGGAGAGTGTGTGTGCAAAATGTCTCTAACCCTTAAACCCTTTCTCTTTGAGATATTTATAACCCCAATGTAGGGTTTAGGGGTTGGTACCTTTAGATCAGGGCCGTTCGTTGTTGTAGGCGGAGGACACCTGCCTTGGGTAGATTGCATACACGTGTCTAGGTAAGGACCACCTTTAGGATGCACCAAAGGTATGCTCAAACGCGTCATGCTTGTCTGAGTTGTTGGTTGTTGACATACTCTATGATAAAGTGATACCTGATATCAATGTGCTTAGTTCTTGAGTGCTGAACTGAGTTATTTGAGATTGCTATGGCACTCGTATTATCACAGAATATTGGAATCATTGATACCAACATACCATAATCCCGGAGTTGGTTCCTCATCCACAAGATTTGGGCACAACAGCTTCCAGCAGCTATGTATTCAGCTTCAACAGTTGATGTGGATATTGAGTGCTGCTTCTTGCTATGCCAGGATACCAATCTTCTTCTAAGAAACTGACAGTTTCCTGAGGTACTTTTCCGGTCAATCTTACAACCTGTAAAATCTGAATCTGTATAGCCAACTAGGTTAAAACCTGTACCTTTAGGGTACCAAATTCCAAGATTTGGAGTCCCCTTAAGATACCTAAATATCCTCTTAACAACTATAAGATGAGACTCTTTAAGGTCATCTTGAAATCTAGCACATAAGCATGTTGCGAACATAATATCTGGCCTACTTTCTATGAGATAAAGTAATGAGCCTATCATACCTCTGTAGCTTGTGATGTCAACTTTCTTACCAGTTTTATCAAGCTTAGTGGTTGTTGGCATTGAAGTCTTTGCCGGAGTTGAATCTTCCAGATTGTACTTCTTGAGAAGTTCTTTGATGTACTTGGATTGACAGATGAATATACCATCTTTCCTTTGACTCACTTGTAATCCAAGAAAGTAGCTCAACTCTCCCATCATGCTCATTTCATACTTGCTCTGCATTAACTTAGAAAATCTCTTAAAAGATCATCATTAGTAGAGCCAAATATAATATCGTCAACATATACTTGAACTAATATCATATCATATTTATGCATTTTATGAAACAGAGTTTTATCTATAACACCTCTAGTAAAACCATTTTCAAATAAAAACTCAGAGAGAGTGTCATATAATGTCCTTGGAGCTTGCTTAAGACCATAGAGAGCTTTGAACAAAAAGTATACAAAATCAGCCAGATTTGGATCTTCAAAACCTGGAGGTTTTTCCATATACACTTCTTCTTCTAGCTCCCCATTCAGGAATGCACTCTTCACATCTATTTGATTAACCTTGAAATCTGAATGTGTTGCGAATGCTAGAAACATCCTGATTGCCTCAAGTCGAGCTACTGGTGCATAGGTATTAGGAATATGTTGTGAACTTGATGATAAGTTAAACAAATCACCTTAGTAGATTTAACTTAGTGAATTTTGTAGCACTCGACAGATGATCTAATATAGTCCCGACGGATAAACTTTACAGTCCCGAAAGATGACAGATTAACATCCATCGAGTGAGTAGCTTATGTAATAATAAGAACTGTAGCACATTTCTGCAAGCAACATGTATTAGTCAATTAGGTTGCTTAGGGTTCTGTAAGTCATGTTGACTACTAGATTACTATGCAGAATAGGTTGATTAATTGTAAATATGAGATGTCTTGTAATTCTGTATAAGTGAAATGGAGTCAAGTGACAAATAGACACCCGACGGATAAACTACAAGACTCCCGACGGATGATCAACAAAGCTTCCCGGCGGATGACAAGCATAGACCCGATGGATGATCAAATTCAAATAGCTGTTGACAGTGACAACACAGTCACATGCGTCGGGTGTTTGCAAAAGGAATGTGCCAGCCTGTTAAGAAGGAATTTGAGAATAAAGAAGTATTACCATTTCCATGCAATTGTGAAGATATTCAAAGATGCTGGAATAGAGTAGTGAAGTAGCATGGAGTTAGACTAGATATGTTTTGTTTTATTATCTTGTCTTATTATCATGTAAACTTGGTGATATATAAACCAAGTGTAGCAAGTAGAATAATTAACTAAGTAAGCCTATTTTCAGAGAAACAAATCAAGCTGTATTCTGTAAGTATTTCTCTGTAGTTTAGTTGTTCAAACTTGTAAGCAACTGTGAGCTATTCAAAAGCTTCACAGGGTTCTCATTTGATATATATATATATATATAAATATATGGTGGATACTTTCAAATCCACCAGAAAGTTTTAAAAGCTTTTATTTTTATTACTTAGTGTTTTGATTTCTATCATCTTTTTATTCCGCACAACTGCTAATCAAACACTGTTATATTTATCAAGTTAGAACTGTTTTAAAATCTGAAAAAGTAGCCAGAATTGCATTCAACCCCCTTCTGTAATTCTTGTTGTATTGTTAGGGAATAACAATTGGTATCAGAGCAAGCTCTTGAAGTATAAAGAGTGTAAAGATCACAACAAACAACAAGATGAACAAGAAGGATGTTGGAGTCAAAATTCCATTTCTGGACATAGATAATTATCACCATTGGAAGGTGAAGATGCACCTACATCTTCTTTCTCAAGATGAGGCTTATGATGGAATTTACGGATAAACGGAAGCGTGAAATAACAATTATTCCGTAAAAACCATATACCGCACATATATGGACAAACATATAAAAGGGAAAACTGAGGAATCGTAACCATACCTCGTGAATCGAAGCTTTATAAAATTGGAGTGCTAGCAGTTGCTCCTCAGTGTGTGAAGCACTCTACCGGTATCCACCAAGAACGATCCGCTTCGATGAACCTTTTTATAAAACTAAGCTTTTATAAAAATGGAGTTTTGGGAGAGAGAGAGAGAAGAAGAAGATGGAGGCAAGGGTTTTCACAAAACCAAAATTGTGTGTGTAGTATTTTTTGAGCCATCCATCTCATTCTATTTATAGGACTCTCCTAGGGTTTTATAATATATCTTTATATATATTAAACCCCACATTTTATCTTCATAAAATGCTTTAATAATAATTAAAACTATTTTAATCATTATTTCTTTTTTCTTAACTATTTAGAAAATAATTCTCTCTCACATTTTTCATCAAAGAAAATATTCTTTTATGGTGTGACCCTGTAGGTTCAATATTATGCCGGTAGTAGAAATAAATAATAATAAACTTTTATTAATTATTTATATGAATATTAAAATTCACTAAATATAATTAACTGATTAATTATATTTATTCTACATCGTGAGTGATGCTTCTCAACATATCGCGACTATCCGGATAATATGAATTCACTGCTTAGAATACCAAGAACCTGTCAGTGAATAGTTACCGTACAATTAACTCCTTCTACCCTCCAATGTCCTGATTAAATACAAGGCATGGATCTTGTGTCAAGCCTATCTAATTTAATCATTTGCTTTCCCATTCACTATGCTCAGTTCTATGTAAATTAGAAACTCCTTTCTAATTTCATTCACTCTGGCCAGAGATTCCTGAACTGGCATAAGTGGATCAGCTATGAACATTCTCTTCCTTCACTGGAAGGGGTAGATCCTTTATTGATCATACACTATCTTCGTGTACAAATTCCTATACCCAGTAGAGCCCTAATAATTTTCCCTGGAGACTAAGAACTAAACCAAAGCATAGTTCAGTGTACACAAGATGACTATGATGACCTCAAGTCTAAGGATACTTGTACAACTATCACTATGTGAACAACTGCTGACACGTGAGTGAACTCCATCAGTTGTTCAGCTGTGCGAGTCATGTTCAGTGAACTTATTCTATAATAAGCACCTACATACTAGCTATAGTGTCACCACACAAATATCTATGAGAACATACATCCTTCATAATGAAGCAAGCATAGTATGTACCGATCTTTGCGGATTATTAATTACCAGTTAGTAATCCTATGACCAGGAACTATTTAAGTTTAGAGTTATCATCTTTTAGGTCTCACTATTATGATCTCATCATAATCCATAAAAAGCTTTACTCTAAACTATGGTATATCTTATTTAAACACTTAAATAGATAGAGCCCGTAATAAAAACAAAACAAGTCTTTTATTAATATCAATGAAATCAAAACAGATTACATAAAAAGTTATTCCTAAATCCTCATACATGATTGGACTTAGGACATATCTCTTTCAATCTCCCACTTGTACTAAAGCCAATCACTTTGGTATCTAATACCCATCCTGTCTTTATGACGATCAAAGTGACTATGAGAAAGTTGCTTTGTGAGTGGGTCTGCTATGTTGTTATGTGTGTCAACTCTCTCGATCTTGACATCTCCTCTTTCAATGATTTCCCTAATCAAATGAAAGCGTCGCAAAACATGTTTGGAATTTTTATGAGACCTAGGTTCCTTGGCTTGTGCTATTGCTGCGTTGTTATCACAATACAACACAATAGGCTTCTCAATGCTAGGAACAACTCCCAACTCAGAAACAAATTTCCTCATCTAAACGGCTTCTTTTGCAGCCTCACTTGCAGCTATATATTCTGCTTCCGCTGTGGAGTCAGCCGTTCTCGAATGTTTGGAACTCTTCCAACTTATCGCACCACCGTTTAGAGTAAACACGTACCCTGACATGGATTTGCTATCACTCTCTGATTGAAAACTAGAGTCAGTATAACCCTCTATTTTCAGATCAGATTCACCGCCAAAAATAAGAAAAATGTCCTGAGTCCTTCGCAAGTACTTAAGGATGTTTTTCACTGCTTTCCAGTGGTCTTCACCTGGATTGGACTGATATCTGCTCGTCACACTTATTGAATAAGCAACATCAGGCCTTGTACACAACATCGCGTACATGATAGATCCTATTGCTGAAGCATAAGGAATCTTACTCATACGCTATCTTTCCTCAGGTGTCTTAAGAGACATTTTTTCGGAAAGGGACACTCCATGGCTCATCGGTATGAGACCTCTTTTGGAGTTTTCCATGCTAAACCTTTTAAGCACTTTCTGGATGTATGTACCCTGGGTAAGACCTATCATTCTTCTAGATCTATCTCTATAGATCTTCATACCGAGAATGTAGGATGCTTCTCCCAAGTCCTTCATAGTGAAGTTCTTCGATAGCCACACTTTGACTGATTGCAGCATCGGTATATCATTTCCTATAAGAAGTATGTCATCCACATACAATACAAGAAATGTTACCGCGCTCCCACTAACCTTCTTGTAGACACATGGTTCATCTATGTTTTTGATAAAACCAAACTCTTTGATTGTCTCATCAAAACGGATGTTCCATCTACGAGAAGCTTGCTTTAAACCATATATGGTTCGCAGCAGCTTACACACTAGGTGTTCATTTCCCTTAGAAAGAAAACCCTCTGGCTGTGTCATATACACTTCCTCTTCAAGTTTCCCATTGAGGAAGGCCCTTTTCACGTCCATTTACCAGATTTCATAGTCGTAGTAAGCAGCAATCGCAAGCAAAATCCGAATTGATTTTAACAGGGCTACAGGCGAAAAAGTTTCATCAAAATCAATCCCTTGTCTTTGTTTGAATCCTTTTGCCACGAGCCTGGCCTTATAGGTCTCTACCTGGCCATCTGCTCCAATCTTTATCTTATATACCCACTTGCACCCAATAGGCTTAACACATTCAGGCGCTTCAACCAGAGTCCATACTTGGTTGGTATACATAGATTCCATTTCGGATTTCATGGCACTTTACCATTTCTCTGAGTCAACACTACTCATAGCCTCATTATAGGTCTTAGGGTCGTCTTCATCAATGATTGACCACTCATTGTCATTCTCAATGACAAGGCCATAAAACCTCTCAGGTTGGCGAGACACTTTCTCTGACCTACGAATGGGCTGTTCCACAGAAGGTTGTTCAGTCTGAACAGGTGTTTCCACTTGAACCGTAGTAGTTTGTGCTTCTTGAACTTCATCAGGTTCAATTTTGCTCTCACTGTTTCCTTCAATGATAAACTCCTTTTCCAAGAAGGTAGCATGTCTGGAGACAAACACCCGATGATCGGTGTAAAAGTAATACCCTAAAGTCTCTTTAGGATATCCCACAAAACTACATTTTACGGATCGAGATTCCAGCTTATCTGGGTCAACTTTCTTGACATAAGCTGTACATCCCCAAATCTTAACGTGTTTAAGACTCGGTTTCCTTTCTTTCCATATCTCATATGGAGTTTGAGGAACAGATTTGGAAGGCACCTTATTCAGTAAATATGCTGAGGTTTCCAATGCGTAACCCCATAGGAATACTGGAAGATTCGTATAGCTCATCATGGACCGAACCATGTCTAACAGAGTTCGATTTCTCCTTTCAGATACCCCATTCAACTGTGGAGTATATGGAGGAGTCCACTGGGAGACTATACCATTTTCTTTGAGATAATCTAGAAACTCTCCATTCAAGTATTCACCACCTCGATCTGATCGAAGAGTTATAATACTGTGTTTGGTTTGTTTCTCCACTTCATACTTATACTCCTTGAACTTTTCAAAGGCTTCAGACTTGTGTTTCATCGAATACACATATCCGAATCTAGATATATCATCTATGAAAGTAATGAAGTACGAAAATCCACCCATGGCTTGCGTAGACATTGGTCCACATACATCTGTGTGTACCAATCCTAGCAAATCTGCAGCCCTCTCTCCATGTCCACTAAATGGATTTGGTCATTTTACCCAATAGACAAGACTCGCATGTAGGATATGATTCAAAATCAAAGGGGTCTAGTAACCCTTCCTTATGCAATGTCCGAAGTCTATTTTCACTAATATGACCTAGCCTACAGTGCCATAAATAGGTCAGATTTTCATCATCTCGTTTTCTTTTATTAGTTTGTTCAATCTGAAGTAAATCATGCTCTACGTCACATACATACAGACCATTATTTAAATTCCATGTCCAAAAAGAATATTATCTCTAAGGATAGAACATTAATTATTCTTAATAATAAATGAAAAACCATCCAAATCCAACATAGGGATAAAAATAATATTCCTTACAATAGAGGGAACGTAATAACAATTATTCAAAATAATAGTCTTGCCCGTGGGCATATGTAAACTAAATGATCCTACAGATATGGCCGCAACCCTTGCTCCATTTCCCATATGTAGAATCACCTCATCTTTTTCAAGATTCCTACTTCCCTTTAGTCCTTGCAACGAATAGCAAATATGAGAACCACAGGCGGTATCTAATACCCAAGTAGAAATTTGACCTAGTGACATAATAACTTCGATCATGAACATGCCTGAATCAGAAGCGGTAGTCTTACTACCCTTCCTCTTCTTCAATTCTGCAAGGTAAACCTTGCAGTTTCTCTTCCAGTGCCCTAACTTGTTATAATGAAAGCATACAACTAAATTAGGATCAGTCAACTTGTGAGCATCTAGTATGCTCCTGAGTGATAGTGCAGAAGACATAATATAGTAAATCTGTAAATGATAAACACATAACAACACTTAGCAAATATTCAATTTCATTTCAAAATACTATATGAATCGGGTCTTTATTCATAAGTGGCTCCCACTAGTTCATCTAATTTATTCAACCCCCTACGAGAAAAATTAAGCATTCATAATTGTAGTGGAAATAGGGATCCTACATTCCATCACACAACCTCGGCTGTGGCACGAACTGCCATGTAATGTTCAATAGGCAGACAACTCTTGTCAATTACATCTTATGTTATTCCCTAATCAAACTTTAGCCTCTTGAATACTTGAGTCACGGCTGTGGCACGACAAACTCAATATTCTAAGTCAAGTCTAACCCAACATTCCGTACAATTGAATCAGTCTCCAACGGCCCACGGCTGTGGCACGTACCAACCTTTAGATTCTAATTCAATGTACACATCTCTATGTAATAGACAAGTATTTCTTATTTCAAAATCAAAGCCCTCGGCTGTAGCACGAACCGACAATGATTTAAAAATAAGAACTACTTTCTATCATGTTGGAAGGCTATGACCGACACAAGCCCGTTGTATCATTGGCCAATTACTACTTGATATTATTTAATTTTAGAGGGATTATATTACGTTACAATCATAATCATATTATAAAGATATTCTTCCTTTTAAATTAAATATTTCAAATCAATAATCGATAATCAGATGATTCCCAGATCGGGTGGAGCATTGTCAAGAGGCGTCACTTAATAACCCTTTCTTACAGATAGAAATCTGTTGTTGACAGAATCATCCTTTCTCTCAAAATTGAAAATTCATATTTAATTACGTGTTTCATAAACACAAGAATCTCATGATTGTATTCATAATATTATTGTCAAGGCAAGAAACGATTCCTATTCTAGATTTTCTAGAGCACGCCTTATATTGATTTAAGTTCACTTAAATCTATCATCGCATGGTAAACACAGGCATATATCTCATATATAAAAATAAATAAACAAGTAAGCATGCAAGTAATATTATGCCACACATTGATATAATGATGTATGGATTTATTATAGCAATTAAAAGCAATTAAAATAATTAAAACATGCTTTTAAACACTTTCGGGAATATAAACAGTTCAAACTTTTATATAAAAAATATTTGAGGTTAAAACAGAAGCTAAAAAGTCAGGAAGGAAAAGAAATATGGACCAGTCTCTAAGAAAAACAATAGAAATGGGAAAGTAGGAATTAAAAAACATAACAACTACACACCTGATAAATATACACCAAGAAAAATCTGTGTTAAATGTGGTAGTGTCAATCATTTTTCTGTTAATTGCAAACTTGCCATGCCTACTCCCATGTCTGCACCCTCTTCTTTTCTCAACATGACTGCCATCCTACCATGCCTATGAATGTTATGTCTGCCCATAATATGAATGCACAATTTTCTAATATGCCATTTGCACCTAATCCTTACTATGCTATATTTAGTATGCCTCAAATGCCATTTAGCATGCCTTACTGGAATAACATGTTTGCAAATAGCATGCCTTTTCCTGTTAATCAAAATGTGCATGATAATCCTGTTCTAATGACTGGTTTCAAAGGTCCATCTCAAATGACTAAGGATGAATCAGAAATTCCCAAGTCAAATGAGATCAAACCTAAGAAACCAAAGAAGAAAGCTAACAAGGTAGGATCCAAGAAAACTTGGGTACCAAAATCAACTTGATTTGATTTTGATGTGCGCAGGGAAACATAAAGAATCTTTGGTATCTAGATAGTGGTTGCTCAAGGCACATGATTGGAGATTCTACCCTGCTCACTGAGTTCAAGGAAAGAGATGACCCAAGTATTACTTTTAGAGATGACAACAAAGGTTATACTGTGGGATATGGCTTGATTTCAAAACACAATGTCATCATTGAAGAGGTTGCCCTAGTGGATGGTCTCAAGCATAATTTGTTGAGTATCAGCCAGCTTTGTGATAAGGGCAACTCAGTAACCTTCAATTCAGAAGCCTGTGTTGTGACAAACAAAAAGAGCAACAAAGTGGTTCTCACTGGAGTGAGAAAAGGAAATGTGTACTTAGCTGATTTCAACTTGTCTTCTCAATAAAGCAAGTCAAGATGAAAGTTGGCTTTGGCACAAAAAGCTGTCCCATCTAAACTTCAAGACCATGAATGAACTTGTCAAGAAAGAACTGGTTAGAGGTATTCCTCAAGTGGAGTTTACTAAGGATGGATTGTGTGATTCCTGGCAGAAAGGAAAGCAGATCAAAGCATCATTCAACAAGAAGCTTGATTCAAAAATTGAAGAGCCTTTGTAATTGCTACACATGAATTTGTTTGGACCAGTCAATGTGTTGTCCATCTCAAGGCAAAGATTTTGCCTGGTAATTGTGGATGATTTCTCAAAGTTCTCATGGACATATTTCCTAAAGTCTAAAGATGAAGCTAGTGAAATCATCATCAATCATATAAGGCAAGTCAACAATCATCCTAACTTTAAAGTAAGAAGAATCAGGAGTGATAATGGAACTGAGTTCAAGAATTCTGTGATGAGATCATTTTGTGAAGAGAATGGGATTATGCATGAGTTTTCTGCAGCAAGAACTCCACAACAAAATGGAGTAGTGGAAAGGAAAAACAGATCTCTTATTGAAGCTGCAAGGACAATGCTTGAAGAATCAAAGTTACCAATATTTTTTTGGGCTGAAGCTGTTAATACTGCCTGCTACATTGAAAATATCTCTTTGGTAAATCAAGCAAAGTGCATGAGACCCTACCAATTGTTCAAGAATAGGAAACCAACTCTAAATTTTCTTCATGTCTTTGGCTGCAAATGTTACATCTTAAGGAATCAAACTGATCAACATGAAAAGTTTGATGCTAAAATAGATGAAGGAATCTTTGTTGGATATACTGTGGGAAAAAAATATAGAATCTACAATCTAATAACCAACATTGTTATGGAATCAGTACATGTTGTGTTTGATGATAAAAAGATTGAAGGACTGCAAGATGGAGATTTCCATGAAAGCCTCAAGTTTGATAATGTGGAGATGGTTAGTGATGACAGTGATGATGAAAGTGATCAAGAAACAGTGACCAAGGATAATGCAGAAAAATCTACAACTTATGAAGCACATAATTCAACATCTTTCGAGTTACAAAATACTTCTTTCGTCGGCAGACAATCTGCCTTTTCCATCGGGAGACAATCAACTTTATCCATCGGGACACAAAGTGCATCATCCATCGGAACATTAAGAGAAGCTGAAAGTCAGAATAAATCACCTACAGAAAGTTCCCCTTTCTCAAATCAAATATTCACAAACTCAAGGGGAGTTTCTCATAATCAAAACTCAGCCACACATCAAGAAAATAATGAGGCCTCTTCATCTAGAGCTAATCTACCTCAATAAAGGAAATGGACTAAAGATCACCCTTTTGAGCTCATCATTGGTGATGCATCTTCTAGAGTTCAAATATGGAGAGCAACTCAAGAAGAATGTCTATAGAGAAGCTTCCTATCTAAGGAAGAACCAAAGAAGGTAGAAGAAGCTTTGTTGGATCCTGATTGGATTTTAGCTATGCAGGAGGAGCTAAACCAATTTGAAAGGAAAAAAGTATGGAAGCTAGTACCCAAACCTAAAGGTAAGAATCCAATTGACACCAAGTAGGTATTCAGAGACAAGATGGATGAAAATGGCATAGTGGTCAGGAACAAAGCTAGATTTGTTGGTGAGGGATACTGTCAACAAGAAGAAATAGATTTTAATTAAACTTTTGCTCCTGTTGCAAGACTTGAAGCCATCAGAATTTTCTTAGCCTATACAGCTCATGCCAATTTCAAGGTCTACCAAATGGATGTTAAAAGTGCCTTTCTAAATGGAGATTTGGAGGAGGAAGTCTATGTCAGTCAACCTCTTGGTTTTGAAGATCTACTGTCTTTTGAAAGCACTTTATGGACTGAAGCAAGCACCTAGAGCCTGGTATGACACTTTATCAAAATTTCTTTTGGAAAATCACTTCACAAGAGGTACTTTTGATAAAACTTTATTCTTTAGAAATGTTAATGGCTCTTGTATACTTGTTCAAATCTATGTAGATAATATTATATTTGGCTCTACAGATGAAAAACTTTGCAAAAAGTCTGCCAAATTGATGCAAAGTAAGTATGAAATGAGCATGATGGGAGAACTAACTTACTTTCTTGGTTTACAAGTTAAGCAAGTTAGTGATGGAATATTCATTAGTCAAACTAAATATGTTCATAATCTTTTAAAGAAGTTTGATCTAATGGATTGCACATCTGCAAAAACTCCCATGGCCACTGCAACTAAGCTTGAATTTAACACTACTGAAAAGTATGTGGATATTTCAAGCTATAGGGGCATGGTTGGCTCACTTCTGTACTTAACAACTAGTAGGCCAGATATAATATTTGCTACTTGTCTTTGTGCTATATTTGAGTCTGATCCTAGAGAATCTTACTTAGTAGTTATAAAGTGGATTTTCAGATATCTCAAGGGAACACCAAAACTTGGCATTTGGTACCCTAGAGATTCTGGTTTTGATCTAACTGGTTATTCAGATGCAGATTATGCAGGTTGCAAAATAGACAGAAAAAGTACAACAGGAACCTGACAATTTCTAAGGAACAAGCTTGTCTTTTGGTTCAGTAAAAAGCAAAATTCAGTTTCTACTTCTACAGCTGAAGCTGAATATATTGCTGCTGGTAGTTGCTGTACACAGATTTTGTGGAGGAAAAACCAATTGTTGGACTATGGTCTAAAAGTGGATAGAATTTTCATTTTCTGTGATAACACAAGTACAATTGCCATCACTAAAAATCCTAAACAACATTCAAGAACAAAGCACATAGACATCAAGTACCACTTCATTAGGGAACATGTGATGAATGGTACTGTGGAACTTCATTTTGTTCCAAGTGAAAAGCAGCTTGCAGATATCTTTACCAAGCCACTTGATGAATCCACCTTTTCAAGGTTGATAAGTGAGTTAGGTATGCTTAATTATTCTTGAATCATTTCAAAATTTTCACAAGTTTTAATGCAGCCAGAAACTTAATTGATTTCTCTATTTGGATGAAATTTTGGCTAAGTCAAAATTTACATCCCAACGGATGATCATTATGCATCGAGTTTGATCATCCGTCGGAATATTATTTGTTAATAAAATCAATTACTTTTCTGGATTATTTTATAACCCGACGGATAATTGTTTTATTCTCATCCGTCGAATTATCTCAATCTTTACCGTTCAAACTCTGAACGTTATCCATCGAGTATACTTACAGTTTGTAAGTATAACACGACGGATAAGTGACAAATTTTTTATAGTTTATTTATTTTTAAACGACTATTTTGGGCTATTTTGATTGGTTACTTTATTTCACTTTATTATTTTTGACATAGTATAAAAGCAGAATTCATTTTTATTCTATTCTTTTATCATTCTCAAATCAATTGCTCTAACTTCCTTTCTTCTTCAAAGAAAATATTCTCTCTGCAAATTTCTCATTCTCTAACAATGGCACCAATAGTCAAAATCATGTCTCAATCTGGATTTATCTATGAAAAGAACAACTTTGTAGCTCTTGTGAACAAGGAGATTCCACAGTCAGGAGACTTTCACAAGATGATGGACTTTGTGAAGAGCTGTAAACTCAGTTATGCTATGCTGGAATCACCCACAATCTACTGTGAAGTTGTGGAGGAGATATGGACAACCTCTGTGTACAACTCTACTAACAAGACCATAACTTTCACTCTTAAAGGTAAGCAGTTTTGCATTAATAGTGACATTATCAAATCATGCTTTAGAATTCCAGATAACATTTCTACTGTTCCACACACAGATACTGATATAGTTAACATGTTAAATTCTATGGGCTATGCACTTTCAACTTCTAAGTTAAGTGAGATTAGGAGGCTAGGTCTTAGAAATCAATGGAGCTATATGTGTGATGTGGTAACCAAAGTATTTTCTGGTAAAATAAGCAATTTTGATTCTGTTAACATTGCCATGCTTAACATGCTTTATATGCTAGTCACTGATAAATACTTTAATTTCAGTGACATGATCATGTTTGAGTTAGGTTATAAGTTAGGAGAACTTAATAAGAGCAGTAAAAGTGTCTATTATGCTAGATACTTTATGATGTTTGCTAATCATCTTATTAAAAATATTGTTGTTGAGAACCCAACCAACAAACTGAATTGCTGGGTTCAAGAAAGGAGAGTCATTGCTGATTTCACAGGGCAAGTCACCACAAAGAGGTGCCCCTCTTCTAATTTCCAATCATGGGGAGACCTCATGTAAGTGAGGTAAGCACCACTATCTCCACTCTTCCAACCTCACACATTTCTTTTCCTTCAAGTATAGCTATGGCATCTGTGTCAATGACCCAACAGATGTCTACCCAAGCTACCAAAATAAAAATTTCAAAATCCAAAGCTAAGAAAGCCCCCTCTGATTTCTTTCAAAAGAAATCAGTTGCAAAAACCACTAAACACAAAGAGGGGAGTGTGAAGGAGAGTGAGCAAGGTGAGGGACAGGGTGAAAATCAAAGAAACCCTAAGGATAAGGCTGGTGAGATTAGTGTACCCAAGCCTAGCCACACCACAGTTTCCCAACATATTGTGGTTGTTAATAAGGAAATTAGCTCAATTCTAGTTTCATCCTCCCAAAAGGATGTTACTATTGAAACAAGCTCCCAACCAGGAGCACATGCCACAAGGGTTAGGAACACAAGTTCACCACAGACTTATGCTAGAAAGAAAAGATCTAAAACCGTTGGGGATGCACTGGGCACACACATAGTGCAAACTGGAGCTAAAGACCCAATCCCTGCACCCTCTCAAAGTCAGATTGATGTGGCTCCAATAAATATGGAGTCACAGCCAAAATCATTAATAATTGAAGCACCTGAAACACCAAATTCACCAACACACTCACTGGATGTAGACATGATTCATACATCACTTCCAAATTCTCCATCTTTAACTCTATTGGAGAAGCCAAAAATCCAAGAAAGTGAGCATCATCTTTTAGATGATCAGTTAACTCACTTACCAATTCTTTCTAAGTCTATTGAGACATCTGTGCCTAAATTTTCATTAATCTGCACAGAGTCTACAATAGTCTCAACTCCAAACTCATTCATTTCTTCTATCTCGGTGGATATTCTTCATCCGTCGAGTATTGATTGTATCCCGACGAATGTGCCTAACAACAGTCATCCGTCGGCTAGCCAAACTACTATCCCGATGGATATTCCTCATCCATCGGGAGTTTCTGAACAATTTCAAATTTCTACAATTGTCACAAGTGCATATGACTTAGTAGCAGTACAATCACTCTTAGGACTGAGTGTAGGGAGTGAATTGAGTGAGAGGCTGGGTTGCTCCCAGGCAAAAGGAGAGAAAATGAGTGAACCATGTGCTATAAGTCTGGAAAAAGTGAGTGAGAGGAGTCCCACCTTAGATGGTGAAGGTGAGGGTGTGAGGGTGGGAAGACAAGGGGAGCCCTTGATGCAACAAAAGAGAGATTATGAGAGAAATGCAGGTACAGGAGTGATAAGGGTTGACACCATTGCTAGTGAGTCAATGAATGTCAGTGATGCAGAAAGGGAGAGACTATTTCAGCAAGAATATCAAGCTGTCATAGATTCTATCTCCCTAGATGCTGAGACATTTACTCATCCTGTTACAGTTTATCAAACTCTAGATGTACAGGGCAATGAGGAGGCTGTGCTCAATCTAGTGCACACAACTGCTTCTCTACAAAGAGCAAAGGATGCAATCACTGCTATGCCATCTAATACTGGCCGTGATTTTGAACTGACTGAAGACTCTTTTGGGGATGCTAGTGGGGATGATGAGGAAGACAGTATGAGCATAGGGGGAGATGCAGAAATTCCTTTCTGGATGCTAACCAAAGAATGTTCATACTCATATCTCCAATCCACATTATTTAAGCTCATCCATGACACCCAAATAACCATTAAAGCATTCATAAATGCCAGCACAAAGAGATTACTTATAGCACATCTTGAAGCTCTACAGCTGCACAAGATTCAAGCTCTCCAACACAATCAAAGTGTGGATGGAATAAAGCATGAAGTTTCTGAAGTAAAACAGGATTTCATAGCAAGGTTGAATGCTAGACTTTCTGGAACCACCATGACTGAGATAGCTCGAAAACTGAGGAAGAAAGCTGATCTAAATAGAAAGGTTGAGGCCATGGACTCTAGATTATCTGATGTGGAGAAGTCAATGACCAAGATATGTGCTAATCAGGAAACTCAGACTACTCTGCTCCAACAGTTGGTGGCTGCTCAACTCCCTTCTACTCAACAACTTGATGCTAACAAAAAGGGGGAGAAAGGTTCATCAAGTGAGGGGGAGAAACAGCTCAACATTCAAGTCAGCAAAGTAATTATGCCAGTAATTGCTTTCACTAAACCACCAGCTGTGGACAACATTGATCTCATCAATCTAGCAGCAGCAAAACTGGAGTCAAATGATAAGTTGAAAAAGATTGATGTCAAAGCTGCTGAAAAGGAATTAGATGATAAGTGGAGAAGAATAGATGCAGAAATTCAACAGAAATTTGGGCCAATTCAGAAACCAGACAAAATCTTTAATCATCACTCTCAAGTCAAGCAGATTTCTGTAAATGAGATGAGTTTGAGTTATCTGGAGAAAGGCCAAACTTCTTGCATAAAGTCTTCAATGGCAAATCTGGTCTTAAGCCTAAAAAAAACTACTCAAAATTCTCAGACAAAAATCCTATGGATACTGTGTATGAGACACCTAGGCCAGATGAGAAGAAGCTGTTGGCTAGGTCAATTGCATTTTTCAAAGATCCAGCTGATTCAGTAGTTAAAAGAAGAATTACAAAGATCTACAGAAATGGTTAGGAAATCTGTGTGGTGGTTGGACACCCTCAGTTTGTAGAAGCTAAAAAGGAAGAGAAGGAAAGAATCAGGCAAGAAAAGAAGCAACCTGCCTTAGATGCTAAGAAGCTCAAACAAAAGAAGGAGCAAGCTGCTATCTTGGCCAAACTTCAAGCGGTGAAGACTACAACTGAGATTTCTGCACAACCATCTGTGATTGCTGAACCTCAAGATCAGAAAATGCAATAGGAACCCCAACAGATAAAGTAACCAAGGTACAAGCAAAGAATCAAGAGAAATTAGACTTCAGTGATGAGGAAATGGAAGATTACATTCCCAAACAGTCTACATCCACAACTCAGCCATCCAAGCCACCAGTGGCACATGAAGAATTCAAGGTGGTGGATCCAACTAGGATTATTCATGGTGAGCCTATAATTTAAAAAGATGAGCCAATAGATTTGGATAGTTTGCCAATTCCTGAACTAAACTTTCCTATCTTCAACAAGCCAAAGAAAACAAAGACCAGAGCAATCAGGAAAGTGAAGCCTGTGACTCTTAGATCCAAGACCCTAACCAAATCTCAACCCACAGTCAATAATGGAGATCTTTTATGCATATGTGACATCAAGGAATTCTCTGAAATAAATCTCTACTTGGAAGAATTGGAAGAAGTAAGAGGGATTGATGCTTACATACATCTACCTGAAAGGCTAGTGTTCAAGTACAAGGGAGGGAAAGAGGTCACATGGCCACTTCACATGATTCTTCAAGAAAGCCAATCTGTACTGATAAAGGTCTATTCATCCTTCAAGAAGAACTTTGGATTTAATGTGACTACAAGGAGAATAGTCCTAAAGAAAATAGAGGAGCTAAGGAGTAATAGAGCCAAAGATGCACTTCCAAAAACTCTATCAATTCCCTTCACAGGAAAGAAAGTGCATTTGAGGCCTTATGGGCTGATAGAATTCTTGGACAATAAGGGAGTTAAAAGATTCTTCATACTGGATGACCAATTGAGTATATCTAGCAATGAGACTCTATTGGAAATGCAAGAAATGCTGGATCTATCTGAAGCTGATAAACTTGAATTCCACAGACAACTCCAGAATCAAATAAAGGAAAATAACAGGAGGCTTGGGAAGAAATCCAGATAATCAAGGAAATAGAATTATCTGCTCAGACTAGAGGAGCACCTTGATAATGATTGTGAGCAAACTTTTTGTATATTTTGCTTTGTTTAATTTTCAATAGATTTTGTTGCACTTATCAGTTTTATCTACTACTTTTCAATCTGTATCTTTAGGGTGTTTTGTTATCATCAAGTTTCCCCTTAGTAGATTTAACTTAGTGAATTTTGTAGCACTCGACGGATGATCTAATATAGTCCTGACGGATAAACTTTACAGTCCCGACGGGTGACAGATTAACATCCATCGAGTGAGTAGCTTATGTAATAATAAGAACTGTAGCACATTTCTGCAAGCAACATGTATTAGTCAAGTAGGTTGCTTAGGGTTCTGTAATTCATGTTGACTACTAGATTGATATGAAGAATAGGTAAATTAATTGTAAATATGAGATGTCTTGTAATTCTGTATAAGTGAAATGAAGTCAAGTGACAAATAGACACCCGACGGATAATCTACAAGACTCTCGACGGATGATCAACAAAGCTTCCCGACAGATGACAAGCATAGACCCGACGGATGATCAAATTCAAATAGCTATTGATAGTGACAACACAGTCACATGCATCGGGTGTTTACAAAAGGAATGTGCCAGCCTGTTAAGTAGGAATTTGAGAACAAAGAAGCATTACCATTGCCATGTAATTGTGAAGATATTCAAAGATGCTGGAATAGAGTAGCGAAGTAGCTTGGAGTTAGACTAGACATGTTTTGTTTTATTATCTTGTCTTATTATCATGTAAACTTGGTGATATATAAACCAAGTGTAGTAAGTAGAACAATTAACTAAGCAAGCCTATTTTCAGAGAAATAAATCAAGCTGTATTCTGTAAGCCTTTTTCTGTAGTTTAGTCGTTCAAACTTATAAGCAACTGTGAGCTATATATTCAAAAGCTTCACAGGGTTCTCATTTGATATATATATATATATATATATATATATATATATATATCACCGGTGGATACTTTCAAATCCACCAGAAAGTTTTAGAAGCTTTTTTTTATTACTTAGTGTTTTTATTTCTATCATCTTTTTATTCCGCACAACTGATAAGTGGCATTTTATACCACTTAGAACGTCTTAAAATGGCTTAAATTGGTGTCTTGAAATCAAGTATTTTGTGTATTTGATGCGTTTTTCTAGTGTTTATGCATTTCAGGGTATTAGTTGCATTTCGGAGGAGGAATCATCAAGAATAAGCCTTGGCATGTGTTCACCATTGCGAGAGGAAAAGAACGGGCAGATTACCGCGAAGAAACGGAGCAAACCTGGATTTTTTCCAGTAGGGTCCTGCGCGCCCGCGCAGCAATGCTGAGCGGCCGCGCAGCAGCCTTGTGCGCCCGTGCAGAAATGCTGAGCGGCCGCACAGGGTCGGGGAAAAGGATAAATTATTTTAGACTTCTACTTCTGTTTGGCTTCCAACTTCTATGTAATCTGAGTTTTATGGGACTATTATATAAGTAGATTTGAGACGTTTTCACAGAGAGGATGAAGGAGATTATGTTTTAGATTGTGTTTTGCGCAAGAAGCGAAAGAGATAAGGAAGAAGACCGATTTAGCACACTGCAGCGAAGAGGAAGCATATATTCTTGTGATTCTTGTTTCGTTGTAACGTTGGATGCTAGTTTTCTTGCTTTGACTTATTTACTCTTGTGACATACTCTGTTTTAATATAATTAGTTTAGTTATTATTTTCTTGTGTTTGTTTATCATGATTTCATATGAACCCATGATGGCGATAAGTTCTATTATGGGCTAATCGTGATCATGGGGTTGCAACGGATTTATTATGGAATTCTTTAGTTAATTGTTTAATACTTTAGTGTGTGATGATTGCATGATATCTAGTATTGGTTGTGCGTATTCGTCTTATGTGCGTCGCGAACATATAAGATAGGGTGTTAATCTCTTGTGAAGCGACGGTGGATCTTGAGATTTAGAACTTGCCATGCTAGCATAGGTTCATGTACGTTGTGCATGATTAGTGGGTAACTCTAACAGTTTTATTTGCCCTATGTAATCAAAAGGAATAACTTGTGCTTAAATCGTTGTGTTGTCAATTTCTGTAGACATATAGGAACTCAACATAATTGATGACTATTCAACTTCTATCTTAATTGTGGATGTTTGGTAGAAAGGTATTAGTACAACGAAAGTTGGTTTTTATCAGTTCCGTGTTATTCGATTAATATCATCACTGTCACATGCTAAAGGTAATAACAATGGCTATAGAAGGAAGTAATAATGAAGTTGTGATCTCATGAGTGTTTTATTATTGATAAATTGAAGTGTTAGTTAAGTGATTAATTAAGTAGTAATTATAGTTAATATTTAATCAACAATTTTAAGTGTTATTATCTTAACATTGAGAAGCAATCATACATTGGTGAGTGAGTTTAATTAGACAATAACTTAGTCTGAGTCTCTGAGGGAACGAACTAGAAAGTATTCTATATTACTTGTGAACGCGTATACTTGCGTGAATATTAGTACATGTTTTCGCCCTAACAAGTTTTTGGCGCCGCTGCCGGGGACTCGGCGTATTTGTTTAGTTTATGTACTTACCATCATTGGTCATTAGGACTCAATGATTAGGACGTAGTAGTTAATTACTCTTTTCGGTTGTGTTTCAGGTACTTTAGCAAGCGTTTATGCAAACGCGTTCTCGTGCTCGCAAGAGGACCATAGATACAGCTGAGGAGAAAGACGAAGTTCATGATACTCCGGAGAAGTTAGATTTTGAGGATTCAGATTCAGGAACTGAGCAGAAAGAACCAGTAAACATGGGAGATCGTATTGTTCAAGCTGATCCAGCTCTTATGGATTTTTCTCGGCCTAAAATTGATGACATTCAGTCAAGCATCCTTCATCCGGCTATTCAAGCTAACACCTTTGAAATCAAGCCGGGCACTATTCAGATGGTGCAGAATTCTATTTCTTTTGGAGGAGCGGCAACTGAAGGCCCCAATATGCACATAAGGAATTTTATCGAGATCTGCAGCACTTTTAAGTATAATGGCATGACTGATGAGGCTATCAAGTTGAGGCTTTTCCCATTCTCACTGAGGGATAAGGCTAAAGACTGGTTACATTCTGAACCAGCTGGGTCCATCACTACGTGGCAAGATCTTGCACAAAAGTTTCTGGTGAAGTTTTATCCAATGGCAAAGACTGCTGCTATGAGGAGTGCTCTTACTCAGTTTGCGCAGCAACCTACAGAATCTATGTGCGAGGCTTGGGAACGCTACAAGGAAATATTGAGAAAATGTCCACATCATGGAATGCCGGATTGGATGGTAATCACTGGTTTTTATAATGGTTTGGGGGCCCAATCTCGGCCCATGCTCGATGCAGCAGCTGGAGGAGCCTTATGGGCTAAAAGCTATACTGAGGCGTATAATCTTATAGAGACAATGGCTGCAAACGAGCATCAAAACCCAACTCAGAGGATGACGTCAGGCAAGGTCGCAGGTATTCTGGAAGTTGATGCAGCCACCGCTATTGCAGCCCAGCTCCAAGCGCTATCAATGAAGGTTGATTCTCTGGCTACGTATGGAGTTAATCAAATAGCTATGGTTTGTGAGCTTTGTGCAGGTTCTCATGCTACGGATCAGTGTTCTCTTGTCAACGAATATGTTCAGTATGTGAATAATTATCAGCGACAACAGCAGCCTGTGCCAGCGACCTATCATCCTAATAACAGAAATCATCCAAATTTCAGCTGGGGAAATAATCAGAATGCTATTCAGCCACCATATCAGCAAGGAGTGAGTAAACAGTTTAACCCACCTGGATTCCAGCAACCACAACAGTATACTACAAGGCAATCATATCCTCAACAGGGAAGTGCAGCTGCACCTACTAGTGCTGATTTTGAGGAACTTAAGCTGTTGTGCAAGAGTCAGGCGGTTTCTATCAAGACCTTGGAAAATCAAATCGGTCAATTAGCCAATGCAGTGCTCAATCGTCAACCTGGCACTCTTCCCAGTGACACGGAAGTACCAGGCAGGAAGGAAGCTAAAGAGCAAGTCAAGGCTATTACCTTAAGGTCTGGAAAAGTAGCTGATGCTGAAAAGGCAAAAGAAGTCGAAGCTGAAGTTAGAGATGAAGAATCTAAGCAAAAGGAGAAAGTGGCGGAACCAAAGAAGACTACTGTTGAACACACTCTGCCTGAGGCTAATACAGGGGAGAAACAGCTCTATCCTCCACTACCTTTTCCTAAGAGATTGCAGTAACAAAAGCTGGATAGACAGTTCGGGAAGTTTCTGGAGGTGTTCAAGAAACTTCACATCAATATACCTTTCGCTGAGGCTCTGGAACAAATGCCTAGTTATGCGAAGTTTATGAAGACTATTCTTTCAAGGAAGGTGAAACTGGATGACCTTGAAACCGTTGCTCTCACGGAAGAATGCAGCGCTGTTCTGCAGCAAAAGTTACCACCAAAACTGAAAGATCCAGGAAGCTTCACCATTCCTTGCACCATTGGCAGTCTAACTTTTGACAAGTGCCTTTGTGATTTGGGAGCAAGCATTAATCTGATGCCCTTGTCGATCTTTAAAAAGCTGGATCTGCCTGATCCAAAACCCACATACATGTCGCTACAATTGGCGGACCGTTCCATTACTTACCCAAGGGGCATAGTTGAGGATGTGCTCGTCAAGGTGGATAAGCTCTTCTTTCCTGCAGATTTTGTTATTCTGGATTTTGAGGAAGATAAGAAGATTCTCATAATCTTGGGGAGGCCTTTCTTGGCTACTGGCCGTACCTTGATAGATGTGCAAAAAGGGGAACTTACTATGTGGGTCCAAGATCAGGATGTGACCTTCAACGTATTCAAGGCAATGAAATTCCCTACAGAAGATGAGGAGTGCTTAAAAGTGGATGTGATTGATTCTGCGGTTACTTCGGAACTCGATCACATGCTAATATCTGATGCATTGGAAAAGGCCTTAGTGGGGGATTTTGACAGCGATGATGAAGATAGCAACGAGCAATTATAATATCTGAACGCATCTCCATGGAAGCGAAAGCTCAACATACCATTTGAATCTCTTGGTACTTCTGACCTTAAGAATGCTGAAGGGAAGCTCAAACCATCAATAGAGGAAGCACCTACCTTGGAGCTCAAACCATTACCTGAACACTTGAGGTATGCCTTTTTAGGTGATTCATCTACGTTACCTGTTATTATTTCAGCTGACCTTTCAGGTAGTGAGGAAGACAAGCTCTTAAGGATTTTGAGAGAATTCAAATCGGCTATAGGATGGACCATAGCAGACATCAAGGGGATAAGTCCTTCATATTGTATGCATAAAATTCTGTTAGAGGAAGGTAGTAAGCCAACTGTGGAACAGCAGCGAAGACTGAACCCGATCATGAAGGAGGTGGTGAAGAAAGAAATTCTGAAATGGCTAGATGCAGGCATCATTTATCCTATTTCTGACAGCTCGTGGGTGAGCCCCGTGCAATGTGTACCTAAGAAAGGAGGTATCACTGTGGTCGCAAATGAAAAGAATGAGATCATCCCTACTCGAACAGTTACAGGATGGAGAGTATGCATGGATTATAGAAAATTGAACAAAGCCACAAGGAAGGATCACTTCCCTCTCCCATTCATTGATCAAATGCTTGACAGATTGGCGGGACATGAGTATTTTTGTCTTCTGGATGGTTATTCCGGGTATAATCAGATTTATATTGCACCAGAGGATCAGGAAAAGACTACCTTCACTTGTCCATTTGGCATATTTGCTTTTCGTAGAGTTTCGTTTGGGTTATGTGGCGCCCCGGCCACCTTTCAGAGATGTATGATGGCTATATTCTCTGACATGATTGGAAATAACGTCGAAGTGTTCATGGATGACTTCTCCGTCTTTGGACACTCATATGATGAATGTTTGAATAATCTGCGCGCCGTACTCAAAAGATGCGTGGAAACTAATTTGGTGCTTAATTGGGAGAAATGTCATTTTATGGTGCGTGAAGGCATTATCCTTGGGCATAAGGTCTCTAGCAAAGGTCTGGAGGTGGACAAGGCCAAGGTGGGAGTCATTGAAAATCTTCCCCCACCTAATTCGGTGAAAGGAATCCGTAGTTTTCTCGGTCATGCGGGTTTTTATCGGCGATTCATCAAGGACTTTTCAAAGATATCTAAGCCGTTGTGCAATTTACTTGAGAAAGATGTGCCTTTCAAATTTGATGATGAATGTTTGGCAGCATTCGAGACTCTCAAGGAGAGTTTGATCACGGCACCAGTTATTACAACACCAGATTGGACAAAACCGTTTGAGATGATGTGTGATGCGAGTGACTATGCGGTAGGTGTAGTTCTGGGACAGCGCAAGAAAAATCTCTTCCATGTGGTCTACTATGCGAGTAAGACTTTAAATGGGGCCCAATTGAACTACACCACTACTGAGAAGGAGCTTTTGGCTATAGTCTTTGGCTTTGAGAAATTTCGATCTTATCTGCTTGGTACGAAAGTAACAGTATTCACTGATCATGCAGCTATTCGCTATCTGGTTTCTAAGAAGGATTCGAAGCCGAGACTCATTCGTTGGGTGCTTTTACTTCAGGAATTTGAGTTAGAGATCAAAGATAGAAAAGGTACCGAGAATCAAGTAGCTGACCATCTCTCTAGGTTGGAGAATCCCGATTCTACTTCACAAGATAGGACGTTAATCAATGAATCTTTTCCGGATGAGCAGTTGTTTGCAATTCAGGAGGAAGAACCATGGTTTGCAGATATTGTAAACTATCTTGTCAGCAATATAATGCCGCTTAATTTGACATCCGCTCAAAAGAAGAAGTTTCTGCATGAGGTGAAGTGGTATATGTGGGATGAACCATATTTGTTTAGACAGGGAGCTGATCAGATCATCAGGAGATGTATCCCGTTCTGTGAGACGGAGGGGATATTACGAGACTGCCATTCCACGGTTTATGGTGGACACTATGGAGGTGAGAAGATGGCAGCTCGTATTCTTCAAGCAGGTTTTTTCTGGCCTACTTTGTTCAAGGATGCTCATCAGTTTGTTTTAAGGTGTGATCGTTGCCAAAGAGTGGGAAATTTGTCAAGAAAGGATGAGATGCCATTAAATGTGATGCTTGAAGTCGAGGTCTTTGATGTGTGGGGAATCGATTTCATGGGGCCTTTTATCGCGTCTTGCAATAATCAGTACATCTTGCTGGCAGTCGATTATGTCTCAAAATGGGTCGAAGTTAAAGCTTTACCGACAAATGATGCAAAGGTAGTACTAAATTTTCTTCATAAGCAAATTTTCACAAGGTTTGGAACGCCTCGGGTAATCATAAGTGATGAAGGATCGTATTTTTGCAACCGTAAGTTCACTTCTATGATGCAGCGTTATAATGTGAATCATCGAGTAGCTACTGCCTATCATCCGCAAACAAATGGTCAAGCGGAAGTGTCTAACAGAGAGATAAAGCGCATTCTAGAGAAGGTTGTTTGTCCGTCAAGGAAGGATTGGTCTTTAAAGCTCGATGAAGCTGTTTGGGCTTACAGAACAGCATACAAAACTCCACTTGGGATGTCACCGTTTCAGTTGGTGTACGGTAAGGGATGTCATCTACCGACGGAGCTTGAGCATAAGGCCTACTGGGTATTGAAGAAATTGAACCTGGATTTAGATGCAGCTGGTAAGAAAAGAATGCTTCAGCTTAATGAACTTGATGAATTTCAACTGCAAGCGTACGAGAATAACAAAATGTATAAGGAAAAGGTGAAGAGGTGGCACGATAGGAAGCTACATCCTAAGTTATTTGTGCCAGGGCAACAAGTTCTTTTATTCAACTCTCGGCTCCGACTTTTTCCTGGGAAGTTGAAATTAAGGTGGTCTGGACCTTTTATTGTCAAAACCGTGTTTCCACATGGAGCGGTGGAAATTTTTGAGAATGATTCGGACCAAGCATTCAAGGTTAACGGTCAGCGGTTGAAGCACTACTATGGGGATATGGCAAACCGAGAGGTGGTTAGTGCCATTTTGTTGACTACTTGAGAAAGGTACGGAACGTCAAGCTAATGACGAAAAAGAAGCGCTGCGTGGGAGGCAACCCATGAATTGTTGTTACAGGAACCCTTAGAAGTTAATAACCTATCCAAAAACACAAAAAAATCAGAAAATAGGGGCTGAAATTTTTTTTTTCCAGAGACCCTCTGCGCGCCCGCGCAGCTATGCTGAGCGGCCGCGCAGCTTGCTGCGCGCCCGCGCAGAAATGCTGAGCGGCCGCGCAGGGGTCGAGTTCCAGAAATTTTTTTGCAGTTCAGAAAAAAAAAAAGAAAAAAAAAACAAAAACACAAAAAAACCCATCACATAACATAAACCCACGAATTCTTTTCCCATTACCCCATGATTTTATCCCTCAACCCCACTCCTAATCTAATTTAACCTACTCCACACCCTATATATACATACACCTATCCTACATATCTCTCACAAACTTCCTACACTTAAACCCTCTCATAAACATCAAAAATCAGTTCTTACACACTTTTATTCACAAATCAATGGCACCCAAGAGAGCACGCACTATTGACAGCAGCAGCACAGTTCCTACTGCTGATTCATCAAGGGGTACTGCTGCAAGGCCTCGGTTAACTGACAGAGCTGCGGAGGAGGAGTACACTAGGCTGTTGGGGAAGCCGATTCTGAAGGAGAGGGGATTTTTACCATCAGGGAGGGATGGTGAGTTGTTGCCCATGATTGCAGAGAAGGGGTGGATAGCTTTTTGTGAGTCACCCGAAGCAGTACCGATGAGTGTTGTTCGCGAGTTCTACGCGAACGCGAAGGCTGAAAAGAATAGGTTTTCTGTAGTTCGTGGGCTGACGGTTGATTATCATCCTGCGGCGATTCGCCGTGTGATTGGACAGCGAGAGAGGAAGCCCGAGGAGGAGAACTGGAATGAAAAGACTGCTGAGGATTTTGACTTGGATTTGATTTGTGCGACTCTCTGTCGACCGGGCACAGTTTGGAACCGCAGTCCAGCCAATAATGAGTATCGTCACTTTCCGGCGATCGCCATGAACAGGTATGCCCGTGCATGGAATGCATTTATATGTGCTAATATTTTGCCTTCTTCACATGCACACGAGGTCACAGTTGAGAGAGCACAGTTGTTGTGGGGAATTCTGAATGAGGAATACTATGTGGACCTTGGTGAGTTTATCTACCAAGGAATTCTGAAGTTTTTGAGGGGAGCAAAGCATATGAACATCCCTTATGCATCCACGGTTACGAAGCTATGCCGAGCAGTAGGAGTGAACTGGCCGACTCATGAGCAGTTGCAGTTGCCAGCAGCTCCGATAGATTCTGGCACTCTGAATGGGATGCAGGAGTGGACCGGTGGTGAGCCTGAGGAGCATAGGCTGGGTTATCGTCTTCCAGGAGGACGTCCAGCACGAGGTGCTACTATGGCTAAGCCAGGGCGTGGTGAGGCTGGTTCTTCGAGAGCTCAGGAGGGTGCTGGGATGGGTGATGCCCAGTATAGGAGGCTTTCACGGCGGATGGATGCCATGTATGAGACGCAGAGCAGGTTTGCTCAGGAGCTCACTCTTGCGTTAGGGACTGCTTTTCGAGGCCTTGGAGCTGATATCCAGTGGCCAGTTTTTGGTGAGGACTCTGCATACCCGCCGCCTGATACTCCACCCACTGAGGGTGATGATGATGATGACTCCGAGTAGGTATACCCTGTGTTCCTTTCTACTACCTTCACTGGGGACAGTGAAGATTTTAAGTTTGGGGGTGGTAGTTAAGGAATATTTTGTGTGTGTCATATAGCTGCATATTCATGATAGTTAGTTCATATAGTTGCATAATTTTTGCCACATAGTTTTTTTATATAGCTTTATTTGTTTGTCATGTCATATAGCTAATGCATATACCATGATCCCTTTTGCAATGATTTATCGAGTGAATTGTGATATTGATGCGAGTGTAGTGATAGCATTAAAGTGATATTAAGTTGTGTAGGTTGATATGCATGCTAGAAGCACTTGTATTTTCACTAAGTCTTAGAGAATGCTTAAGGGCTAGATTGTTGTTATGATCTGATTATTTTCGAGGATAATCTATTTATTATGCTTAGAATTTGATAATAGGTTCTTAGTGGTAAAGGCATGAAAAAGAAAAAAAAATGGAGTAAAAATGGAATTTGTTGCTAGTTGTGGCTAGGCGTCAAATGGCTAGTAGCCGGCTCGCATGTTATGCGAGTAGTCTAGGGTTGAGCAAGATGGAGCGAAACGCACTTGCTCAGAAAAAAAAAAAAAATTTGCATAATTGATCAAGAGTGGGCTCTTTGGTATTCGAGTTATTAAGTTCTTAGGGGACTTTGTGCCTAGTGACCTAAGGCTTTTAGAGTCTGGGATTCGCTAACCTAACGCTCGTTACATGGATACCATTGTATAAGTCTTTTGTGGACCTCACTCATTGCACGGTCAAATAAGCATTTGAGTTGTAAATAAAAAGCACAATTCCGTAGTAAGCTCCAGAGTTCTTGTAGTGTTGTATATCACTTTGTGCCTAGAATTTTTATTCTTTGTATAATCGTAGGATTGCCTTGAAGATAGTCTAGTCATAGTAATTGGTCTAGTTCCGAAGCATATCTGTTAAGCATTTGCACACACCACGTTTCTGGCTGTATGTCTGTTTGCATGAGTTTATTGATCTTTAGTTGTCTAACTGCATTCGTTGAGATGTGACAATTTGGTTGGTTAATTGTAGTAAGGGGGATCGTTGTATTTTCATATAGATTGCATTCATGCATATTTTTATTTATTTTGAGTCTGTGACGCTTGAGGACAAGCATCGATTTAAGTTTGGGGGTGTGATAAGTGGCATTTTATACCACTTAGAACGTCTTAAAATGGCTTAAATTGGTGTCTTGAAATCAAGTATTTTGTGTATTTGATGCATTTTTCTAGTGTTTATGCATTTCAGGGTATTAGTTGCATTTCGGAGGAGGAATCATCAAGAATAAGCCTTGGCATGTGTTCACCATTGCGAGAGGAAAAGAACGGGCAGATTACGGCGAAGAAACGGAGCAAACCTGGATTTTTTCCAGTAGGGTCCTGCGCGCCCGCGCAGCAATGCTGAGCGGCCGCGCAGCAGCCTTGCGCGCCCGCGCAGAAATGCTGAGCGGCCGCGCAGGGTCGGGGAAAAGGATAAATTATTTTAGACTTCTACTTCTGTTTGGCTTCCAACTTCTATGTAATCTGAGTTTTATGGGACTATTATATAAGTAGATTTGAGACGTTTTCACAGAGAGGATGAAGGAGATTATGTTTTAGATTGTGTTTTGCGCAAGAAGCGAAGGAGATAAGGAAGAAGACCGATTTAGCACACTGCAGCGAAGAGGAAGCATATATTCTTGTGATTCTTGTTTCGTTGTAACGTTGGATGTTAGTTTTCTTGCTTTGACTTATTTACTCTTGTGACGTACTCTGTTTTAATATAATTAGTTTAGTTATTATTTTCTTGTGTTTGTTTATCATGATTTCATATGAACCCATGATGGCGATAAGTTCTATTATGGGCTAATCGTGATCATGGGGTTGCAACGGATTTATTATGGAATTCTTTAGTTAATTGTTTAATACTTTAGTGTGTGATGATTGCATGATATCTAGTATTGGTTGTGCGTATTCGTCTTATGTGCGTCGCGAACATATAAGATAGGGTGTTAATCTCTTGTGAAGCGACGGTGGATCTTGAGATTTAGAACTTTCCATGCTAGCATAGGTTCATGTACGTTGTGCATGATTAGTGGGTAACTCTAACAGTTTTATTTGCCCTATGTAATCAAAAGGAATAACTTGTGCTTAAATCATTGTGTTGTCAATTTCTGTAGACATATAGGAACTCAACATAATTGATGACTATTCAACTTCTATCTTAATTGTGGATGTTTGGTAGAAAGGTATTAGTACAACGAAAGTTGGTTTTTATCAGTTCCGTGTTATTCGATTAATATCATCACTGTCACATGCTAAAGGTAATAACAATGGCTATAGAAGGAAGTAATAATGAAGTTGTGATCTCATGAGTGTTTTATTATTGATAAATTGAAGTGTTAGTTAAGTGATTAATTAAGTAGTAATTATAGTTAATATTTAATCAACAATTTTAAGTGTTATTATCTTAACATTGAGAAGCAATCATACATTGGTGAGTGAGTTTAATTAGACAATAACTTAGTCTGAGTCTCTGAGGGAATGAACTAGAAAGTATTCTATATTACTTGCGAACGCGTATACTTGCATGAATATTAGTGCATGTTTTCGCCCTAACAACAACTGCTAATCATACACTATTATATTTATCGAGTTAGAATTATTTTAAAATCTGAAAAAGTAGCCAGAATTAAATTCAACCCTCTTCTGTAATTCTTGTTGTATTGTTAGGGAATAATAATAGGTTTCATCATAATCTATGCCCTCTTTTTGAGAGTAACCTTTATCTACCAGTCTGGCCTTATTTCTCGTTACAATACCATCTTCATCTAACTTGTTTCTGAATAACCACTTAGTGCCTATCATTGACTTGTCCTTTGGTCGGGGTACCAGCTTCCATACCTTCTACCTCTCAAACTGATTGAGTTCCTCTTGCATAGCAATAACCCAATCTGGATCTTCAAGTGCCTTATCTACTTTCTTCGGTTCCATTTCTGAGAGAAACCCTGAAAAGTGACATTTATTATGTGTGGCATGTCTAGTTCTCACTCCTGTATCAAGATCACCAATGATAAGTTCAAAGGGATGGTCTATGTTTCAAACTCTTTATCGAGGCATATAAGATCTTGATGTTTCCCCTTATTCAGCATGATGTTGAGTGTAAACTGTAGATCCTCTTCCTGCTCCCCCTGAGTTGCTGCCACCATAACTTGATAATTCTGATCTTTGAGTAGTAGTTCTTGAAGGGGTTCCTGTATGAATATCATAATCATTGTTTCTACCATTACCACCTTGATTTAAGATCAGCATTCCCATGTTCTATAGGTATAAAATTAGCAATCTTAGGTTCTTCTACATCTAAAGGATCATCTGACAGATTTTCAAATTCCAGAGATTCAGAATCCTTTTCCGTTTGCAGGCTTGCCAACTTGGTGTCGTCGAATGATACATTAAGGCTTTCAATCACTTTCTGATCAGTAATCGTATAAAACCTGTAAGCTTTAGATTCTAGAGAATAGCCAAGAAATATGCCTTCTTCCGCTTTAGCATCAAACTTTCCCATATGCTTATTTCCTTCCTTCAGCACAAAACATTTAGCTCCAAACACACGAAAGTATTTCAGTGTTGGTTTCTTGTTATCCATAATCTCATAAGGAGTCTTGTCATGATCCTTATTGTAATTCCCAATCAATGCAACAAGAATTACATAAGGGGGGGATTGAACGTAATTCTAGCTTCTTTTTCTGATTTTAAGAATGTTCTTACTTAATATATAACTGTGTTTGATTTTGCAATAAGTGCGGAATGAAAGTGAAATAGAAATCAAAATACAAAGCAATAAAACACAAGGATTTAAAACTTTCTGGTGGATTTAAACTTATCCACTAGAGATACATATATATAAAGATGAGAACTCTGTGATGCTTGAGTAGCATACAGATGCTTACAAGTGAACTTACAGAATTACAGAGAAATGCTTAACATATACAACTTTATCTATCTCTCTGAAAATAATGCTTGCTAACTTACTTGTTTGTTCTACTTGCTACACTTGGTTTATATACTTCCAAGTTACATGATAAAAAGACAAACAAGTAAAACAAAATTATTTCTAGTCTAATTTCATGCTACTTTATTACTCTATCCAACATCTTTGAATATCTTCATATTTGCATGGAAATGGTAATGCTTCTTTGTTCTCTAAATCCTGCAATTAGGCTGCCACATTCCATTTGCAAACACCCGATGCATGTGACTGTGTTGTCACTGTCAACCGCTCTTTTGAATTATGATCATCCGTCGGGACTATGTTGGTCATCCGTTGGGAGTCTTTTTGATTATCTGTTGGGAGCCTTTGTAGATCATCTGTCGGGAGCCTTTCTGCCACTTGACTTTATTTCACTTATACAGAATTACAAGACATCTTATAATTATAATTAGCCAACTTATTCTGCATATCAATCTAGTAGTCAACATGACTTAAAGAATCCTACATCATCTACTCAACTAATACATCGTTGTTTACATAAATGTGCTATAAGACTTATTATTACATAAGCTACACTCTCGATAGATGTTCAATGGTCATCCGTCGGAACTATAAAGTTCATCCGTCAGGACTATTATAAAACATCCATCGAGAGCAACAAAAACACTTAGTTAAATCTACTAAGGTGTTTTGTTCAATTTATCATCAAGTTCAAAACATATTCCTAACAATCTCCCCCAATTTATGTCTACTGGAATTGTAGCCATAAATTAAGAGAAACTTGATGATAACAAAATACCCTAAATGTACAGAATGAATTATGGTAGATAAAACTTGTAAGTGCTACAGTTTATTTGAAAATTGAACAAAGTAAAGTGTAGAAAGAGTTCTCACAATCATTTTCAAGATGCTCCTCTAGTCTGAGCAAATGTGATCTATTTCCTTAATTGTCTTGATTTCTTCCCAAGCTTTTTGTTGTTTTCTTCTATTTGATTTTGGAGTTGTCTATGAAATTCATGTTCTTCAGCATTTGATAAATCTAGCTTTTCTTGCATTTCCAATAGAGTCTCATTATTTGAGATGCCCAATTGGTCATCCATCCTGAAGAATCTCCTAACACCCTTTTCATCTATGAATTTCATCAGCCAATAAGGCCTCAAGTGCACTCTATTTCATGTGAAGGAAATTGATAGAGTTCTTGGGAGTGCATTTGAGGCTTTGCCGCTCCTTAGTTCTTCTATCTTCTTTAGAATCATTCTTTTGGCAGTCACATTGAATCCAAAATTTTTCTTGAATGATGAGAAGATCTTTATCAAAATAGAGCAGCTTTCTTGAAGAATCATGTGAAGGTGCCATACGATCTCTTTCCCACCCTTGTATTTGAACACCAGTCTTTCAGGGAGATTCCTGTGACAATCAATTGCTCTCACTTCTTCTAGTTCATCCACGTAGAGATTTATATTTGAAAACTCCTTGATGTCACATATATATAGAAGATCTCTCTTGCTGACAGTTGGTTGAGTTTTGGTTAAGGTTTTGGTTTTGAGTTTCACAGGCTTGACCTTCTTGATTGCTCTTGTCTTTGTCTTCTTTAGCTTGTTGAAGATTGGTAAATTAAGCTCAGATTGAGGCAAACTATCCCAGTCTATAGGCTCATTCTTGGGAACTATTGGCTCACCATGAAAGTTCTTTGTAGGATCCACCTTAGATTCATCTTGTACCACTGAGGGCTTGTGTTTGAGTTGTAGATATAGACTAGTTGGGAATGTAATCTTCCATCTGATCATCATTGAAGTCTAATCTTATTTTGGGAAGGATTTTGTATCTGAACTTCCTTTTATGTTGAGGTTCCTTGTGCATTTTCTGATCCTGATCCTCAGCTACCATAGGTTTTTTCTCAGAAATCTCAGTTGCAGTTTTCGTAGCTTGAAGCTTGGCTACTATAGTAGCTTGCTTTTTCTTCTGTTTGAGCTTCTTAGCATCTAAAACAACTTGCTTCTTTTCTTGCTTGATTCTTTCCTTTTCTTCCTTCTTAGCTTCTGCAAACTGAGGATGTTCAGCCACCACACAAATTTCTTTCCCATTCCTGTAGATCTTAGCAATTTTTCTCTCTAGCACAGAGTCAGTTGGATCTTTGAAGAATGCAATGGACCTTGCCAACAGTTTTTTTCATCTGGTCTTGAAGTCTTAAACATATGATCCAAGGGATTTTTGTGAGATGACTTTGGGTAGTTTCTTTTGGGCTTTAAAACTAAGTTGGCTTTTGGAGACTTTATACATGAAGGTTGGCCCTTTTCCAAATTACCTAGACTCATTTCATTCACTGAGATTTGTTTGGCTTGAGAGAAGTGATGAAAGATCTTGTCTGGTTCCACTACTTGACCAAATTTCTGCTCAATCTTCTTGTTAATTTCCTCCCATATTTCATTCAGTTCAGCTGCCTTGATATTGATCAAATCTATACTGTCCATCATTGGTGACTTAGTGAAGGTAATTTCTGGAACAATTACCTTGCTGATATTTATCTTTAGCACTGTCTCCCCCTCACTTGCTGCTCCTTGACTAACTCAGGTAATTGAGCCTTTCTCCCCCTTTTTGTTAGCATCAAGTTGAGAAGTTTTAGGTTTGGTATGTGCAGCCACTAGCTGTTGAAGCAGCATAGTTTGATGAGCTTGATTGAGTCTGATTTTAGAGATCTCACTCTCTAGGTTAATCACCCTTCTGTTAACATCATCAATTTTGGAGTTTATTTCAGACTCCTTACTGAGTCTTTGATGTAGATCTCTCATTGTAGGTTCAGGAAGCTTAGACTCTAATCTGTCAGATACATCAGTCTTGATATCAGCTATAGAGGCTTTGATTGCATCTACCTCCTGAGTCTGTTTGAGATTTGATATTTTATGTATTTAAAAAGAGTTGAGATGAGCTTATAGCAGACTTGTAGTGTTGGCATCTGTGGAGGCTTGAAGAGATGTATTGGTTTGCTTGATGAGAGAGATCAGGGTTGACTTGAAATGATGCTCACTGCATTCTTTGCTAAACATCCATGATGGAATGTTTGCATTCCTTCTTGAACCAGCTTCTCCCCCTAAATCCATGGGCTCCTCTTTTTCATCATCTTCATCCCCAAATAGATCCTCAGAACCACCAGTTCCATAGTCAACATCATCACCAGCTTTGGGAGGCATGGCTGGGATGGCATCTTTAGCTCTTTGCATAGAGGCAGTTGTATGCACCAAATTTAGCATTCTTTCAGCAGCCACATTGTCCTGTTTAGCCAAAACTTGATAAGTTGAAATAGGGTGAGTAAATGCCTCAGCTTCATAAGAAACATAATCTAAGACAGTTTGATATTCTTGCAGAATTAGTTGTTTCTTTTCAGCCTCACTGACATCCATTAACTCACTTACAATGGGCTCTTCCCATACATCTGTACCTTCTTTTCTCTCATTATCTCTCTTTTCTTGCATCAAGGGCTCCCCTTGGCTCACCACCCTCACACCCTCACCTTCACCTACTAAGGTGGAACTCCGCTCACTCACTTTTGCCAGGCTGGAAGAAATAGCCTGCATAATTTCTCTTTGATTCTCTTCTTTTACCTGAGAGCAACTCATCCTCTCACTTTGTTCACTCCCTTCCCTCAATCCTAGGAGTGATTTTACAACCACTAGCTCATCTACACTTGTAACAATTGTTGAAAATTCAGCTTGTGTAGTGAGTACCGACGGATGAGGAACATCTATCGGGGTAGTAGTTAGGATAGCCGACGGAAGACTGCTGTTAGGCACATTCATCGGGATACAATCACTAGCCGACAGATGAACAATATCCATCGGGATAGAAGAAATGATAGAGTTTGAAGTAGAAACTATTATGGACTCTATGCAGATTGATGAAAATTTAGGCATAGAAGTCTCAATAGTTCCTGAAAGGATAGGCAAGTGAGCCAACAAATCATCTAGAAGATGATGCTCACTTGTATTGAGTTTTGGCTTCTCTAACAGAGTTAAAGAAAGAGAATCAGGGATTGATGTGTGAATCATATCCATATCCAAATAATTGGTGGGAGAGTTTTATATGTTTGGTGCTTCTATTTTTAAAGATTTTGGATGTGACTCCACATTTATTGGAGTCACATCAAACTGAGTTGGAGAAGGTGCAATAATTGAGTCTTTAGCTGCAGTTTGCATTGTGTGTGTTCCCTGTGCATCCCCAAGTTTTCTAGATTTCTTCTTTCTTGTATAAGTTAGTGGTGAGTCTATGTCCCTAGCCCTTTTGACCTGTGCTCCTGGTTGGGAGCTTGTTTCAATAGTAGCATCCTTTTGAGAGGATGAAACTAGAGATGTGCTAATTTCCTTATTAAGCACCACAGTTTGTTGGGAAACTATACTGTGGCTAGGTTTGGGTACACTCACCTCACCATCCTTATTTTTAGGGTTTCTTCCCTCACCAATCTTACCCACCTTCACACTCCCTCCTTTGTTTATGGTAGATTTTGAAACTGGCATCTTTTGAGAGACACCAGAGTGTGGTTTCTTTGATTTGGATTTTGAAGGTTTGGATTTTGTGGCTTGGGTAGGCATCTGTTGGGTCATTGACATAGATGCCATAGCCATAGTCAATGACAAAGAAATTTGAGAGGTAGAAGGAGTAGGGACAGAAACATTTACCTCACTTACTTGAGGGCCCTCCATAATAGGTAAATAAACAAGGGGCACCTCCTTGTGGAGATCAGCTCTGTTTAAATCTACAATTATTCTCCTTTCTTGAACCCAACAGTCCAGTTTGTTGGTTGGGTTCTCAATTACAAGGTCCTCACAAACATGGTTAGCAATAATCATAAAGAATCTAGCATAATAAACATTTCTAGATCTCTTTTGGATTTCCCCTAACTTGTAACCTAACTCAAACATGACATCATCACTAAAATTATAATAATAATCATTAATTAGCATGTAAAGCATGTTAAGCATGGTAGTATTGATAGAATCAAAATTGCTTATCTTGCCAGAAAACACCTTGGTAACTACATCCACAGATAACTCCACTATTTCCTAAGACCTAGCCTCCTAATCTCACTTAACTTAGTGGTAGAAAGTGCATAGCCAATAGAATTAAGTAAGCTAACTAAATCAGCATCTGTATGTGGTTTAGTAGTAGTGTTATCAGGAATTTAAAGCACGCTTGAATAATATCATTGTTAACGCAAAATTCCTTACCTTTAATGGAGAGAGTTATTGTTTTGTCAGTTTCCTGATACACATCGGTAGTCCACATCTCCTCCACAACTTCACAGTAAATTGTGGGTGATTCCAGCATGGCATAATTAAGCTTGCATCCCTTCACAAAATCAATCATTTTGTGATAATATTCAGAGGCTGGAATTTCTTTGTTCACAAGAGCCACAAAGTTGTTCTTTTCATAAATAAATCCTGTATGAGACATGATCTTGACTACTGGTGCCATTGTTAAGCAATAAAGATTACAGAGAGAAAGGGGGTTTACTTTGAGGAAGAAGAGAGCAGTTAATTACAGTAGAGAAAGATAAAAGCTAAAATGAACTTGGAATAAGGCTTTTATGTATTCTCAGATAAAATGGGATAAAAATTAAAGGTAAAAATTAAAGACCCAATGAAAATTGCCCAAAATAGCCGTTTTAAAAGTGAAAATAAAATGTCAAAATTCTGTCAATTATCCGTCGTGATATACTTACAGACCGTAAGTAAATCCGATGGATAATGTTCAGAACTTTAACGGCTAAGATGTTGACAATTCGACGGATGGGAATAAAACAATTATCCATCGGGTTTAAAATAATCCAGAAAAGTAATTGATTTTAACCAGGCTATTCTACTTCGACGGATGATCAAACTCAATGGATAATAAACATCCGTCGAGATGTAGATTTTGACTTAGCCAAATTATCATTCAAAATAGAAGAATCAATTAAGTTTCAGGCTGCATTTCAACTTGCAAAATTATCAAAAATGATTTAAGAATAATTAGGCATACCTAACTCACTTACAAACCTAGAGAAAGTGGATTCATCAAGTGGCTTGGTAAAGATATCTGTAAGTTGTTTCTCACTTGGAACAAAATGAAGTTCCACAGTACCATTCATTACATGTTCCCTAATGAAGTGGTACTTGATGTCTATGTGCTTTTTTCTTGAATGTTGTACTAGATTTTCAGTAATGGCAATAGCACTTGTGTTATCAAAGAAAATAGGAATCTTATTCACCTGTAGACCATAGTCCAACAGTTGATTTTTTATCCATAAAATATGTGCACATCAACTACCATCAGCAATATATTCAGCTTCAGCTGTAGAGGTAGAAACTAAATTTTTCTTTTTACTGAACCAGGATACCAGCTTGTTTCCTAGAAATTGATAGGTTCCTGTTGTACTTTTTCTATCAATTTTACAGTCTACATAATCTGCATCTGAATAACTAGTTAGATCAAAACCAGAGTCTCTAGGGTACCAAATGCCAAGTTTTGGTGTTCCCTTATGATATCTGAAAATTCTCTTTATAACTATTAAATGTGATTCTCTAGGATCAACTTGAAATCTAGCACAGAGACAAGTAGCAAACATTATATTTGGCCTACTAGCTGTTAAGTACAAAAGTGAGCCAACCATGGCTCTATAGCTTGAAATATCCACAGACTTTTCAGAAGTGTTTAATTCAAGTTTAGTTGCAGTGGCCATGGGAGTTTTTGCAAATGTGCAATCCATTAGATCAAACTTCTTTAAAAGATCATAAATGTATTTGGTTTGACTAATGAATATTCCATCACTAACTTGCTTAACTTGTAAACCAACAAAGTAAGTTCTCCCATCATGCTCATTTCATTCTTACTTTGCATCAATTTGGAAAACTTTTTGCAACGTTTTTCATCTGAAGAAGTATACTAGAGCCATTAACGTTTCTAAAGAATAAAGTTTTGTCAACAGTACCTCTTGTGAAATGGTTTACTAAGAGAAACTTTGACAAAGTATCATACCAGGCTCTTGGTGCTTGCTTCAATCCATAAATTGCTTTCAAGAGATAGTAGACATAATCTAGAAAATTTGGATCTTCAAAACTAGGGGGCTGACTCACGTACACTTCCTCCTCCAAATCTCCATTCAGAAAGGCACTTTTGACATCCATTTGATAGACTTTGAAATTGGCATGGGCTGCATGGGCTGCATAGGCTAAGAAAATTCTGATGGCTTCAAGTCTTGCAACATGAGCAAAAGTTTCACCAAATCTATTCCTTCTTGTTGACAGTAGCCCTTAGTAACCAATCTAGATTTGTTCCTGACAACTATGCCATTTTCATCCATCTTTTTCCTGAATACCCACTTGGTGTCAATTGGATACTTTCCTTTAGGCTTGGGTACCAGCTTCCAAACTTTAGTTCTCTCAAATTGGTTTAGCACATCTTGCATAGCTAAAATCCAATCAGGATCCAACAAAGTTTTTTCTACCTTTTTAGGCTCTTCTTGAGAGAGAAAGCTGCTATATAGACATTCCTCTTGAGTTGCTTTTCTTGTTTGAATACATCACCAATAATGAGCTCAAAAGGGTGATCTCTAGCCCATTTTCTCTGTTGTGGTAGATTAGCTCTAGATGAAGAGGCCTCATTGATGTCTTGATGTGTGATTGAGTTTTGATTAGAAGAAACTCCCCCTGAGTTTGTGGATCTTTGATTTGAAGAATGGGTTCTTTCTACAAGTGATCTATTTTGACTCTCAGCTTCTCTAATTGTTCCAACAGATGATGCACTTTGTATCCCGATGGATGAAGCTGATTGTCTTCCGACAGTGATGCATTTTATAACTCGACTGATGCTGAATTTTGTGCTTCATTAGAGATAGATTTTTCTGCATTATCCTTAGCTACTATTTATTGATCACTATCATCATCACTGTCATCACAAATTATTTCAACATTGTCAAATTTGAGGCTATCATGGAAACCTTTATCTTTTAGTCCTTCAATATTCTTATGATCAAACACAACATGTACAGATTCCATAACAATGTTTGTTCTAAGATTGTAGACTCTATATGCTTTTCCAACAGCATATCCAACAAAAATTCCTTCATCTGCTTTAGCATCAAACTTTCCATGCTGTTCAGTTTGATTCCTTAGAATGTAGCATTTACATCTAAAGACATGAAGAAAATTTAGAGTTGGCTTCCTATTTTTGAACAATTGGTAGGGATTCATGCATTTTGCTTGATTGACCAAAAAAATATTCTGAGTGTAGAATGCAGTATTCCTAGTTTCAGCCCAAAAATATGTTGGTAACTTTGATTCTTCCATAATTGTTCTTGCAGCTTCAATAAGAGATCTGTTTTTCCTTTCCACCACTCTATTTTATTGTGGAGTTCTAGCTACAGAAAGCTCATGCATAATCCCATTCTCTTCACAAAATAATTTCATCACAGAATTCTTGAAATCAGTTTCATTGTCACTCCTAATTGTTCTTACTTTGAAATCAGGATGATTGTTGACTTGCCTTATGTGATTGGTGATGATTTTACTAGCCTCATCTTTAGACTTTAGGAAATATGTCCAGGAGAACTTAGAGAAATCATCCATAATTACTAGGAAAAATCTTTTCCTTGAGATGGACAACACATTGACTGGTCTAAACAAATCCATGTGTAGCAATTGCAAAGGCTCTTCAATTGTTGAATCAAGCTTCTTGCTGAATGATACTTTGATCTGCTTTCCTTTCTGGCAGGAATCACATAATCCATCCTTAGTAAACTCCACTTGAGGAATACCTATAACCAGTTCTTTCTTGACAAGTTCATTCATGGTCTTGAAGTTTAGATGGGACAACTTTTTATGCCAAAACCAACTTTCATCTTACTGATTCTGCATTTGATGAGTTGAAATCAGCTAAATACACATTTCTTTTTCTCACTCCAGTGAGAACCACTTTGTTGCTCTTTTTGTTTGTCATAACACAGGCTTATGAATTGAAGGTTACTGAGTTTCCCTTATCACAAACTTGGTTGATACTCAACAAATTATGCTTGAGACCATCCACTAGGGCAACCTCTTCAATGATGATATTGTCTTTTGAAATCAAGCCATATCCTACAGTATAACCCTTGCTGTCATCTCCAAAAGTAATACTTGGGCCAACTCTCTCCTTGAACTCTGTGAGCAGGGTACAATCTCCAGTCATGTGTCTTGAATAACCACTATCCAAGAGAACTTTAGAAAATCATCTACAATTACTAGGAAATATATTTTCCTTGAGATGGACAAAACATTGAATGGTCCAGACAAATCCGTGTGCAATAGTTGTAAAGATTCTTCAATTTTTGAATCAAGCTTCTTTTTGAATGATGCTTTAATCTGCTTTGCTTTCTTGAAGGCATCACACAAACCATCCTTTGAAAACTCCACTTGAGGAATACCTCTAACCAATTCTTTCTTGACTAGCTCATTCATGGTCTTGAAGTTTAGATGGGACAGCTTCTTGTGCCATAAACAATTTTCATCTTGACTTGCTTGACTGAGAAGACAAGTTATAGATTCTGCATTTGTTGAGTTGAAGTTAGCTAGATACACATTGCCTTTTCTCACTCCAGTGAGAACCACTTTGTTGTTTTTCTTGTTAGTCACAACACATGCTTCTGCATCAAAAGTAAGTGAGTTGCCCCTATCACAAAGCTGGCTGATACTCAACAAATTGTGCTTGAGTCCATCCACTAGGGCAACTTCTTTAATGATGTCATTATCTTTTTAAATCAAGCCATATCCCACAGTATAACCCTTGCTGTCATCTCCAAAGGTAATACTTGGGCCATCTCTTTCCTTGAACTCATTGAGCAGGGTAGGATCTCCGGTCACGTGTCTTGAGAAACCACTATCCAGATACCAAAGATTCTTTCTGTTTCCCTACATACATCAAAATCAAATCAAGTTGATTTTGGTACCCAAGTTTCCTTGAGTTCTGCCTTGTTAGCCTTTTTCTTTGGTTTCTTAGGTTTGACCTTATTTGACTTGGGTATTTCAGATTCATCCTTTGTCATTTGAGTTGGACCTTTTGTTAGTGTATACTGAAAATATTTATTTGAAGTATGTACATTTATTTTTGACCAGTTTATTTGAGAATCATTTGAATGTTTACATGTTGTCTAATATTATATATTGTGAACAATCTAGTATCAAATGGGATACAGAATATTAGATTGTTATATATGGTTATATAATATAATAAGGTTCACAACACAGGTGGTGTTGGACAATCCACTGGTATGGCTGTAGTATTATTTAGATTAGTTTATATTGACTAATAAATAATACCAGTATACTTTGTGTATATTGAGCAGGATCAAATTTAGAATTGTTCCCTTAATACTGATTAAGAAGGAGAACTAAGATTCTATGTTATTATTAATGCTTAGGTTCTTAATCCAGAAATAGTAATTGACATGTGTATATTATTTACATGCTTTGATTTATATATGAAATAATTCTTTTGAATTATATCATTATATTTTGGGTGATGGAATTATATACATGGTGGATATTATTTATTGAAGGAATCCATGTTCTGATAATATTCGGGTTAATGATGTCCCCTTGAAAGCTCAAAAAGATTTAATTATGTGAAACCGTGCAGGTGGAATTTATTCTGGCATAATTAAATAAAGGTTGAGTGGATGATCAAGGATAAAAGATATTAATTAAATAAATTATCAGTAATTTATTTAATTAATGGACATATGATATTTTAAACATGGGGAATTTAATAAGCAAATAATATTGGAACCGAATTATTAAATTACGGTATTAGGAAAGGTAGTGCAAATATTAATTCTTTAGTGGATTGAATTAATATTTAATTACATTGGGCTAGGCTCAAGATGTAATTAGAAGGCCCAACCTAATTATCCATGGTCCCTATTGTAGCCTATATATATTCTTATTCTCTTCTTGCTTGGAATTGTGTGAAAACATATTGTAGCCACCAAGGAGCAAGAAGAGAGGATAACTTGAGAAGACGGAGGCCACACTTCGTTCAAGGGAATTTGGGAATACAATAGAAGAGCGTGGAATCAACCATTAACAAGGTAATCCTCTTTTCGTAATCTTTATCGTAAAACGTAGTAACACCCTAAGTCCGTGGTTCCCAACAATTGGTATCAAGAGCCTGGTAATGGGTTCTACGTTTTATGATATAATGTCCATGTTGTAATTATATATGCGTGTATATAGTGTTTTGCTTGTATTGGTTTTGATGCAGGTTGTTAATCCACTATTATGGCCATGTATATTTTAATTATGTGTTTGGATCCCACGTGGTTTAATCGTGGTTAATTTTTGTTTTGGTTTCCACGTGGTTTAATCGTGGTTGTAATTTACACGAGGGTTGATCGTGTTAGAATAGATTTTACAAAATTAGTTTTGTATTAGATCTATTTTTTTTGTAATTGTTCCGGGTATTTTGTAATAGTTATGTGCGATCGAAAATCAATTCCGGTAGTTTTTTGTTCCGCTGTGCGATTACAAGGGGCTGCTGTTGATGTTTGGATCGAACAAAATCAAAACAAAACTCACAGAAAAGCAATAGGCGCGCGCTGCGGCTGCTGCGACAGCTGGGGCTGCTGGGGCCGCTGCGGCAGCTGGGACTGCTGGGGCTGCTGGGGTCGTCGGGGCGCGCTTGGGGCAGATTTTTTTTGAGAGCTGGATTTTTTTTTCAAGGGCCATAATAGTGGAAAATTTATTTTAATTTTTTCCATTAAATTTTAATTATTGCTTTAATTTATTGATTATGTGTGTCGTTAATTATGTGTGTAATTCTTTTAAAATTGCATGTTTAACTTAGTTAGGACGACATGGACATAAATTTTATTTATTGCTTTAATTAAATGTTATATGTTGCTAAAATTATGTGTGTATTTTGAATGCATGATTAGACATAATTATAACAACATAGGGCCCCATTTAATTTTAAAATTCCTCAATTTTAATAAAAAAAATTCTAAGTGGGAGAGAGAATTAATATGAAATTAAATCCCATGGTCTCCATTATTGGTTGTAGGTAATTTAACATAAAGACGAATATAAATTATATATACGTCACCCATCGTGGCATGTAATTTATGGTGTCTAGAATGTTATAGAAATTACTAGAACAAACTTCTTAAATTAATAAATTTTGAAAGGAATAAATACAGATTTTCTTTATTTCTGATTTGGGGCGATTTTGTCAAAAACGGGTTCATCGAACTTGTAAGACTGTGGGTTTTAAGCGAGACCGATGTGACTCCTCCACTACCTGGAAATCAAACCATTGATGAATATTGAACTGAAGTATTCTATTCAAGGCAAAATTACGAATATTGGAAGGTATACATGCCACCCATCGTGGCGTACCAAGTTCCATAGATTTCGAATAATTTAAGATTTGATGATGGTATACACTTAGCTATGAAAAATAATATAGTCCACCCCAACGTGGCATATTGTTTAGTAATAAGACCGAAGTAACATTTAAACAAAATTAGGTGGTATACATGTCACACATCGTGGCGTACCAGAAGCTTATGGTGTTTATATGTTAGTGCATTAAATTTTAATAATTGTTAGAGGAATCAATAGATCTTAATAATTAATGCACCCTTATTTATGTGATGTTTTTATGCATGATTCTCAGGATAAAATGGGTTTTAATCCACTATTCACCATACTTAAGGATAACAAACTTACCGGACCTAAATATATTGAATGGAAATGAAATTTGGACATTGTGTTGACTGCTGAGGAGTACAAGTTTTGCACTTATGAACCCAAGCCTGAACAACCTGCTGCTGATGCTTCTGAAGATGAGAAAGAGTATTATAAACGATGGATTAAGGCTGATGAGATGTCGCGATGTTATATTCTGGCAGCAATGTCGGGTGTTTTGCAGCATCAACATCAGTCTATGGCCACTGCTTCGGATATGCTCTTTAATCTCAAGGAACTTTTTGGAGATCAGAATAGGGCTGCTAGGCAAGTAGCCATGAAGGCTTTAATGAACACTCAGATGGCTGAAGGCACACCTGTAAGGGATCATGTTCTCAAGATGATGTCGCATCTAAATGAGATAGAGATCCTTGGTGCTGAACTTGACGGGGAAACCCAGATTGACATTATCCTTATGAGCTTGTCCAAGAGTTTTGAGCAGTTCCGCTTGAATTACAACATGAACAAGAGGCAGTATAGTCTCGCGGAACTGCTGACAGAACTTCAGGCAGCTGAAGGATTATTTCGGCAGAGTGTTCAAGTGAATGTGGCTGAGAAAGGTTCTTCCTCTAAGCCGAAAAGTATTAAGAAGAAGAAAAGGCTCAGACACAGAAAGCTGTGAAGGCAGTGGGAGTTCAGGGTGGGTGAAAAAGCCTAAGGGAAAGTGCTTCAGATGCAAACAGTCAGGTCACTGGAAACAGGATTGTCCTCTTCCTAAGAAGATAAACAATACTGGTATGTCTCTTTCTCTAGTTACAGAAACATTTATAGCGGCTATATCTACGAGCACTTGGTGTGTAGATACAGGAGCCACTGATCATGTTTGTAATTCTATGCAGGGGTTCCAACTATCCAGAATGCTTAGAGATGGTGAGATATACGTGTTCATGGGAGATGCTACGAAAGTAGCAGTAGTTGCAGTAGGAGTTATTCATTTATCTTTTGGTTCTGATAGGATTTTGATTTTGAACAATTGTCTTTATGTACCCTCTTTTAGAAGGAATTTAATTTCGGTTTCTAAACTTGCTTTGGATGGTTATAATGTTTGTTTGGATCGTAATGTTTCTATTATGATGAATAAACGAATTATATGTTCTGGTACATTGCAAGACAATTTGTATATAATTAATCCTAGTCAACCTGCACTGCAACTGCAATTTAGGGAATTGAACAACACATCTTCTAACTCTACTAAAAGAAAGGAACCTTCTAGTTTGAACCAAACATATCTTTGGCACTTGAGATTAGGTCATATTATCTTGAGGAGGATTCAAAGACTGGTAGTAGACGGGCCTTTAAGCTCATTGGCAGTGGAGCCATTTCCAGTTTGTGAATCCTGCTTGGAAGGTAAAATGACTAATAGGCCTTTCAAGGCAAAAGGGAATAGAGCCAAACAACTGTTAGAATTGGTTCACTCTGATTTATGTGGACCCATGAATATCCAAGCAAGAGGTGGTTATGAATATTTTGTCACTTTCATTGATGATTATTCTAGATATGGGTACGTTTATTTGTTGCACCGTAAGTCTGAGTGCTTTGATAAGTTCAAAGAGTACAAAGCTAAAACGGAGAAGCGACTTAATAAAAGTATCAAGTCACTACGATCAGATCGTGGTGGCGAATACTTGCTTGGAGAATTTAGGGAATATTTATCAGAAAATGGGATAGAATCCCAGTTAACTGTACCAGGCATACCCCAGCAGAACGGTGTAGCAGAGAGAAGGAACCAGACTCTTTTAGAGAGTGTTAGATCGATGATGAGTTATTCGGATTTACCCAAGTCATTTTGGGGACATGCCTTAGAGACAGCAGCTTATCTTCTGAACTTAGTACCTTCTAAGTCGGTTCCTAAAACCCCCTTAGAATTGTGGACCGGGGATAAACCGAGTCTAAGACATATTCGAATATGGGGTTGTCCAGCACATGTGCTGAACAAGAACGCGACTAAGTTAGAATCTCGTACAGAAGTAAGGTTGTTTATAGGCTACCCCATGGGAACGAAAGGATATTTATTTTATAGTCCGAAGAATCGGGATGTCATTGTTAGCACCAATGCAAGATTCTTGGAGGAGGACTATATAATGAATCACAAACCCATGAGTAGTGTCGTTTTAGAGGAACTAGTGGGAGGGACAAATAATACCCATGAAGCTGTAGTACAAGTAGAACAACCACAACATAATGTACAACCTGTCACTAATACCGCACCAGTGCCTCGTCGTAGTGAGAGGGTTGTTCAACAGCCTGATATATTCATGTTTTTGGGAGAGTCTTCAGACTTGGTCCCTGGTGAACATGATAATGATCCCCGTACATACGAAGAGGCAGTACAAGACAAAGATGCAGATCTTTGGCAAAAGGCGATGGAATCTGAGATAGAATCAATGTATTCTAATCAGGTCTGGGAGCTCGTGGAACCACCCAAAGGTATAAAACCTATTGGATGTAAGTGGATCTACTAGAAAAAGAGGGGATTAGATAAAAAGGTGAAAGCCTGGAAAGCAAGACTTGTTACGAAAGGGTATACTCAGAAAGAAGGTATCGATTATGAGGAAACCTTTTCACCGGTAGTCATGCTTAAGTCAATCCGTATTCTTTTATCTATAGCAGCTCATCTCGATTATGAGATTTGGCAAATGGATGTCAAGACAGCTTTTCTTAATGGAAGTCTTGAAGAAACCATCTATATGCAGCAACCAAAAGGATTCATTAAGGAAGGCCAAGAGCATCTGGTATGTAAGCTTAAGAGGTCTATTTATGGACTTAAACAAGCTTCTAGAGACTGGAATATTCATTTTGATCAGGCAGTCTAGTCATATGGATTTGATCAAAGTCCAAGCGAATCGTGCGTGTATAAGATAAGTGAAGGTAATGCAGTGGTTTTTCTAGTACTATATGTAGATGATATTTTACTCATGGGAAACAATGTTGAGATGTTGTCATCAGTAAAGGCATGGTTGTTCAAACAATTTGACATGAAGGACTTAGGTGAAGCGACATACATCCGTGGGATCAAAGTTATAAGGGATCGCAAGAAAAGGCTGTTGGCTTTATCTCAAGAGCCCTACATTGATGAAGTATTAGCTCGTTTTAACATGCAGAAAGCATGGAGTTGCTCTATCTAAGAAGCAGTGTCCTTCGACACCTAAGGATATAGAGAGCATGAAAGCAGTTCCTTATGCTTCAGCATGTGGAAGCTTAATGTATGTTATGTTATGTACGAGGCCTGACATCTGCTTTGCTGTAGGCATGGTTAGTAGATATCAGTCGAACCCAGGTCAGGAACATTGGAGTGTAGTAAAAACTATACTCAAGTACCTGAGAAGGACTAAGGAGTATATGTTAATTTACAAGGCCTTAGATTTATTTCCTTTGGGATATACTGATTCAGATTTCCAATCAGATAGGGATAAGAGGAAATCAACCTCGGGATATGTTTTTACTTTGGGAGGTGGAGCCGTTATATGGAGGAGTGTAAAGCAGAAATACATTGCAGACTCTACCATGGAGGCCGAGTACGTGGCGGCCTCTGAGGCTGCCAAGGAGGCTGTATGGTTCAGGAACTTCCTTTTGGACTTAGATGTGGTACCTAATTTGCCTAGGAGCTTGACGGTGTATTGTGATAACACTGGTGCTGTGGAAAATTCAAAGGAACCGTGAGACCACAAAGCAGCTAAACATATTGAACGTAAGTATCATCTCATACGAGGAATCGTAAAGCGAGGGGATATAGTTGTGGCTCACATATCATCAGAAGACAACCGAGCAGATCCTTTCACAAAGAGCTTGCCAACTAAGGTTTTTGATAAGCATGTGGAAGCGATAGGAGTCAGATGGATGGACACATAGATTTTTATGTAATAGTGGATTAAATAAATACTGATGTACACACAGAATATTTTGAGTATAAGTGGGAGATTGTTAGTGTATAGTGAAAATATTTATTTGAAGTATGTACATTTATTTCTGGCCAGTTTATTTGAGAATCATTTGAATGTTTACATGTTGTCTAATATTATATATTGTGAACAATCTAGTATCAAATGGGATACAGAATATTAGATTGTTAAATACGGTTATATAATATAATAAGGTTCACAGCACAGGTGGTGTTGGAAAATCCACTGGTATGGCTGTAGTATTATTTAGATTAGTTTATATTGACTAATAAATAATACTAGTATACTTTGTGTATATTGAACAGGATCAAATTTAGAATTATTCCCTTAATACTGATTAAGAAGGAGAACTAAGATTCTATATTATTATTAATGCTTAGGTTCTTAATCCAGAAATAGTAATTGACACGTGTATATTATTTACATGCTTTGATTTATATATGAAATAATTCTTTTGAATTATATCATTATATTTTGGGTGATGCAATTATATACATGGTGGATATTATTTATTGAAGGAATCCATGTCCTGATAATATTCGGGTTAATGATGTCCCCTTGAAAGCTCAAAAAGATTTAATTATGTGAAACCCTGCAGGTGGAATTTATTCTGGCATAATTAAATAAAGGTTGAGTGGATGATCAAGGATAAAAGATATTAATTAAATAAATTATCAGTAATTTATTTAATTAATGGACATATGATATTTTAAACATGGGGAATTTAATAAGCAAATAATATTGGAACCGAATTAATTAAATTACGGTATTAGGAAAGGTAGTGCAAATATTAATTCTTTAGTGGATTGAATTAATATTTAATTACATTGGGCTAGGCTCAAGATGTAATTAGAAGGCCCAACCTAATTATCCATGGTCCCTATTGTAGCCTATATATATTCTTATTCTCTTCTTGCTTGGAATTGTGTGAAAACATATTGTAGCCACCAAGGAGCAAGAAGAGAGGATAACTTGAAAAGACGGAGGCCACACTTCGCTCAAGGGAATTTGGGAATACAATAGAAGAGCGTGGAATCAACCATTAACAAGGTAATCCTCTTTTCGTAATCTTTATCGTAAAGCGTAGTAACACCCTAAGTCCGTGGTTCCCAACACCTTTGAAACCATTCACAGAAGCATAATTATCATGCACATTTTGATTAACATGAAAAGGCATGCTGTGTGCAAACATGTTATTCCAGTAAGGCATGCTAAATGGCATTTGAGGCATACTAAATGTAGCATAATAAGGATAAGGTGCAAATGGCATATTAGCAAATTGAGCATTTAGATTCTGTGCAGGAAAAACATTAACAGGCATTGTAGGCATGTTAGGAAATGAAGGTGGTGTAGACATAAGAGCAGGCATAACAAGTTTGCAATTAACAGATAAATGATTAACACTACCACACTTAACACAGATTTTTCTTGGTGCATATTTATCAGGTGTGTAGTTGTTATGTTTGTTAATTCCTATTTTCCCATTTCTATTGTTTTTCCTTTTTGACTCTGCTTTCACTTCAATTTTCTCCAATCTTTCATTTAATTGCTTGATAGACAGATGACCTACATTCACTCTTTTGTTTTTATTCACTTGACTTGTTTCTCCCGGAACAAAGTTCTTAGAAACTGATCCATATTTATCATTTAACTTAGCTAGTTTAGCTTTGCTAACTGGTTTACTTATACTCAATGAATGTCGATCATTGTCTCTCGACGGATAATCCTTTTGATTATTCGACGGATAATTTTCATCATCAGTCGAATCCACATCAGTCAAAAGTCCTTCAACCGAATTGGAATCAAGCTTCTCCTTGTTCTTTTTCCAGGCTGCATCACAGAAAGATTCTATACCTTGAACTTTTGTGATTTGAGCATGGACATCTCTAGATGATTTCCATGACTTAATCACTTCATGTTCAAGTTGCTTTCTTAAAATCTCCTCTTTCTTTAAGGATTCAGTTAGTTCTTCCTTAGCAATCTTGCATTCTAATTTCAATTTTTCAAACTCAATAAATTGAGTCTCTAGCACATTGTTTCTTTCACTCAAAAACATATTGTTCTATTTAATTTTACTGTTTTCTTTGGTGAGAGACTTAAGTGTAACACGCAGGTGATATAGTTCAGTAGACATGTCATTTATGGCATCATTACACTCAGCTTTAGATAAATGTGCTAGGTTTGTTGTGATTACATGATTGCTTGATGAACTAGTTTCTGTTTCATCTGATTTGGCCATAAGTACTATATTGACATAGCTTGTATCTTCATCCTCTTCCAATCCATTTGCAGCCCAGTAATTTTCTTGTGTAATGAAAGCCCTTTCCTTTTGCTTGAGCAACTCAAAGTATTTCTGCTCATAATCAATAGCCTCAAACTTCTTTTTACCGGAATCAGGCTTTCTACACTCCCTAGCAAAATGACCTGCCAAGCCACATTTGAAACATTTAAATTTAGACTTATCAACCATGTTTCTGTTTGACTTGGCTGCTCTATGTTTCTGTTTGACTTGGCAGAGATCTAAGGAATTTGAGGTTTGAGTCTTTTGTTTGATAGACCCTTCCATGTAGTTTTAGAGCATTCAGTAGTTTTTGGAATATACTGAAAATGTTAGTGAGTGACTCACCTTCTTCACTATGGAAATGCTCATATTGCTGAATCAAGAGTTGCATCTTGTTCTCCCTTACTTGCTCAGTTCCATCATATATAACTTCAATTGTATCCCAGACATCCTTAGCATTCTTGCAATTTCTGATGTTGTCAAACATGTCACTCTCAACACCATTAAATAAAATGTTCATGGGCTTTTTATCCTTTTGAACTTGTTCTTTATCTAGATCTGACCATTCTGCTTGTGACTTTGGGACTGATGCTTCATTTCCTGTAGCAACTCTCATAGGTATATGGGGACCTTTCTCAATGCAGTCCACATATGCTTCATCTTCAGATAGGAGATGCAGGTGCATTTTCACCTTCCAATGGTGATAGTTGTCTTTTTCCAGAAATGGAATCTTTACTCCAACATCTTTTCTGTTCATCTTGTAGATTGTTGTGATCTTTACACTCTTTGTACTTCAAGTGTTACGACCGGTATTTCTAAATCTTATTTATAATTATGTGTTTATATTTGAGATTTAAATTGTGTAGAATTATAAATGAGGGTGATCTATATGTTGAGTGCCCATAAACTAAGTGTGTAATGTATTAGTTTATACAAAAAATTTCGAAAGGAAGATCTTATTATTTAGTATTTTTAAATGATAATCAAAAGTATTTCATTCTATAGGAAAAATCGATTTTTAAAAATCTTTTAACAAAAAACATTTCAAATTTTATATCATTAAATTTCTAAAATCATAAGCTATTTTATGATATATATTTTGTGATTTATGGAAGTGTAGTTATATTTGTAGAAATTATTTTATATAGATTAGTTAATTTTTAATTTACAATTTACTTAGTTGCCCATGCATGCATTGTACTTTCAACACAAGATAAGGGCAAACTTGGAAATTCCAACACCACTAACTACTACTTCACTAGCCAAAGTACATAAATAACCTTGCATGCAAATCTTGCTAGTAGTGGAAAAAGGATAGAATAGTAAAATTTAACTCCACTGACTACATACCTTTGAATATTATTATTTGAATAACCAAAAGCTAGTAAAAACACTCAACCTCACCTCATTCTCACTTCACTCCACTCCACTCTCTCCCCACTTCTCCCTCTCTCGGCCGAAGCCCCCACCCCCATTCTCCTTCATTTTTCATTCAAACATCCACCCTCCATTAATTAATCTCACTTCCCATATATTGTTCATTTATAATCCAAAGAGTTTATGATGAAAAATCTATTTTTTAATCTTGCATGGTAGTGTTTTGTTAAACTCAAAGTGAACACCTTTGATTCTTGTGAATCTAAGGTTTTCACCATGAGATATATTAACATGGGGTTGAGAATGGCTAGACATGAGTGTGTCACTCTTGTGCAAATGTTGTTTTCACCCTAATCCATTCGGCCATGACTTGTTAGGAGCCGAATGGATGGTGTTCTTGTTGCTTTGTTTGATTTTTATATGTTTATGTGATAATAGCATGGATTTGGAAATAAAAACTTGATAAAACTCTTTGCATGCTAAGTGATCATATTAGTTATGGCTAACGCTAGGCTTGCATGTTGATTTTATGATGAAATTTATATGGAAACCATATTGTTTTTGGCTTGTAAGTTCGAGAACATGCATGTATAGGTTCAACTCATGATTTTCGAAAGTTCTTCATCATTTGGATTGATTTTTGTTAATAAACTCTAATTTCAGTTGAGTTAAGATATTAACTACGATTTGTGCTCTTTGTTATGTGATTTTGATTCGTATATATATGGAGGATTTGAGTTGTTATTCTCGAAATTGCGATGACTTATATTTAGTGTATTATTTTGACTCTTATTTTGCTATATTGCACTTTAGGTAAGGGTGATCTCCACTAAGCCAATATTGTGTGTGGGAGTGTTAGTTCAGTCGGTTTCCTTGGTTGAGGTTTATTTTGGGTTTTGGTTGATGTTTGGTTTGGCTTGTCAAGTGGGAAATATGGTGGAAATGGTACATTAGATTCTGCAAATTTTTAGTTTGGTATCATGAGGTTTAGGGTGAGATATGACCTTGTCATTTTAATGAACTTTGAGTCCCAATCCACCAGAAGCTAGTAATAGGAGTATATTTCAGATTTTAGATGTTAATTAGAGGTTTGTAGGTTGTTTGGTTAGGTGCACGAGTGAAAACATTAAATCTGTTCCGCAGGGGACAGTTTGACTGCAACCTAGAAATGAGGAGTTTTGACCATGTCATGGGTAGGCCCTTATTAGGCCTTGGTTGGCCCTAGTTAGAGGGAGTGTCATAGGTATTTTTCCAGCCATAGTTCATAGGAATTGAGTTAGAATCATGTGTCACAAGTTAGTGCAAAATAGGACACTTTTCTGTCTAGAAAATAAGGGAACCATGGACTTTAAGCTTAGTCCTAGGGAGGCCCAAGCTAGGCCTTTGAGTCACACCAAGTTTGGGAGTTACCTTATGATCAGAAGAGTCTAGTTTAGAAGTTTGGGAGGTAAACTTGAGGTGTAAGGGTGTCAACTGTACTCAAGAAACCATTGATGTCATCCTGAAATCACTATAATGAGCACATTCACTTAACATTTAGTTTTAGAGCACTTATGAGTGAGGCCTAGGTTGACCATCATAGTTGTAAGATAGTATGAGGTCAGTAGAGTGTAGGTCTTAGGTCAGGGTCAATAGGAACTTGATGGTTTAGGAAAGGCACTTCGAGTTATGAGGTCAATATTAGGAGTTTTGACTAGTTTAGCATAATTAAGTGACTTGAGTAAGTGGAGTGAGATCATCCAAGCTTAGTGATGCAATATAATGTGTTGATATAATATTATGTACTTAAATGTGTTATGTGAGCATATGTGGCTATGTGAACTATTATGCTTATAAGGTAATTGTAAGCATGTATGTGTATATAGGCCTAAGTGCCAATGTCCCTAATTTCATTTTATAATTAGGTTGAGTTGGTGAGAATATATTATAATGAGTTTATTATTATTTTATGTAGGCTCACGAGACGAGGGTAAACTTTCCATTAAAGTCGAGTAAAGCTCCTAGTTGCTCCTACCTGCCAGTCAAGTCAAGCCTTTCTCAAGGCAAGTGTTTCAACCTTCCTTTTTGTTTACACTGCAAGTGTGTGCTAACCCAACTTTTATATATGATGCAAGTATTCTAAATCACCTTGATATCCATATATACATGATCCAAGTGTTTTTCATTCTATCTTTCGTATTATATGCAAGTGCCATGAACCCTCAAGTATCTAAAGCAAGTAGTTTAACTTTACTTGAAGATTGCTATGCAAGTAACTCAAAACTCATACCATGCTAGTCTACCAAAGTAATTGTGATGCTGAACCCTGTATAAGTTATACTCAATATCCTTATCTTGACACCTAAAAGTCAGTTATTCCTTAACGTTTTTCATGATTGCTTGATAATTCTATTTTTACCCCTAAACCATGATATCCTGTTATACTTTGAATTGATGCTTACCTCCTTTATATTCTAATACCTATGTCTTATCTGGAACCACTACATTGAACCTAGTTTGACCTAGCTCTTTTCAATAACCCTGTTAAACTTCATTACCAAGTCCTTAAAAATCTTGTTTAATATTGTAATCTCTTTAAATATTAAATTGCTGATCTATCTAAAGCCAACCCTATGTAGTTACAACTCGCAACTTTAGTTCTTGCACCCTGAGTTAATGTCATGAACTCAATGTAACCCTGATTATTTGGTTAATACCTTTATGTTTAGTGATCAGATTCCTTGGGAATAGAAACTTTGCAATACCCGTTGATAAGATATCAGTTTAGTTGATCATGGCCTTAAAACTGATTGAACCTACTCCATGTGCTTCGAAGTTGACCTAGAATCCCTGATAAAGATGTTCACTTTCTAAGAATTTCACCGTCACTTTGCATCAGTTTTTAAAATGAAATGTTAAAAGTGGATTTTCAGTCCCAAAGGGGGATGCATGTTTTCTTTCAATAGTGGATCTGGACTGAGACGCAAGTCCTTTCCGCTCTTAATTTATCAGCTTAAAAGTTGCCTAGAGATCCCATTAATGTTCTAGAACCCAGCGAGGTTCGGAATTACTTCCCGGCTGATCACCGGCTGTAATCCGTAGCGTCATAAAATGGTTTTTGATAAAGAAATGGTTTTTAAATATTTGTTACAAATAAATGATGCCATCACCCTAAAAGTTTATCTCTTGTTACTATATTATTGGATCTTTCATTTCCGTGGTTATTCTTTCATTCTTGTTTATGTATTATATAGCACTTGTTGAGCATTTGGCTCACTACTTGCTTTCACCCTGATATTTCAGCTAGCAGATATGGTTAGATTCAAGCAGGCCACCCGTAAGACTTGTGATGCCGATTCGTATATTAGAGCTCAGGTAGTATAGTGATCGTTTTGTGTGAGGACTCGGTATTGAAATCAGGTTGTAATAGTTAATAGTGTTTGGTTGTTCGAAACCCTAAACTGTTAGATCTTGGATTCGAATGTATTTATTTCCTTTTGTTAACTATTGTGATTATTCGTATAGTTTCTTTTGTTAAATTTGGGGTATGACATCAAGAGCTTGCTCTAATACCAATTGTTATTCTCAATCAATTTAACAAGAATTACAGAAGAGGGGGTTGAATGTTATTCTGGCTTCTTTTTCTGATTTTAAGGATGTTCTTACTTAATATATAATTGTATTTGATTTTACAATAAGTGCGGAATGAAAGTGAAATAGAAATTAAAACACAAAGTAATAAAACACAAGGCTTTAAAACTTTCTGGTGGATTTGAACTTATCCACCAGATATATATATATATATATATATATAAAGATGAGAACTCTTTGATGCTTGAGTAGCACACAGCTGCTTACAAGTGAACTTACAGAATTACAGAGAAATGCTTAACAAATATAACTTTGTTTATCTCTCTGAAAATAATGCTTGCTAACTTACTTGTTTGTTCTACTTGCTACACTTGGTTTATATACTTCCAAGTTACATGATAAAAAGACAAACAAGTAAAACAAAATTGTTTCTAGTCTAATTTCATGCTACTTCATTACTCTATCCAGCATCTTTGAATATCTTCATAATTGCATGGAAATAGTAATGCTTCTTTGTTCTCTAAATCCTACAATTAGGCTGCCACATTCCATTTGCAAACACCTGATTGATGTGACTGTGTTCTCACTGTAAACTGCTCTTTTGAATTATGATCATCCGTCAGGACTATGTTAGTCATCCGTCAGGAGTCATGTTGATTATCTGTCAGGAGCCTTTCCGCCACTTGACTCTATTTCACTTATACAAAATTACAAGACATCTTATATTTACAATTAGCCAACCTATTCTGCATATCAATCTAGTAGTCAACATGACTTAAAGGATCCTACAATATCTACTCAACTAACACATTATCGTTTGCAGAAATGTGCTACAAGACTTATTACATAAGCTACACTCTCGCTGGATGTTCAGTGGTCATCCATCGGGACTATAAAGTTCATCCGTCGGGACTATAAAGTTCATCCGTCGAGAGCTACAAAAACACTTAGTTAAATCTACTAAGGTGTTTTGTTCAATTTATCATCAAGTTCACAACATATTCCTAACATTTATTAATCAGGGTACGATTTTGAGGGTTACACGATGTGTTAACAGCTTTAGCCCAGAAATAGGTAGGAAGTCTTGATTCACTTAGCATAGTCCTTGTTGCTTCAACCAAGGTTCGATTGTTCCTTTCTACTACTCCATTTTATTGTGGAGTTCTTGGGGCTGAGTACTATCTCAAAATACCTTTCTCTGTATAGATTTCATTTAGAAATGCATTCTTGAATTCTGTCCCATTATCTGATCTGATCTTTCTGACAGGTAATTTCTTTTCCATCTCAATCTTCTTTATATAATCAACTATCAACTGTGGTGCTTCATCGTTTGATTGCAAGAACAATACCCATGTGTACTTGGAGTAATCATCGACTATCTCTAAAGCATATCTTTTCCTTGATAGTGATAGCACATTCACTGTACCAAATAAATCCATGTGAATTAACTGAAGAGGTTCAGTTATGCTTGTCATTTCCTTGCTTCTATGTGATGCTTTCTTTGATTTCCCCTTTTCACATGCTTCACAGAGTCCTTCTTGACAAAATTCCATCTGTGGTAGTCCGCTCACCAATTCTCTCTTAACCAGAGAGTTCATTGTCTTGAAGTTCAAGTGCGGGAGCTTCTTGTGCCATAGCGAACTTTGTTTAGATGAAGCTTTGTGATAAGTGGTATTTTATACCACTTAGAACGTCTTATAATGGCTTGAATTGATGTCTTGAAATCAAGTATTTTGTGTATTTGATGCATTTTTCTAGTGTTTGTGCATTTCAGGGTATTACTTGCATTTGTGGGGAGATTTCATCAAGAATAAGCCTTAGTATGTGCTTGGCAAGTGGGAAGTTAGGAGCAGAATGCAGCGAAGAACGGGAGCAGAAAAATGAATTTTCCAGAAAGGTGTTGGGCGCCCGCTCAGCTAGGCTTTTGTGGACCTCACTCATTGCACGGTCAAATAAGCATTTGTTTGTGTGTTAAATAAAAAGCATGATTCCGTAATAAGCTCCAGTAATCTTGAAGAGTTATAAGTCATTTTGTGCAAAGAAAATTTATTCTTCGTATAATCATGTGATTGCCTTGAGGATAGTCGAGTTATGATAATTGATCTAGTTTCGAAGCATATCTGTTAAGCATCCGCACAAACCATGTTTCTGGATGTATGTTAGATTACATGATTTGATTGATCTTTATTCGCCTAATTGCATTTGTTGAGATGTCGTAAGTTGGTTGGTTTGTTCATAGTGAGGGGGATCGCTGCATTTCATATAGATTGCATTCATGCATGTTTTTGTTTTATTTTTGAGTCTGTGACGCTTGAGGACAAACATCGATTTAAGTTTGGGGGTGTGATAAGTGGCATTTTATACCACTTAGAATGTCTTATAATGGCTTGAATTGATGTCTTAAAATCAAGTATTTTGTGTATTTGATGTGTTTTTCTAGTGTATGTGCATTTCAGGGTATTACTTGCATTTATGGGGAGATTTTATCAAGAATAAGCCTTAGTATGTGCTTGGCATTGCAAGTGGGAAGTTAGGAGCAGAATGCAGTGAAGAACGGGAGCAGAAAAATAAATTTTCCAGAAAGGTGCTAGGCGCCCGCTCAGGAAGCTGAACGCCCGCTCAGGATTGTTGAGCGGCCGCTCAGGGGCGTAAATTTTAATTATAATTTTTAGACTCCTGGTTCGACAGGACTTCCAACTTCTGAGATAGGTGGGTTTTGTAGGGCTTCTATATAAGTAGTTTTTAGAGACGTTTAATGTGTGTTGAATCGTGGTATTAATCAAGGAGCAAGGAGATAAGGAAGAAGACCGTTTTAGCACATCGCAACGAAGAGGAAGCATATTTTCTTGTGATTCTTTTATTCATTGTAACAGAGGATGCTAGTTTTCTTTGCTTTGAACCTATTTACTCTTGTGACATACTCTGGTTTAATATAAGTACTTTTATTAATTATTCTCGTGTGTTATTATCATGTTTTCATATGAACCCATGGTGATGATGAGTTCAATCATGGGCTAATCGTGATCATGGAGTCGTAACAAATTTACTATGGAATTCTTTAGTTAGTTATTTAATATCTTAGTGTGTGATGATTGTATGATATCTAGTATTGGTTGTGCTTATTCATCTTATGTGCATCGCGGACATATAAGATAGGGTGTTAATCTCTTGTGAAGCGATGGTGGATCTTGAGATTTAGAACTTGCCATGCTAGCATAGGTTCATTTATGTATATGCATGATTAGTGGGTAACTCTAACCGTTTTACTTGCCCTGTGTTATCAAAAGGAATAACTTGTGCTTAAATCGTTATGTTGTCAAATTCTGTAGACATATAGGGTCTCAACATAATTGATGACTATTCAACTTCTATCTTAATTGTGGATGTTTGGTAGAATGGTATTAGTACAACGAAAGTTGGCTTTTATCAGGTTCGTGTTGTTCGATTAATTTCATCACTGTTACATGCTAAGGTAATAACAATAACTATTGAAGGAAGTAGTAATGAAGTTATGATCTCATGTGTGTTTAATATTGTTAATTCAAGTGTTAATTAAGTGTTTGATTCTCGTAGTTAATTCTAGTTAATAATTAGTTAATCAAAATCTACGTGCTATTGTCTTGACATTGAGAAGTAATTATACATTGATGAGTAAGTGTTAATTGAACATAATTAGTCTGAGTCTCTGTGGGAATGAACTAGAAAGTATTCTATATTACTTACGAACGCGTATACTTGTATGTATTATTAGCGCGTGTTTTCTGCCCTAATAAGTTTTTGGCGCCAATGCCGGGGACTCGGCGTATTTGCTTAGTTTATGTACTTACCATCAGTGGTCATTAGGACTCATTGATTAAGATGTGTTACTTATTGTTTCCGATTGTGTTTCAGGTACTTTAGCGAGCGTTTATGCAAACATGTTCTCGTACTCGCAAGAGGACTTTAGATACGGCTGAGGAGACGGACGAAGTTCTTGATATTCCGGAGAAGATAGATTTTGAAGATTCGGATAACGAGAACGAGCAGAAAGAACTAGTAATCATGGGTGATCGTATAGTTCCGGAAGATCCAGCTCTTATGGACTTTTCTCGGCCTAAAATTAATGACATTCAGTCAAGCATCCTTCATCCGGCTATTCAGGCTAACACTTTTGAAATCAAGCCGGGCACTATTCAGATGGTGCAGAATTCTGTTTCTTTTGGAGGTGCTGCTACTGAAGACCCCAACATCCACATCAGGAATTTTTTCGAGATCTGTAGTACCTTCAAATATAATGGTGTGACTGATGAGGCTATCAAGCTGAGGCTTTTTCCATTCTCTCTGATGGATAAAGCTAAGGACTGGTTACATTCTGAACCAGCTAGGTCCATCACTACTTGGCAAGATCTTGCGCAAAAGTTTCTGGTAAAGTTCTATCCAATGGCGAAGACTGCAGCTATGAGGAGTGCTCTTACTTAGTTTGCGCAGCAGCCTACAGAATCTATGTGCGAAGCGTGAGAGTGCTACAAGGAGATATTGAGAAAGTGTCCACATCATGGTATGCCTGATTGGATGGTGATCACTGGTTTCTATAATGGTTTGGGGGCCCAATCTCGGCCCATGCTCGATACAGCAGCTGGAGGCGCCTTGTGGGCCAGAAGCTATACTGAGGCTTATAATCTTATTGAGACTATGGCTGCAAATGAGCATCAAAACCCAACTCAAAGGATGATTCCTGGGAAGGTAAAGGGTATTCTGGAAGTTGATGCAGCTACAGCTATTGCAGCGCAGCTCCAAGCGCTGTCTTTGAAGGTTGATTCTCTAGCTACCTATGGAGTAAATCAGATAGCTATGGTCTGTGAACTTTGTGCAGGTTCTCATGCTACGGATCGGTGTTCTCTTGTCAATGAATCTGTTCAGTATGTGAACAATTATCAGCGACCGTAGCAGCCTGTGCCAGCTACCTATCATCCTAACAACAGAAATCATCCCAATTTTAGCTGGAGCAATAATCAAAATGCTATTCAGCAACCATATCAGCAAGGCATAAGTAAATAGTTTAATCCACCTGGATTCCAGCAACCACAACATTATGCTCAAAGGCAATCATATCCTCAACAAGGAGGTACAGCTCCACCTTCTAGTGCTGATTTCGAGGAACTCAAGCTGTTGTGCAAAAGTCAAGCTGTTTCTATCAAGACCTTGGAAAATCAAATTGGTCAAATAGCCAATACAGTGCTCAATCGTCAACCTGGCACACTTCCCAGTGATACTGAAGTTCCAGGAAGAAAGGAAACTAAAGAGCAAGTCAAGGCTATTACCTTAAGGTCTGGAAAAGTTGCTGATGCTGAAAAAGCAAAAGACGGAGAAACTGAAGTTGGCGAAGAAGAGAAGCAAAAGGAGAAAGCGGCGGAACCAAGGAAGACTACTGTTGAACACACTCTGCCTGAGGGTAATACAGGGGAGAAATAGCTCTATCATCCACCACCTTTCCATAAGAGATTGAAACAACAAAAACTGGATAAGCAGTTTGGTAAGTTTCTGGAGGTGTTCAACAAACTTCACATCAACATACCTTTTGCCGAGGCTTTGAAGCAAATGCCTAGTTATGCGAAATTCATGAAAGGTATTCTTTCACGGAAAGTGAAACTGGATGACCTTAAGACCGTTGCTCTGACGGAAGAGTGCAGTGTCGTACTGCAATAGAAATTATCTCCAAAGCTTAAAGATCCAGGTAGCTTCACCATTCCTTGCACATTTGTCAAGTTGTCTTTTGACAAGTGCCTGTGCGATTTGGGAGCAAGCATCAATCTGATGTCGTTGTCTATCTTCAAAAAGTTGAATTTGCCTGATCCAAAGCCCACCTACATGTCTCTACAATTGGCTGATCGTTTTATTACATACCCACGAGGCATATTGGAGGATGTGCTAGTAAAGGTGGATAAGCTCTTCTTTCCTGCAGACTTTGTTATTCTGGATTTCGAGGAAGATAAGAAGATTCCCATAATTTTGGGGAGACCTTTCTTGGCTACAGGCCGTACCTTGATAGATGTGCAGAAAGGAGAACTTACTATACGGGTGCAGGATCAGGATGTGACATTCAATGTGTTCAAAGCGATGAAATTCCCTACAGAAGATGAGGAGTGCTTAAAGGTGGATTTGATTGACTCTGCGGTTACTTCATAACTAGATCATATGCTAATGTCTGACGCATTAGAGAAAGCCTTAGTGGGGGACTTTGACAGTGATGATGAGGATGGAAATGAGCAACTACAATATCTAAATGCTTCTCCTTGGAGGCGAAAGCTAGACATGCCATTTGAATCTCTTGGTACTTCTGACCTTAAAAATGCTGAAGGAAAGCTCAAACCATCTATTGAGGAAACACCTACTTTGGAGCTTAAACCATTGCCTAAACACTTGAGGTATGCCTTTTTAGGTGATGCATCTACTTTACCAGTTATTATTGCGTCTAACCTTTCAGGTAATGAGGAGGACAAACTCTTGAGGATTTTGAGAGAATTCAAATCGGCTATTGGATGGACTATAGCAGATATCAAGGGGATCAGCCCTTCGTACTGCATGCATAAAATTCTGCTACAAGAAGGTAGTAAGCCAACTATTGAGCAACAACGATGACTTAATCTTATTATGAAAGAAGTGGTGAAGAAAGAAATTTTGAAGTGGCTGGATGCAGGAATCATATATCCTATTTCTGACAGTTCTTGGGTGAGCCCCGTGAAATGTGTACCTAAGAAAGAAGGTATTACTGTGGTAGCACATGAGGGTATAGAGGGTATGCATGGACTACAGGAAGTTGAACAAAGCCACGAGGAAGGATCACTTCCCTCTTTCATTTATTGATCAGATGTTTGACAGGTTGGTCGGTCATGAGTATTATTGTCTTCTGGATGGCTATTCGGGGTATAATCAGATTTGCATTGCATCAGAGGATCAAGAAAAGACTATCTTCACTTGTCCATTTGGCACATTTGCTTTCCGCAGAGTTTCGTTTGGCTTATGTGGCACACCTGCCACTTTTCAGAGATGTATGATGACTATATTCTCTGATATGATTGGAAATAATGTCGAGGCGTTCATGGACGACTTCTCCGTCTTTGGACATTCGTATGATGAATGTTTGAATAATCTTCGTGCGGTGCTCAAAAGGTGTGTGAAAACTAATTTGGTGCTAAATTGGGGAAAATGTCACTTTATGGTGCGCAAAGGCATTATTCTTGGGCATAAGGTCTCTAGCAAGGGTCTTGAGGTGGATAAATCCAAGGTGGGCGTCATTGAGAATCTTCCGCCACCTATTTCTGTGAAAGGAATCCGTAGTTTTCTTGGTCATGCGGGTTTTTATCGGCGTTTCATCAAGGACTTCTCGAAGATATCAAAGCCGTTGTGCAACTTGCTCGAGAAGGATGTGCCTTTCAAATTTGATGATGAATGTTTGGCGGCATTCGAGACTCTCAAGAAGAGTTTGATAACTGTACCAGTTATTGCGGCACCTGATTGGACAGAGCCTTTTGAGATGATGTGCGATGCGAGTGATTATGCGGTGGGAGCAGTTCTTGGGTAGCGCAAGACTAATCTTTTTCATGTGATCTACTATGCTAGTAAGACTCTTAATGGAGCTCAAATGAATTACACCACTACTGAGAAGGAGCTCTTGGCTATAGTCTGTGGTTTCGAAAAATTTCGACCTCATCTGTTTGGGACAAAGGTGACAGTGTTCACTGATCATGCGGTCATTCACTATTTGGTTTTCAAGAAGGATTCGAAGCCTAGACTTATTCGTTGGGTGCTCTTGCTATAGGAATTTGAGTTAGAAATCAAGGATCGAAAGGTACTGAGAATCAAGTAGCTGACCAACTCTCTAGAATGGAGAATTCCAAATCTACTTCACATGATAAGACATTGATCAACGAATCTTTTCCGGATGAGCAGTTGTTCGCAGTTCAGGAGGAAGAGCCATGGTTTGCAGATATTGTGAACTATCTTGTCAGTAATATAATGCCTCATAATATGAGTACAGCTCAAAAGAAGAAATTTCTGTATGAGGCGAAGTGGTAGATGTGGGATGAACCGTATTTGTTTAGACAAGGAGCTGACCAGATCATCAGGAGATGTATCCCATTCTGTGAGACGGGGGGATATTACGAGACTGCCATTCTATAGTTTATGGTGGACATTATAGTGGTGAAAAGACAGCAGCTTGTATTCTGCAAGCAAGTTTTTTCTGGCCTACTTTGTTTAAGGATGCTCATCAGTTCATTTTAAGGTGTGATCGTTGCCAAAGAGTGGGGAATCTTACGAGGAAGGATGAGATGCCGTTAAATGTGATGCTTGAAGTCGAAGTCTTTGATGTTTGGGGAATCGATTTCATGGCACCATTTGTCTCATCCTGTAATAATCAGTACATCTTGCTGGCAGTCGATTATGTCTCAAAATGGGTAGAAGTCAAGGCTCTACCGATGAATGATGCAAAGGTAGTGTTGAATTTTCTTCATAAGCAGATTTTCACAAGGTTTGGAACGCCATGAGTAATCATAAGTGATGAGGGGTCGCATTTCTGCAACTGTAAGTTCACTTCTATGATGTAGCGCTACAATGTGAATCATCGTGTTGCTACTGCCTATCATCCGCAAATGAATGGTCAAGCAGAAGTGTCTAATAGAGAGATCAAGCGCATTTTAGAGAAGGTTGTTTGTCCGTCAAGGAAGGATTGGTCTTTAAAGCTCGATGAAGCTGTTTGGGCTTACTGAACAGCATACAAGACTCCACTTGGGATGTCCCTGTTTCAACTTGTTTATGGTAAGGGATGTCATTTACCTGTGGAGCTTGAGCATAAGGCTTATTGGGCGTTGAAGAAGTTGAACCTTGATCTAGGTGCAGCTGGGAAGAAGCGAATGCTTCAGTTAAATGAACTTGATGAATTTCGACTCCAAGCATATGAGAACAACAAAATGTACAAGGAAAAAGTGAAAAGGTAACACGACAGGAAGCTATATCCTAAATCATTTATGCCGGGGCAGCAAGTTCTTTTATTCAACTCTCGTCTCCGACTTTTTCCTGGAAAGTTGAAATCAAGGTGGTCTGGACCTTTTATTGTCAAAACTGTGTTTCCACATGGAGTGGTGGAGATTTTTGAGAATGATCCGGGCCAAGCATTCAAGGTTAATGGTCAGCATTTGAAGTATTACTATGGGGACACAACAAACCGGGAAGTGGTTAGTGCCGTTTTATTGTCAACTTGAGCGAGGTACCCTACGTCAAGCTAATGACAAAAAAGAAGCGTTTCTTGGGAGGCAACCCATGATTTGTGACTATAGGAACCCTTAAAAGTTAGTAACCTATCCAAAACCACAAAAAAAATTTGAAAAACCAGGGCAAGAATTTTTTTTTCAGAAGGTCCCAGAGCGCCCGCTCACTCAGCAAGCTGGGCGCCCATTTAGGTCCGCTGAGCGACCGCTCAGGACCCGACTGCCTGAAATTTTTTTAGCCTAATAAAAACCCAAAAAAATCAGAAAATACAAAAAATAAAAACACAACCCACAACCCATGAGCTATTTTCCCATAAACCCACATTTTTAACCCTCAACCCCACTCCTAATCAAATTTTAACCCTAATCTTTACCCTATATATACATACAACTATTCCATATAGTCCCCATACACTTTCAACCTTAAACTCTCTCCCATATTCAAAAACATAAATATTAAATACTTCTTCTCAGTTTCAATGGCACCCAAGAGATCCAGGATGATTGATAGCGGCATCACTGTTCCTACTGCTGACTCTTCGAGGGATACTGCTGTGAGACCTCGTTTGTTTGATAGGGCTGCGGAGGAGGAGTATACTAGGCTTCTGGGTAAGCCGATTTTGAAGGAGAGGGGATTCTTACCATCGGGGAGGGATGGTGAGTTGTTGCCGATGATTGCTGAAAAGGGGTGGATTTCTTTCTGTGAGTCACCAGAGGCGGTTCCGATGAGCGTGGTTCGCGAGTTCTATGCGAACGCAAAGGCTGAAAAGAATGAGTTTTCTGTTGTGCGTCGGCTAACGGTGTATTATCATCCTGAGGCGATTCAGCGTGTGATTGGGCAGCGACAGAGGAAGCCCACAGAGGAGAATTGGAACGAGAAGAGTGCTGAAGATTTTGACTTGGATTTGATTTGTGCTACTCTCTGTCGGTCGGGCACGGTTTGGAAGTTCAAGACTGGGACTAACGAGTATCGTTCTTTTCCGGCGATTACGATGAATAGGTATGCCCGTGCATAGAATGCCTGTATTTATGCTAATATTCTGCCTACTTCACATGCACATGAGATTACAGTTGAGCGAGCATAGTTGTTATGGGGTATTTTGAATGAGGAGTACTATGTGGACCTTGGTGAGTTCATCTGGTCGAATTCTGAAGTTTTTTAGGGGAGCAAAACACATGAACATCCCCTATGCATCTACTGTTACAAAGCTTTGTCGAGCAGTGGGAGTTCATTGGCCTTCTCACGAGCAGTTGCAGATATCGGCCGCTCCTATTGATTCAGGGACTCTGAATGCGATGCATGAGTGGACTGGTGCAGAGCCCGAGGAGCATGGGCTGGGTTATCGTCTTCCAGGAGGACGTCCAGCAGCTACTGCTACCATGGCTAGATCGGGGCATGATGAGGCAGTCTCTTCTAGAGCTTAGGAGGGTGCTGGGATGGCTGTTGCCAGTATAGGAGGCTGTCGAGGATGATGGATGCTATGTATGAGACATAGAGCAGGTTTGCTCAGGAGCTCACCCTTGCACTTGGGACTGCTTTCAGAGGCCTTGGAGCTGATATCCAGTGGCCCATTTTTAGTGAGGACTCTGCGTATCCGCCTCCTGATACTCCACCCTTTGAGGGTGATGATGATGATTTCTCCGAGTAGGTATACCCTGTGTTCCTTTCTACTACCTTCACCAGGGACAGTGAAGATTTTAAGTTTGGGGGTGGTAGTTAAGGAATATTTTGTGTGTGTGTCATGTAGTTGCATATTCATGATAGTTTAGTTCATATAATTACATATTTTTGCCATATAGTTTTTTTTATATAGTTTGATTTATCATGTAGCTCATGCATATACCATGATCCCTTTTGCGTTGCTTTACCAATTAATTTGTGATATTGATGCGAGTGTAGTGATAGCGTTAAAGTGATGTTGAGTCTTGTAGGTTGAAATGCATGCTAGAAACACTTGTAATTTCACTAAGTCTTAGAGAATGTTTAAGGACTAGATTGTTGTCATGATTTGATGGTTGTTGAGGTTAATCTAGTGATTATGCTTAGAATTTAAAATAGGTTCTTAATGATAAAAGGCATGAAAAGAACCACTTGGAGTAAAATTTTGGAATTCATTGCTAATTGTGGCTAGGCGTCAAATGGCTAGTAGCCGGCTCATATTTTTATGCGAGTAGTTTAGGGTTGAGCAAGATGGAGCGAAATGCACTTGCTCAGAAATTTGAAAAAAAAAATAAGAAAAAAAAGAAGAAAAAAACTTAGAAAAAGAAAAAAAAAGAAGAGTAATGCATAATTGATCATGAGTGGGCTATTTGGTATTCGAGTTATTAAGTTCTTAGGGGACTTTGTGCCTAGTGACCTAAGGCTTTTATAGTCTGGGATCCGCTAACCTAACGCTCGCTAAATGGATGCCATTGCATAAGTCTTTTGTGGACCTCACTCATTGCACGGTCAAATAAGCATTTGTTTGTGTGTTAAATAAAAAGCATGATTCCGTAATAAGCTCCAGTAATCTTGAAGTGTTATAAGTCATTTTGTGCCTAGAAATTTATTCTTCGTATAATCATGTGACTACCTTGAGGATAGTCGAGTTATGATAATTGATCTAGTTTCGAAGCATATCTGTTAAGCATCCGCACACACTACATTTCTGGTTGTATGTTAGATTGCATGATTTGATTGATCTTTATTCTCCTAATTGCATTTGTTGAGATGTCGTAAGTTGGTTGGTTTGGTCATAGTGAGGGGGATCGCTGCATTTCATATAGATTGCATTCATGCATGTTTTTGTTTTGTTTTTGAGTCTGTGACGCTTGAGGACAAGCATCGATTTAAGTTTGGGGGTGTGATAAGTGGCATTTTATACCACTTAGAACGTCTTATAATGGCTTGAATTGATGTCTTGAAATCAAGTATTTTGTGTATTTGATGCATTTTTCTAGTGTTTGTGCATTTCAGGGTATTATTTGCATTTGTGGGGAGATTTCATCAAGAATAAGCCTTAGTATGTGCTTGGCATTGCAAGTGGGAAGTTAGGAGCAGAATGCAGCGAAGAACGGGAGCAGAAAAATAAATTTTCCAGAAAGGTGCTAGGCGCCCGCTCAGGATTGCTGAGCGGCCGCTCAGGGGCGTAAATTTTAATTCTGATTTTTAGACTCCTGTTCGGCTGGACTTCCAACTTTTGAGATAGCTGGGTTTTGTAGGGCTTCTATATAAGTAGTTTTCAGAGATGTTTCACGTGTGTTGAATCATGGTATTAATCAAGGAGCAAGGAGATAAGGAAGAAGACCGTTTTAGCACATCTCAACGAAGAGGAAGCATATTTTCTTGTGATTCTTTTATTCGTTGTAACAGTGGATGCTAGTTTTCTTTGCTTTGAACCTGTTTACTCTTGTGACGTACTCTGGTTTAATATAAGTAGTTTTATTAATTATTCTCGTGTGTTATTATCATGTTTTCATATGAACCCATGGTGACGATGAGTTCAATCATGGGCTAATCGTGATCATGGGGTCGTAACGGATTTACTATGAAATTCTTTAGTTAGTTGTTTAATACCTTAGTGTGTGATGATTGTATGATATCTAGTATTGGTTGTGCTTATTCGTCTTATGTGCGTTGCGAACATATAAGATAGGGTGTTAATCTCTTGTGAAGCGACGGTAGATCTTGAGATTTAGAACTTGCCATACTAGAATAGGTTCATGTATGTATATGCATGATTAGTGGGTAACTCTAAACGTTTTACTTGCCCTGTGTAATCAAAAAGAATAACTTGTGCTTAAATCGTTATGTTATCAAATTCTGTAGACATATAGGGTCTCAACATAATTGATGACTATTCAACTTCTATCTTAATTGTGGATGTTTGGTAGAATGGTATTAGTACAACGAAAGTTGGATTTTATCAGTTTCGTGTTGTTCAATTAATTCCATCACTGTTACATGCTAAGGTTAATAACAATAACTATTGAAGGAAGTAGTAATGAAGTTATGATCTCATGTGTGTTTAATATTGTTAATTCAAGTGTCAATTAAGTGTTTAATTCTCGTAGTTAATTCTAGTTAATAATTAGTTAATCAAAATCTACGTGTTATTGTCTTGACATTGAGAAGTAATTATACATTGATGAGTAAGTGTTAATTGAACATAATTAGTCTGAGTCTCTGTGGGAACGAACTAGAAAGTATTCTATATTACTTGCGAATGCGTATACTTGCGTGTATTATTAGCGTGTGTTTTTTGCCCTAACACTTTGCTATAGAAACATTTCATTACTCCATCATAGGTAGACTTTAGGTCAGCTACGAACATATTAACTTTCCTTACTCCTTGTAAAGAAAGCTTCTCATCTTTCCTGTGAGTGATCAAGCATCTTTCTGGTCTAAAATCAACATTGTATCCTTTGTCACAAAGCTGATTGACACTCAAAAAATTATGCTTCAATCCTTCCACAAGAGAGATGTTTTCAATGATGAAATTCCCAATTTCCAAATTGCCATATCCCTTAGTAAATCCTTTGCTGTCATCTCCAAAGGTAACTATAGGGCCAGCTTTCTCAATCTTACCTTTGAGCAGAGACTTTTCTCCTGTCATGTGCCTAGAACAACCACTGTCCAGAATTCACATGATCTTTTCCTTTTGTACCTTACTCTGCAAACATAATTTGATTAAGAAGACTTTGGTACCCAAGCTTTCTTGGGTCCTGAAGGTTTAGGGGTAGAAACAAAATCAATAAATGAAACCTTAACAGTCTTAGCTTTCACTTTGACTGACTCCTTATCAGTGTTAGTCTCAACATATTTGTCAGACTTAGAGATAGGAGGTGCTACAGTCTTGGCCCGTGTGTGCTCATTACTCATGCTTGTCTTAGTGTCAGTGCAAGTGCTAGCAGTTGCATGAAAAGCTTTAAAATATTCATACATGGTAACAAATGTACATGGCATACAACCAACTACGCCACAGGGCTCATGAAAACTAGGCATGTTAGGCATGACATGCACACTAGAAGTTGCAACAGATTATACTTTAGCTTTTCTGCATGCATGTGTAAGGTGTGCAGCAGAATTGCAATTATTACATAACTTTCTAGATGCAGATGAGGAAGTTGCAAAATCAGATTTCCTATTTACACAAACCTTGCCATTTCTATTCTTCTTTGCCTTAACCTTAACACTCTCACCAGTCTTGGAGTTATCTATTGAGTCTGGTTTCGTAAGAGTGTCAGGTTCTTTCCTACCCACCTTATTACCTAGGTCAGCTCTGGATTTAGATTTACTAGCTGGAGCCTTAGGAGTCTTAGGATTCCTCTACCTTCTCTTTCTCTCTGTCTTCAGCAATCAATTCCTCATTGATTAGCTAACTTACTTCATCCAAAGGTTCTGAAACAAACTCAATGAACAACGGAGATACATCATCCTTAATAACATATGGTACCTTTTTTGAGACAAACATGTTTATCTCGGATGCACCACTATGCTTCTTACTGTTCAGCTTAGAATAGTCAAGTCCTATTGAAGTCTTAGATTTAAATCTTTGACTATCTATTATCTCCTTCTGAGTCAAAGTTGCATTCTTAAAAAGCCTGTAACTTCTTTTCTAAATCAGCAATTTGGGTTCTAGGAATGGCTTCTATATCTGAGTTGCACTTAACCTTATTCTCTAGATATTCATTGTTTTGTTTAAGGTCTTCTAAGCCAACTACAGGATATTCTAGTTCTTCATATCTAGAGGTTAAACTCTCAGTTTTAAGAACTAACTTATCATTTTCAAGTTTATATGCAAGCATGCTTGTATGAATATTATACAATTCAAAGTAAGTTCATGCACAATAGATTTGTATTCAGACACAAACATATAAATAGTGCTAAGTGCAGGAACCTGAGATGATTGTGGTGATTCCTCTGCAGAGTCTGCCATAAGAGCTAGATTCACATACTCTTCCTCTTCATCCGAATCAGTATTATCCCATCTTTTTGCTTCAGCAATGTATGTTCTTCCTTTTTCCTTAACCACATAAGCATTTAGCTTCTGTTTAAGATTCTCATTCCGCCTCTTCAGATCTTCATAAGTGTCCTTTTTATAGGAATCTTTTCCTTTTGCTGCCTTGGGCTTTCTGCAATCAGATACAAAGTGCCCCAACTCATTGCAGTTATAACATCTTGTTTTGCTCTTGTTTACCCAACTTGATTTGTAGCCTCCTCTGGAGCTTGACCCTGATGAGTAGCTTCCTTTCTGAAATCTCCCTGATGAACCCCTTAGTTTATGATTGGGTTTCCTTCTGAATCTAACATGACTAAATTTTGCAGCCATGTATGCTATAGATTTATCCTCCAACTGTTCAAGTTCTTCCTGAATGTAAAAATCACTTTCATCCTCCATCTCACCATGAGCAATCTCAGCTACAACAATTTCCTTGATTGTTGAGGAGGGTGGAACCTTGACTTCTTGGGTTTCAGGTTCACGAACTACAAGTGCAGTTGTTTTTGCAAGTATCGTACTCTTATTGTCAATAAAACCAGGTGCATAGATAATAGCTCTCTGCTCTTGTTCCAGTTAATGGGTTCTTAGCTTTCCATAAATCACATCCAGAGACATGGTAATAAAATCAGCTCTTTCCCTGATTGATGTATTCTTTTGTTCCAAATGAACTGGTAGAGTCAGCATAAACAATCTGTTAGACTCTCGTACTAGATAAAATTTCCCTTGTAACTTTGATTCGCTTAACAGTCTTGTATATTTCTCAAAGAGTGAAGATGGTGTTTCTCCGGGTTGAAGTTTGAATTCCTCATACTGAGTAGTCAGAATATTCATCTCGTTCTCTTTGACTTCTTCTATACCTTCCATCAAAAGCTCAATGATATCCCACATATCCTTTGCACTATTACTTTCTAGAAGTTGATGACTCATATCATTATTGGTCGATTCCACAATTATGATTTGAAGGCTTGTGTCCAGATTTATCAACTCCTTGTCAGTCTCCTTTATTTAGACGGATCCCTGGGAGTAGATGAGGAAGGAATTCCTACACCAGTTGCAGTAGTGGATTCAGCAACTACTTCCATCGGGACATAAGGGCGATTCAGTAGTATCCCAATATAAAGTGGATTCGAAGCTTTCATAAACATCATCATCTTATTCTTCCATAGGTTGTAATTATCTCTATCGAATGGGGGAACCTTGATACTTCCAATTATTTGGTTATTCATCATCTTGGCGGAATTAAAATTAGTTAAAGTTCAAAATTTTCAAGAAATGAGAAATTTTGAAAATTAAAAAATTTCAAGAAATTTTTCAAGAACTTGTTTCTTTCTTCGGATCTTGATTTATATGTCAATCAACAAGCTCTGATACCAATTGTTAGATTTTTTCGATTTGTTATAAGTTCTTCGTTATAAGTACAGAATCAAAATGGACACAAAACAATTCGAGGAATATATTATTTTTATTAATATAATCCTTGAGGTTGCTACAATCTAATCAATGAATTGATTAGCTACAATAAATTCAGTAGCACAACTGTGTGTTTACAAGTTTAATAAATGAAGTCTTTAATGAAGCTCCCGTAAAATACGTTCTGTTTAGCTGAAGAAGATAAACAAATAAATTTACATTCATTTGCTGCTTTTATAGTCTTCAATCTATATTGGACAGGTGGGATCATTTTATCCACACAACCCATTTTAATTGCTCCTTTTAATCTGAATAATCCTTCCAAGTGCTAACTGGCGACTAGAGGGAGGTGTAACCCGTGACCATAACCTGCGCCCTTCAACTTGCGACTATAGAGTTGTATTTGCTGACCTTCGACCTTCAACTTGCGACCACATAGTTGGTCTTACTAACCTGCCACCTACAACCTGCGACCACAACCTGCAACATACAACTGACGACCTACAACCTGCGACCTCAAAGTTGTATTTGCTAACCCGTGACCTACAAGGAGTGTTGGTTTTTGCCTTAGTAATTTTCTCTGTCTCCAATAGCTGTAACAAAGAAGCATTTCTTCTGTGTTACTGAATTAAATCTTTTATGGAATATTGATGTTTGGTGCACTGGTCTGGTTCATAAACAATTAACATGAATTGATTTAATTCAATTCCTTTTGCACTGCAAAGATGATACATCTTGGACGGTTATTTCCAGCTTCAAACACTGAACCCCTGATCTGCAATACTCCAATTCAAACCATGTAACTGATACTGAAAGTCCTTTGATATCTTATTCTTCATGGATGCTTGAACATGTTAATGAACTTCTTCCCATGACTTGATTGTGGACTTAGAGAGTCATTTACATATTTTGATTCTTTGTATATATCCTGTCTTCATCTTTAGGGATCCTGTGCTTCACAATTTATTAATGTTTATCTGTTTCTGTTTCATGTTAAGTTATAATTCTTCGATTACATGTTACATTACATTATGCTTTACAAAAATAACCAAGCTACAATACATTGAAGTCTCAATTATCCAAACCACACTACTAGATAACGTCTCTATTCTCCAAACCATACTACAACGCAAGAGTCTTTCACCAACGCGAACAACCATAACAAAAGTACTACATAATTAAAGTACTAGATTACCAAGGCAATAGAGCACAAAAGTAAGTATCGCTTCTTTATCATTTTCTTCTTTCAGCATCTCGCTAATGGTATCTTATAATAGAAATTTACATAAATTTGTTAAAGGTAAAATCAAGTCAAAACTGACAAGGTTAGGATGAATGAGTGATTTAAACAGGTCCAGTAGTTCGACTGGGACGACAAAGAAGACTAGGTGATTGATTTAATATAAATTGGTGCATTTTTGTTAAAAGATATAACAGTATGTAATCTATCGAGTTAAATCCAGTGCATTGGTTCACAACTTGTGTTGGCCAAAATCTTGGATTAAGGAAGCAACTGGCCATGCACATGCACTTATTTACAAACTTATATACATTTTACAATTTGCATTTATGTATCTTACAATCTTAAAAATTGTAGTAATGTGCGACCACTAATACAATATCTACACATAATTCAAGTACTAAAACTATTTGCTTAGATAAAGTCATATAACCTAATAAAATTTTAGGTTGGAGCTGAAATCAATAAGGATACTATTGACACCAAAAAACCAAATGATCACACGGAAAACATTGTAAATAATTGGAGAAAATAAAACTAAATAACTAATGTCCAACATGATGTTTCTTACACTAATGACATGTTGTACTTACACTAATGACGTTTATTAAATATTAAGATAGACATGAAATAACATCAACAAAAGGGAGCTTAACACACATGGAGTCATCTATATTAGTATAAATATGATATATGATCAATAAGCATTAATTTAATTTTCTTATTTATCTCAAGGAAGCCTTTTAAATTAATTAAATTATTCCCTATATATTATGTTTATGTTTGTTGCTTATTTCAGTCTTGAAGATAAAATACGGTTCACATCACAAGCTAAATAATCTAAGCCTAGAGGCTAGATCTACAGAGTAAATAAAGAATTATTTATCAAAAAATTAGTGTCAATCTGATGGAAGACACCATTACAACGCAACACAAGCCAGATAACTTTCATTTCAGTGATTCCTTACCCACTAAAAATTTCAAGTAATTATAATATTAAAAGAAAATGTAAACAACCTTCTAGTTGCTATAGAACTATAAACAATGTCCAGTATAATGTTTTTATGCTATAATACCGAAAAATAATGCTCAGTAACTTACATCTACAAAATCTTACATGATGAATCACTGATAACAAGCTGAACAAATTGAACACTTCATCCTACAAAAATATTTTGTTAATGCTCATTATTTTTTCCACCTTTTAAAAATCATGTAAAACCCACAATTCCTACCCAAATTATAACTTGTCCACTTCTAATCTCAATCCCATTTCTTAGAAAAGAAAAATAAATCATGCTCAGAATTCTGTAAAAAGCAAATACTAATTTGACTTGCCCAAACACACAAATAATACCGGATTTGATTGGCCCAAATATTGAAATAATAACTAAATTAACTTGCCTATATGGAAATAATACCTAATTTCTAGCTTGTATTCTCACTAATTTAAGATAAGATAAAGTGATTTAGGTAAGTGTAAGTGTAGATTTAGATAAGATAAAGTAATTCAGGTTTACGATTGGTGCACTACATGGAAATAAAATGTCAAAAAAACTTGCCAACATGGTGTCATAGTCGTCAGCTATTTTGCATCTAAACATCACAAATGGTGCTTTATGATCCTTTCAAACCTGGAAAATATAAAGTTATCTAAGATCTCTGATCTCAATAACAAAATTTGTTGAGTACTTTCAAAGGTTGTTTAAAAGGATTTATTTTTGCCTTATAGGTATAACCCTTTTGTGTATGAGACTCGAACCATTTGGTGACTTGAAATATCTAACACTACTCGCGAAATTATAAGAACGTAGCATAATAACTCACAATTTTACTCTCCCTAGTCATATTCGACTCATTAACAACAAGGGAATGTCCAGATATTAGACACCATAAACGGGAACCAATATAAAACAAACAAGTTTACAAACCAACAGTTGCGTCAGAGATCTTAATTCCCAAATACCCTGAGTAACAAAAATCTGGCATTCACCTTATCACCAATTTTGAGTGGGATGACATCACCAACAACAATTTCAAAGATATATCTCTGCTATCTAATTATCTACAAGTGGAAACTAGTGTACGACGAAGGTGGATCAAAAAACAACAGTTCACAAGTAGTAATCAAGTTACTACCTTGGGAAGGAAAAAAATCAAATCATCTACCCTAAAATTATCTATATCAGACTCAACCTTAAACAAACATCAAAGGAAATTACTCACAAGTCAAATAAGAAGCTTGTACTTCAACTCAGTGGTCGATTAATAAGCTGAACCTCACAGATAAGTTACAATTTAAAACTCGAAGCACCTACAAAATTGAAAAGTAAAATAATTGAAAGAGAAATAAATTAAAAACATATGGTTCACAAAATTAAAAATATCAAAAAAAATTAATAGGTGAAACTCCTTTGAAATGATTCAATCACTAATAATCCAAAATCTAACCCGAAAGGATTGCCAAATGCAAAGTTGGTCCTATATTAAGTCTCAAGAAAATATGTATACATGTTTAAATACGATAAAATATTAAATATTTATCAGTTAATCGAAAAATAAGGACTAATGCCCCAATTTGAAACCCTAGAAACCCTACATATCCATATATATTAAAAAGTTAGTAACAACCTTTCAATTAGAGCCATATAATTGTGTATTCAAATATCAAATCTTCAATTTGTTCTTCAATTCATCCTTAAGAGTGGAGAGAGAGTGTTTTCAGAGAGAGTTAAGAGAGAGATGGTGAGAGACTATGTTTGACTAAGTGTGTTTCGTAAGTGACGAAGTCCGGGTCTTTTTCATTTTAGGGGGAAAAATACCACCCTTCTTTCACAAGTAAAGTCTGTTGTAATTTTTAATTTTTTCTATTTTACTTTTTAATTTTAATTAGTAAAATGGTTTATATTAAATAAAAGATAAAAAAGTAATTTTTGTATTGATGTACAATTTATCTATACGAATTTCAATATATTTTATATTACATTTTTCATTCACTAATAAATCAAAATTTAGTTTTAATACTAATTTATGATAATATTTTTACTTTAATATTTTTAAAATTTTAAAAAGTAACTAATGTAATACCAGGTGTTGGTGTTACATGTTGTGCAACGCCGATATTTCCCTGCAACACTAGTTTTATAGCTATTGTAACTCTAACTGAGTGGTGTTACAATAGAACAAAAATTTCTTAGAGGTGTTACAATAGAACAAAAATTTCTTAGCTAATGTAACACTGCTTGTAAGACTTGCATTACAGTAGCCAACTTATGGCGTAGTGGAAACATGTAACACTTATACTATATATCTTAGTTCTCTTGTTGTGCAGATTACAATAATGCATATGCTCTGTGTAACGACTGGGAAATTCCGATTATATTATATCATAATAAAGGTGAAATATATGTTTTATTATGTCATTTAGTGTATTTAGTCATAAAAAAAAATTATAGCTTTTATGTGCTATATGTGTTCTGTGTCGTCAGGGTATTTTCCAGGTACTTATCGGATATTTTATTTTGTGTTAAAAACTTTCGTATCAAAAGTTATACGACCCGAACTTTGTTTTAATAGCTGATATTTCAAATAAAATAATTGGTCTTATTTTTCCTAGTATGGCTTGTACCATATCGTTATTCTGAACATCCAGTTATTTTAGGAATTTTCTCTTTTCACGAAAAATGACTTTTCCGGGCCCCTTCCGCTGCAAAACCCCCACAAAATTCATATTTTAATTTTTATAAAATTATGGGACTTTCAACTATAACATTTCTTTGTATTTTTGAATTATTCATATTTTTGGGAAATTTTGGCATATATAATGTATATATTTAATATTAAAAATTTTAAAAATTTATACTCAAAAAAATTATTAATTAAGGGCCAATTAATTTTATTAGATGTATAATTAGGGCCTTAATTTTAATTAGGAGTATTATTTTACCTACTACAAATAGCCTAATTTCTATTAATTAATTATAATAAAATCATTAAAAATTCAGAAAAATACAAAAATTCTCTGTTTTCCGGGTCGGGTTTTCAGAATCGGGTCGTAAAATCAATCGGTGATTTTGATCGATTTTCGGAATCAAATACGGTCGTGTGAGTACTCAAATCGATCCTCTTGATCCGTTCTTTCAATTTCTAGCATCAATTTCATGGTTTAATCTGTTATTTTTCGATTTTAATTTCTAGGGGTTATGTTCGAGTTAGGACTTTTTGATTCCAGAGTTATTTGGATGATTTGATAATTGATATATCTTCTCTGTGATGTGTGCAGTCGATTTATATATACAATTTCATCAAACGATTCTTGTATGATCGAATTCAATTATTAATTTTTGATTTTTACGTTTTTGAGTTTGAGTAATTTCCAGTTTGTTAGAGTTAGGGCTTTGATTGTATAGCTTATAAGCTTTGATTTAAGCTATAGAACGTGTGATTTCATGTACAAATCTATAAATTTAATAGTTGGCCAGAAATTTTGAGCTTTGATCGGATATCGAGTTCCAGGGGTTATTCAGGGATGCTGTGGCCGGAGTTGAATTGGTTATATAATTTGGAATTGAACCCAGCTCAGAAACGAACCAAACTGTTACGTTTTTGGCCTGAAAATGGGTCACCGGAATCCTGGCCGGTGTCGATTCTGCAAATAATCCGGTCATGTTCTTCATGACTCAGATTTTGACCCGTTTGAACCGTTTTCAGAACCCGATTTTGATCTGTTTTTACCCAATTCCATTTTCAGAAATCTGTTATTGGATTTTTATTTAACTTTTTATTTTATAAATTATAAAATTCAGTTTTATTTATTTAAATAAATTGATTAATTTAATTTAATTAATTAATTGATTTTGTAATATTCCCTATTTTTAGAATTATTATAATTATTATTTGAATATATATATATATATATGCGCTTTTATGTTTTAGAAGGAATACAATGGTGGATATTTTATTTCTGTTTGACAAGTTGGTGTTATTAAATGGTAATGTGCTAATTGTTAAGTGTTATATCGATCCTTGTTAATTCCTGAAAATATTTACTTAAATGTATTATTTTCAAAAGTTATTTGGAAGCCGATCTTATTGATATCGTGAAATTATTTTTATCAATAAATAATTATTATGTGATTATAATGAGAATTTTGGTGAATCATCTGTTGATTGATATTTATATTTGGGTGTTTATATGTGATAAAGTGTAAGTATTTTGATTTTTATATGTCCAGAATAAAGTATAGATAATTTTGGTATTTTTCTGGTAATTTTTGGAGTGTTATATGATTTTATAAAGATTTCTAGATTTAATAATTATTTTCTAAGTAATTATAAAACTATTTTATAAAGTCGGGAATCGTCCAACTTCAACCGGTTATGCGTTTTTACAACCCGAAACTCTTCGGAAAACTCCTTCCTAACCTAATCTAGTAATTCCGGACATTTTCCGTGTTTTAACTTTTTCAATCCGGAGTACGGTTTGACCCGTGCGCGTCCCGGCGCAAAATTTTTGATACGCTAATCATTTCGGTAGATCAATAAAACCCGTATTCTCGAGAGACGGTATATTTTTACAATATTTTCTCATAGGGTGTTTTATAAGAAGTTCGGTTTTGATAATTATCCAAATCTGGTATTAAATTGTATCGTTTTTATAGTTACTTAGCGGCTAAGTAATCTATTTTTCGATCCGATATATGAGTGTAAATTCAGTATTAAATTTCAGAATATTTCAAAAATTATGAAACTTATATTTTATTAGTATTTGAATAATTCAAGATTTTTAAAATTATTTCAGAAATTTTTCGAGTTATATTTACCCGCACGTTTGTTCGGTAAATCGTAAAATGCGGATATGAGCGTGATTTATAATTATTTTAAAAATTATGAAAATTTTATTTTATTAGTTTTTAAATATTCCGAGAATTTTAGAAATATTTCGGTTTCATAAAAAAATTATCGCACCGAGCCCCTACCGGGACGTCAAACCCCACAAAAATCAGACTTTTATTTTTATAAAATCGTGGAACTTCCAAATATTTTATATTGTTGCTGAAATATTCATAATTTTTGGGGAATTTTGATACAAATTTTATATTTATTTGATTAAATATTATTCCCCGCTATTTATTAATTTTAGGCTTATTTTAATTATGTTGTATTGATTTTTTAGTTAAAAGAAAAAACAAAAAAGAAAAAGCAAAAATAAAAATAAAAATAGAAAACGTTTAAACACCCCACACCCCCACCTAGGTAGCCACGTAAACCCCCCTCCCCCACAACAAAACCGCATAGTACTCCCTCCCCATTTTTCTTTTATTCCCCGAGGTTATCTCTTCTGTCTCTTTATCTTTCCCCAGTTTATATGTTTTCAATTTTCAAAAATTCATATCTTACAAACCGTACATCCAAATTTCAATTGTTATATATACAAACTATCAACGCTTCGATACCTACGCATAGGTATATATATTGTAAGGTTTTGAGAAGAAAATTTATGGAGCATATTTTCCGTTTTAATTTATTTTCGGGTCATAGAAAAAGAGTTTGGAGGCGGTGATTACTCCACATGGCATCTCAGCGTGTATATATCTATCGCTATTAATTTCGGATTTTTATGGAGATATTTTCCGGATATCAGATATTCTCTTCGGGGTGATCAAAATTTTATTTTGGGTTACGATTTCGAAATTCCGTTTTCATACTTGTGTATATTATAACATGTTAGTGTTTATATATTTATTTCATAATTTTTAGAACTTTTTGTAGAAGTCACTTTTGGCCGTGTTTTTCGTTTCTGGCGTGTTTATACGTGCAAATATAAATTATTGTGTGTTTTAAATTTATTGATTTTATTAGAGTATAGTTGGATTGTGTTGGTTTGAGATTGATTTTGAGGGGTATGACCCCGGGAAAATTCCGTTTTACAAAGACGTTATTTCGAATTTTTTTCTAAAATATTTATTTCGATTTCAAATTATTATCTTTTATTATTTTCGAAACTCATAATTTGATTCAATTATTTATAATTTGTTTTGATTTATTCTTATTTTATTCATAATAAATATAATGTTTGTCCGTTTAATGCGAAATGAACACGTCTAGACTCAAAAAAATATTTTGCTTTCATTAAAAATACTTTCGAGACCCAAATTCTTTTTTTGAAACGTCACTTGTTTTACAAGTCATTCTGAGTCGATTATTGATCGATAAGTAGTATTTTTGACCTGATTTCAGTTTTAAACGTACCTAGTTGGACCTTTTGACGAACCGAGTCATATGTGATATGAATTATGTGATACGTGGATTATGTGCTTACGTGTTATATGAATTATGTGTGTACATGGGTCAATGGTCTTGTGTTTGACTGTCTTCTTTATGTGTGGGCTATTGTATGGGTAGACGAAAGGATTTTGACGTGCAGTTCGTCGAGTAATTATCGTTTAGGCGATTAAAATTTTATCTTTTAATTATAGATGCGGATAGCTCGAGTTGATCGGGGCAAGACATTGGGAAGAATGAGATAGAATAGTATTGAATAACTGGCTTCTAGCAATCGCAGGAGCAGCATATCAATAAAGTGTTGAAAAGAAGGACATTGATGTTTTGAGACAGAATTTCAGAATAGATGCGTCATTGCGAGTGTGACTAACTACTAAATCTCAAAGGCAAGTATCCCTATCATCACTTATTGTTCAAGTGATATTTATTTTGAATCTCATTATGCAAGTATTGCTTTCCCTATTCTCAGTTCGGAATAGATAAATGTTTTACATATCGTTGAATTAAATGATTCTGTTTATGCAAGTACTCTTCTACTATTCTATGTTCTGAATAGCTAAGTGATTTTACATATCAAATCACTAGATTTACAAATGTTTTGGATTTTGAGAAAGATGATTTGGTTGCGAATATTCCTACCCAAGTAAATGGGGGAATAAAATTATTTCGGGTGTCAATTATTACGACCCTTTCTCAATAAAACATTTTAAGATTGGATCATAATTGTGTAAGTGACCGGGACGGACGGTCCATCGGAGGACTATTTCTAAGTGTCATATGAAATATTATGACACAATTTTTGCCATAGGCAGGTATATTGCCTTTTTATTTGAGTACTCATGTTTTGGGGACATGTTTCTACGAATCATGAACCAGTGCTATCACACGGGCTGATCAACATGTGATAGTACGTCAGTCGGAGAATGATCCTAATCTAAATTATCATATCATTTTTTTATATTCATATAATAAATGATTTATCAACTGTTTCTATTCTGGATAAAAGGTAAAATACATTTTTGATTCAGTTTCTGATTGAGGTGGAGACTTACTTTGTTGTTAAATATCAAAAGTGGTATTAGAATAGATGATTGGTGTTGACTTCAGTATGGGATGTTGTGAGCATCAAAGTTCGTATTGATATCTAATTTGATATGACAACAAAATGAGTATTAATATTAAGAGTTCGGTTTTGAATAAAGTTAATGATTCAATCCATAATCATTGCTTCTTGTTATTGTTGTTTACGATATTTCTGTAAACACTGTTTTACGAGTTTTATTCTCGTCAAGATTCAAAGTATTGCTGAAGCATTTCGCTCGAAAGTATCAAAAAGAGTTTTGAATACAGTGAGAAACAATTATCCGATTCTTTAACAAATTTTCAGTTTCAGCAATTATGATTTTAAAATATTCTGGTCTAATGCAGATGTCGGTTTTATATCAAAAGACCCTATATATATTACAATGATCTTGCTGAGCATTTCTTCAGTTCATACTTGCCTGTTTTTAAAATTTAACCTCCAGTAAGGATTAGCTTGCGCTGTTTAGCCGCGTAATTCGAGGAAGCAAAGAAGAAGCTCTTGGAAGGTGGTTGGTCCAGCGTTTGCGAACTAGTGTAAGTTTTATTGTATAAAGTTGTTTATATTATATTATATTATATTATAATTGTGTTATTTTATAGTCGGGCCTAGTATACTTCTTTTCGAAGTTATACTAGCGAGTTAGTTTTGAGATTGGAATTTATTGAAAAGAGTTTTAAAAGAAAGTGAAAAATTTATTTGTGGAATTTGGATTTCTTGTTTCTAGAACTGTAACCTTAAAAGATCTTGTATTAGTTTGGGGTCATAGATGCTAAATATCTTCCGCTGGCAGTTATTTATTGATTTAACAGATTATTTTTGGTTGAGGTTTCGTAGTGACGACCAAATCTTCTGACCCCGGATTTGGGGGCGTTACAGATTTATTTTATAAATAAATCTAAAATATTTTCTAAAATTCAATATTATTTATTTAATTATTTCTTATTTATTTCTTATTTATTAAATATTTAAAAATGATTAATTAGTTTGATAATTAATCAATTTATTTTCAAGAATTCATTATAAATTTATTTTAATTCCAAAAATTATTGAAAAATCATTTTTAATTCTAATTTTTTCTAAATAATTATTTAAAAATATATTTAAGGTTTAATTATTTTGAAAAACTGATTATTTTGAATAATAAATTAATTTATCCCTATTTAGTTAATAATAATTGAACCGTTTATCCAATTTAAAATAAACGAAAGCCCTTCGACTCAGAAAAATGAGTTGTTTTCAATAAAAATAGTTTTACATCTTAATTTCATCCGGAATCGAGTCGCTTTTGATATTTATTTACTTATAGACCCTATTAATTATAAAGATGAGTCCAATAAATTCTGAAAATTAGGAAACGAGCCAGATATTGTTCGATAATGCGAATATTGATTCGATTTCGATTCTAAAAATATTTTTAAATCTAGAATGACTATGTGACTAATGTGCTATATGATTTATGTGTTAATTGAGTCCTAGTTGATAGTAATTATTATATGAGTTAGTTTTAATCGTACGGGTAGACAATAAGGGCTACGTGAAGTCGGTTTGAGACACGATTAAGAGACGTATCGACTAAATGAGTATCTTTCTTTGATAGATACGAAGCCAACAAGGCAGATCCAGCCAGTGTTAGAAAACTGTGATATATTTTCTGTAAATCGCGTAACAGGCAAGTTTTCCCCTTTCTAAATTCAAAATAGTAAATTACTTTCTTCTATTCAGCTTCCCAATTCAGTTAAACACTGGTAATTCCCATTCACATACACTGATACACAATTATTATTCTTTTATTTGTATTTCACTTTGATTCCTGATTTCTCCAGATACACTGAGTACTCTATTCATATTCATTACACATTATATATATCCTGATATATTCTGATGTTAGGATACATCAAAGCATAACGATTGTTCCGGATGCTCATCTGCGGACTGGATGGTGATTATGAGGATCGGGTATACACTTGATCCTATGGACCAGGAATTAACCGGATCCATGTTTTGGGCCGTAGAGCCTGGGTACCCGAATGGATCTATACATAGAGGTATAGATCTGCACTGTATTCTGGCTGATCAATAGGAGAAGGGTGTGAACTTGTGTCCAGTCTAGTTTATTTATAATCGCTGATAGTGGCCTTCGTTATTTCCTTACAGGGTTACATCTTTACATATACCGCCAGATTACCGGTTCATTTAGCTTTCTTATAATACTTTTTATATATTTTGGACTTGTTGAGCAAATTATGGCTCACCCCCTTTTGTTATTATTCACTTTATCTTTTTCAGTCAAGAAAGAGAATGAAACATATTCGGATTTGCGTGGTAAAGAAGCGTGTCAAGCTGCGGGCCCTCTAACACCAAAGGTGCTGATCCCGATAAAAGAGGAGAGCTTTGAGCCACGTGAGCAGGTGTAGTGTAGATAGATGTGGTGTGTGTTTGAATAAAATGAATTTAGTTTAAAACTTGTTAGATAATGGTTTGTAATAAAGAGAGTTCTTTGAGATGTTATATTTGGGTTTGCAATAAAGATAATGTGTTGTTCTTTTTTTCATACCTCAACCTTAAAAGATCCTGGATAGATAAAAAAGGGTAGATATATATTTGCATAATAGTTATACAGGTTTGTATTATATTTGAGATTAGCAAGTAACCCCCAGATCTAGACCCCGGATTTGGAGGGCGTTACACTCTGTGTCAATTTAGCTCACCCTTCGATCATATTTAGGGTATTTCTTTTCTTTTTATTTTTTCTTAGCTATTTAGATAATATTGTTTAAAAATTCTGTTTTATTTTTTATAGAGATAAATTGAGTTATAACTTCTAAGTTACTAAGCAATATTCTTGTTGTAAAGTAAAAAGTACATCATGGAAATGAACATATAAAATGGTATATTCTCTCCATTTTCTAACATGTACCATATTATACTCAAACAATTATATGCTTGCATCTACTATAAAAGGACTAATTTAGAGCCAATACACTTAATAATTGAAAAATTAATTTAAATAGGCATTATCAATAAAAAATCTAACATGCTTGTGTTATTGACAACTAAAATCTCACCTCTGGCAGATTCTGATAATTAGTTCAAGACAAGCTCCAATCTCCTACTCTACGTAGAATCAATAGTTTTGGATCTTTCAAATCCTAAAAAGTTACATTAAATTTTATATAATAATTAAAACTATATTATATTATTTACAAAATTATTTTATCTAAAATTACAAAGATAAGGCAAAAAATACATGAATTGTTTAATAAAATGTAACAAAAGATATAACTTTAAAAGTTAATGTCTATTAAATTTATTTAAAGCATAAATATGAGCTTTTGCCCAAAAAATAAAAAAAGTGCTAGTAATATTTCAGTGTGGCACTTAACTTTCACTATGTTATCTTTCTTAACTTGAATCGAACGGTTTCTATTGAGCGCAAATAAGCATCTTAAGTAGTTTGATCTTTCCAACAACATAGCCAACTTGCTTATGCATGCGATGAAGAAAGAAAAAGACATGGTAATCTTGCAAAGGCTATTAAAAGACTTCACTTTGGGAGCTCTGAAATGAAGGATGTTGATGCGAACGATATTAAAACCTGCAAGATTTGTGGTCATGATAATTATAAACCTGCATCGTGATTGAAACGGTTCCTCATGTCATACTTCCTGTATATATTTTGCTCGTATATATTTTGCTTCCCATTTCTTATCGCGTTGGTCACATTGCTACCTAGTCTTAGGCTCATTTCTTTTGCAATATTTTTTTTTGTGAAATTCAGAGTTTATATAAATACCCACAAGGCAATTAAATTAAAATAACCATAGCTTGTATATCTATAAAATATAAAAAATCCAGTTACTCAACCTTCTACAAATGAATAAAATATAAATTGGTATTTCGACCAAGGTCTCGATATATGACACAAATTTGCCCAAAAAAGCACATTAGGTCATGATTAGTCATTCTTATAAACTAAATAAATACATAAAATTTCTTGAGAGATTTGAAGTATTTTATTTGTGACGGCCTCAAACCCGGGGTCAGGAGTTGATGTCACGAACCACAACAATCACAATTTATATTACAATCAAAACCATTATTATTACAATATCACGACCCCCTTACCAAGATCTTTTCCAGGTTTAAGTATGACTTAAGCTACAACTATTACAAAACCAAACTTATTTAATAAATCTAACAAACTAACTTAATACAACAACTCAACAGACCACACCTGGTCTGACGCAACTACCTCAGAGGAGCCTGATACAGAATGAACTGAAACTCTGCCCTGACTAAACGGAAAGGTCTCCTAGGCATCCGCAATATATATACAAAACATTCTACAAGAGTGAGAAATCAATTGCTAAGCAGTACCATTATATGAATAACAAGTAAAATTTTTTATAATAAAACAACTATAGGAACAAAAATCATAACTTGTTGTAAAACAGGTAAAACATGTATAAACTGGATATTCAAAACTAGCATGCTCTGTAAAACAATAACATCAGTCGTGTGTTTTGCATAAATACCAGAGTCCAATTATAGAATGCTATTTCATTTTCAAATTATCTGTTCCATATATGTTGATTTTTAAACAGTTTCAAAATTGAATCAATCAAATCTATTGGATGTTCAACATGTGAAGATAGCTAATCAGTCCATCATCACTGGACAACGACTAAAGGCCATCCAGAATAAAGAATGTGTTACGGAACTTGGGAGACTAGCTAGGTCTCCCCCACGCTAGACTAATCGATTAAACAGTGTGCACAACCGAATTAGCCTCCTACGCCACCATCTGCTGGGCCATTACCGAATAACGGGCCTCTTACACAACTCCAAAAGATTACCTGATTTCCCTTTTTTACCTCTTTCCAAATTCTATGACATAGGGATAAAACATTCCATGACATAGGTGGATCAAAACTTTCGACGACATAGGTGGATCAAAACATTCCACGACATAGGTGGATAAAAATATTTCACTTTATCCATTTTTCCAAAACCACTTTTACCTATCTCTTTTTAAAATAATTTTATCGCAACACACTTTCCAAAACCTTTTCCATATTAATCACATTTTAGAGATAGGTATTTTTAGAAGTTACTTTTCCCCCAACAAAATTTTAAACAAACATTTTCAAATACAGGGGATACGTAACTCAAGACATTCTGTTCCACTACGCATTTTAAATCAACAGTTATTCATATATACTGAACCGTAAAAGATTTATTGAGGGGTACTAGCCTTGCAGAGCTTTACAATTATTAGTGATTAACCTTGGACCGACTTGGACATTCGAGCTTTATCGTCTAACTATTAGACTATCCTGGATCCGACTTCAACACTCAGGTCCTTCGATTGGAACCTTGCTGAGCTTGTCAATCGACCACTAAGCTATCCTTAGTTCTATGTCAACTCTCGGATTTTCCGACTAGAACCTACAAAGTCGAAATACCCTATGTTAGATGACCAGTTACGCTTGACATATCCTCGCTATCAATTCTACTCGAACGGTATCAAATCCCGACTTGTAATTATGCATATTAGTATAATACACGTAACAACTAAGGTTCACGTACTCAAAACTCAGGTCGATATCTATTTTCATAAAAATACGTATAACCACCGTTTCGAAAATAGGGTTGTCAATTATTATACAAAATATTTGATCATGACACACAAGTAGAGCTCGTAAAATATTTAAAATTATATAAGTATATACGTTCGACTGATATCCCTGATATTTTACTGGATACGTTCTTGAATTTTTGGAATTAATTTCCCGAAAATCATGCAGCGTCTCCTTTGTTTAACGGACTACCCGTCGAAACAATATCGACGCAACAATTCCCAACAACGGAATTCAAATTAATTTCGAGCCTAAATATTTAAATACTATTTTTATTTCAAAAATTATAAAATAAAATTTATAAACTTGTTATTATTTGGCTCACGAATCATCATTGCCATTTATCCGTCAGCGATGCATAATTTCGACGGTACCTCAATGGGTTTACTGTCGAAATTTCACCAAAATTTTCAAACCCGAATAATTTAATCAAACAAATATTTCGCAATAATCACAGAAAATCATCTGAGTTATACAATTATCACAACTAATTATTCAGAAAATTTCAAAATAATTATTCTAATTAATCAAATTTAAGAAGCACACAATCGGACTACTAGCAACAACAAGGCAAAGATACAAACACACAACCAACACGCGCATGACAGCGGCGACAGGGTCGCCGGAAACGGAAACAGGGGCGGCGGTAATAACTTACCAGAAATAGGGCAGTAACGGGGGGAAAGGAAGAAGGGAGACAGAGTTACAGAGAAATTAAGAGAAGAAGATAGAGACGAAAGTGATATAGCGAGAGAGGAGAGAATAAGGTCAAGAGGGAAAAGACAGGCGAGAGAGATTGATAGTCGAGATAGAGTAGCAGAGAAAAGAGAGACACAGAGCTGTGTTTCTGTGTGATTTTTTTTATTTATTTAACCACTGAACAACTAACACGTGTCTCATGAAGTTATAAGAATGTGACAAGAATCAATTAACTTGACACGTATCCCCTAAGTGGCCCGATTTCGTCCTGCGATTTGCGTTTAATCGAACAAATTACGGGTAAATTTATCCCGAAAAATTACCAAATAAATTTCAAAATTCCCAGAATAATTAAAAAATAAAAAAATAAAATTTTCATAAGTTTTAAACCATTTTTGAATCACACAACATACCCGCATTTTACGATTTAACGAACAAACGTGCGGTGAATAAAATTTGAAAAATTTCCGAAATAATTTTAAAATTCTCGAAATATTCCAAACTTATGAAAATATGAGTTTCATAATTTTTGAAGCATTCTGGAATTTAATATTGAATTTACTCATAAATACAATCAAAAAATCATTTTGGGTTAAATAATTGATGAAATATTATTTTCTAAATTTTATAGATTCCTAAAAATAGTTAATAAAATTATTAAGCAATAAAAATGATTTTATAGATAATCTCAATATTTATAAAAATAAATTCTCCATAAAATCATTTTTAAAAGTAAAAATTAAACTAATACGACTTAAAAATTAATCACACAAATAATCCTCGAACACCACAGAGTCACACACAGTTAATATTAAATATCACACACTGCTGACAAATCCATAACATATTTTATTTACTTATTTATTTAATAATTACACTTGTAATAATACAAAAATATGAGTCGTTATATCCTCCCTCCTTAAAAAGATTTTTTCCTCAAAATCTGAACTAATTAAACAAGTGAGGATATTTATCAAGCATCTCTGACTCTAACTCCCAAGTAGACCCTTCACTCGAGGAATTCTCCAAAGTACTTTATCTATAGGAATAGACTTATTTTTAAGGACTCATTCTTTACGATCTAGGATCTAGATTGACCATTCCACGTAGAACAAATCTGACTGAAGCTTGATTGGCTCCTACTCGAAGACTTGGTTCGAATCAGGAACATATCGCTTTAACATAGACATGTGGAACATATTATGGATATATTACAGCTGCGGCGGCAGTGCCAACTAGCAACTTTACCTATATTTCTGAATATCTCGAACGGTCCAATATAGCTAAGACTCAGCATATCTTTCTAACTAAACCTAACCAATCCTTTTCATCAGTTCAGGTTGAAAAGTTACCTCATTCAATTGCTCCTTATCACATTTTGGTATTCGCACTTCAATCTCTAACTTTATAATTCCTTCATCAATTCCTTAGCGATCTTAATCACATTTAATATTTCCTTTCCACTCAAAGCATCTGCCACTACATTGGGTTTTGCTTGGGGTGGTGGTTAATGGTACAATCATAATCTTTTATCAATTCCAACCAAAATTCATACTTTGAAAACTTAGCATACCGTTGCTTCTCTCCTAACATTTGTAGGGAAATCCTTTGGCGTTCTACATGGACTTTCGTATTCTTTGAATAACTGAGGATGTTATCAATAAATACAATTACACTTATACAAGTACTCCTTAAACATTCTGTTCAATAAATCTTCAAAGGTGAGTGGTGGATATGCTAATCCAAATAAAATCATGGTCATATATATGTAACATTTTTCCCCCAAAACATAATTTTAAACAAACATTTTTAAATACAGGGTATACGTAACTCAAAACGTTCGGTTCCATTACGCAATTTAAATCAAATTTTTTTCATATATACTGAATCGTCAAAGATTTGTTCATGGGTACTTGCCATGCAGAGCTTTACAACTACTACTGTTTAACCTTGGACCGACTTGGACATTCGGGCTTTATCGTCTAACTATTAGTTTATTCTGGATCCGAATTCAACACTCAGGTTCTTCGATTGGAACCTTGCTGAGCTTGTCAATAGACCAGTAGGCTATCCTTAGTCCAATGTCAACTCTCGGGTTTTCTGACTAGAAGCTACAGAGTCGAAATACCCTATCTTAGACGACCAGTTACGCTTGACATATCCTCGCTATCAATTCTACCCGAACGATATCAAATCCCGACTTGTAATTATACATATTAGTATAATACACGTAACAACTAGGGTTCACATACTCAAAACCATCTATTTTTGGAAAAATACGTATAACCATCATTTGGAAAATAGGGTTGTCAATTATTATACAAAATATTTGATCATGACACACAAGTAGATCTCGAAAAATATTTATAATTACTCAAGTATATACATTCGACTAATATCCCCGATATTATACTAGATACGTTTCCGAATTTTAGGAATTAATTTCCCAAAAATGAGGCAGCGTCTCCTTTATTTATCGGACTACCCGTCGAAACAAAATCGACGCAATAATTCCCAACAAAGCAATTAAAATTAATTTCGAGACCAAATATTTAACTACTAATTTTTATTTCAAAAATGATAAAATAAAATTTATAAACTTGCTTTTATTTGGCTCATGAATCATCATTGCCATTTATCCGTCAGGTCAAAGAGTTAATCGCTAACGGCGGCATAATTTCGACGGTACCTCTACGGGTTTCCTCTCGAAATTTCACCAAAATTTTCAAACCAGAATAATTCTATCAAACATACATTTTGTAATAATAATAGAAAATCATCCAAGTTATACAATTATCACAACTAATTCTTCGGAAAATTTCAAAATAATCATTCGAATTAATCGAATTTAAGAAGCACACAATCAGACTACTGGAAATAGTAAGGCAACGATACAAACACACAACCAACACGCACATACACGCGCATGACAGCGGCGACAGAGTCGCTGGAAACGGAAACAGGGGTGGCGATAATAACTTACTGGAAATAGGGAATTAACGGGGTGGAAAGGGAGAAGGTCGAGAGGGAAGAGACAGACGAGAGAGAAGAAGATAGAGATGAAAGAGATATAGTGAGAGAGAAGAGAACAAGGTCGAGAGGGAAGAGACAGATGAGAGAGATTGATAGTCGAGAGAGAGTAGCAGAGAAAAGAGAGACACAAAGCTGTGTTTTTGTGTGATTTTCTTTACATCAAGGTACTTGCATAAAAATAGAGTTGATAAGGGAGAAACACTTGTAATATATCTAAAAATTTCATAATAAACTTGCAACATATCTCAAGAAGATTTAAGGACACTTGCAATATATGAAGAAAGTTCGGGAATACTTGCCTTAAAGAAGGCTCATCTAGAACTCGACTTGGCTTAGGAGCACCCGGGAGCACTACTCAGCTTTGACGACAAGCTTCCTATCTTCAATTGATACTACACAATAATAATAACTCTCATTATAAAAGACTCTTATAAGAACAATCGACCGTAATGCTAATGCACAATTCGATTCCAAGTAGCATTTAGCATCTTACTTTGCATATGACCTCAAGTCAACAGACATTACTATATATATATATAGCACTATAACACCTTGGAGCACATAAGCACATACAATTACATGCAATATTTTATTTAGACTTGGTACATTATTGGGTATTGAATGATCTCACTCAATTAATCTCCATAAATTGATTAGCATAGAACAACTTTACTTGTCCCGAAACTCGAAGTGCCTCAACTTGGTAATATCATTTCCCTTGAACATACCTATGGCCTTACACCCTAATGAACTTTATCTAATTGGAAACACTAAGGCTTACTTAAGCCTCGCTCATAGGGTTCACAAAACTAAGTGCTAAGTCGAAGTGTTCTCACTTCCACTCTCTTGGCGACACCTTAGGCGACTTAGGGTCTTTGACACTCTTCTAATCTAAGACTTACTCCCAAAACTAACCCACTGGATTCTTAAGACCTAAATATAACTTATGCACTTTGAATTAAAACAAGGTCTAACCTATGCCTCCCTGGGACTACCCTCAAAGTTGACACAAATCTACTTAGTGCCTTAAAAACTGCCCTGTTTTTGACTCACTTTAAACCATTGATTCTAACTCTAAAACAACATATATCGAATGGAAAACCATCCCTAAAATTCCTAGTATCATTAATAATCAAGGCCTAATGAGGGCCTACACATAACACCACTTTATGACCTCCAAAATACACTAAATCTAAATTGTCCCCTGTTCCAGCAGATTTAGTGTTTCCGCTTGTGCACCTCACTAAATGGTAGGTTTTCTTAATTCTATTTTCCCTGGACTCAAATATATATCAAGTCCCAACTCTCTATAGCTCGGGCCTACGAAGGCCTAAGAATTTCCCATTCAAAACTCACCTACAGCTAGTGTGCAAATCTGGAAAATCAAAGTGTCCTACTCTCAACCATTCCACCTTAACTCCCACTTTAAAACCAAAAGATCAAACTTTAACCAAGAAACCCTACTGCCCTAATACTCTCAACGAATGCCTCAACAAGTGTGAAGATCATTCATACCCTAGTGCACCTTCATGCAAATAAATTACCAAAAGCAATGCAAGTTTAACAATCAACAAGATTTTGACTAAACAAGGGAGATTTCTCCCTAAAAATTCGAGTTTTAACACTTACCCAATAATAATAATCATGCATACTATCTTAACTTAACTATGTTTAGCAAAAAAATATGATAACTCCCAATATGTACAAAAAATTCAAAATTCGAGGATTTAAACAAAACATTCATGCTTTCGAATGAACTTGTAAAATATCATAGTTTTTCATCTAAAACTCATTATAAAACTAACATGAAAGGCTATAAATAGCTATAACAAGAATGATCACTAATATGAAAAGAGTTTTTATCAAGTTTCTTTTTCAAAAACATATGTTACTAGTACATAAGTATTGTATCTCATGGAGAAGCCTTAGATTCATAAGAATCAAGGGTTTTCTCTTTGAGTTTAAACAAAAACATCACATGCAACCATGTATCATAAGAATATTTAGGAAGTGTATAAAATAGGTATAGGTAGTGGAATTAAACTAAAATAAGGTGGGAGATTGAATGATAAATAGAGGGGAATGAGGGTTGGGGGCTTCTATAACGACTCGTGTATTTTTGAATTATTTAATTATGTAATTATGAAAACTATTAAATAAGTAAAATATGTGTGTTGGTTTTGACCACCATGTGTTATTTGATTATTTTCCATATGTGATTTATGGTGTACCGGGTTGTCCGCGTAATTAATTATGGGATCATATTGAATTGTTTTCACTTTTAAAAAGTGGATTTAGTGCAAATTTATTTCTATAAATATTGGGAATATTTCTAAAATTGTTTTTATGATTTTATAATTACATTAATTATTTTTAGGATTTTCTAAAATTGAGAAATCAATATTTTATTAATTATTTATCTTTAAATGATTTTTTGATTTCTTTTACTCGTAAAATCCGTATTTAATTCCAGAGTTTCTCAAAAATCACAAAATTTACATTTTTCTAAGTCTATAATATTTTGAGAATTTTAAAATTATTTTGGAAATTTTCGGGAATAATTTCACCTGCGCGTTGTTTCGTTTAATTGTTAAAAAGCGGGTATAAAGTGCACTTCGAAAATGGTTTTAAAATTTTAAAAATTACGTTTATAAACTTCGGGATATTTGTAATATTTTAAAAATATTTTCGTAATTTTTTGAATTTGTTTTAAGAGCAGCTCGGTTCGTTAATTGTGAAATGCGGGTACGAGTTACATTTCAAAAATGCTTTAAAAATTTTGAAAATTTTATTTTATTAGTTTTGGGATATTTATAAAATTTTAAAATTATTTTGGTATTGATTTGATTAAAATCTATTCGCTAAGTTGTAAAATGCCAGGCAGAATTTAGGGCATTCGGAATAAAGAATACGTGTTAAACCCTCAGAAATTGGGTTAACACGTGTTGAATTCTCAATATTTTATTGCTTCGTGGCCTTGCATCAGGAAGCCGAGAACAATTTTATTAATAAAAACAACAGTCTCTCTTCCTCTCTCGGTTTCAATCTCTCGCTCTCTCTCATCTCAGTCCCTCTCTCTCTCACCCTATCTCTCCTATTCTCCCTCTTTTTTATTCCCTTCTCCCGTTTCTTTCTCTCATGTCGCCATCGTCTTTTTGTTTTTTGGTACCATTTTCCGGTGAGTTTCCGGCCGGGAACTCCGGCGAAACCCTCGATTCCGTCCCTGTTCAGATAAATATATATATATATATATATATATATATATATATGCAGATATGCTTGTATGTATATATTTCCTTGTGTGTGTGTGTTTAGTGTGAGTGTGTGCCTGAGTGTTTGTGTGTGTATGTTTCGTGTATGTGCAGTGGTGATTGTGATTGTGGGTAGTGGCGCGTTTGGTACGTATGTGTTGTGTAATCTGTTTGGTTGATTTCCCTGTATTGGTTCGCATGGTTAATTCTAAATGGATTTTTTTTTCTTTTTACAGGAAATTGTTGATTGAGTATTTGTGATATAAATAATTAATTTTGTGCATAAATTATTAATCGGTAGAATTTATTTGGACACCCGAATATTTTTGGGCACCAATAAATTTTGCCGCCGTCGGCGATGAGCCTCGGCGAGCCGACAGTGGACTGTGATGACGCGATTCTGAGTCCTAATATAAATAATTATATAAAATACGAATAATAGAAATAGCTGAATAATCCCGGTGATTGGGAATTTGTGATTAGTGGATTAATTGTTGGGTTGTCTGTTGATTATGATGTCGATTAATGTTTTGACGGGTAGTCCGATAAACAAAGGAGACGCTGCCCGATTTTCGGAAACTGAATTACGTAAATACGAAAGCGTATCCGAGGATTATCGGAACGTCGAGTGATATTAAGTAAATACATATACGTATGTTTTATACGAAACCTGATTGTATGTTGTGTTGTATGTTTTGACCAAAACACAACAACCCTAATTTCGTAAAATGACGAGTATACGTATTTTTTGAAAAGGAACACTGGATCATTTCGAGAATGTGAACCCTAATTGTTTTCTGTGTTATTCTAATATGAATAAGTACGAGTTGGGTTTGAATATCGTTGGGTAAGAATTAGTATCGAGGATATGTCAAGCACACCTAGACGTCTAACGTAGGGTATTTCGACCCTGTACGTTATAGTCGGGAACCTGAAAGTGGACGATGGACTAAAGATAACATAGTGGTCAGTTGACGAGCTCAGTAGAGTTTCAACAGAAAGACCTGAGTGTAGAAGTCGAATCCGATGGGATCTAGTGGTTGGACGTTAGAACCTGAGCAGCAGAGACGGCTCAGAGTTGATCAGTAATAGTTGTAAAACCTTGTAAGGCAAGTATTTCTGAACTTTTCTTCAAGATATATATTACCAATATTTTTGAACTGTTATATAACATGTTGCTATTATTCAAAATAACTCCTGTTTTATATTGCAAGAGCTTTAAACCATTTAAACTTGAACCCTGATTTTCTTGATCTTGAGCCATAAGCCTTATTCTTTGTAATCTGTCCTTTGTTGATCCTCAGACACCAAACCATATAAATATAATACTACTCCCCAAAGATATATCTACCAAACACTGAAAGAGAATGATTTGAAAACACAGAAACTTTTATACTCCAATCATTCTTCATAACATCAAAGAACCATATCCTGAAAAAAATCATTACTGGTCTGATACCTGACCCTTGTACAAACTGAAAACCGTTTCTTATACATACCTTAATATACCCTTGAGATATCCATGAGTTTCCTTACGTTTTTATGCAAATGTTTAACCATCATCGATTATGATCTTGTTTTATTGAATCATATTGTTATCCTATTGAACTGCTTTAGGATTGGATAGTTTTTATATATGCGGACCAGATTCGTGGTCAGACCATACCAATGGTCAAGTTAGGCCAATGTGTGCCTTGGATCCAGTAATTAGAGCAGTGCTGGGTGCTTGCTTGGGGTTAGTGCGTGACTGATCAGCAGCCTAACCTTGGTTTTTAAAACTTAAAATGAATATCCAATTCTAATGATTAGTTAAAAAGAAACTTGATTCCTTTGAATCATCTCATTTGATCATTGTTTAACCTCAGTTATCACTATTATGACTTGCTGAGCTAGTTAGCTCACCTTTGCGATTCTTTTATATATTTTATAGTTGAAAAGAATATGGATGATAGTGAAGTTCCTCAGTCCAAAGTACGGGCTAAGGTTCCAGTTGAGTTGAATCGAGCTAGCAGAAGCTTCATGCGGTATATAGATGGTCAGATTGTAAGAATGATTTTATTATCAATTATAAGTTTAATTAGTTGGGATTTGGTATGTTGTAATAAAGATTAAGATTGTGGCTTATTTTCATACTTTAACCTGTTACGATCCGTGGTTATGTAAAGCAGGGTCATTGCAAATAATATTTCTTATTCAGGTTTATATATTGTATATATGTTGTGGAACCCAAACTTCTGACCCAGGTTTGGAGGGCGCCACAGCTTCGACCGAGAGAAGAGAGGAGAAGGAGGGAGAAGAGAGAAAACTGAGTGGCGTGAAGTGTGGTGTGTTGGAGTGTGATTTTGGGTTTGATCATTATATTATATCTTTACCCACATGCAAAATGTGAGTGGGTTATGCATTTACCAAATTCTCCCTCTCTTTTGAAAGCAAAGTTTGCATGCAAGGTTATCTTGGTAATTTGGCTAGTGTAGAAGTAGTTAGTGGGTTAGAAATTCCTATTGTGCCCTTGGATTTGAATTAGGGGTAGAATGCATGCATAGGTAGTGAGGTAATTTTCTAATTAATATTCAAATTAGTTACAAAGAATAAATTTTATAAATAAAAATATAAATCTATAAATTACAAGAGTGGTATCATAAAATAGCTTAGAATTTTAGGAATTTAATAAGATCTCCTTTGAAATTTTATTGATAAAAATATTTAAAAAATGATTTTTCTCAAAATAATAAATACACTCTAATAATCACATAAAAGAGCAATTAATACATTCCTTGCTCCAAATTTTTTTAAAGAATTAAAACAATTATTATGCACCAATACAATCACACAAGAACATATCCATTTAACTTTTATAAATGACTCCATTATAATTATATAATACTCAATTACAGATTAATAGGAATACCGTACGTAACATCCTCTCCCCTTTAAAGGATTCTGTCCTCAGAATCTGCTTTTTATAATTTGACTTCTACTGGGCTTCTGAGACTGCTGATTCTTGTGGACTTCTATATAAATAATCTTCAGAGACGTTTCACAATATCAAGAAACAAGCAAGGAGCAAGGAGAGAAGATTAAGAAGACCATTTTAGAACACCCCAACGAAGAAGAGGAAGCATACTATTTCTTGTGATTCTTTTATTCGTTGTAACAGTGGATGCTAGTTTTCTTTACTTTGAACCTTAATACTCTTGTGACGTACTCTGGTTTTAATAAGTATTTTATTAGTTTATATTGTCGTGTTATTATCATGATTTTATATGAACCCATGGTGATGATGAGTTCTATCTTGGGCTAATCGTGATCATGGGGTCGTAGAGGATTTACTATGGATTTATTTAGTTAATTGTTTAATACCTTGGTATGTGATGATTGAATGATATCTAGCATAGGTTGTGCTTATTCGTCTTATGTGCATCGCGGACATATAAGATAGCCTGTTAATCTCTTGTAAAGAGATAGTGAATCTTGAGATTTAGAACTTACCATGCTAGCATAGGTTCATGTATTTGTATGCATGATTAGTGGGTAACTCTAACCGTTTTACTTGCCCTGTGTACTCATAATGAATAACTTGCGCTTAAATCGTTATGTTGTCAAATTCTGTAGACATATAGGGTCTCAACATAATTGATGCCTATTCAACTTCTATCTTAATTGTGGATGCTTGGTAGAATGGTACTTGTACAATGAAAGTTGGCTTTTATCAGTTTCGTGTTGTTCGATTAATATCATCACCGTTACATGCTAAGGGTAATAACAATAACTATTGAAGGAAGTAGTAATGAAGTTATGCTTTCATGTGTGTTAAATATTGTTATTTCAAATGTTATTTAAGTGTTTTATTCTCGTAGTTAATTGTAGTTAATAATTAGTTAATCAACCTTAAGTGTTATTGTCTTAACATTGACAAGTAATCATACATTGGTGAGTAAGAGTTAATTAAATATAATTAGTCCGAGTCTCTGTGGGAATGAACTACAAATCATTCTAAATTACTTGTGAACGCGTATACTTGCGTGAATTATTAGTGCATGCTTTCTGCCTAACAAGTTTTTGGCGCCGCTGCCGGGGACTCGGTGTTAATTTGTTTAGTTTATTTACTTGCCATCAGTGGTCATTAGGACTCATTGATTAAGACTTGTTACTAATTGTTTTCGGTTGTGTATCAGGTACTCTAGCGAGCATTTATGAAAACACGTTCTCGCACTCGCAAGAGGACTCTAGATATGGTTGAGGAGACAGACTCAGTTCTTGATATTCCGGAGAAGATAGATTTTGAAGATTCGGATAAAGAGAGTGAGCTGAAAGAACCGGTAATTATGGGTGATCGTATAGTTCCAGCAGATCCAACTCTTATGGACTTTTCTTGGCCTAAAATTGATGATATTCAGTCAAGCATGCTTCATCCGGCTATTCAGGCTAATATTTTTGAAATCAAGCCGTGCACTATTCAGATGGTGCAGAATTCTGTTTCTTTCGGAGGTGCTGCGACTGAAGATCCCAACATGCATATCAGGAATTTTGTTGAGATCTGTAGTACTTTCAAATATAATGGTGTTACTGATGAGGCTATCAACCTGAGGATTTTCCCATTCTCTCTGAGGGATAAAGCTAAGGACTGGTTACATTCTAAACCAGCTGAGTCCATCACTACTTGGGAAGATCTTGCGCAAAAGTTTCTGGTGAAGTTTTATCCAATGGCCAAGACTGCAGCTATGAGGAGTGCTTTTACTCAGTTTGTACAACAAGCAACAGAATCTATGTGCGAAGCTTGGGAAGCGCTATAAGGAGATTTTAAGAAAGTGTCCACATCATGGTATGCCTGCCTGGATGGTGATCACTGGGTTCTACAATGGTTTGGGGGCCCAATCTCGTTCCATGCTCGATGTAGCAGCTGGAGGCGCCTTGTGGGCCAAAAGCTATACTGAAGCCTATAATCTTATTGAAACTATGGCTGCAAACGAGCATCAAAACCCAACTCAAAGGATGATGCCTCGGAAGGTATCAGGTATACTGGAAGTTGATGCAGCTACAATTATTGCAGCGCAGCTCCAAGCGCTGTCTATGAAGGTCGATTCTTTAGCCAACTATGGAGTCAATCAGATAGCTATGGTCTGTGAGCTTTGTGCAGGCTCTCATGCTACGGATCAGTGTTCTCTTGTTAATGAATCTATTTAGTATGTGAATAATTATCAGCGACCGCAACAGCCTGTGCCAGCTACCTATCATCCTAATAACAGAAATCATCCCAATTTCAGCTGGAGCAATACCCAGAATACTGTTCAGCAACCATATCAGCAAGGTGTAAGTAAACAGTTTAATCCACCTGGATTCACGCAACCTCAGTAATATGCTCAAAGGCAATCATATCCCCAACAAGGAGGTTCTGCTCCACCTTCCAGTGCGGATTTTGAGGAGCTAAAGCTGTTGTACAAAAGTTAGGGTGTTTATATCAAGACCTTGGAGAATAAAATCGGTCAAATAGCCAATGCCATGCTCAATCGTCAACCTGGCACACTTCCCGGCGGTACTGAAGTGCCAGGCAGGAAGGAAGCAAAAGAGCAAGTCAAGGCTATTACCTTGAGGTCTGGAAAAGTTGCTGATGCTGAAAAAGAAAAAGATGGAGTAGCTAAAGTTGTAGATAAAGAAGAGAGGCAAAAAGAGAAAGAGGCGGAACCAAGGAAGACTACTGTTGAACATACTCTGCCTGAGGGTAATACAACTCTATCCTCCACCACCTTTTCCTAAGAGATTGCAAAAACAAAAGTTGGATAAGTAATTTGGTATGTTTCTGGAGGTGTTCAAGAAACTTCACATCAACATACCCTTTGCTGAGGCTCTGGAGCAAATGCCTAGTTATGCGAAATTCATGAAGGGTATTCTTTCAAGGAAGGTGAAACTGGATGATCTTGATACCGTTGCTCTAACAGAAGAGTGCAGTGCTGTGCTGCAACAAATATTACCTCCAAAGCTTAAAGATCCAGGTAGCTTCACCATTCCTTGCACCATTGGCAAGTTGTCATTCGACAAGTGCCTTTGCGATTTGGGAGCAAGCATCAATCTGATGTCATTGTCTATCTTCAAAAAGTTGAATTTGCCTGATCCAAAGCCCACCTACATGTCTCTATAATTGGCTGATCGTTCTATTACATACCCACGAGGCATCGTGGAGGACGTATTAGTAAAGGTGGATAAGCTCATCTTTCCTGCAGACTTTATCATTTTGGATTGCGAGGAAGACAAGAAGATTCCCATAATCTTGGGAAGACCTTTCTTAGCTACAGGCCGTACCTTGATAGATGTGCAAAAAGGCGAACTTACTATGAGGGTGCAAGATCAGGATGTGACATTCAATATATTCAATGCAATAAAATTCCCTACAGAAGATGAGGAGTGCTTCAAGGTGGATTTGATTGATTCTGCGGTAACTTCAGAACTTGATCATGTGCTAAGGTCTGATGCCTTGGAAAAAGCCTTAGTGGGGGAATTTGACAGTGAAGATGAGGAAGGCAATGAGCAACTACAATCTAAATGCTTCTTCTTGGAGGTGAAAGCTAGACATGCCATTTGAATCTCTTGGTACTACTGATCTCAAGAATGCTGAGGGAAAGCTCAAACCATCTATTGAGGAAACACCTACTTTGGAGCCTAAACCATTGCCTAAACACTTGAGGTATGCTTTTTTAGGTGATGCATCTACTTCGCCTGTTATTATTGCATCTGGCCTTTCAGGTAGTGATGAGGACAAGCTCTTGAGGATCTTGAGAGAATCCAAATCAGCCATCGGATGGACTATAGCAGATATAAAATGGATCAGCCCTTCGAATTGCATGCATAAAATTCTGCTAGAGGAAGGTAGCAAGCCGACTGTTGAGCAACAGCGAAGAGTTAATCCTATCATAAAAGAAGTGGTGAAGAAAGAAATTTTAAAGTGGTTGGATGCAGGAATCATATATCCTATTTCTGACAGTTCTTGGGTGAGCCCAGTGCAATGTGTACCTAAGAAAGGAGGTATTACTGTGGTAGCAAATGAGAAAGTTGAACAAAACTACAAGGAAGGATCACTTCCCTCTTCCATTTATTGATCAGATGCTTGACAGGTTGGCTGGTCATGAGTATTATTATCTTCTGGATGGCTATTCGGGTTATAATCAGATTTGCATTGTACCAGAAGATCAAGAAAAGACTACTTTCACTTGTCCATTTGGCACGTTTGCTTTTCGCAGAGTTTCGTTTGGCTTATATGGTGCACCTGCCACTTTTCAGAGATGCATGATGGCTATATTCTCTGATATGATTGGAAATAATGTCAAAGTGTTCATGGACGACTTCTACGTCTTTGGACATTCGTTTGATGAATGTTTGAATAATCTTCGTTAGGTTCTCAAAAGGTGTGTGGAAACTAATTTGGTGCTTAATTGGGAAAAATGTCACTTCATGGTGCAACAAGGCATCATTCTTGGGCATAAAGTCTCTAGTAAAGGTCTTGAGGTGGATAAAGCCAAGGTCGGAGTCATTGAAAATCTTTCGCCACCTATTTCGGTGAAAGGAATCCGTAGTTTTCTTGGTCATACGGGTTTCTATCGGCGTTTCATCAAGGACTTCTCTAAGATATCTAAGCCGTTGTGCAACTTGCTCGAGAAATATGTGCCTTTCAAATTTGATGATGAATGCTTGGCGGCATTCGAGACTCTCAAGAAGAGTTTAATAACGACACAAGTTATTACGACACCCGATTGGACAGAACCTTTTGAGATGATGTGCGATGCGAGTGATTATGCAGTGGGAGCAGTTCTTGGGCAGCACAAGAATAATATCTTTCATGTGGTCAACTATGCTAGTAAGACGCTTAATGGAGCTCAAATGAACTACACCACTACTGAGAAGGAGCTCTTGGCTATAGTCTTTGGTTTTGAAAAATTTCGATCTTATCTGCTTGGGACAAAGGTGACAGTATTCACTGATCATGCTGCCATTCACTATCTGGTGTCAAAGAAGGATTCGAAACCTAGACTTATTCAATGGGTTCTCATGCTACAGGAATTTGAGTTAGAGATCAAGGATCGAAAATGCACTGAGAATCAAATAGCTGACCATCTCTCTAGACCGGAAAATCCCGATTCTACTTCACATGATAAGACATTGATCAATGAATCTTTTTCGGATGAGCAGTTGTTCGTAGTTCAGGAGGAAGAACCATGGTTCGTAGACATTATGAACTATCTTGTTAGCAATATAATGCCTCCTAATATGAATGCGGCTCAAAAGAAGAAGTTTCTGCATGAGGTGAAGTGGTACATATGGGATGAACTATATTTGTTTAGACAAGGAGTTGACCAGATCATCAGGAGATGTATCCCATTCTGTGAGACGGAGGGGATATTACAAGACTACCATTTCACAGTTTATGGTAGATATTATGGTGGTGATAAGACAACAGCTCGTATTCTTCAAGCAGGTTTTTTCTGGCCTACGTTATTTAAGGTTGCACATCAGTTCGTTTTAAGGTGTGATCGTTGCCAAAGAGTTGGGAATCTTATTAGAAAAGATGAGATGCCTTTAAATGTGATGCTTGAAGTTGAGGTCTTCGATGTTTGGGGAATCGATTTCATGGGACCATTTATCTCATCCTGCAATAATCAGTACATCTTGCTGGCAGTCGATTATGTCTCGAAATGGGTAGAAGTCAAGGCTCTACCGACAAATGATGCAAAGGTAGTGTTAAGTTTTCTCCATAAGCAGATATTCACAAGATTTGGAATGCCACGAGTTATCATAAGTGATAAAGGGTCGCATTTCTGCAATCGTAAGTTCACTTCTATGATGCAACGCTACAATGTGAATCATCGTATTGCTACTGCCTATCATCCGCAAACTAATGGTCAAGCTGAAGTGTCTAATAGAGAGATCAAGCGCATTCTAGAGAAAGTTGTTTATCCGTTAAGGAAAGATTGGTCTTTAAAGCTCGATGAAGCTGTTTGGGCTTATAGAATAACATACAAGACTCCACTGGGGATGTCCCCATTTCAACTTATCTATGGTAAGGGATGTCATTTACCTACGGAGCTTGAACATAAGGATTATTGGGCATTGAAGAAGTTAAACCTTGATCTAGATGCATCTGGGAAAAAGCGAATGCTTCAGTTAAATGAACATGATGAATTTCGACTTCAAGCATACGAGAACAACAAAATGTACAAGGAAAAAGTAAAAAGGTGACACAACAGGAAGCTATCTCATAAGTCATTCTTGTCGGGGCAACAAGTTCTTTTATTCAACTCCCGTCTCTAACTTTTTCTTGGAAAGTTGCAATCGAGGTGGTCTGGACCATTTTTCGTCAAAACCGTGTTTCCACATGGAGCGGCGGAGATTTTGAGAATGATGCGGGCCAAGCATTCAAGGTTAATGGTCAGAGATTAAAGCACTATTATGGAGACACATCAAACCGGGAAGTGGTTAGTGTCGTTTTATTGTCAACTTGATCGAACTACTCTACGTCAAGCTAATGACTTAAAAAAAGCGCTTCATGAGAGGCAACCCAAGATTTGAGACTATAGGGACCTATAGAAGTTAGTACTCTATCCAAAAACCCAAAAAAAATCTGAAAAAAATTAAGGCATAATTTTTTTTTCCAGAAACCTCCCAGGCGCCCGCTTCGGATCTGGGGCGGCCGCTTGAGAGCTGAGGCGCCCTCTTGGAAAGCCGGGGCGGCCGCTTGGAGCCCGACTTCCAGAAAGTTTTTTCTAGCCTTATGAAAAAAATAGAAAAAACACAAAAATAAAATACCACAGCCATAACCCCATTAACCCACAAATTTCCTCCTACAAACAAGCCACAAACCCCACTCCTACTCTAATTCTAAACCTAAATCATACCCTATATATACACACACCTCTCCATATACACTCCCATATACTTTGAACTTAACAACTCTCTTATACACACAAAACACAAATCTTAACAGTTATTCTCAGTTTCAATGGCCCCTAAGAGATCTCGAACTGTTGATAGTAGCAGCACCATTCCTACTGCTGATTCTTCAAGGGGTACTGCTGCGAGACCCCGATTGGTGGATAGGGCTGCTAAGAAGGAGTATGATTGGCTCCTGATGAAGCTGATTCTGAAGGAGAGGGGTTTTTTTCCATCGGGGAGGGATGGTGAGTTATTGTCGATGATTGCAGAGAAGGGGTGGATTACTTTTTGTGAGTCTCCTGAGGCGGTTCCGATGAGTGTGGTTCGCGAGTTTTATGCGAATGCCAAGGCCGACAAGAATGGGTATACGGTTGTTAGTGGGCTTACTGTTGATAATCAGCCCAAGGCGATTCGTCTTGTTATTGGGCAGCGTCAGAGGAAGCCTCAGGAGGAGAATTGGAACGAGAAGACCCCCGAGGATTTTGACTCGGATTTGATTATTGCTACTCTCTGTCAGCCGGGCACGATGTGGAAGTTTGAGACGGGATCTAACGAGTATCGTTCTTTTCCGGCTGTTGCGATGAACAGGTATGCCCATGAATGGAATGCCTTTATTTGTGCTAATATTTTCCTTCTTCGTATGCACATGAGGTTACAGTTGAGAGAGCCAGGTTGTTGTGGGGGATTCTGAATGATGAGTATTATATGGACCTTGGTGAGTTCATCTACCAAGGGATTTTGAAGTTTTTGAGGGGGAGGTCGCATAGGAACATCCCTTATGCCTCTATCGTCACGAAGCTGTGCAAGGCAGTTGGAGTCTACTGGCCTTCTTATGAGCAGCTGCAGATGCCGGCCGCTCCTATTGATTCATCGACGCTGAATACGATGTAGGAGTGGACGGGTGGAGAGCCCGAGGAGCATGGTTTGGGATATCATCTCCCAGGGGGACGTCCAGCAGCTGGTGCTACGATGGCTAGGCCCAGTCAGGCTCATGGCGATGCAGGTTCTTCTAGAGCCCAGAGAGGTGATGGTTCAGGGATGGATGATGCCCAGTACAGGAGGCTTTCCAGGAGGATGAATGCGATGTACGAGTCGCAGAGTAGGTTTGCACATGAGCTTACCTTAGCACTTGGGACTGCTTTCAGAGGTCTTGGAGCTGACATCGAGTGGCCTATTTTTGGTGAGGACTTTGCTTATCCGCCTCCTAACACTCCACCCTCTGAGGGTGATGATGATGATGATCTTTCTGAGTAGGTATACCCTGTGTTCCTTTCTATTGCCTTCATTGGGGACAGTGAAGATTTTAAGTTTGGGGGTGGTAGTGAAGGAACATATTTGTGTGTGTGTCATGTAGTTGCTTATTCATGATAGTTTAGTTCATTTAGTTGCATATTTTTTGCCATATAGTTTTTTTTATTTTATAACTTTATTTATCATGACATTTAGCTCATGCATAAACCATGATCCCTTTTGTGTTGCTTTACTAATTGATATATGATATTGATGCGAGTGTAGTGATAGCGGTAGAGTGATGTTGAATCTTGTTAGGTTGATATGCATGCTAGAAACACTTGTAATTTCATTAAGTCTTAGAGTATGCTTAAGGACTAGATTGTTGTCATGGTTTGATGGTTTTTGAGGTTAATCTATTATTTATGCTTAGAATGTTTGATAGGCTCTTAATGATAAAAGGCATGAAAAGATAAAATTAGAGTAAAAATTGGAATTCATTGCTAGTTGTGGGTAGGCGTCAAATGGCTAGTAGCCGGCTCGTATTGTATGCGAGTAGTCTAGGGTTGAGAAAGATAGAGCGAAACACACTTGCTCAGAAATTTGAAAAAAAAATAAAAGAAAAAGAAAAAAAAGAGAAAAAAAAGAGAAAAAGAAAAAAAAATGGTTTAATGCATAATTGATCACGAGTTAGCTCTTTGGTATTCGAGTTATTAAGTTCTTAGGGGATATTGTGCCTAGTGACCTAAGGCTTTTATAGTCTGGGATCCGCTAACCTAACGCTCGTTAAATGGATGCCATTGCATAAGTGTTTTGTGGATCTCACTCATTGCACGATCAAATAAGCATTTATTTATTATGTTGAATAAAAGCATGATCCCGTAATAAGCTCCAGTGACCTTGAAGTGTTATAAGTCATTTTGTGTCTAGAATTTATTCTTCGTATAATCATGTGATTGCCTTGAGGATAATTGAGTTATGATAATTGATCTAGTTTCGAAGCATATCTGTTAAGCATTCGCACACACCATATTTCTAGTTGTATGTTAGCTTGCGTGATTTGATTGATCTTTAGTCGCCTAATTGCATTTGTTGAGATGTCATGTGTTGGTTGGTTTAGTCATTGCGATGGGGATCGTTGCATTTCATGTAGTTTGCATTCATGCATGTTTTTATTTTGTTTTTGAGTCTGTGACGCTTGAGGACAAGCATCGATTTAAGTTTGGGGGTGTGATAAGTGGCATTGTATACCACTTAGAACGTCTTATAATGGCTTGAATTGATGAAATCAAGTATTTTGTGTATTTGACGCGTTTTTCTGGTGTTTTTGCATTTCAGGGTATAACTTGCGTATGTAGGAAGAATTCATCATAATAATCTTAGGGAAGTACTTGGAATCGGTTGCGTGGAGTTGTGCGAAGAAATCAGCAAAATCAGGACCAGAAAGAAGAATTTTCCAGAAAGTGCTGAGGCGCCCGCCTGGGATCTGGGGCGGCCGCTTGGAAGCTGGGGCGCCCGCCTGGGAAGCTGGGGCGCCCGCCTGGGAAGCTGGGGCGGCCGCCTAGGGTCATAAATTCAGAATCTGCTTTTTATAATTTGACTTCTACTGGGCTTCTGAGACTGCTGATTCTTGTGGACTTCTATATAAATAATCTTCAGAGACGTTTCACAATATCAAGAAACAAGCAAGGAGCAAGGAGAAGAGGAAGCATATGATTTCTTGTGATTCTTTTATTCGTTGTAACAGTGGATGCTAGTTTTCTTTACTTTGAACCTTAATACTCTTGTGACGTACTCTGGTTTTAATAAGTATATTATTAGTTTATATTTTCGTGTTATTATCATGATTTCATATGAACCCATGGTGATGATGAGTTCTATCATGGGCTAATCATGATCATGGGGTCGTTGCGGATTTACTATGGATTTCTTTAGTTAATTGTTTAATACCTTGGTATGTGATGATTGTATGATATCTAGCATAGGTTGTGCTTATTCGTCTTATGTGCGTCGCGGACATATAAGATAGCCTGTTAATCTCTTGTGAAGCGACAGTGAATCTTAAGATTTAGAACTTAACATGCTAGCATAGGTTCATGTATTTGTATGCATGATTAGTGGGTAACTCTAACCGTTTTACTTGCTCTGTGTAATCATAATGAATAACTTACGCTTAAATCATTATGTTGTCAAATTCTATAGACATATAGGGTCTCAACATAATTGATGCCTATTCAACTTCTATCTTAATTGTGGATGCTTGGTAGAATGGTACTTGTACAACGAAAGTTGGCTTTTATCAGTTTCGTGTTTTTCGATTAATATCATCACCGTTACATGCTAAGGGTAATAACAATAACTATTGAAGGAAGTAGTAATGAAGTTATGATCTCATGTGTGTTAAATTTTGTTAATTCAAGTGTTATTTAAGTGTTTTATTCTCGTAGTTAATTGTAGTTAATAATTAGTTAATCAACCTTAAGTGTTATTGTCTTGACATTGAGAAGTAATCATACAATGGTGAGTAAGAGTTAATTAAATATAATTTGTCTGAGTCTCTGTGGGAACGAACTAGAAATCATTCTATATTACTTGCGAACGCGTATACTTGCGTGAATTATTAGCGCATGCTTTGTGCATAACAGTTGCTCCACATATGACAAATCTGCCTGAATTTCTATCGGCTCATACTCTTTCACATGATTGACATCCGTATTATAATTTTTAATCAAAAATACTTGGAATACATTATGAACATGCTGATACTGAGGCGGCAGAGCTAATTCGTAAGCCACCTTCCCGACTTGGTAAACACAGACATAGGGTTTACACTATAAGTGTTATCATTATTCGAGAAGATTATTCATTGTAACCCTAGCAGCTCTCGTGATATTGTTCATCACTAAGAGGTAACAGTTTCATACTGTAACAGAGTTTATTATTTCAATAAAGTTTGTTTTCTGTTACTTAAGTTCTTAAAGTTCGATTTGAGTGTACTATACACTGTATTCACCCCCTCTACAGTGTGTGTGTGACCTAACAAGTGGTCTCAGAGCCTATCTGTTAACACACATACAGTTAAAGATCCAAACACAATCATGTCGGACACAGAAACTCCAACTAAGCCTACCAAAACTGAGGAACCACCAAAGACACAAATTCAGAGTCGGTATGAGACCATCAGAGTTCCCATACTGAGACCATCTGAATATCCCATATGGAAGGTAAGGATGACCATGTTCCTGGAAGCAACAGATCCAGAATACCTTGATAGAATCAAGGAAGGCCCTCACAAACCAACCAAGCTCGCTGTTGCAGTTGCAGGTGAAGCAACAAAGACCGTACCAAAGGAGAAGAGTGATTATACTGCTGAAGATATAGCATCAATTGCTAAGGATGCCAAGGTACGACACTTACTGCATAGTGCCATTGATAATGTAATGTCAAACAGGGTAATCAACTGCAAGACTGCTAAGGAGATATGGGATGCTCTGGAAACAAGGTGTCAGGGAACGGAGACAATTAAGAAGAACAGGAAGATAATACTCACTCAAGAGTATGAACACTTTGACTCAAAGATTAATGAGTCATTGAATGATTTATATGATAGATTTGTCAAACTTTTGAATGATTTGTCATTGGTTGATAAAGAGTATGATCTTGAAGATTCAAACCTTAAGTTCCTGTTAGCTCTTCCTGAATGCTGGGATTTGAAGGCAACGACAATAAGATACAACTACAATCTTGATGAAACAACTCTTGACGAAATCTATGGAATGCTCAAGACTCATGAGCTTGAGATGGAACAAAGAAGCAAGAGGAAAGGAGGAAAGTCAAGGACAGTTGCTCTTAAGGCTGAAGAAGAATCCCCCAAAGCAGCTTCCTCAAAGAAAGACAAGGGTAAAGCTCTTTTCATAAAGTCTGATACTGAGTCATCAAGTTCTGAGAGTGATGATGACTAAGATTCTGAAAGCTTTCCTGAGACTGATGCTGATGAGGAGATGATGAAGCTGTGTGCTCTTATGGTGAAAGGAATCACAAAGATTGCATACAGGAAGTTCAGGAAGGGAAAGAAGTTTTCCAGGAAAGGCATAAGTTCTGATAAGAAGAATTTCAGAAGATCTGAAGGCAGAGGAGGAAAGTCTGACAGAGGAGATTACACCAATGTTAAATGCTATAACTGTCGTGAGAAAGGCCACATATCTCCTGATTGCAAGAAGGTAAAGGGTGACAAAGGCAAGGCTCTTGTCACAAAGCAGAAAAGCTGGACAGACACCTCAGACTCTGAAAGTGAGGAGAACTATGCATTGATGTCAAATGCTGATAAATCAAGTGCTGAGAGCAGTTCTGAAGCTGCTGAAACAAAGGTACCTCAGACTACTTATGCTTTTCATACTGATGATATTAATGAGTTGAGAAGATATCTTAAAACCATGTTTGTTAGTTATAGAGATCAAACTTTAACATGTGAGAGATTAACTTCTGAAAATCTTGCATTTAAGAAAAGAAATGATTTCTTAGAAAAAGAGTTAGTCATGTTCCATCAAACTCAGAAGGATAGAGATGATGCCTTTTATGTTAGGGATGAAGTGCTAAAAATGAATGAATCTCTAAAAACTGAGTTAGAAAAGGAAAGAGAGATTATCAGGACTTGGACTAACTCTGGCAAAACAACTCAAAATTTGCTAAGTAGTGGAAACTGGAAAGAGGGCTTAGGTTATGGAGAAGATAAGAATGATAAAGGAACTGAAGAAATTAAGCCTGTTGATAAGCAAAAGCCAAAGTTAAAACCTATTAAGTTTGTAACTGTAAAGTCTGAAAATGAGAAATCTGAAGTTACAAAGGAATTAACTTCTGACAAACTAAAACAGGAAAAGACAGCTGAAGTGAACATAGGCTTAATGACAAATAAGCAGCTTAAGCATAAGCTGAAAGATGTTAAGAATGCAAACAAGGTAAAATCACCTAGGAAAAATAGGAATGGAAAGGAAGGTGTGAATAAAAGCAATAATTATAAACCTGTTCCTGATGCTTCTAGGAAAACATGTCATAATTGTGGAAGTTCTAACCATCTGGCTTCTTTTTGCAGGAGGAATAAGAATATTAACTCCTTACCTTCAAAATCAGGAGTTAAGAGTCAGTCTGTTAGATACAAACCACAAAATCCTTGTTTTCATTGTGGTAGTTTATGACATTCCATTTATACTTGTAAGGAATATCATAGCTTGTACTATGATTATTATCAAATAAAACCTTCTTTGAAGAAAGTTTCCATTGTTCCTTCTAGTGTAAATTCTGATTCAAAGTCTGATAGTGTAAGTTCTGATAAGAAAAATGTTAACATAAACTCTGATGCTAAATCCGCTGCAAATGTTAACAAACTTAAAAAGGCCAAAGGATCCAAGCAAGTCTGGGTCCTTAAAACTAATAATTAGTGGTCTTTGTGATTGCAGGGTAACAGGAAAAATATTCTAGTTCTGGACAGTGGATATTCAGGACATATGACTGGAAATAAGGCCCTACTATCAGACTTTGTGGAGAAAGCTGGCCCAAGTGTTTCTTATGGAGATGGCAACATTGGAAAAACATTGGGATATGGCAATATCAATCTTGGAAATGTCATAATTAAAGAAGTAGCTCTGGTTTCAGGACTTAAACACAACCTACTGAGTATAAGTCAAATCTGTGACAAAGGTTATCATGTTGATTTCTTTGAAGAACACTGTGAAATTGTGAGTAAATCTAAAGGCAAAGTTGTTCTGAAAGGATACAGGCGTGGTAACATTTATGAAGCTAAGCTTTCAACAAGTACTGATGGTTCTGCAATCTGTCTGATGAGTAGAGCATCAATTGAAGAAAGATGGAATTGGCATAAGAAACTCTCTCATTTAAATTTCAACAATATAAATGAACTGGTCAAGAAAAATCTTGTGAGAGGACTGCCAAAAACATTATTTGCTCCTGATGGTCTTTGTGATTCCTGTCAGAAAGCCAAACAAAGAAAATCTTCATTCAAGAGCAAGACTAAATCATCAATTCTTGAGCCTTATCATCTACTACATGTTGATCTATTTGGTCCAGTAAATGTCATGTCTATTGCAAAGAAGAAGTATGCGTTGGTCATAGTGGATGAGTTCACCAGATACACATGGGTGTATTTCTTGCACACAAAAAGTGAAACTGCATCTGTGTTGATTGATCATGTCAAACAGCTGGATAAAATGTTCAAAGATTCTGTGAAAATTTTAAGGAGTGATAATGACACTGAGTTCAAGAATTTGATAATGGAAGAGTTCTGCAAAAACCATGGAATAAAGCAGGAATTTTCTGCTCCTGGAACTCCACAGCGGAATGGAGTTGTTGAAAGAAAGAATAGGACTCTCATTGAAGCTGCACGTACAATGCTTGAAGAAGCAAAGCTTCCAACCTATTTCTGGGCTGAAGCTGTGCAGACTGCTTGTTTTACTCAAAATGCAACACTCATTAACAAGCATGGAAAAACACCATATAAGATGGTGAAGAAAAAGAAGCCAAATCTGAAATACTTTCATGTATTTGGATGCAAGTGTTTTGTTCTCAAGACTCATCCTGAACAGCTATCAAAGTTTGATCTAAAAGCTGATGAAGGAATCTTTGTTGGATATCCACTTTCCACAAAAGCCTTCAGAGTCTATAATTTGAGAACAAAAGTGGTCATGGAATCTATCAATGTCTCTTTTGATGACAAGAAGATTACTGGTCTTGAAGATTTCATTGACCATGATCAGCTGAGATTTGAAAATGAAGACTCAAATTCTGATACTGAAACTCTTGACAGTCTAAGTCCTGATACTGTAAACTCTGATGTTATTGAAACTCTGGTAACTACGTCAAAGGAAGATGCACCTATGCAGGGGGAGCATACTCAAGATCCTACCACAGCTCAAGAAACATCAGAACATACATCTGGCTCTTCAAGTTCTGATTCGTCAAGTTCTGATAAGCCAAGTTCTGATAATGCTGAAAATCTAAATACTGAAGACTCCAACTCAGAGAGCATAGTTTCAGGGGGAGCATCAGAAAATGAAAATGAAGATAGCATGGATAATGGGGGAGCATCCAGTTCTAGAGACAACCTTCCATCTGCAAGGAAGTGGACAAAATCACATACACCTGATTTGATAATTGGAAATCCTGATGTAGGTGTCAGAACTAGAACAGGTACTTCAAATGAATGTCTCTACAATTCTTTTCTCTCTCAGACTGAGCCAAAGAAAGTTGAAGAAGCTCTTCAAGATGCTGATTGGGTGCAAGCAATGTAGGAAGAGTTAAATGAATTTGAAAGAAACAAAGTCTGGACCCTAGTGCCAAGACCAAAGAATAGATCTGTTGTTGGTACAAAATGGGTATTCCGAAACAAAACTGACAGTGATGGCATAATTACAAGGAATAAGCCAAGACTGGTCGTAAAAGGATATTCTCAACAGGAGGGAATTGATTATGATGAAACATTTGCACCAGTTGCTAGGTTAGAAGCCATAAGGATATTTTTGGCTTATGCTGCTCACAAAAAGTTTACTGTCTTTCAAATGGATGTGAAAAGTGCTTTTCTCAATGGAGAATTGGAGGAGGAAGTATATGTTGAACAACCTCCAGGCTATGTAGATTCCAAACATCCAGATTATGTCTACAGGCTTGATAAAGCACTTTATGGACTTAAGCAAGCTCCTAGAGCATGGTATGAGACTTTAGCTCAGTTTCTTCTGGAAAGTGGATTCAACAGAGGAACAATAGACAAAACACTATTCTACCTTAACTATGGAAAGGACTTACTTCTTGTCCAGATTTATGTTGATGATATCATCTTTGGATCTACAAATGACAGACTTTGCAAGAAGTTTGCCAAACTGATGCAGTCAAGATATCAGATGAGTATGATGGGGGAACTTAGCTACTTTCTGGGCCTTCAAGTCAAGCAGAATGAAGAAGGCACTTTCATTTGTCAATCTAAGTACACCAGAAACTTGCTGAAGAAATTTGGAATGCAAGATTGTTCAAGTGCATCCACTCCCATGGCCACTGTAACAAAACTGGATAAGGATACTGGTAAATCAGTAGATATTACTGATTACAGAGGTATGATTGGCTCTCTACTCTATCTAACTGCTAGTAGACCTGATATCATGTATGCTACCTGTCTTTGTGCAAGATTTCAAGCAGATCCAAGAGAACCTCACTTAACAGCTGTGAAAAGAATCTTTAAGTATCTTAAAGGAACAGCTGATCTGGGATTGTGGTATCCTAGAGAATCAGACTTTAAACTAATAGGTTACTCAGATGCAGATTTTGCAGGCTGCAAAATTGACAGGAAAAGCACAAGTGGAAGCTGCCACTTTCTTGGAGGCAGATTGGTTTCTTGGTTCAGCAAGAAACAAAAGTCAATTTCCACATCAACTGCAGAAGCAGAGTATATTGCTGCAGGAAGCTGTTGTGCACAGATTCTTTGGATGAAGAATCAATTACTGGATTATGGGTTAACATATTTCAAAATCCCTATTTACTGTGATAATCAAAGTGTTATTGCTATGACAGGTAATCTAGTTCAACACTCTATGACAAAACACATCAGCATCAGGTACCACTTCATCAGGGAACATGTGGATGAAGGTACAGTGGAATTGCATTTTGTTCCTACAGATCAACAACTAGCAGATATCTTCACAAAACCACTGTGTGAAGCTACTTTTACAAGATTGGTAAATGAACTTGGAATGGTTTCAGGTTCTTTCTCTAAATCTGTTTAGTCTTGTTCTGTGTTATCAGACTTTATGCTCAGTATTTACAGAATTAATCTCATTGTGTATTCTGTGCTTAATTGATAAATGTTTTTAAGTACTGACTGTTGTCCGATATATATTTCTCAACTCTGATAAGTGATATGTCTGTTTAAGTAATTATTCAATCCTATGAGGATAACTGTGCTAGATACTGACCTAGTAGTCTTCAATAAACAAATGATTCCATGTAAGAAGTAATTATTTCAGTGGAAATCTTATGACACTAGCAAATTCTGATAATTGAGCTTAGTTGAGTTTACTTTGTATATCTTATTACTAAGTCACAAATTAGAATAATGCTACTCATCTGTTAAGTTCTGATACTAGTAAAACTGCTGAATGTACTAAGTGCTGATAAACCTCACTTATCAAAAGAAAAAGCAAAAAGATCAAAGAATAACATCAGGTACTCCTTTGAGATCTAGAGTAAAAATGTGGAAGGGACGACCCAAGTGCATTGCTGGTATTAAGTAAATATGCATTAGAAAAGCAAATTATTTTCTTGGTGACTTTTCACACTCTATGATTACTGGAGAAATACACTGATAAAAGCATAAATTCTGATACGCATTCGTGACTCACTTACACTGAGAAGCCACTGTAACATAGAATTTGAAAAGATGCATAAAATTAGCACAAAACAGTTGAGGTGGACTCATGCATGACCTCATTCATCAGTAGGTTTCAGGATAATGACAGCTTTTTAGCAAAATTTTAATTATGCCTTATTTCTAAGATGTACTGAAGTGAATCAGACTTTACTCTTTGTCTGTTATTTAGCTTAATACACACACTAATCACTCCATATGAATGATGAAAATTACTGTGGTGGTCTATGTTATTTTAGATAAACAGTCACTGTGTCACTTTGCACAAATTCTGAGGACAAGTTCTAGTTACACGTTCTGATGATTAAGTTCTGAAGTCTATAACTCAGAACTTGTATGAGGATTTACTAAGATGGGCATTCCTTTTTCGAGTTAAGAAATTATGTTCTGATGACTGTTAAGTTCTGGTATAGGTCTAAGTTCTGATTTCTCAGTCTAATCCTTTACTTGGCTTATCTGTGAATAAAATTTGGTAACAGTCTCAGTTCGAACTAGAATATGTTGAAGTGGAAGATTAATAGTCACTATGATTAGGACTAATGGTATTCGTACTTGAACAGTCCACTGTTACTTGTTTCTTGTGCGTTTTAAACCATGTTAACTCTATCCAATGAATGTTATTCTTTTTCAACGTCTAGGGATACGAGGTAGAATTAATTCTACCTGTCAGCATTTAATTTCTTTGCGTCTTCTGGCATTCTCTTGCCTATATAAGCAACCACTTCACATCAGCCTTCCCATCACACTTTTATCACAAACTCACTCTCATTTTTCACTTATCATCACAAATGGCTGTATTTGGCTGGTTCTACAATTATGGTGATGAGACTGTGCATGTCTTTTTGAATGGAATTCCAACTCCATACCCTATCTCCAACATTCCTCACAATCTCTGGATTCAATTTCCAGAGGTTATCAAACGTGATCTGGTGGTCGTTCGAAGAGAACTTCATCTTCATAATCTTCGCCAGCAAGAGCGAATCATCCGACTCGCTATTCTGTTTGTCGAGAGTAGGAAGAAGAAGATGACTTAATCTCGTCTTCTTCCTGTTTTTCTTCATCATCAGCTTTGTCAGGCTTCTTAGCTAGGACTAAGGCTGTTGATGTTAGGTTTAGAAGCTTAGGGAAAATCTTGTATAAGTATTGATGTAATTTCCATTTCATGAATGTATTATCTTGATATATTAATGAAAGTTATTTTTACTTCAAGATTTTGTCTCCGAGATATTTTATCTTGTGTTGATAAATCCTGATTGATATTCTGATGACCATATAAATTTTGTTTTATATTAAGTTCTGATTCGTTTTCAGCACTTACTTATCTAATTTATCTTGGTCATTTTCATGTGATTTATTTTCTGAATATTAATGATGCAGTGAAAAATAATTCAATCAGTGATAACGGTTTAAATTTTGAATTAAAATTGTTTCTCTTGATAGTTTTTCCTTGAAACTAGGCAAATGGGTAAGTAATGATTCCTGTTTTCTCGAGCCCAGTAACTATCCGTTATTACTGCATGTCTGACAGGTGTCCAACGGTAACATTTTTGTTCAGAGTATAAGTACAACAGAGAGAGGATTTCTTTAATCTTTTATTTCCTTCGTATTTTTTTTTCTCTTTACTTACTTTTACTCTCTTTCTTCTCACGTTGGTTTTTCATACAGCCATCTTATCAAACACCTAACAGGCACTTTTGAATCTCAATTTTTCACATGGCACCTAAGGATTTAATCATTGATGGAGCTAAGTTTGTTCCAAACAACTACGCTGCAATTCTTGATCATGCTGAAGCTCCATCTGAATTGCATTTTGTGCAAGATCTTCTTGCACACAGTGAGATTGGGTATGCATTAACTCAGCCTGAAGTCTTTTCAAGTCAACAAGTTCTGACATTTTGGCGGACTGGGCACTTTGATGATGGTGGTAAACATGGCACTCCCAGTATTGTTTCTGAAGTGGGTGATTCATCTTATGCAGTCACTCCTGGTATAATACGCAAAGCTCTACATCTCCCAGACAATTGTACTTTTTCAACTCCAGAGGAATCAGCACTTCAGGAGTTAATGGCTGATTTGGGATATGAAAAGAGTTTGGCAAAGCTTGGGCAGTTAAAAAGGGCTAATATCAGAAGAGAATGGAGTTTCTTCTTTGACTGCATCACCAAAGCTTTTGGGAACAAATGTTCGAATTTTGATGCTATCCCAATTCTGAGTCAGCACATAGGGTATGCTATTATCCATCAAACTCATTTTGATTTTGCAACTGGAATAATTGGTTCTATTGGGGATAGGATGGCAGAGGATAGAAATATTGTCTATTTTGCTAGATTCTGTCAACTTCTATATACTTTTTGTACTGATGAACCTCAATTAGTCAGTTCCTCAACCCCACCTTTTAGAGTTGCAAAATGATACTTTCATGATCTGATAAATGCTGATACAAAGAAAACAGTGGTTAGACCATTACAGATTCCTCCGTCTGTAAAACAGATCCTAGTAAATGCTGATCCTGATACTTATAGATCTGTTTACTCTGATGTCCAACCAACCACAAACACCCAAAAACCATCATCCTCAGCACCTACCAGTCATACTACTCAACCTACCCTCAGGACTTATCTCAAATCCTATCTCTCTACTTCACAGACTGTTCAACCCTCATCCTCCAAGCCAAAGAGGACAAAAACTATTCCTCAAACACCTCAAAAGAGGAGGAGGACTGTACTAAGAGATGAATCTGATACTGAGGAACAGGTTCCTTCTTCAGAACCTGTTGTAGGTGAAGCTGAGAAAGTGACTTCTCAGAAGGATTCTGGAATTGGAGGATCTAGGCTTCTCAAACGGCTTAGAAGAATGACAGTTCTTGAAACTCCCAAGGAATCCAAATCAACAACGAGATACAAGAAACAGAGGGCAAAAAGGCCAGTTTCAGATGATAAAGAGGAAGCAGCTAAGGAAGGGGATCAGGAATCTCTGATCTCACAAGACAAGGAATTTGCTCCAGTCACTTCTTCTCCATCAACTCCATCTCAGGAAGCTGTTTCTGAAAAGGCTAACACACCCTCTGTGTCTTCTGTTGATCCAGGCACAAGTGCTGATATTGATGTTCAAAACTTGGGTGTGCCTGCAGTAATTCTCTTAGAAGCTCCAACAATAAATATTCCTTCCACAACACCTGTTACTGATGCTGTTCAAACTCCAGAGTTATCAACAACACCTTCTCTGCATCAAGATGCTGATGATCAGAATTTAGGTGAACATCAGGATATGGCTGTTGATCAGAACTTAGAACAAGATCAGTAATTAGAGGATGCTGAAGCCTCCATTGCTACTCACACTGTTGTCTTATCAGAAGATACTGATTCTTTAAGTTCTGATGCTGCACATGCTGGAGATACTGGTGATGCTGCTTCAACTGCTCATATTGTAGATACTGATGCAGCAGGTCCTTCCGGACATACTCCTCAACAGACTCTTCCTAAGTCTGAATTGGTTAAGCAGTTTATTACCGGGGAAGCACCAGTACCTTGGAGTGAAACTCCTGCAGGTCTGGAGTGGACTAAGGAATGGAACTCAGTTTCATGTGTTCCAACTGAAAAACATCTTGCTGAGCACTTGACTAAAGCTGATGCAATCTTAAATTCTGATGATTTTAAAACCCAGCTTAGGGTCACTGCATTGAGTACTAAACATCTACAAGGTCATCATTCAACTACTCATCCAGAGCTACACAAGATTCAGGAGAACTTTATCAAACAAGAACAAGTTTGGAAAATTGATAAGAAAAAGTTCTTCCAACCTACCATTGACAGGATTGCTTATATTGAGAAGACTCAAGATCATCAACAAGCTCAGATTGATGAAATTCTGATAAATTAAGCTTCTCAGCAATCGCAACTTACTGAAATCCAATCCTCAGTGGAATTACTTATCTCTCTTTTACTACCTGCTGATGCCAAAAAGGGGGAGAAGGTAATTAAGTCCAAATGCAAAACTAACAAGACACTGCAAGGAAAGGATGATGGAAATGATGACCAAGGATACTCTGGAATGGGTAGCGGTCATAGTCAAGGTAGAAGGTTAACATCAAGACAAGCTAGTCACAAGACAAGTTCTGAGACTGGGAAAAGAATAAGTTCTGCTGCTGGTAAAAAGTTAAGTTCTGATGAACTTTTAGATCTTGATGAGGAAATGTCAAGACGGTTATTTCTTCAAGAAAATCCAGGAATGGACTTGGAAAGTTTAAAGGAAGAAGAAGCCAGACTTAAATCAGAGAAAGTCACATCTAAATCTGAAGCTTCTGGTAAAAAGTCACTTCCAAAACTCAAAGGCATTGTGATCAAAGAAAGGACACATACTGAAGCAACATTGGCTAGATCACAACCACAGATAGATCCAAGATCCAAGGGTAAAGAAAAGGTTGGTGAACCTATCAAGGTTTATGTACCTCCTGAGGAAGAAGAAATTACTGATGTAAAGGATGATCTTGCTCTGACTTCAAGAAAAGTTCTTAAAACAACCTCTGACATGGCTCAAGTTGTTCAGAGTCAAGAAATTGTAAGTTCTGATATTCAGAAGAAGCAAGTAACCTCTGACATAGCTCAAGTTAACTTGATATCAGAAAATAGATCAAAGACACTTCTACCAGGATTCACTAAAGCAAAACAGACTCAATCTTTGAAGACTACTGCAAGTGGTTTTGAAGCAAGAGTAGTCACTGGAAAGGAAGCAAGAGATAAAACTAGATTGGGAAGTGCTGATGAAAGAAGAGTACACAACGCTACCAATGATCCAACTTCCTTGAGTGAACCGGGTATTGGAGCAACTCCTGAGAGATTGAATCAACTGGAATCTGTACAGATGGTTTACCATACCTACTTGAAAGAATACATCTTGTTGTACTTTATGATAGATGGTAGGGTTTATCATATAAGACAAAATGCCATTCCATTGAAGTATTTTGAAGAATTGGAGCATGTACTTTTCTTACTTCAAGTGGATGACAGAATAACAGGGACTGCTGCAAACTACTTAAAAGAACAGATTCAGAGACAGAAAAGGCTTTATTCTGTTAAGTCTGACAGCATAAATGTTCCAAAGTACAAAGATCACAATGGTGATATTGTTGATATGAAGCCTAATACTGCACAGATCAGAACATATCTTGGTATTAAGGGACTTGAATTCAATCTGGAGTCTGACAAAGCTTATGTCATAAGACTAGATCAGGAGTTGAGAAAAGCAAAGATCAATGATCTCAGAGCTGCAATCTTTCAAACTGGTGAAGGTACTGCAGATCTTAAAGATGTCAAAAGGAGAATGATTGATGAACTCAGATATGCTGAGAAATGTTTGTTGAAGAACTATCTCAGAACAACTCCTGACATCAGAGAGATCAGAAAATAATGAAGCCAAGTCGAAGATCTACAACTGCTTAAATTATGATATTTATACAGACTGAAGTTGTTATCAGAAGTTGAATATTGGTAAAGCTTTAAGGACTGTAAGTTGTAGTTATCTAGTCTAATTCTCATGCATTTGTACTTAATGTTTTTGATATCATCAAATATCTGTTAAACTTGTATATTATGCTAATTTACAAGTTGGGGGAGATTGTTAGATATATTTGATAATGTCATGGATAATATGTTTTATGTTTAGCTTTCAGATCTTACTTGAATAGGATAAATCAGTACTTAACTGTTGATCAGTACTTATACTGGAAGTCAGGACTTAAGGATATCGGTACTTATGTTATCAGTAGATAATCATCAGAAGATAGATATCAGAACTTAAGTGCTGAAGGACGATCAGATAAGGACAGTAGCTGATTAAAGGAAAGAAGATCAAGATAAACATAAGAAGAGATATGCATGAAGAAGGAATTTCGTGAAGAATGGAATACTTGGAAGAAAAGATATCTGATTGATATATTTTAGGAAGCAGAATTATATTCCATATCAATTAGCGATTATCTTGTAACTGTGTAGTATATAAACACAGACATAGGGTTTACACTATAAGTGTTATCATTATCCGAGAAGATTATTCATTGTAACCCTAGCAGCTCTCGTGATATTGTTCATCACTGAGAGGTAACAGTTCCATACTGTAACAGAGTTTATTGTTTCAATAAAGTTTGTTTTCTGTTACTTAAGTTCTTAAAGTTCGATTTGAGTGTACTATACACTGTATTCACCCCCTCTACAATGTGTGTGTGACCTAACATTCCTCTTTCCATTCAAACTTGTGATTCTTTATTCTCAGCTTGGTGGCGATCTTAGAGAAATCCTTCACAAATCTCCTGTAGTATCCATCCAATCCTAGAAAACTTCTTACTTCCGTAGGAGTCTTTGGTATTTCCCAACTCATTACTGCTTCAATCTTTGCAGGATCCACTCTAATTCCTTCACATCCGATTATATGTCCCAAAAATTGAACTTCTCGCAACCAAAACTCGCACTTTGAGAAATTAGCATACAACTTTTCTTGTCTAATAATTTCCAATGCTATCCATAAGTATTGCTCATGCTCCTCTTCTGACTTTGAATATATCAGAATGTCATCGATGAATACCACGATGAAGTTTTCCAAATATTTCTTGAATTTCTATTCATTAGATCCATGAAAGCTACAGGGGCGTTCGTTAACTCAAATGGCATTACTAAAAACTCATAATGTTCGTATTTTATCCTGAATGTCATTTTCGGGATATCCTCTTGTTTAATCTTCAACTGATGGTATCCTGACCTTAAATCAATCTTGGAGAAACACTTAGCACCTTTTAATTGGTCGAACAGATAATCTATCCTTGGTAATGGATATCTGTTCTTAATCGTCAACTTGTACAGCTCCCGATAATCTATACAGAGTCTCATGCTTCCGTCCTTCTTCTTTACGAACAGGACCGGCGCTCCCCATGGCGACGTACTTGGCCTTATGACTCCTTTTTCTAAAATTTCTTGTAACTGACTCGCTAACTTCTTCATCTCTGCTGGTGCCATTCTGTATGGTGCCTTTGAAACAGGTTCAGCTCTTGGAGCAAGATTAATCTCAAACTCAATTTGACAGTCTGGCGGTAGTCCTGGTAGTTCTTCTGGAAACACATATGGAAACTCTTTCACCACCAGAATCCCCTCTATACTAAGAACTTCCTCTTCCGTATCCACTACATAAGTTAGGAATGCCTCACAACCCTTCCTAAGTAACTCATTAGCCTGGACAGCTGAAAGAAACATTTGTCCTTGTTTTTTGACCTTTAAACATCACCTTCTTCCCGTTCCTTTCTATTAAATAAACTCTCTTAGATCTATAATCTAGTTGAGCGTTATTCTTCCCTAACCAATCCATCCCTAAGATTATGTCAAACTCTCCTAGCTTGAAGAGAATCAAGTCAACTGGGAACTTGTGCCCGGAGATATCAATCTCACACTCTGGGTGGAATTGACTCACATGTACCTTTTCTTGGTTATCAATTACTATGTTCATTACTTCACTCATATTCTCCTTATCACAATTTAGTCTACCAGCAAAAGTTTCTGATATAAAAGATCTTGCAGCTCCGGAATCAATTAATACTTTAGCTTCAACATTGTTCATAAAAAGCTTACCTGCTACCACCTCTGAATTCTGAACAGCGTCCTTCAAATTAAAAATTCTTGCCGATGCTTGTGGAACTGGTTCTGATGGTGGAGGTAAAGCCAATACCTCAGCTGGTATAGTCGAACTGGTTATTGCTACGCTCATCGTAATTATGATTGGTCCTGCCGATTTGCACTCCCTAGCCATGTGTCCCGGCTTCCCACACACGTCACTCCCGTCTTCTGAGCTTTACATTCATTTTCCAAGTGCCCCTTCTGATTGCATCGATAACATGTCATGTTAATCTTGTTACAAATTCCCACATGCTTTTTTCCATAATGCTTGCATTCAAGTCTTGGCTGCCTTTTCTCACCTATCTGTCCTTGATTTTGCTGATAATTTCCTCTATTATCTTGTCTTTTATTCACTTCTCCTTTCTTTTGTGAATTCCATCCTTTCTGGAATTCAATTCTCTTCACATTCTTATTAGTCCGACTCCCTGATTCTGACCTTTCCCCCTGATGAAACACTTTCCTTTTCTTGTTATCTCTTTCCTTCCTAGATTGTACTCCGTTACTTTTAATCAAGGATGCTTTCTGAACTACTCCTGCATATGTATCAATCTCAAACATCAACACTCTATCTCGAATCCAATATTCGAGCCCTTGTTGGAACCTTTAAGCATTCTCTTCTTCGGTACCCACATACTTGGTCATAAACCTTGATAATTATTTAAACTTCTTCTCATATTCCAAGACTGTCATATTCCCTTGCTTCAACTCTAGGAACTTCACTTCCATTTGCTTTTGTACATACATGGGATAATACTTCTCTAAAAATAGTTCCTTAAATCTTGCCCAAGTAACTGGTTGAACCTCTTCCAAAGCCTTAGCTGAATCCCACCAATAAATTACTTCCCCGTTCAGAAAATACGTGGCATATACAGTCTTCTGATCCTCCCCTAATCAAACTAACTTAAAAGATCTCTCCATTTCTCTTATCCAAGTGTTGGCTACAACTGGATCATTGGTATCATGAAAAGCTGGATGGTTCACATTCTGAAAAGCTTTAAAAGTCACAACTGGTTGAGGTGGTACTGGTGGGTTTGGTTTATGTTGGTGTTGATCATGATTCTATGGGTTTCGAAATTGTTGTTGGAATTGTTGTTGTTGACCAATTGCATTAGTTTGTTGTTGCAGGGTTTCCAATATTCGAAGGATATTGGGGTCTGTTGTAAAAGAAGTACTGGTTTGCTTTGTCTTTTTAGGTGGCATAATTTGAGATAAAAGGTTTAACAAAACAGTTTTAAATATGGAAATTATTTCAAAGTCAAGGTGTTACTAAGTTAAGGGAATCACATGCATTCAGATTTTGATTACTAGCAATAAAGGTGATACAAAATTCTAGATATAGAAGCGAAACTAAAATGAAATTGTAGTGCATTAATCATTTGAACAAAGTTTATCTTACAATGCAACCAAATAAGGTTCGAATTTAAAGGTCAACAACATCATACTTCTGAAAGGAAATAAGGAAACTACATAGTTCAAGAGATACAACAACATAAAGGGGAGGCAACTGGAAATGAAATAGGAAATCTGGCTCTTAATTCGGCCTATCGATCATCTTCCTAAGTCTCCTCGTTATCTTCTCGAGCTATCAGGATCTATTCCCACTGCTCTCCCTGAAGTACCTTCACAATGCCCTGAAGTTCATCTGCTACCATCTGGATGGTGTACTGGCTGCTGCGGTCACGGTGTGCTGGCATCTCCCCGAGCTTAGTGTTAACAAACTGCGTTAATGACTCAAGTCTCACAATCAACTATGCCTTAGGTTCCTCCTTAAGTCGAGTATCATCCTGAAAAGCTACATCCAGTCGCTCCATAAGTCGATCGTATTTCCCTTGGAGCCTATCAAACCGAAGCCTCAAGTCAGCGTACACGGAAAAGGCAATAGTGTCGGATGGCGCCGAGGACGAGGAATAATGCATCATTTGTTGAGAAATAATATATATGATGGAAAATATTAGCGACTTACTCGAATAATATCTACTTACACTCTCGTATTTCCTATATATATGTATATATCCTATAACCTATGTGGACTGTCCAGGGACTCTAAACCTTAGCTCTGATACGAAGACCTGTCATAGCCCACAAATAAAACTAACAGAATACAAGTGATAAATATAAAGTCATTACAAATGGTTGTTAACAATAAAATCCAAGATCGCAAAGGTTCAGTGTTTGAACAGTCCAACACTACAACTATTACAACTTTACATAACTACCGGTCCTTACATAGACGCCAACTATACTACCTGAGCTCTTACATAAACCTCAGCATCTCCACTGGTAGACTTACGAGCAGTGTGCTTGAATCTAACCATACTTGCTAGCTGAAATAACATGAATAAATAGCAAGAAGTGAGCCAAACGCTCAGCAAGATATAACATAAGATAGAAATTAATATCATAGCAATTTATAATTCAAAATTGGGGTGGATGGCATCATTATTCAAGTCAAAATCAAATCATTTCTCAAAGTCATTCTATGACGCTACGGATTACAACCAGTGATCAGCCGTGAAGTAATCCCGAACCTCGCTGGGTTCTAACAAATTTTAGTTGGGATCCCTAGGCAACTTTTAAGCCTAAAATAATACGTGTTAAAGGGACTTGCATCTTAGTCCAATCCACCAATCACAAGAAAATATTCTTTTATTTGAAAAGCAATTATTTTTATAAAACTGATGCCAGGGAGAAATTACAAGGATTCTAAACAATAGAGTTTAAATTAATAAGCCAAGATTTGAAACTCTTATCATAAATGAATTAACTTCTCACTAGCCGGGTCATCGATGATGAGTAACAATGGTCTATCAACCAAGAAAGAAATATTGAAGGAATCATAACGATAATAAACAAGATAGGGATCTCAAATTTGGAGGGTAATACATGACATATATCTAGTAACATGGTTTAGGTATGATATAAAGATTAATGAAGAAGTATGAAGTTAGATTATTGATATCTCAAGGTATCAAGGGTATAAGGATATAGTATAAAATCAATAGGGGTTTTGTGATCATGGAAATTGAAATGTTGGAGCTTATAAAGGTATTTTGGTATAGTATGAACAATCAAATGATAATAATTATAGGTACTAAGTCAAGCTATGGAAAAACGTAGATAAGCGACTGATCTTTATTAGAGCATAATGAACTTAGAACAATTGCGATAATCACAGGCATGACAATCCATTTATATCAAGGTACTTGCATAAAAATATAATTGATAAGGGAGAAACACTTGCAATATATCTTAAATTTTTTAATATAAACTTGTAACATATCTCAAGAAGGTTTAAGGACACTTGCAATATATGAAGAAAGTTCTGGAATACTTGCCTTAAAGAAGGCTTATCTAGAACTCGACTTGACTTTGGCGCAACCGGGAACACTAATTGACCTTGATGGAAAAGTTCCTATCTTCACTTGATCCTACACAATAATAATAACTCGCATTATAAAAGACTCTTATAAGAATAATCGACCCTAATGGTAATGCACAATTCGACTCCAAGTAGCATTTAGCGTCTTACTTTGCATAAGCCCTCAAGTCAACACATATTACTATATATATAGCACTATAACACCTTGGAGCACATAAGGACAAATAATTACATGCAATATATTATTTAGACTTGGTACATCATTGGGTATTGAATGATCTCACTCAATTAATCTCCACAAATTGACTAGCATAGAGCAACTTTACTAGTCCCGAAACTCGAAGTGCCTAAACTTGGTAGTCTTATTTCCCTTCATCATATATATGGCCTTACACCCTACTAACCTTTATCTAATTTGAAACACTAAGGATTACTTAAGCCTCACTCATAGGGTTCACAAAACTAAGTGCTAAGTCGAAGTGTTCTCACTTGCACTCTCTTGGCGACACCTTGGGCGACTTAGGGTCTTTGACACTCTTCTACTCTAAGCCTTACTTCGAAAACTAACCCACTGGATTCTTAAGACCTAAATCTAATTTATTCACTTGGAATGACACCAAGGTCCAACCTAGGCCTACCCTCATAGTTGACACAAATCTGCTTAGTTCCTTAAAAACTGTCATGTTTTTGACTCACTTTAAACCATTGATTTTAACTCTAAACCAACATATTGAAACTTTAAAACCTTCTCTAGACTTCCTAGTATCATTAATAATCAAGGACTAATGAGGTCCTACACATTACACTACTTTATGACCTCCAATCTATAGTAAACCTAAATTGTCCCCTATTAAGGTAGATTTAATATTTTCGCTTGTGCACCTCACTAAATGGTAGGTTTTATTAATTCAATTGCACCTGGACTCAAATATATATCAAGTACCAACTCTCTGTAGCTCGGGCCTACAAAGTCCTATGAAATGCCCATTCAAAACTCACCTACAACTAGTATGCAAATCTGGAAAATGAAAGTGTCCTACTCTCAACCTTTCCACATTAACTCCCACTTTAAAATCAAAAGATCAACCTTTAACCAAGAAACCATACTTCCATAATACTCTCAACTAATTCCTCAAAAAGTGTGGAGATCATTCATACCCTAGTGCACCTTCATGCAAATAAATTACCAAAAATAATGCAAGTTTAACAATCAACAAGATTTCGACTAAACAAGGGAGACTGCTCCTTATAAATTCGACATTTAACATTTACCCAATAATAATAATCATGCATACTATCTTACCTTAACTATGTTTAGCAAAACAACATGATCACAACTTCCAATATGCACAACAAATTTGAAATTCGAGGATTTAAACAAAACATGCATGCTTTCGAATGAACTAGTAAAGTATCATAATTTTTCATCAAAAACTCATTAGAAAACTAACATGCAAGGCTATAAATAGCTATAACAAGAATGATCACTAACATGCAAAGAGTTTTTATCAAGTTTCTTTAGCAAAAATATATGTTACTAGCACATAAGTGATGTATCTCATGGAGAAGCCTTAGATTCACAAGAATCAAGAGTTTTCTCTTTGAGTTTAAACAAAAACATCACATGCAACCATAAATCATCAACTTTTAAACATAAGAATCTTTGTGAAGTATATAAAATAGGTATAGGTAGTGTAATTACACTAAAAGAAGGTGGGAGATTGAATGAAAAATGGAGGGGAATGGGGGATGGGAGCTTCGGCCGAGAGAAGAGAAGATGAGGAGGGAGAAGAGAGAAAAATGAGTGGAGTGAAGTGTGGTGTCTTGGAGTGTGATTTTGGGTTTGATCATTATATTATATCTTTACCAACATGCAAAATATGAGTGGGTTATGCATTTACCAAATTCTCCATCTATTTTTGAAAGCAAAGTTTGTATGCAAGGTTATCTTGGTAATTTGGCTAGTGTAGTATTTAGTGGGGTTAAAAATTCCCATTGTGCCCTTGGCTTTGAATTTGGGGTATAATGCATGCATGGGTAGTGAGGTAATTTGCTAATTAATAATCAAATTAGTTACAAAGAATAAATGTTAGGAATATGTTGTGAACTTGATGATAAATTATACAAAACACCTTAGTAGATTTAACTTGATGAATTTTGTAGCACTCGACGGATGATCAAATATAGTCCTGACGGATGATTCAATATAGTCCCGATGGATGATGATTTGATATCCATCGAGTGAGTAGCTTATGTAATAATAAGTATTGTAGCACATTTCTGCAAACAATTTTGTGTAGATTCTGTAGGAGCATATGAGTCATGTTGACTACTAGTAGATATGCAGAATAGGTTGATTAATTATAAATATGAGATGTCTTGTAATTATGCATAAATGAAATGGAGTCAAGTATCAAATAGCTACCCGACGGATGATCAACAAAGCTATTCGACAGATGATCAACAAAGCCACCCGACGGATAACAAACATGTGCCCGACGGATGATAAATTCAAATTTCTGTTGAAAGTGACAACACAATCACATGCATCGAGTATTCGCAAAAGGAATGAGGCAGCCTGTTTAGCAGGAAATTGAGAACAAAGAAGCATTACCATTTCCATGCAAGTTGTAAAGATTTTCAAAGATACTGCAATATAGTAATGAAGCAGCATGGATAGACTTGATAGGTTTTATTTTATTATCCTGTCTTATTACCATGTGAACTTGGTGATATATAAACCAAATTTAGCTAGTAGAACAAACAACTAAACAAACACATTTAGGAGAGAAATAAAAAAAGCTGTATTTGTCAATAATGTCTCTGTAGTTTGTTTGTTCGACTTGTAAAGCAGTTGTGAGTCAGTTTGAGCTTCACAGAGTTCTCAGATCGATATATATATATATATATGTATGTATATGTATATATATCTGGTGGATACATTCAAATCCACCAGAAAGTTTTAAAGACTTGTGTTTTTATTACTTGTGTTTGATTTATTTAATCCTTTCATTCCGCACTTTACAAACCAAAGCACATATATATATCTGTCGAGTTACAACTGTTTTAAAATCTTGAAAAAGAAGCCAGAATTACATTCAACCCCCCTTTGTAATTCTTGTTGTATTGTTAGGGAATAACAATTGGTATATGAGCAAGCTCTTGAAGTACAAAGAGTGTAATGATCACAATAAACAGCAAGATGAACAAGAAGGATGTTGGAGTTAAAATTCCTTTTCTGGACAAAGACAATTATCACCACTGGAAGGTGAAAATGCATCTACATCTTCTTTCTCAAGATGAGGCCTATGTGGATTGCATAGAGAGAGGTCCTCATGTACCAATGAGAGCTGCAACATGCAATAAACCATATGTTCCAAAACCAAGGCATGAATGGTCAGATCCTGATATTGAGCAAGTCTGGAAAGACAAGAAGGCCATGAATATATTATTCAATGGAGTTGATGGTGATATGTTTGATAACATCATTAACTGCAAAACAACCAAGGAGGTTTGGGACACTATCCAGATTATTTGTGATGGTACTGAGCAAGTAAGGGAGAATAAGATGCAGCTGCTAATTCAGCAATATGAGCATTTTCATTGTGAAGATAGTGATTCTCTCATTGATATTTTTAGTAGGTTTCAAAAACTACTAAATGCGCTGAAGTTGCATGGAAGAGTCTATTAAACAAAAAACTCTAACCTCAAGTTCCTTAGATCTCTTCCAAAGGAGTGGAAACCAATGACAATCTCATTGAGAAATTCTCAGGATTACAAGGAGTTCACCTTGGAGAGACTATATGGCATCCTGAAAACTTATGAGCTTGAAATAGAGCAAGATGAGAGGATGGAGAAAGGAAGGAAGAAAAGAGGGTCCATAGCACTGGTTGCTGAGTTAGAGAAAGAGAAAGAGATGAAGGTAAAAGCTGTTGAGTCTACATCAAAGGTCTGTGAAAGCAAGGGCAAATGGATGGCAGCTAAAAATGAAGATCATTTGAGCCAAGATGACATGGATGATATTGATGAGCATTTAGCATTCCTTTCCAGAAGATTTTCCAAGCTCAAGTTCAAAAAGAACTTTGGAGCAGCCAAGCCAAGTAGAAACATGGTGGATAAATCCAAATTCAAATGTTTCAAATGTGGCTTGGCAGGGCATTTTGCCAGTGAGTGTAGAAAGTCAGATTCTAGCAAACAGAAGTTTGAGCCTGTTGATTACAAACATAGATATTTTGAGTTGCTCAAGCAAAAGGAAAGGGCTTTCATTACACAGGAAAATGACTGCGCAGCTGATGGATTGGATGAAGATGAAGATGTAAGCTATGTCAATCTAGCCTTGATGGCCAAGTCTGGTGAAACAGAAACAAGTTCTTTAAGTAATCAGGTAATCACCACTAACCTAGCATATTTATCTAAGCTGAGTATAATGATGCAATCAATGATATGTCTACAGAATTATATCACTTGCGTGTTACACTTAAGTCCCTCACTAAGGAAAATGCTAAAATTAAAGAAAACAATTTATTTTTAAGTGAGAGGAACAGTGTGCTAGAGTCTCAGTTTATTGAATTTGAAAAATTGAGAATTGAGTGTAAAATTGCTAAGGATGAATTAACTTAGTCCTTGAAGAAAGAAGAGATTTTAAAGAAGCAACTTGAACGAGAACAGGAAGTGATTAAAGCATGGAAAGCATCCAGAGATGTCCATGCCCAAATCACTAAAGTTTAAGGTATCGAGTCCTTTTGTGATGCAGCATGGAAAAAGAGTAAGGAGAAGCTGGAATCCAATTTGGTTGAAGGATTGTTGAAAGATGAGAATCATCCATCGGATAACCAAAAGGATTATCCGTCGAGTGACAAAGAGCCACATCCGTCGGCTGTGAGTAAACATGTAAGCAAAGCCAAGCTTTCCAAACTGAATGAGAAATATGGATCAGTTTCCAAAAACTTTATTTCAGGAGAATCAAGTCAAGTGAAGAAGGAGAAGAAAGTTAATGTTGGTCATCTGTCCATCAAGCAATTGAATGACAGATTAGAAAAGATTGCGGTTAAAACAGAAACTAAAAAGAAAAACAATAGAAATAGGAAAGTTGGAATTAACAAGCATAACAACTACACACCTGATAAATATGCACCAAGAAAAATATGTGTTAAATGTGGTAGTGTTAATCACCTGTCAATTAATTGCAAACTTGTCATGCCTACTCCTATGTCCTTGCCTCCCATTTTTCCCAATATGACTGCCATGCCTATGAATGCTATGTCTACCCAGAATATGAATGCACAATTTTCTAATATGCCATTTGCACCTAATCCTTATTATGCTGCATTTAGTATGCCTCAAATGCCATTTAACATACCTTACTGGAATAACATGTTTGCAAACAACATGCCTTTTCTTAGTTAATCAAAATATGCATGATAATTATGTTTTAATGACTGGTTTTAAAGGTTCAACTCAAATGACTAAGGATGAATCAAAAATTCCCAAGTCAAATGAGATCAAACCTAAGAAACCAAAGAAAAAAGCTAACAAGGCAGGACCCAAGGAAACTTGGGTACCAAAATCAACTTGATTTGGTTTTGATGTGTGCAGGGAAACTAAAAGAATCTTTGGTACCTGGATAGTGGTTGTTCAAGGCACATGACTGGAGATTCTACCCTGCTTACAGAGTTCAAGGAAAGAGCTGGCCCAAGTATTACTTTTGGAGATGACATCAAAGGTTATACAGTGGGATATGGCTTGATTTCAAAAGACAAAGTCATCATTGAAGAAGTTACCCTAGTGGATGGTCTCAAGCACAATTTGTTGAGTATCAGCCAGCTTTGTGATAAGGGCAATTCAGTAACCTTTAATTCAGAAGCCTGTGTTGTGACAAACAAAAGAAGAAACAAAGTGGTCCTCACTAGCGTGAGAAAAGGAAATATTTATCTAGCTGACTTCAACTCATCTAATGCAGAATCTGTCACTTGTCTTCTCAGCAAAGCAAGTCAAGATGAAACTTATCTATGGCACAAGAAGCTATCCCATCTAAACTTCAAGACCATGAATGAGCTTGTCAAGAAAGAACTGGTTAGAGGCATTCCTCAAGTGGAGTTTTCTAAGGATGGATTGTGTGATGCCTTCCAGAAAGGAAAGCAGATCAAAGCACCATTCAGAAAGAAGCTTGATTCAACAATTGAAAAACCTTTGTAATTGCTACCCATGGATTTATTTGGACCAGTCAATGTATTGTCTATTTCAAGGAAAAGATTTTTCCTAGTAATTGTTGATGATTTCTCAAAGTTCTCTTGGATATATTTCCTAAAGTCTGAAGATGAGGCTAGTGAAATCATCATCAATCACATAAGGCAAGTCAACAATCATCATGATTTTAAAGTAAGGAGAATCAGGAGTGACAATAGAACTGAGTTTAAGAATTCTGAGATGAGATTATTTTGTGAAGAGAATGAGATAATGCATGAGTTCTCTGCAGCAAGAACTCCACAACAAAATGGGGTACTGGAAAGAAAGAACGGATCTCTTATTGAAGCTACAAAGACAATGCTTGAAGAATCAAAGTTACTAATATATTTTTGGGCTGAAGCTGTGAATACTTCCTGCTACACTCTGAATATTTCTTTGATTAATCAAGCAAAATGTATGACACCCTACCAATTATTTAAGAACAAGAAACCAACTCTAAATTTTCTTCATGTCTTTGGCTGCAAATGTTTTATCTTGAGAAATCAAACTGGTCAACATGGGAAGTTTGATGCTAAAGCAGATGAAGGAATTTTTGTTGGATATGCTGTAGGAAAGGCATATAGGGTCTACAATATAACGGCTCGTGTATTTTTGTATTATTTAAATACGTAATTATGGAATTATTAAATAAATAAAATAAGTGTATAGCTTCTGTCAGCTTGATGTTATTTTATTATTATCTACGTGTGATTTATGGTGTACCAGTTTGTTCGCGTAATTAATTATGGAATTGTATTGAATTGTTTTCACTTTTAAAAGTGGATTTAATGCAAATTTATTTGCATAAATATCTGAATTGTCTCTAAAAATATTTTTATGCTTTTATAATTACAATATTTATTTTTGAGATTTTATAAAATTTAGAAATCAATATTTCATCAATTATTTAGCCCTATACAATTTTCTGATTGCATTTAACTGTAAAATCTGTATTTAATTCCTGAATTCTTCAAAAATTATGAAACTCATATTTATTTAAGTTGGGAATATTCCGGGAATTTTAAATTTATTTTGGGGATTTTTAAGATTAATTTCACCCGCGTGTTGTTTCGTTTTATTGATAAAAGCGGGTATAAGTGGTATTTCAAAAATTATGTTAAAATTATGAAAATTAGGTTTTTATTTACTTCGGGATATTTATAATATTATAAGATTATTTTCGTAATTTTCTGAATTTATTTTAAGTACAGCTCTGTTCGTTAGTTGTGAAATGCGGGTACAAACTGCGTTTTGAAAAATATTTTAAAATTTCGAAATTTATGTTTTTGTAACCTTCGGAATATTTATGACATTTTAAAACTATTTTTGTAATTTTCAAAGGCTGTTTTATTCATATTTTGTTCCGTTAATTTCAAATTTCGGGGCAAAATAGACCTTTAAATCTTCGTAATTATCCCAAATGCAACGTGTCAGTTTTATAGACTATATATTGCCACGTGCTTCTTGCTGGAATTTTAAAGAAAATAAATAAAACAAATCCACAGCCCTTTCCTCTGTATCTCTCTCGATCATATATGTCTCTCCCTCTCGTTCCCTCAATCTCTTCTCAGTTTTTCTCTCGATTGTTCATATCTATATCATCTTCCTTCTTTCACTCCTCTGTTTCCGTTTTTCTTTCCCGGTTTACCCGCTTCTCCGGTAAGTTCCTGCCACTGTCCAGTTCCGGTTAACTGCTTCGATTTCTGTTTTTCTTGGATTGCATATGTGTATATACGCGGGTAATATATGTATATTTGTATGTGCAGTTCGATTTGTGGGGTTCCGTGCCGCCTTGATGCCGCCTGTTTTTCTGGAGAGGTTTCATTGGTGCGGTGGTGATTGTGGTGTGTGTTGCTGTATGTGTAAGCGTGTGTGTGTGTATGATTGTATGTGCAGTGATGCTTGGTTCTGTGTCGTGGCTGTTTTCCGGCCACCTGGGTCTATGTTGTTTTCCGATTGTGCAATTATTAATCGTTTTATATATTTTATTTTATGCAGAAAATTGATTTGAGTGATTTCTTGAAATGAATAAATTATTCGTGCGGGAAAATGGTTTTAATAATCGGTAGGATTCGCGTCGGAAACCCGAAATAAACGGGTACCCGCGGATTTTACCGCCGTCCGCGATGAATTTCGACGAGCGGACGGTGGACGGTGATGACGTTGTTCTGAGTCCTACAAATTAATAAATAAATACGAGTATAAATATAAGATGTAATAATAATAATAATTGGTTGGTTAAATCGGTGTTTGGGATTTGTGAAATGGACTTTGGTTGTATTGGTGGAATGAATTTTGGATGTTGGTTGTTGTGAATTGTTGTGGTGAAGTGACATCAAATTGTTCGACGGGTTAGTCCGATAAATAAAGGAGGTGCTGCCCAATTTCTGAGATATTGAACTACGGAATTACGGGAACGTATCCAGAAATTATCGGTCTGTCGAACGAGTATAAATAAACATATATATGTTGTATACGAAATTTGATTGTATTTGGTGGTGAACTGTTTTGTCAAAAGTAATAACCTTAATTTTATAAAATAAAAAGTAAATGTATTTTTCCAAAAATGAACACCGAACCGATTTCCGAGAGTGTGAACCCTAATTGTTGTGTATGTTATTATAATATGAATAACTACGAGTCGGGTTATGGTATCGTATGGGTAGGTTGTTAGCGAGGATATGTCAAGCATACCTAGACGTCTAACGTAGGGTATTTCGGCTCTGTAGGTTCTAGTTGAAGGACTCCAAAAGTGAAGTCAAACTAAAAATAACCTAGTGATCACTCGAAAAGCATAGCGAGGTTCCAAGCGAAGGACCTGAACGTTGAAGTCGGATCCAGGATAGTCTGATAGTAAGGCGATAAAGCCGAGTGTCCAAGTTAGTCCAAGGTCGATCAGTAATAGTGGTAAAGCTCTGCAAGGCAAGTACCCCTGACCATTCTTTTATGGTTCAGTATATGTGAATAGCTAATATTTTAATCTCATAATAGAACATAAATGCTTTAAGTTACGTATCCCCTGTAGTTATAAATCACTGTTTTCAAATTATTTTGGGGGAAAAGTAACTTCTAAAAACACCTATCTCTAAACGTGATTTAAATGAAAAGAGTTTTGAATAGTGTGCTGTGATAGAAAGGTTTTTAAAAAGAGATAGGTGACAGTGATTTCGGAAACTGGATAAAGGGACTGTTTTAATCCACCCATGTCGTGGAATTTTGGATAGAGGCAAAAGGGAATTCAGTTGATCTATTGGGGTTGCGTAAGAGGCCCGTTATTCGGTAACGACCCAGCATGTGGTTGCGTAAGTGGCTAATTGGGTTGCACATTCTGTTTAACCGATTAGTCCAGTGTGGGGGAAAGACCTAGCTAGTCTTTTCCCAAGTTCCGAAACACATTCTTATTCTGGATGGCCGCTAGTCGCTGTCCGGTGAGGATAGACTGTTCAGCTATCTTCACCCGTTAAACGTCCAATAGATTTGATTGATTCAGTTTTGATATTGATTAATAATTTAACTAATTGAGACCAATGATGTGAAAATGAAATAGCATGCTAAGCTTTGATTCTGGTAATTATACACAGCACACGACTGATATTGTTGTTTTTCAGAGCATGCTAGTTTTGGAATATCCAGTTTATGAATGTTTTACATGTTTTGCAAGCGAGCTATAATCTCTGTTCCTATAACTGCTTTACTTTAAACTGTTTTACTTGTTATTCATATAGTGGTGCTGCTGAGCAAGCAATTGCTCACCCTTGCAGAATATTTTATATGTATTGCAGATGCCTAAGAGATTCTCGCGCGGTAGTCAGGGTAGAGTTCCAGCTCCTTTCGTGTCAGGTTCCTCTGAGGTAGTGAGTTATGTTTAGACCAGATGAGGTCTGTTGAGTTGCTGTATTAAATTAGTGGTCAGGATTGTGTAAGGTAATTTGGGTTGTGTTAGTTGAGTAACTTAAGTCATACTTAAACCTGGAAAAGGTCTTGGTAAAGGGGTCGTAGTTATGTATTATTAATGAGTTGGACTGAATTATGATTGTTATTATTTTTGTTGGTGACGTCAACTCCTGACCCCGGGGTTGAGGCCGTCATAGTTGGTATCAGAGCCACATGTTTGAGTCCCTGATTTAGGTTATGGGTAGAGTAAAAAGAGTGAAGAAAGGTTCGTAGATAGATGTGAGTCAGCAACTCAACTAGAGGAGCAAGTCTATGGGTTTAGTCAAGGGTTTTGAAAATGTAAACCTGACGTTTGTTGAGGATTGACTGGAACTGCCCTAGTTTAGAGTACGTCTCCTTCGTATATGTTTTATTAGTAATGTTCGATAGAGATTTCTAGTTTCCCTCTCGAGAATTCGAGTCTGATTGCGAGGATTCAGCGTTGAGCGGGCCCTTGTTGTGTCAGTTGAGAATACGCCAACGTTATTTCTAAATATCGCCTTTTCTATGTCAAGGAATGTTATTGGCCCGATGGTGTGACCTAGGTGAGTTCGGATAGTACGATAATAGTCAGTGGCCACTATGACGGCCAAGTTTTATAGTGATAGTGGATCAAATCGGGAGGTGATATCTTTGAACTCTTTTATTTCTTCCTTGAAATGTATTTTATCTCCAGAGTAATTGTTTCTTATTCCATAAGTTGTTTATCTTTCCTGTGAGAAAATTATGAACCCGAAGTAAGCTACTTAGGGTTCTGTTGATCTCATTACAAATCAGATTCTTTCTTTTCAATTTGTGAATTTCTTATCTGAACATTGTTTCTTCTCTCAGAAATTCAATTGGTTGATTGGGGCAAACAATACATATGAGTTGACCATTTGTCTGTATGGAAAAAAGGGTCTGGTGGGATGCCACCAAATTATGTGCTGTGACCGTATGGTACTAAGAGTGGCCATCTTATGTACTTGTATGGTTGCTTCCAGTCATACCTACATCTTCCTCACTGTTTCTTCTTATTTGATTCCCTCGAGCCAGAAATTTTATTGGATTTTCTATGGTAATAAATTTCTGCGATTAGATGGTCCTCATTATTGAAAGCAAGTAAGAGCGACTGTTGAGAAGAACGAGAGTCCTATATCAGGATATTATTTAAGAATAATGTTAACCGTGGGAGTTCCGAACCTAATGATGGAATTATAGCCTCAGGAGAAGTAAATCAATAGTTGATGGGTTACTTGCGGGTGGCAAGAAATCATCCTTGGAAGAAGGGTTAACTGAAACATGAACGATTGTGGTGCCCTCCAAACCCGGGTCAGAAGTTTGGGGTCCACACACAAACCTTATTTATAACCTGCTTATAACAATAATAAAGATAATAATAATATGCAGTGACCCTACTTACCAACCACCACGAACCGCAACAGGTTAAAGTATGCACACAAGCCAAACACACTATTATATTACAAACGTTCAAATCCCAACTATTCCCAAACTCAAAACTGAGTATTAAACATTATTACAAACTTTTACAGACTTAAATTATCCCAAAAGAAGCCTACTAGCTCAGCTCAATCAACCCGAACCCCTAGCTCTCGCGCTGGACTGGGGATCCTCGGTACCAACCGGTTCCTTCTTAACTGGAAAAGAACAGTAACAATATCGCACAAATGAGCTAACTAGCTCAGCAAGTCACAATGACAAAACTGAGAATAATGATCATCAGGTGAACATGGTTATGATATCAAGTGAACAATAGATTATGATTTAGAATTGGATAATTATATTTTTATGTTAAAACCCAAGGTTAGGCTGCTGATCAGTCACGCACTAACCCCGAGCAAAGCACACAGCACTGCTCTAACTACTGGATCCAAGGCACACATTGGCCTAACTTGACCATTATATGGTCTGACCACGAATCTAGTCCACAATTTTATAAAAACAATCCAATTCTAACATAATAACAGAATAAGCAATAATAAACAATAACCAGAATCATTAACAACATTTGATGTTCCATAATGAAATGGTTTTAATCTGCATAAGGATCAAAAGAGCATTTTCAAAGTTTGGATGCTAGGTAATGAAAGAATTGGCTAACAATGAATCAATGCTTCAGGGTTTCAAGGATTTGGTCTTTCAAAGCATAAAATACAAAGGTTTGAATGTGTAAGCAATCTGGTTCAGTGTTTAATATTTAGTTTGTATGTATTTGTGGAGTAGTATCGTATATTTGAGGTTCGTGTTTGGGTATATAACAATCAATGGTCTAGAAAGAATCAGGTTACGGCTCAAGATCAATAAATGGAATCAATGTTTAGGGTTCAGTGCTTCAAAGCACTTACAATATAAAACAGGAATATCAATCATGATAATATCTCGAGAAAGTTCAGAACACTTGCTTGGTATTAGCTTACTACACTGCACTCGTTTCCAATCTCAACCATCTTACTCCTCAACTACCTGTTTCCCTTTCCTATGCCTTGCCGCTTCTCCCCACATATCATAAGCATCTATCAATATTTAACTCATAGGATTCTATTCAACACATACTTCTATCTACCCTTCGTTTCACCCAAATCCGATTAACGGATTGAAAGTTACGTAATAAACCAGTAAACATCGAATATACAGACCGACAGTCAATCAACAAGTCACATATTATAAATAAGTCTTGGGTCATAAACAGGCTTTCAGGTATTTAAAATAATTTTTAAAATATTTCTCAGAATTAAAACGGGTCGTTGGATTAATTTCGGAATAATAAACAGGGTTCGGTTGGCCAATTCTGGCTCCGAAACAATTTTATAATAATTATCGAGCCTTGGAAATAATTTAGAATAATATTTTAAAGCTCGAAACTATTTTTCGGAATTTTTAAATCATTTTTAAATAATTAAATCTAATTAAATAATTAATTAAAATCAATTAATAATTAATTAAATCAATTAATTTTCGAATTAATTGACCAATTAATCAATTAAAAATTAACTGAAATTAATTAACTAATTATTCAGATTCACTTTTGAATTAAAAATAATTTTCAGAATTAAAATAATAATTTTTGGAATTTTCAGAAATTAAAATCGAATTTTTATAATAAAAATAAATAGGAAATATGATTTTTGAATATTTTTAAAACAGGAATCCCAAATTTGCAAAGTCTGGAAACTTCAGGGACCTAACTGTTTCTTCCCCAAAAGTCCAGGGACCTGTTTGCAATTTTGCAAACTCCCGCCGTCGACTCGCCGGAGTGTGGCCGAAGAACACGATTCCGGCCACCTCAGGCCACCAAACTGTCCAGAATTAAGCTACAGGTTACCAGCAACTTATACATGCAATCAAAATTCATTAATCATCCCTGTCCTGGCCGGAAAATGGCCAAGAACATTGCCGGTTTCCGGCGAACTTCGGAAAACTTCAAAACACAACTCCCTTCGATTCACTAATCCTCTGTTAACGAGCTATATACCAATCAATTGCAAATTTCATAAGGAACACAATCCACTATAAATCAACAACTAATAACCCCTAAATCAAAAACCCCCAAATTTCAATTGAAAATATTCATACGGGTTATAAACCCTAATTTTAAAATTCGAAAATCAAACTCAAATTTGAACATATTATTGAACTCCAAATCAGACGTATAATATATCAAAATCATCAGGAAAACAAGCTCTACATCATGCAATCATCAAATTATACAAACAATCATCCGAACAAAAATTCATATTTTTAATAAAATTAATTCGAAAATAAATAAAAATATAGAAAAATAACCTTGATTTCTGCAGTAAAACGAAGCTCAGAATCTGGTAGAACACTTCAAATCCTTCGTTTTGGTTACTCAAGCTTTGAAACAGAAATCGGTAACGCCTTCGTTTTGCTATTTGATTCTTAGAACAGTTTATGAAATTAGGGGTTTTCTCTAAAAATTATAAAATTAACTATCTGCAAATGATTTTGATACGAAATAAAATACGGGAAAAGGTTATTTATAATTACGGAAAATTAGCATCCCGTTGGATCATTCCGGATATAAAACGGTACGTTTATTTATAAAAACTGATCCAAATGGTATCGGTTTTCGGGATAATTATCCAAACCAGTACAATTTGTACTGCGGTCTTGGTCTCAGCGCCTGGTTACACGTACTACGAGGTGATAATTGGGATAGTTTAATAAAAAGCTCCCGTTTATCGAAAATACGGGTTTTATTGATTTACCGAAACGAATATTGTATCGAAAATGTTGCGCCGGGACCCGCGCAGAACAAACCGTACGCCGGATCGAAAAAGTCGAAACATGGAATATGCTCGGAATATTACAATTAGGTTTGAAGGAGTTCTCGGAAGAGTTTCGGGTTCCAAAAACGTAACAACGGATGACATCGGTTGGTTCCCGTTTTTATAAAATAAATTTTAAATACTCGGAAAAAGATTTTATAAATTTCATATGATCCTTATAAATCCATAAATTAACATAAAAATAATTAGGAAGATATGACAATTATCTATATTTTATTTTGGTCATATAAAAAAAATACTCAATTAATATTATTTTTAAATATCCAAACACAGATAACACTTAACAATTAATTCACAGAATAGATACTGAACACAGATAATAATTATTTAATAGCAAAAATAATAACACGATATATCCCGGATATTACAATGATGGTGCTTAGTAAAGTCATTGTCCCTTAAGTTTGACTCGATTTATCGGCTTGTTCTATATAGTGTGTGACTAATATATTCAGCCGACTTTTGTGGTATGTTGGATAAATTTAGCTGTTGTACCTGAGTAGTGATGGGAAGTTGGTCAGTTGCTGTTATATTGAGTAACCGTGCTATGGTGTTTAGTTTCTTTGTATTTTAGATTTCCTGAACTGTTGTTGATTCAGTTACTGTTATTGTTGCTATGATTACTAGTGTTGTTAATCTAGATTTCTTTTATAAATGGACCCCGATATTAAAGACCTGGGTACTGTGATTGGGCAGCATTTTCCTGATACAGGTGCACCGTTTAAACGGTGATACCTTTTGTCAAATAATTTTGTTATGTTTTGAATAAAGTCATTTATATATTTCAGGAAAATTTCACCCAAGAAAGCTACCCAGTCTAAAGAAAGTAGTAGTGTTGCAGAGGATCCAACTATAAATGAAATTCTAGATTTGTTGCGCCAGCAGCAGCAACGACAGTTGCAGTTAATCCAACAGGTTCAGCAGCAGCAACTACTGTTGCAGCAGTAACAACAAGGAGGGAATCAAAGTGCTAGTTTCAAATCTTTTTAGAATGTTAACCCTCCTGAATTTAAAGGTGAACCTAATCTAGTAGCTGCTGGAGCATGGTTAAAAGAGATGGAGAAAGCTTTCAATCTTGTTCAAGTAAATGAGAATCTTAAGACTGATTATGCAAGCTATTTCTTGAAAAATGAAGCAAATTATTGGTGGGAGTCAACCAGGGCATTAGAAGGAGAAGGCCCTGTTCCATGGGCTAGGTTTACTGAGTTATTTTTGGAAAAGTATTTTCCTGACTGTGTGAGGAACCAAATGGAGATTGAGTTTCTAGAACTGAAGCAAGGTGACAGAAGTGTAGCTGAGTATGAGGCTAAGTTCACAGAGTTGGCTAGATTTGTACCAGATTATGTGTCCTCTGAGGCTTAGAAGGCAAGTAGATTTCAACAAGGATTGAAGCCTGAAATTCGTAGTGGAGTGGTGGCATTGCAACTCAAGACGTATCCTTCTGTAATTCAGGCCGCCTTAGTAATTGAATTTATCAGAAGTTAGCCGCTAGAGAAAAAAAAGATAAGAAGCGAAAGATTGATGATATGGAAGAAGCATCAGGTCAAGAAGGATCCAGCCAGAGGTCTCAAAAAAATGTTGGCAGGAGTAAGAATAAAGAATTTAGAGAGAAAAGTATTTCTTTAAATAAAATTAGTAACACCTCAGCCAGCTCTAATCAGGCCAATTCGGTTAAGTCGCCTATATCAGAGTGTAAGCAATGTGGTAAGAGGCATGGTGGAAGGTGTAAGGCAAATACTGAATGTTTTAGGTGTAGTCAGAAGGGACATTATGCGTCAGAATGTAAGGTGGAAAATTCAAGAGTCATCTGTTACAACTGTGGCAAGGTAGGGCATGTTGCCAAGAATTGTAGAAGTACTTCCTGAGATAGCATTGGAGGTAGTGCATCAAAAGGTTTGACGTCCAGTATAGCCAAGGCTAAGACTTGTAATGTGATTAAAAGTTCAGCTGCTCAAGACTCTGATAAGTAACCACGGCAATAATTGATTATTCATGAAAGGAACGTGTTGGTTTTTGGAGGAAGACCTAAGATCAGACTATTGTCAGCTAAAGGTAAGCCCGAGGACATACCAAAGATTGCGATTAGAATGGGTTATGAGCGCTGTAAGTTTTGGTGATAATCGGCGGTGTAACGAGTGTATCAGTTATCTATAAGGAATTAAGGAATATGGTGTATCAGGAGTACTAGAATGGTATAATCGTATTTATTGATAACATCCTCGCCCATCTAAGTGTTAAGGAAGGCCAAGTTGAAAACTTAAAGAAATGTCGCGAAGGGTTAAGCAGTAACAATTGTATATTAAACCTTAAGAGTATGAAGTTCTGGTCAGGAGCCCAGTTGTGTGAGTAACTACTAACCAAGCAAGGTCCATTTAGGGACCGATGTCTTGAACAGAAGAGAAGAAATGAATATGATTAAGATTACTGAGGAATTAATAGAAGAATTGGAAAGAGTAAAAGTTGGAGTTCGAATACCTAAAGGTGATAAGAAGTGAATGTATGAGATTACTTTCTAACCTTAATGGATGAGAATAAGTAAGAGATGTTCGATTGTTTGGAACTAAGTTGAAAATGAGTACTGCCTATCATCCTTAGATGAAGGGTCAAAGTGAGAAGGTGATGCAGACAATATAATATATGCGGAAAGTATATATAATGGGTCTAAAAAGGGAATTGCGGTAATCACCTACCATAGATTGAGTTTTCTATGATAATAGTTATCATGTTAGTAAGAGAATGCTACTTTGTGAAGTATTGTACGAACATAAGCGTGGGTCCTCACTCTATTGAGATAAAGTGGGAATAGAGATAGTGTTAAGTCCTGAACTAATTCAGTACATCTAGAGTGGGGTGGTGTTGATTCAGAAAAGAGGTGATACAGCTCGGGGTAGATAAAGAGAGAAAGCGAATTTGCATCGAAAGAGTATGAATATATAGAATGAGGATCGTGGTATAGGCAAAAGTTTTACCTTGGAAGAGATTGGTTAAGTTTGAATAGAAAGGACAAGTAAAGTCCTAATTGTATTGAACCATTCGAGATATAAAGAAATATAGGTAAAGTTGTCTATAAGTTGGTATCATCGCCGCAGTCGTAATATATATATATAATTAATATATTATACGTGTCAATGTTAAGGCGATATGTACCTGATTTAAACCAAGTCGTTGATTAAGAGTCAAGGGGCTCTCATCCAAATTTGTTTTGCATGGAATGATTGATTCGAATTCTAGTTCGTTAGAAAGCGATTCCTTATGAATGAGTTTATATCTGTACTGAGTATAGTTTCAATAGATCCTTGAATAAAAGAGCCTATTTAAAAGTTAGAGTCAGAATTGCTTGACAAATATCCTCATGTATAGTTAGATTAGATTCTGAGGGCATAATCTTTTTAAGGGGGGAGGATATAACGACTCATGTACTTTTGTATTATTTAAATATGTAATTATGGAATTATTAAATAAATAAAATATGTGTATAGTGATAGGGATGAATAAATCCTGATTACATAATTAGTTATTACAGTTTGGGCTCCAAGGCCCGATAAGAAGATGTATGACATTCAGACCAGAGAGGTTAACATGTTGATCAGGCCTGATGGACCGGATCAGGCCTGATGAGACAAAGAAGGCCCAAAAACCCTGATTATTTATTAAATTTGTAATTAATAAATAAGGGAGAAAAACAGCTATTAAGATATGTTCTAGTGGGGATATAAATCCTTGTAGATTGGCCTCAAGGGGACCTAAAAGGATAAGGAATCAGTTTCCTACTATCTAGGACTCCAAAGTCCATTCTAATTATGAGACTTGCCCACCAAGTCTCCTATACCAAGTCCAATTCAAGGACTTCCAACATCTATATAAGGGGTCTCACCCCACAAACCAAGAACTACGTTTTTTGGCTTGATTCTCTAATTCACAGAGATACGTAGGCATCTCGTAAAGGCAGAGTTAAGCTACGAAACACGAGAGCAGCCATTAAAGGCCTTGAGCTCACGTACCTTAGTAATAAATACAACAATTATATATATTAGTTTTTTATTTATAATATTTGGCATCGTTTGTGGGAAAGCACAAAAATAACCATGGCGAGAACACGGAGAACAATTAGAGCTCTGGAGGAAGGAACACCATCAGGGACAATCCAGGTGATTTCGTCAACCGTGGAGATTCCTCCCTATTCAACTTATGCATCTACTCAAGGGGAAGCCCAGATAGGGGCAACTCAACCTCAGCCACAAGGGACAACTCCCCCGACTATTCAAGGTACGAATCCTCAAGTTCAACAAGTACATGTACATGTGAATTCTCGACCCGTCGGGTATGAATATTCAACTATTGTTACTACTAACCCCCTTATGGGATGCCCCTTTACCCCGAGGTTGGAGGAAGTGGATATGCTGGGCGGAGTGAAGCACGAGGGCAATCGCCCCCTATATATGAGGTTTGGCTCCTATCCCCGAGGATCGGGAATTTTCTGGTCCTTACACTGAGAGAGACTCCGAATCTTCGGATGATGAAGTGGCCCCAAGAAGGAGACATCCTGGCAAAGAGCCGATGGCCGATGGAAGGCAACGGCCTTGAAGCACCCAAGGGGCGAATCTTTAGGAAGTGCAGGAAAGGATCAGGGCTCATGAGGCTGAGATCCAAAGGCTGAGGCGTGACTTGGAAGCTCACCAGGCAACCAGACCCCAGATACCTCCTAGGGGGAGGAATCCTCCTCCTGTCATAGACCTGGATGGTCCGGTACGAAGAAGGGCTGTCGCCCCAAGAACTGATCCAAGCAATCTCCTTCCCCTTGGAGATCCTGATGATCCAACTCCACCTTTCACAGAAGAGATAATGAATGCCCATATCTCAAGGAAATTCAAGATGCCCACTATCAAAGCCTATGATGGCACGGGAGACCCCGCTAATCATGTTAGGACATTCTCTAATACACTGTTGCTGCAACCCGTGAATGATGCTATAAAGTGTCGGGCCTTCCCTCAAACCCTGTCGGGTATGGCTCAAAGATGGTACAGTCGCTTGCCCCCAAACTCTATTGGATCGTTCAGAGAGTTAATTCAGGCTTTTATTAAGCAGTTCATCAGTGGGAGAGTCCATGAGAAAAGTTCAGCATCTCTTATGAGTATTCTGTAGGGAGCTAAGGAATCCTTGAGAGATTACCTGAATCGTTTCACAAAGGAGGCTTTAAAAGTCCCGGACCTTGATGATAAGGTGGCCATGATAGCACTGCAACAAGGAACTAGGGATGAGTTTTTCAAGATGTCCTTGGCCAAACGTCCCCCTGAAAGCATGTTGCAGCTCCAAGAGAGGGCAGGGAAGTATATCCAGGTTGAAGAAAGTATGAGGAAGACCGTAGTAAGTAATGAGCCCACTGGAAATAAGAAGAGGAAAACTGATTTAGAATATATTGCAAAGGACAAGTATCCTAGAACCGAACAAAATTCTGATTCAACCCCCAAGAAGGGAGGACCTGGGCAAAAGTTTACTAAATATGCTAAGTTGAATGCTCCTAGAAGCCAGATTTTGATGGAGATTGAGAAAGATAGAGATATTTGCTGGCCTAAGCCCTTGAAGGCTGATCCCGCCAAACTAGATAAGAGCAAGTATTGCAGATTTCACAAAGTTGTTGGCCATGACACCGATGAGTGTAGGCAATTGAAAGACGAAATTGAGTTTTTGATTCGAAAAGGAAGATTGAACAAATATACTGGAGAAGGAGGGGACAGGAATAATAATGGAATGAAGAACTTTGAAGATCGTAGGAGGGACCAAGACGATCAGGGGTGGAATACCTAACCTAGAGGGCCGGTTATAAATGCAATTTTTGGAGGGCCGCGACCTCGAGGGCCTGTGATAAACACGATCTTTGGAGGTCCAACTGCTGCTGGATTGTCCAAAAATTCCAGAAAGGCATATACTAGAGAGGTTATGCATATTGTAGGAGAAGCCCCGAAGAGGGCCAGGACAGAAGTAACATTGGCTTTTGATGATTCTGACCTAGAGGGTGTAAATTTCCTCATGACGACCCCCTGGTCATAACACCGATAATAGGAAATAGCCCAGTTAAGAGGGTCCTTGTGGATAATGGTGCTTCTATGGATATCTTGCTCCACGATACCTTTCTAAGGATGGGGTATAACGACTCCCAGTTGACGCCAACCGATATGTCGATATATGGATTTGTGGTAGTAAAGGCTAGTTCGACCTACAACGCTATCATGGGAAGAACAGGGATACATGCCTTTAAGGCAGTCCCTTCTTCTTATCATTCAGTTATGAAATTTCCGACTCGAGATGGGATTGGAGAAGAAAGAGGAGATCAAAAAATGGCAAGAAGCTGTTATGTGGCCTCTTTGAGGGCAGATGGAGTCGGGGGGCAGGTTCTTCCTATTGAAGATTTGGATGTCCGAGAAAATGATGAGAAGAGAGGAAAGCCAGCAGGAGACTTGGTTTCGATTCCTTTAGACCCCGAGAATCCTGAGAAGATGACTTTTATTGGAGCCGCATTAGAGGAGCCCCATAGAGGAAAGTTGGTGAAATGTTTGCAAGAAAATAGCGATGTGTTTGCTTGGTCAGCAGCTGATATGCCAGGCATAGACCCGGGGCTGATTACTCATAAGTTAAATGTGGATCCAAGCAGGAAGACAGTGAAATAAAAGAAAAGAAATTTTGCCCCCGAAAGATAAGAGGCTATTAAACAGGAAGTAGAAAAGCTCTTAGAGGCTGGTTTCATTGAGGAGATTCAATTTCCGGAATGGTTAGCGAACCCTGTAATGGTGAAGAAGGCTAATGGGAAGTGAAGGATGTGTATAGACTTCACTGACCTGAATGATGCATGTCCTAAAGACTGTTTTCCATTGCCAAGGATTGATACTTTGATTGATGCCACTGCTGGGCATGAGATGCTGAGTTTCATGGATGGGTTTAGCGGATATAATCAGATTAAGATGCACAAGGATGACATTCCAAAGGTATCATTTATCACTGACTTTGGTGTTTATTGTTATCTTGTTATGGCGTTTGGTCTTAAGAATGCGGGAGCCACCTATCAAAGGTTGGTAAATAAAATTTTTAAGGATCTTATTGGTAAGACTATGGAAGTCTATGTTGATGACATGTTAGTCAAGAGTCTAGTAAAGACTGTTCATATAACCCATTTGAGGGAAGCTTTCGAGGTCCTGAGGTACCACAAGATTATGTTGAATCCTACGAAGTGTGCTTTCGGAGTAGGATCTGGAAAATTCTTGGGATTGATGGTCTCAAAGAGAGGAATTGAGGCTAACCCCGATAAAATAAAGGCAATCCTGGACATGGAACCACCAAAAACTGTCAAGGATGTTCAGAAGCTCACAGGAAGGGTTGCTGCGCTGGGACGATTCATCTCCAAGTCATGAGACAAGTGCCTATCGTTGTTTAAATCATTAAAAAATATTAAGGACTTTGTATGGAGCGAAGAAAATCAGAAGGCTTTCGAAGAATTGAAGCAATATATGGCGTAGGCCCCGTTATTGGCCAAGCCAGTTTTGAGTGAAGTTTTGTTCTTGTACTTGGCTGTTTCAGAGAGTGCCTTGAGCGCAGTGTTGGTTAAGGAGGATCTAAAAGTCTAGAAACCCATATACTATGTCAGCAAAATTCTGCATGGTGCTAAATTGAATTATTCACCTATCAAGAAATTTGCTCTAGCATTGGTAATGGCTTCGAGAAAGCTGCGTCCTTACTTTCAGGCTCATCAGATTGAGGTGCTAACAAATCAGCCACTGAGAAATATCATTCACAGTCCCAAGGCAAGTGGGAGATTGATTAAGTGGGCAATAGAGCTGGGAGAGTTCGATCTCAAGTATAAGCCACGAACGGCAATAAAAGCCCAGGCGCTAGCTGACTTCGTGGTGGAATGTACCATGCCCAACCAAGAAATCGGGGGGCAGGGAGATACCACACCACAAGACAAGGGAGTCGGTAATGGGGACAAAGAGAAGGAAAAAGAATATTGGGTTCTCTATTTTGATGGAACATCAAAAATAAACTCCAGTGGAGCAGGATTGGTTTTGCAAAGGACTGATGGGTTCTTAATTGAGTATGCTATGAAGCTAGACTTCCAAACCACAAATAATGAGGCAGAATATGAAGCCCTGATAGCTGGCCTTGGCCTAGCGGGAACACTTAGAGTCAAAAACTTAAAGGTCCGTGGGGACTCGAAGCTGATCATATCCCAGGTAAAGGGAGAATTTGAGGCAAGGGATGATACGATGGCTAAGTATGTCCGCCTAGTAAGGGCTGTGATGACCCAATTTAATGAATGCCATGTTGAGCACATTCCAAGGGAAGAAAATGCTAAGGCGGATGCGTTATCAAAGTTTGCTTCATCGGAGATAGAAGAAAGTTCAGGAAGTGTGTACTTCCGTGTTTTGAAGACTAGAAGCATAGATGTTAAACTTGTGGCTCCTATAGGCCTAGGGACATCGTGGATTCATCCTATTAAGGCTCACATTCAAACCGGTTGGTTGCCAAGCGATGCAGCTGAAGCACGGAAGTTAACTGTTCGCGCACTAAGGTATTCTTTAATAGATGGGATTCTGTACAAAAGATCTTTCGTGGTTCCTTATTTAAGGTGTCTCAGGCCCGATGAGGCACGCTTGGCTCTTGAAGAAGTGCATGAAGGCATTTGTGGACAACACTTGGGGGGCAGGGCTTTGGCTCATAAGATAACTCGTTTAGGCTTTTATTGGCTAGAAATGATGGCTGATGCCAAAGAATATGTGAAGAAATGTGACCGCTGTTAGAAGCATGCACCTGTTGTTAGACAACCCCCCGAGATGCTGACCTCTATCAACTCGCCCATTCCTTTTGCTATGTGGGGAATGGATATTTTGGGGCGTTTTCCCATGGCCACGACACAAAGGAAGTTTCTGATTGTAGCCATTGATTATTTCACCAAGTGGATCGAAGCCAAACCTTGGCCAAGATCACAACTAAGCAGGTTGCACAATTCCTGTGGGAAAATATTATGTGCCAATATGGAATTCCCCGTATCCTCGTCATTGACAATGGAACACAATTCAACAATGAGGAATTCAAGAAGTATTGTGAAGAAAATGAAATTGAGTTACGGTTCACCTCTGTGGCTCACCCACAAGCCAATGGGCAAGCGGAAGTAGCAAATCGAATAATCCTGGATAGACTAAAGAAGAGGATCGAGAAGTCAAGAAATAATTGGGTGGATGAGATACTTCCCATATTATGGGCCTATAGGACTACCTGTAGAGTCACGACAGGAGCGACGCCCTTCATGTTGGCATATGGGGCAGAAGCAGTAGTTCCAGTGGAGATATCACATTCCTCTCCAAGGATTCGGGCTTTCAATGCAGAAGAAAATGAGGAAGGGCAGAGGTTAGCCCTGGATCTAATTGATGAAGTGCGAGATGAGGCACATGCAAAGATAGTGGAATACCAGAAAAAAGCTTCATTTTATTACAACCTAAGGGTTAAAGAGAGATTCTTCAAGCAAGGAGATTTTGTATTAAGGAAAGTGGAAGCTTCTGGTGTAGGACCAAAAGGAAAACTTGCCCCAAATTGGGAAGGGCCGTACAGAGTCAAGAGCGTTCAGGGTAAAGGAACCTACAAGTAGGAGACTATGGATGGTTTTGAAGTCCCGAGAACCTGGCACGCACAAAACCTGAAGGTTTACTACGTGTAAGATAGTCGAAGTACGATTCTCACTTGTCATTGTGACAAGTAGGTTTAAAAGCACCTGAAGCTTTGCTTGAGTAGGATTTTATATTCTAGTAGAATTTACATTGTCTAGTTATTATTGATTAGGGTCGAACCCATGCTATATAAGGTTTTGGAAAACCAGACTTCATATTAAAGAGTTTGAAATTATTTCAATCTAAGGATGTTTAAAGTTCAAATGCATATTAAGATTGTAAAGATAAAATAGAAAGAGGCAAGTAAGCAAAGCAACATATGTAATAACCCCGAAGGGTAACAAGTTCTGACATAAACAAAGTTCACATATTGTCTAGGAAGAAGATATACATAAAAAAACTTAGGCCTTGGAAGGCTCGGATTCTTCGGAACCACTATCCGAAGTCTCCTCGGACGTCTCAGTTGTCCCCTCAGAAGTCCCCGTAGAGGTTCCATTAGAACCGCCTTCGGATGTTTTGGATGATGCGGGAGACACTGGATTCTGAGGCGCAGCCCTTGGAGGCTCCTCCACCCTGACCTTCTTCACAGCAGGCGCAAAATCTTCTTCGGAAGAAGTCTCCTCCTCCCAAGAGCTGGACTCGAGTTCTTTCCTCTTGTGGCTTGGGCTCCCTGAAGGGCCGTCTTTGATCAGATCAGCAAGCTTGTCAGTAACACCCCCAAGCTCCGGAACTCGCATAGGGCAAGGAAAGGAGGACTGCTCAAGGACTTCTGGAAATTCATCTTGGACGGCCTCCACAGCAGCATCCCAGCCTTCTTTATAGCTAACTGGGTGTAGGAGGGCATCGTGCTCCACCATCAAGTCTTTGAACTCCTGGGTGTCCATCCAGCCGTCAAAGGCTTTATCCTTCTGAGCCTTCAGAATAACATTTTCAGCCCGGGCCGTTTCCAAGTCAGAAGTGGAAGAGGCCAGTTGAGCTTCAAGGGCCTCTATTCTCTGGTTGGCCTCCTCCAACTTCTTATTAGTATCCTCCAGGCCAACCTTCCAAGCCTTAGCTTGGTGAATCGCCCCTTGGAAATGGGCGTTAGCCTGCAAGAGAAGCAGCAAAAGTATGAGAAAAGAAACGTAAAAAGGCAAGTATGAAGGGCATAGGAAAAGGACGTACCGTCGCTAAAGCCTGGGCTCCGAAAAGCTCATTCCCCTCTAAGTCCTGTTGAAGGACAAAGTCTTGATAGTCCACCGGGGAGATGGAATGCTTAGACCATTCCTTGGACAGCGCCGTGCTGCCAACGATTGAATCCTTGCCCCGGATCCCCCAAGCAGGTTGAAAATAAGCCCCTGGCCTCTGCTTGGTGCGCAAAACTTGGCTGGGGCCTTCCTCGCCTGGTTCCATTGCTTGAAGGAGGAACTCAGGGAAGCGGTCACCAAGGCGTGGGTCTTTAAAGACCTTCCCAGCCCGCTTCATCCTGGTTATCTCCAGGTCTTTAGGCTTGGTAGCCTCTTCTGTAACACCCCCAAATCCGGGGTCGGGGATTCGGGTTGTCACGAGTTCCATTTCCTTTATCAATACTTAATATTAACAGTCAACCAACTACTGAGTACTGTGACCCCACAATACACACACACACCACAAGTTATAGTCTCAGAGATGAATATCAAAAATAACACAAGTCATTTTATTCCACAATTATAAACCGTTATACCTTAAAAGGGTTTCTGAATAAATTTACATTTCTTTGCCATTATTACAATTTATAAAGATACATAAGTCTGGTACATCAAAAGTTGAAAGCCTAGCTTATTGGTAGTTCCTACCTCAGCTACAGTGACATCAACGCCTATAGGAAACTGCGGAACGTTTCCTATCCGCTCGCAAATTGGGAGCTTGGTCATGTTCATCTTGTATGTCTGTTATTGTGTAATGAAAGAAGAAAGCAAGGGTGAGCAACAAGCCCACCGAAATAATATGTATAATAACTAACAATATATGAGCATTCTCATAGTACTCATGAACGTCTTGGTCAAGAAGAAATGAACCAAGTTGATATTTTAACGCGACCAAGTCGCAAAATATTCAGTATATATATACCTATATACTTTGCACAATCTTTGAAATCCTCTGACATGTATAATATACACAGAGTTCCAGTTTATAAATGTATAAAAATATCGTTGCAAGGTGATCTCATATATCTAACCTTGTCTCAACGTTTTTCTGAAAATCTTTGACATGCACAAGATAATCATTTACTAGATATAAGTTTAAAAGATGAAGTTACAAGATACTCCAATATACTTATATCTTTTCCGAATACTACTTGAACTACCACCGTTCAATGTATAAATAGTTCATCCCATAGATTAAGCTACAAGACAAAACTTGTATAGAATCAATCTTTGAAATATCATCAAAATGAAATGAAGTTACGAGATACTTCATTTGATGAAAACATCATTTTGAAAACTCGACCCTGCCAACACTCAACAATCGCCCAGCCGTAGCCTTTCTATCGAAGTGCTCTGGGTAGTGTTGCAGAAATATCCAATTGGATGATGAACTCATTACGGGAGTTTGCCGCGCCAGGAAGACCACTCACGATGATCAGTCGCAGTAGTGCAACCCCACCATTTTCTACATGTAGAGGAGAACCTGTCGGATTTACCTGTCAACTGAACACTGGACTCCTAAGGAATGGACCGTCTTAACAGAACTTCCAGGCTATTTGGGCCAATATAATAAGGCTGGGCCGGCGCCACTCGACCACTTACGCCACTCCTAGTTCAGATAAAATCCATGACTCTGAAACGTAAAGCTTGTCCCCCCTTTTCCCCAAGTAGAAACTTGTTGATACGACTCCACCAAGAAGTCGTATCTAGTTGGAAAGGAAAACTCACCGATATTTCCCAGGCGGTGCCTGTTAATGGATTAACTTGTTCCAAGAATTTTACTTCCCGGGTGTTGGGTAAGTAATCAAAAACTCTTTTGTCAAAACAACAACCTTGTTGCGAATATAAAATACACCCCAGAGCCGGATCCCTCAGGTTTTAAGCGAGTATTGAAATCCCCTTCGAAAGGAAGAAATTAAATATAAAAAAATGAGTTTTGGGATCCGCCCTAACCTTTAAAAATCATTTTGAAGACTCGAAAACATTTTTAAGAATGTTTGGAGTAATGCTGATTTAGTAAAATAAATCAGTCCCGATATATTAGAAAATATCTGAATATTATTATTTAAATAATATTCTCATAAGGATAATCCTTATAAAAATAATTGAAGTAAAAGTTTTAAAACTCATACTTGAAATGAATATTAATAACCAAAGATATACTTATACGAAAGTATGATCTTTATTTGAATAATCGAAAATAAGTTTGATTATCGAAACATTATTCTTTAATAAAATAAAGAATATTAATTAGTAAATAAACAGAGTCATAAGTCCTCAAATAAATATTCAACTAATATTCATTAATTAAAATAAACGGAGTCATAAATCCTCGAATGAATATTCAACTAATATTCATTAAATAAAATAAACCGAGTCATAAGTACTCGAATGAATATTCAAAGTAATATTCATTAAATAAAACAAACCGAGTCATAAGTCCTCGAATGAATATTCAACTAATATTCATTAAATAAAATAAACCGAGTCATAAGTCCTCGAATGAATATTCAAATTAATATTCATTAAACAAAATAAATCGAGTCATAAGTCCTCGAATGAATATTCAAAGTAATATTCATTAATAAAAATAAAGTTATCGAATAAACCTTATTCGATTAATAGTTTTGAAAACTATATCAATATATATATATAAGTATATATATATATATAATATACTCGGAAACATCGACTCCCGGTTTTAGAAAATGTTCACCTTTGGGTCCCCTATACTAAGGGTATACACAACTACTGCTTATCTCTAGCATAGGTATTATGCAACTATAAGCAATTGAATCAACAATATATATCAAGATTACGAAATAGGCATGCATATATACCATATCATATGCTCCAATATATCGCAAGATTTGCTAATTAACCACCATGCATCTATCACAAGATAATGCATATACATATGTATACATCACAACAACAGTATAACGGGTAGAAAACTTGCCTGAGTGTTCCCAGATAGACTTAAGCTTAGAGTGGGTCCGATAACCTATGAACAACAACATAAGTCGGAATTAAACCCCGGTCGCTTAAGAAACTAGACTTTAACCAATTGAACCCTAACGTTCGCTTATGGTCACTCCTACGCTTAACGAATCACATAAGTCGTTCGAGTACCCTCGGCTCCACCATTTTTAATAAATTAACCATTAAAATTTTAAGGCGATTCTTTCGCGAGTACTCTACCAACTGCCTAATCCACTTTACATAATTGTTTCATACTCCAATTAGTCATTTAAGGCCCTTAACCAAGGTCTCAAAGTAAAGTGAGGGGTAAAGGTTCGTTCGTAAAACGCCGTTACTTAAAACGGCCGTTTCTCCTAAACCGTAAATCGGATCTAAGCGAATCACATACCAAAACGAATCTTACGACATGATCTAGCTAAAAATGGAAAATTTAAAGATTGTTCAGTGAGTTATCTGGTCCGAGATTCATGTACAACAGTCTAAGGAAAACGGGCATTACGACGGCTATATTTACGAGTTTTCCAAGTTTCTCACTACACCAAAACCTCACCAAACAACCCACAATTATTAATACATCAAAACCTCAACTACATAATACTATACCAGTCCTTATTCTCCAGATTCTTCATCTCAACCAACCACAATTAAGTTCTATTAACTATAACAAGATTCATTCACCAAATCACTCCAATTTCAAATCAAACTACTAATAATCAAAGATCATGCTTCTCATTTTGAAAACCAACCATCAAACTCACTAATAGTAAAAGTAAAGGCTATGGTTTGAAGTTTATACCTTCCTTGGTAGGTGTTAAGTTTCTAGGAAGCCTTAGGGAGCCTCCTACAAGCTTGATCTTTCCAAAGAAATCAAGAACAAAAAGTTAGGCTTTGAAATTTCAAAAAATATGATTGAAAGAACTGTAAAAATGAAGGTCTTACCATGCTTATTTGGACGATACTTGTGAACAAGAGTTGTAGGCCATCTCAATACCTTTCCAACGAGCTATAGAACACAACATTTGAGTGAGTATTGAAGGAGATATGACAATTTCAAGTTGCTGGGTTTGTTTTGGACGAGAGCTTCTCTTTATGGGAGCAAAGTCAAATTTTTAATTTTTGTGTTATGATATTTTGCTTGGTTGATTTCCTTTTTGGCTTGGCAAATTTTGATCTTTTACCATGGTAACTTTTGCATGGCCAAGAATCAACCAACAACACACTTCTTTTTGTCATGCTTATGTCACCATGCTTGTGTCACTTTTTAACACATGTCCTTTCCTTGTGGTTTGATGATGTCACAATCATTGGCTTCTTGTACAAGGTTGTCTCTTGGTCGCTTATTTGTTTTACGGTTCGCTTAACTTTCTTTCTCGTTCGTCGTTTGAGGGATCATATCTAGGATCTTATTACTTGGGTTCCCCTAAACCTTTCTCAATATTTTATATTCCTTTTATGATCCTCTCTTATAATCCTTGAATTTAAATCCTTTTAATCATGTTACCTTATACTCATTTCTTTCGGTATCTGGTGGATTTTCAGGAAAAATCAAAGTGTCTGGATTCGAATTCTAACGACCTTTACATACACTCATTTACTTTATGGAATACTAATACGATCTTAGAATTTCCATAAAAGTACTCCTATATAGCGTGGTCTGATAATTTTCCTTAATCAGCATCATCAGCAAAAATTACAATTTATCCGTGTTTCAAAAATTCCAAAAATTAGGGTTATTACAGTCTCCCCTCCTTAAAAGGATTCCGTCCCAGAATAGATAGAAAATAAATAGGGATACTTTCTTAGCATTGCACTTTCTAACTCTCAAGTCAATTTTCCTACGTTGTGGTTCTATCATCAAACTCTGACTAGTTTGATAACCCTTCTCCTAAGCACTTGTTCCTTTTCAATCTATAACCTTTCCCGATTGCTCCATATAGGTTACGTCTGGTTGCATGTCTATGCGCTCATATGCCCCTATTTGTTTGGCATCCGGATTACACTTCCTTAACATTGATACGTGGAACACGTTATGAACTTGCTACAGGTTCGGGGGTTGGGCTAGCTCATATGCTAACTTCCCAATACGTCTTAATATCTCCAAGGGTCCAACAATTCGTGGGCTTAGCTTTCCGTTCTTTCCGAACCTCATCCATCCTTTCCAAGGGAATACCTATAACAGCACTAGGTCCCCTACTTCCTATTCTTTGTCCTTTTGTGTCAAATCAACATACTTCTTATGTCCATCTTGGGCTACTACCAGCCGTCCTCTAATTAGATTTATTATATCCCTGGTCCTTTGGACCATTGCTGGTCCGAGAATCTTGCGCTTCATCCTAGCGTAAGGGAGATCGACATTGTGTTCCCTCAAGGATCTCATAAGGCGACATCTCGATACTAACATACGATCTATTTTTGTAAGAAAACTCAATCCGTGTTAAGTGATCATTCCAAATTCTTTCAAGTCTATCACACAGACTCTCATCATAGCTTCTTGCGCTATTGGTTTTGCTTCTCAATACACACTCTTTTCCAGTTCGTAATCGTTACTATCTTTCGTACCTAATATTATACTGGTTACACTTTTGCTCGTTAGCGTTCTATAACCTTTTAATAATTGCATCAACCTTAGTATCACGAACGCGTTAAATTCGGAATACCACCGCACTGATACTACTTCCTTTCTAGCTGCTTCCATCTTCGAAAGCTTGATCCATCGTATAGAAGTAAAAGATTTTATTGAGAGATCACTATGATCATGAACACTTGTTACATCACATAGTTAGTACAGAAGGTGGCCAGCCTTTAGTACTTGACAAGCAATTAAACAATAGATGGTATCCTACCAGGCTTCTATCACACAGATAGATAGTCATTCGGCAATACCTCCCCTTCTGGAAGGGTTGTTCTTCTCAGCTTATACAAAATGAAAAGGAGAGAAAAAAAACGAATTGAAGAGAATTGTATATGAAAAAGTACTGCCACAATATCTGGCTTGGAATCTACCTCTGAACTATAGAGGTTTGTCATAGGAGAACAAGACATTTATATATATCAACATCAAGTATTATAGCATCGTATTTTGCATGCCTAAATATTTTGCTATTTCGTCCATCAATCTACGGACCCATGCTCTTGCTTGAGCTCATAAACAATCACCTTTGAAACTCCCTCGACATCGAAAATCGAATCTGGGATTTCATTCTAGACATCATCATTACTAGAATTTTATGCTTGCACCGCAACCTTCCTCGTATAGTAATACGACTCTCTATTGATAAGAAGGAATAAATATTCAATAGGTAGACAATCGACTTAATTAGTCTATCAATGATGACTTATATATCACCACGACCCGATTAGCGGTACTCAATCTCAACATCCATTCCAATACAACTCTCACGCTTGTAATCGGCTCATTACTCGCAGAATCATTCCTGCATTACTATGGTCCACCACTGACCTATGGTAGTCATTCATTTTCTATGAAATCTTAATATCTAACCATACGGAGTCCATACATGTCGTATCGAATTCTTCTAAGGAGGCAACATAATCACCATTCCATGATTCATGAAGAACACTCCTGAACTTGGCGTACATATGACATGAAGCAGATACAATTGTAGAAGAGTTTCAATAAAAGCAATGATAGCAGGTTACTACCATTATTAACCATATGTCTTTATTAGGAGACATGAAGCTCAAAGGTTCATTTAGTCCTTTCGTAACATGGTCCTGGCTTATCTCAAGATATGACCTTATAAGATAGATAGCCCGCTCATGGAGATTTCATATATTAAATCTTTACCAAACTACTATCACGGTTGAGTATCGCACAATCATCAGAAGGAATGTCAATCTTTCAAACCATAATACAATCTTCATGGCTTTAACCATTATCACTGTATTCCTCTGGCACGAGCGCCGATAATTGTCTTCTTACACTTAAAGTGTCGGCCACTTCTTTGGCCTTTCCTGATAGTAATATTTCCTTACAATCAATGTCATTTTAACCACCTTCACTAAATTTTTCTACCTCATTTCAAATCACTGCTTATGTGAAAATGCTTTTCTTAAGTCCTTGTGATAAAAAAATCACCATTTTTCCATAATTCACTGCCTTAGTCTTTAAATATAAACATTATCATGGCTTCTCGATCGTACTTAGGACGTCTTTTATCTTGGGCCTTTCTTGCTTTAACAATTCTGACCTTCATTGGTTCAATCTATACTTCTTATGGTTTAACACGTGCCCACCTGGCATTATTATAATTACGCCATTTTTCCTTTATCAAATTTCTATTCTTGAGAACTTCGAATATTACCTTTCTCCTTATAAAACCTCTAAGGTTATCCTTAAATCGTTCCTCCTGTATTCCCTAGATACAGGCATATCAAAATATCATTTACTAATACTAGAACCATTGTTTATACACTTCTAAAAAATTTCTCCACTGATCCTTAAAGGTTGTTGTTACCTTAATCCTTTCTAATTCATACTGTCAAAACTCATACTGTCCCTATTAAGGGCGAAATGCCAACCTTCATGCATTCCCCTAGGGTTCATCTTAAGTTATCGAAGTTATATCCTTAATTCCACCTTTAAAAAGGTACTTGCATCCTTCCATGGATAAATCAAGTCATATATCTTTGATAGATTATCTTATTCAATCATTCCCACCTCGATAGTCTATACCAATTTCACAATAGCATCCTTATTCAAACTGAGGTCAACCCTTATGGCCTTCAAAAGATAACAATGGTTACCCGCTTTTCCTTTCTAATTTGGTAATGACAATAGGGATGTTCTGGAAGATATTGGTCATGTTCAACGTGAACTTCTTCTTAATAATTCCTCATTTACTTTTGTTATTTATCTCAACAGTCATCTCAATGTTGGGATATCTTTCATACCTGGTGTCTCCCTTTCTGGGTATCATGCCCCCGGTCTTACACTTCACATTCTTGAAGGTCACTTCCTTCATTCAATTTTACTAATTTCTTACTTTCTTGTCTCCTCAGTCTATCCGCGTCTCATTATTTATCCTTCAAACTATCTCAAGGGTTCCTCGACTCCTCCCAACTTACAGGGGATAAACTATATGTATCTCTTATGCCTTCAACCATTAACTTTAACTCATGGTGAATCACCCTCATCCTGACGATTACATACTTTTCTATTTCTATTGCTACGAGTCTTTAGGGTTTCCTCATACCCAACTCCCTTATCATTCCTCAAACTCTATTGTCTTTATTTTCCTTTCCACTTCAGTTTCTTTTTATTTTCTTTTCTATTACAATCATTTCATGAACCCACTACTCATTAACTTCAAACATCACATCATTCTGGGATTCTTGTCATCAGAACGAATCTTGACAACTTTTACAACTTAACTTCATAATTCATCATACTCGTCCGCCTTTGTTCTGGCTCTAAAGCTTTTACACTATCTCCATAACCTTGGGAATTACTTTCCCGAAAACAATTGACTGAACTTTAATCAGTTTATTCTAACCTCTGGCTCCGTGCCTTTCTTGGTCTTTCACCAGTGGGGGGCCTCTCTCTTAGGAAGGTAGGTGACAAAAATAGTCTTTTGCGCTTCGTCAATCATTTAGAATCTTAAATGATTCCTCTATTTCCTTTAGCCAGGCTCTTGCCTTGACTGGGTCAACTTGTTCCTTGGAACTCTGAGAGCTTAGTGACTTAAAGGTCCTGAAGGAATTTCCCACCGCATTGTTTCCTCAGGGTGGTGTTTGGGAATAAAAGTATAATTTTTTTTGTTTAGGCGGGTCCATGAATTGCCCCATAGAAGTACCATCCCGGTTCTCCCTATCTTGCTCGACTTCTATTTTCTCAGTATGAAATGTTTCATCCTTCTCCCATAATCAGGGTTATCTTATACGTTAAAATCCTTGTTTTCCATTTCATTATGTTATGGGTTCTTTCTTTCTTGATGGCGACCTCCCTGACTATCACATTCAGGGTTTGCCCTAAATCTTATTCCTCAGACTATGGCTTTCATCTAATATCTCGTCCTTAAGCTCTTGAATGTTTGGAGCCCAAATTCTGTAGGAATACCTCATTATTCCCTTATCATATTTCTCGGTATTAATCTCTTCTCTATTTGTTGGCTCTCTGCCTTCATTTATCACTTTTTCTTGGCACAATATGATCTTTTCCAATAATTTGGGTTGTATTGCAATCTCAAACAGCTTTTCGGTACCGGCTCCGGTTACCTTCACTTTTATTTCCATTTTATCTTGAGTCTCTATTTTATACTAAGGGCATTAGCCACCATATTGGCTTTTCTTGGATGATAAGGAATCTCATAATCGTAATCCTTGATTAGCTCTAACCACTTCCTCTGGCGCATGTTGAGCTCTTTCTGCGTGAAAATGCACTAGAGCACTTATGGCTTGTGTAATTCTCACACTTCTCTCCATACAAGTAGTCCCTCCAATCTTTTAGGGCAAAACTATTGCCACGAGCCCAAGCTCATGGGTGGGGACATCGAATTTTATATTCCTTTAATTATCTTGACGCGTATGCGATTACCTTGTTGTGTTGTATAAGAAGCACCCTAATTCCTTATGCGAAGCGTCACTACACATCACAAAATCTCCTTTTTCCATCCGGCAATTCCAACATAGGGGTCGTCACCAACCTTTGCTTTAGTTTTTAAAAGTTGTTCTCGTATTTCTCTGTCCATTCGAACTTCTCAGTCTTACGAGTAAGCCGAGTTAAAGGGGCTACTATCTTTACAAACTTGAACCAACCTCCAGTAGTGACCGGCCAATCCTACCTCTGGTAGTCGCCCTATCCATGGTCATCAATTCCTCAGTGTTCCTTTATTCATTCTTGTCAGGATCCTCCACGGAATCCTTCTCAGCAATAATCCCTTCTAGAACAACATCCTCAACCTCTACATCCTCAATATGAACATCATCCGGTCCCGCGTTAGGACGCTCTATCGGATTCACAATCTGATCTCCAGTAACTAATAAAACATCATCGCGTTGTTTTTCCTCAACCTCAGGGTTCGGAGTCCCGCTGCCATATACGATAACGAGCTACGCTCCTATCACGATATTTATAAGGGTTCCCATAAGGGTTTTAACTGTCAGTACTACGTTAGGTAGTCCGACTATGAACTTGGCTAGAGTTCTTATTATCTTAGTGAACTTATTATTTTAACGTCATATCATCTCTGAGGTTTATAACGCTTGGCTCTGATACCATTTCTGTAACACCCCCAAATCCGGGGTCGGGGATTCGGGTTGTCACGAGTTCCATTTCCTTTATCAATACTTAATCGTAACAGTCAACCAACTACTGAGTACTGTGACCCCACAATACACACACACACCACAAGTTATAGTCTCAGAGATGAATATCAAAAATAACACAAGTCATTTTATTCCACAATTATAAACCGTTACACCTTAAAAGGGTTTCTGAATAAATTTACATTTATTTGCCATTATTACAATTTATAAAGATACATAAGTCTGGTACATCAAAAGTTGAAAGCCTAGCCTATTGATAGTTCCTACCTCAGCTACAGCGACATCAACGCCTATAGGAAACTGCGGAACATTTCCTATGGGCTCGCAAATTGGGAGCTTGGTCCTGTTCATCTTGTCTGTCTGTTGTTGTGTGATGAAAGAAGAAAGCAAGGGTGAGCAACAAGCCCACCGAAATAATATGTATAATAACTAACAATATATGAGCATTCTCATAGTACTCATGAAAGTCTTGGTCAAGAAGAAATGAACCAAGTTGATATTTTAACGCGACCAAGTCGCAAAATATTCAGTATATATATACCTATATACTTTGCACAATCTTTGAAATCCTCTGACATGTATAATATACACAGAGTTCCAGTTTATAAATGTATAAAAATATCATTGCAAGGTGATCTCATATATCTAACCTTGTCTCAACGTTTTTCTGAAAATCTTTGACATGCACAAGATAATCATTTACTAGATATAAGTTTAAAAGATGAAGTTACAAGATACTCCAATATACTTATATCTTTTCTGAATACTACTTGAACTACCACCGTTCAATGTATAAATAGTTCATCCCATAGATTAAGCTACAAGACAAAACTTGTATAGAATCAATCTTTGAAATATCATCAAAATGAAATGAAGTTACGAGATACTTCATTTGATGAAAACATCATTTTGAAAACTCGACCCTGCCAACACTCAACAATCGCCCAGCCGTAGCCTTTCTATCGAAGTGCTCTGGGTAGTGTTGCAGAAATATCCAATTGGATGATGAACTCATTACGGGAGTTTGCCGCGCCAGGAAGACCACTCACGATGATCAGTCGCAGTAGTGCAACCCCACCATTTTCTACATGTAGAGGAGAACCTGTCGGATTTACTTGTCAACCGAACACTGGACTCCTAAGGAATGGACCGTCTTAACAGAACTTCCAGGCCATTTGGGCCAATATAATAAGGCTGGGCCGGCGCCACTCGACCACTTACGCCACTCCTAGTTCAGATGAAATCCATGACTCTGAAACGTAAAGCTTGTCCCCCCCTTTCCCCAAGTAGAAACTTGTTGATACGACTCCACCAAGAAGTCGTATCTAGTTGGAAAGGAAAACTCACCGATATTTCCCAGGCGGTGCCTGTTAATGGATTAACTTGTTCCAAGAATTTTACTTCCCGGGTGTTGGGTAAGTAATCAAAAACTCTTTTGTCAAAACAACAACCTTGTTGCGAATATAAAATACACCACAGAGCCGGATCCCTCAGGTTTTGAGCGTGTATTTAAATCCCCTTCGAAAGGAAGAACTTAAATATAAAAAAATGAGTTTTGGGATCCGCCCTAACCTTTAAAAATCATTTTGAAGACTCGAAAACATTTTTAAGAATGTTTGGAGTAATGCTGATTTAGTAAAATAAATCAGTCCCGATATATTAGAAAATATCTGAATATTATTATTTAAATAATATTCTCATAAGGATAATCCTTATAAAAATAATTGAAGTAAAAGTTTTAAAACTCATACTTGAAATGAATATTAATAACCAAAGATATACTTATACGAAAGTATGATCTTTATTTGAATATTCGAAAATAAGTTTGATTATCGAAACATTATTCTTTAATAAAATAAAGAATATTAATTAGTAAATAAACGGAGTCATAAGTCCTCGAATAAATATTCAACTAATATTCATTAATTAAAATAAACGGAGTCATAAGTCCTCGAATGAATATTCAACTAATATTCATTAAATAAAATAAACCGAGTCATAAGTACTCGAATGAATATTCAAAGTAATATTCATTAAATAAAACAAACCGAGTCATAAGTCCTCGAATGAATATTCAACTAATATTCATTAAATAAAATAAACCAAGTCATAAGTCCTCAAATGAATATTCAAAGTAATATTCATTAAACAAAATAAACCGAGTCATAAGTCCTCGAATGAATATTCAAAGTAATATTCATTAATAAAAATAAAGTTATCGAATAAACCTTATTCGATTAATAGTTTTGAAAACTATATCAATATATATATATAGTATATATATATATATAATATACTCGGGAACATCGACTCCCGGTTTTAGAAAATGTTCACCTTTGGGTCCCCTATACTAAGGGTATACGCAACTACTGCTTATCTCTAGCATAGGTATTATGCAACTATAAGCAATTGAATCAACAATATATATCAAGATTACGAAACAGACATGCATATATACCATATCACATGCTCCAATATATCGCAAGATTTTCTAATTAACCACCATGCATCTATCACAAGATAATGCATATACATATGTATACATCACAACAACAGTATAACGGGTAGAAAACTTGCCTGAGTGTTCCCGGATAGACTTAAGCTTAGAGTGGGTCCGATAACCTATGAACAACAAAATAAGTCGGAATTAAACCCCGGTCGCTTAAGAAACTAGACTTTAACCAATTGAACCCTAACGTTCGCTTATGGTCACTCCTACGCTTAACGAATCACATAAGTCGTTCGAGTACCCTCGGCTCCACCATTTTTAATAAATTAACCATTAAAATTTTAAGGCGATTCTTTCGCGAGTACTCTACCAACTGCCTAATCCACTTTACACAATTGTTTCATACTCCAATTAGTCATTTAAGGGCCTTAACCAAGGTCTCAAAGTAAAGTGAGGGGTAAAGGTTCGTTCGTAAAACGCCGTTACTTAAAACGGTCATTTCTCCTAAACCGTAAATCGGATCTAAGCGAATCACATACCAAAACGAAGCTTACGACATGATCTAGCTAAAAATGGAAAATTTAAAGATTGTTCAGTGAGTTATCTGGTCCGAGATTCATGTATAACAGTCTAAGGAAAACGGGCATTACGACGGGTATATTTACGAGTTTTCCAAGTTTCTCACTACACCAAAACCTCACCAAACAACCCACAATTATTAACACATCAAAACCTCAACTACATAATACTATACCAGTCCTTATTCTCCAGATTCTTCATCTCAACCAACCACAATTAAGTTCTATTAACTATAACAAGATTCATTCACCAAATCACTCCAATTTCAAATCAAACTACTAATAATCAAAGATCATGCTTCTCATTTTGAAAACCAACCATCAAACTCACTAATAGTAAAAGTAAAGGCTATGGTTTGAAGTTTATACCTTCCTTGGTAGGTGTTAAGTTGTTAGGAAGCCTTAGGGAGCCTCCTACAAGCTTGATCTTTCCAAAGAAATCAAGAACAAAAAGTTAGGCTTTGAAATTTCAAAAAATATGATTGAAAGAACTGTAAAAATGAAGGTCTTACCATGCTTATTTGGACGATACTTGTGAATAAGAGTTGTAGGCCATCTCAATACCTTTCCAACGAGCTATAGAACACAACATTTGAGTGAGTATTGAAGGAGATATGACAATTTCAAGTTGCTGGGTTTGTTTTGGCCGAGAGCTTCTCTTTATGGGAGCAAAGTCAAATTTTTAATTTTTGTGTTATGATATTTTGCTTGGTTGATTTCCTTTTTGGCTTGGCAAATTTTGATCTTTTACCATGGTAACTTTTGCATGGCCAAGAATCAACCAACAACACACTTCTTTTTGTCATGATGCTTATGTCACCATGCTTGTGTCACTTTTTAACACATGTCCTTTCCTTGTGGTTTGATGATGTCACAATCATTGGCTTCTTGTACAAGGTTGTCTCTTGGTCGCTTATTTGTTTTACGGTTCGCTTAACTTTCGTTCTCGTTCGTCGTTTGAGGGATCTTATTACTTGGGTTCCCCTAAATCTTTCTCAATATTTTATATTCCTTTTATGATCCTCTCTTATAATCCTTGAATTTAAATCCTTTTAATCATGTTACCTTATACTCATTTCTTTCGGTATCTGGTGGATTTTCGGGAAAAATCAAAGTGTCCGGATTCGAATTCTAACGACCTTTACATACACTCATTTACTTTATGGAATACTAATACGATCTTAGAATTTCCATAAAAGTACTCCTATATAGCGTGGTCTGATAATTTTCCTTAATCAGCATCATCAGCAAAAATTACGATTTATCCGTTTCAAAAATTCCAAAAATTGGGGTTATTACATCCTCAATCTTCTCAGCCACTGCGACAAGTGAGATAAGTTGAAGAATCAGCGGAATAAAAAATAAAGGAAATAAAAAAGAGGTAAGGAAGGAAACTTACTTTTCTTAGGGATGGGCGAGAGGCCGCGTTCTTCCAGGACGGTCTCCCGGATAAGGTCCCAAGAATGGGAAGTCCCATTATCTTGCGTAAGGAGGTTCAAATATCTAGCCTCCTCCTCAGACAGAGTTATATCATTTGGGCTCCCATCGACGGCAAGCCCAAAGGACGATCGAAATAGGGTGCCCTAATCTCCACCCTCCCAAACGACGAACAAAAAATCTTTCTTCCACCCCAAGTTGTTGTCCGGGATGGACTTCCCGTTCACAATGTGGGGAATAGTGGGGCGCTGGTTTAGAGAAACCCAACCCGGACTTTTATCAGGGCTGTTTTTGAACTGGAAAATTTTCCTGAAAACGGCAACGGAAGTAGGGACATTGTGCTTGGCACATTATGACAGATTGCACAGAATGAGCCTCCAAGAATTAGGGGGAGTTGGCACGGGTTGATGCCCACATCAGCCAGTAATAGAGGAATGAACGGATGAAAAGGGAGTCTGATACCTGCCTTTAGAGTATCCCTATATACGTATAAGGCATCCTTCTTCCACTGGCAGGCCCTATCGGCGAGACCTGCAAGAACCAGCTTAAAAGGTTCCTTGATTTTGAAGCAGCTGCTCAACTTTTCCAGCTCCTTGGGATCCCGCAAAGCACTAATATGGTCGTGCGCGTCCAGATGCGCATCAGACGGGTACTCATCCCCTCGAGTGTTGATCATGTCGATTAAAGAAGTGTACCTTGATCGAATAGGGAATTCGTTGGACTTTCTAGCCACGTTCATTTTGGCCAAGCGAGTCATTTTCTTGTCAGCCATCTGAAAAGGGGGGGGGCACATAGACATGTTATCCTTAAAAAAAAGAGAAAAAAAGGGATTTTACCTGAAGAAGCGCTCCTAAAAAAGGCTTTGAGCTCCGACTTGCCGTTATTACTCTGACAAACTTAGCAGGAGGAGAAAGAGGAAAAACTTAGAAATGAGAAATTGAGTAGAAGTAGCCTCTCCTTACTCCTTTATATAAGAGGAAAAGGGAAGTTGAAGGGACGAAAGCCCATTAAGGAAAGAGGCCCAAAGAAAAAAGCCCAGAAAAATGGAATATTCCAGAATAATTCCAAGGAATTCTAAGAGGCCCAATAAAGAGGCCCAATAAAGAGGCCCAATAAGATTTAAGGCCCAATAAAGAGGCCCAATAAATAGGCCCAATAGGATTAAAGGCCCAATAAAGAGGCCCGCTAAAATAAGGCCCAATAAAGAAGGCTAGGCCCAAATCCAATTAGGATTTGGAAAATATAATAACCTAAATTGTAGCCCTAAAAGTTGTAAGGCCCAATGAATTTTGCTAGTGGAAGACCAGAATTCAGGTCGAATTCCAGGTTGTGAATCCTGTCCGAAATCTTTCGAGCAGGCACCCGAAAATAACGGGAAAAAAGACCAGGATTCAGGTCGAATTCCAGGTCGTGAATCCTGCCCGAAATCTTTCGAGCAGGCACCCGAAAATAACGGGTAAAAAAGACCAAGATTCAGGCCGAATTCCAGGTCGTGAATCCTGCCCGAAATTTTTCGACTAGACACATGAAAATAACGGAAATAATAGGACTGGATTGAGGTCGAAGCTTCGACCAGGAATGAGGTCGAAATGAACCAAGTATTTTTCAAGAATGGGGTTTAAAACCTAGACTAAAATCCAGGTCGAAAATCGACTAGGATCCTGGTCGAAAACCAGGTCGTGAGTCCTAGTCGAAATCCTTCGACCAGGAAGCATGAGAAACAGAAAATTTTCGCACAGGATTCAGGTCGAAACATCGACTAGAATCCTGGTCGAAATCCTAGTCGAAAAGTTCAAGACCAGGAATTAAAAAGAGGGGTAAGTTTTCGACCTAGATCCAGGTCGAAAGTTCGACTAGGATCCTGGTCGAATTCCAGGTCGTGGATCCTAGTCGAACTCCTTCGACCAGGATTGCAAGACTGACCCATATTTTCGACCAGGATCCAGGTCGAAATTTCGACTAGGATCCTGGTCGAAAAAGGGCTGAAAATCTGAAAAATCCCAGAAAAATAAGGATAAATTCCAGAAATTAAAGGAAAAAATCCGGAAAATTAAGAAAAAATCCCGGAGTCAAGGGAAAAAATTCCTGGAAATTAAGATAATTCCTGAATAAAGGGAATAAAAGTAAATCGTTGTAAACATGTAGGTCACTCCATACTTTACGCAAAATGATACCCAGTAAGGGAATAAGTGAACTTAACTTTCGCGAAATCTTATACGGTTTCTCAAAAGTTGGGGGGCAAATGATAGGGATGAATAAATCCTGATTACATAATTAGTTATTACAGTTTGGGCTCCAAGGCCCGATAAGAAGATGTATGACATTCAGACCAGAGAGGTTAACATGTTGATCAGGCCTGATGGACCGGATCAGGCCTGATGAGACAAAGAAGGCCCAAAAACCCTGATTATTTATTAAATTCGTAATTAATAAATAAGGGAGAAAAATAGCTATTAAGATAAGTCCTAGTGGGGATATAAATCCTTGTAGATTGGCCTCAAGGGGACCTAAAAGGATAAGGAATCAGTTTCCTACTATCTAGGACTCCAAAGTCCATTCTAATTATGAGACTTGCCCACCAAGTCTCCTATACCAAGTCCAATTCAAGGACTTCCAACATCTATATAAGGGGTCTCACCCCACAAACCAAGAACTACGTTTTTTGGCTTGATTCTCTAATTCACAGAGATACGTAGTCATCTCGTAAAGGCAGAGTTAAGCTACGAAACACGAGAGCAGCCATTAAAGGCCTTGAGCTCACGTACCTTAGTAATAAATATAGCAATTATATATATTAGTTTTTTATCCATAACATGTAGCTTCTGTCAGCTCAATGTTATTTTATTATTATCTATGTGTGATTTATGGTGTACCAGTTTGTTCGCATAATTAAATATGGAATTGTATTGAATTGTTTTCACTTATAAAAGTTGATTTAATGCAAATTTATTTGCATAAATATTTGAATTGTCTCTAAAATTGTTTTTATGCTTTTATAATTACAATATTTATTTTTGGGATTTTATAAAATTTAGAAATCAATATTTTATCAATTATTTATCCTTATACGATTTTCTGATTGCATTTAATTGTAAAATTTGTATTTAATTCTCGAATTCTTCAAAAATTATGAAACTCATATTTATTTAAGTTGGGAATATTCCAGGAATTTTAAAATTATTTTGGGGATTTTTGAGATTAATTTCACCCGCGCGTTGTTTCGTTTTATTGATAAAAGCGGGTATAAGTGGCATTTCAAAAATTATGTTAAAATTATGAAAATTACATTTTTATTTACTTCGGGATATTTATAATATTATAAGATTATTTTCGTGATTTTCTGAATTTATTTTAAGTACAGCTCAGTTTGTTAGTTGTGAAATGCGGGTACAAACTACGTTTTGAAAAATATTTTAAAATTTCGAAATTTAAGTTTTTGTAAACTCCGGGATATTTATGACATTTTAAAACTATTTTCGTAATTTTTGAAGGTTGTTTTATTCGCACCTTGTTCCGTTAATTTCGAATTTTGGGGCAAAATAGACCTTTAAATCTTCATAATTATCCCAAATACAACGTGTCAGTTTTATAGACTATGTATTGCCACGTGTTTCTTGCTGGTATTTTACAGAAAATAAATAAAACAAACCCACAGCCCTTTCCTCTGTATATATCTCTCGATCATATATGTCTCTCCCTCTCGTTCCCTCAATCTCTTCTCAGTTTTTCTCTCGATTGTTCATATCTATATCATCTTCCTTCTTTAATTCCTCTGTTTCCATTTTTCTTTCCCGGTTTACCCGCTTCTCCGGTAAGTTTCGGCCACTGTCCAGTTCCGGTTAACTGCTTCGATTTCCGTTTTTGTTGGATTTCATATGTGTATATACGCGGGTAATACGTGTATATTTGTATGTGCAGTTCGATTTGTGGGGTTCTATTCCGCCTTGTTCTTCACCTCTGGACGCCTTGATGCCACCTGTTTTTCCGGCGAGGTGTTATTGGTGCGGTGGTGGTTGTGGTGTGTGTTGCTGTGTGTGTAAGCGTGTGTACGTGTGTATGATTGTGTGTGCAGTGATGCTTGGTTCTGTGTCGTGGTTGTTTTCTGGCCACCTGGGTCTGTGTTATTTTCCGATTGTGCAATTATTAATCATTTTATTTATTTTATTTTCTGCAGAAAATTGATTTCAGTGATTTCTTGAAATAAATAAATTATTCGTGCGGGAAAATGGTTTTAATAATCGGTAGGATTCGTGTCGGAAACCCGAAATAAACGGGTACTCGCGGATTTTACCGCCGTCCGCGATGAATTTCGACGAGCGGACGGTGGACGGTGATGTCGTTGTTCTGAGTCCTACAAATTAATGAATAAATACGAGTATAAATATAAGATGTAATAATAATAATTGGTTGGTTAAATTGGTGTTTGGGATTTGTGAAATGGATTTCGGTTCTATTGGTGGAATGAATTGTGGATGTTGGTTGTTGTGAATTGTTGTGGTGAAGTGACGTCGAATTGTTCGACGGGTTAGTCCGATAAATAAAGGAGGTGCTGCCCAATTTCCGAGAAATTGAACTACGGAATTACGGGAACGTATCCAGCAATTATCAGGCTGTCGAACGAGTATATATAAACATATATATGTTGTATACGAAATTTGATTGTATGTGGTGGTGAACTGTTTTGTCAAAAGTAATAACCCTAATTTTGTAAAATGACGAGTATATGTATTTTTCCAAAAATGAACACCGAACCGATTTCCGAGAGTGTGAACCCTAATGGTTATGTATGTTATTATAATATGAATAACTACGAGTCGGGTTATGGTATCGTATGGGTAGGTTGTTAGCGAGGATATGTCAATTATACCTAGACATCTAACGTAGGGTATTTCGGCTCTGTAGGTTCTAGTTGAAGGACTCCAGAAGTGAAGTCGAACTAAAAATAACCTAGTGATCAGTCGACAAGCGTAGTGAGGTTCCAAGCGAAGGACCTGAACGTTGAAGTCAGATCCATGATAGTCTGATAATAAGGCGATAAAGCCGAGTGTCCAAGTTAGTCCAAGGTCGATCGGTAATAGTGGTAAAGCTCTGCAAGGCAAGTACCCCACCCTTCTTTTATGGTTCAGTATATGTGAATAGCTAATGTTTTAATCTCGTAATGGAACATAAATGCTTTAAGTTACGTATCCCCTGTAGTTATAAATCACTATTTTCAAATTGTTTTGGGGAAAAGTAACTTCTGAAAACACCTATCTCTAAACGTGATTTAAATGAAAAGAGTTTTGAATAGTGTGCTGTGACAAAATGGTTTTTAAAAAGAGATAGGTGACAGTGATTTTGGAAACTGGATAAAGGGACTGTTTTAATCCACCTATGTCGTGGAATTTTGGAAAGAGGCAAAAAGGGAATTCAGTTGATCTATTAGAGTTGCGTAAGAGGCCCGTTATTCGGTAACGGCCCAACATGTGGTTGCGTAAGTGGCTAATTGGGTTGGGCATTCTTATTCTGGATGGCCGCTAGTCGCGGTCTGGTGAGGGTAGACTGATTAGCTATCTTCACCCCTTAAACGTCCAATAGATTTGATTGATTCAGTTTTGAAATTGATTAATAATTCAAGTTATTGAGACCAATGATGTGAAAATGAAATAGCATGCTAAGCTTTGATTCTGGTAATTATACACAACACACGACTGATATTGTTGTTTTTCAGAGCATGCTAGTTTTGGAGTATCCAGTTTATGAATGTTTTACATGTTTTGCAAGCGAGCTATAATCTATGTTCCTATAACTGCTTTACTTTAAGCTGTTTTACTTGTTATTCATATAGTGGTGCTGCTGAGCAAGCAATTGCTCACCCTTGAAGAATATTTTATATGTATTGCAGATGCCTAAGAGATTCTCGCGCGGTAGTCAGGGCAGAGTTCTAGCTCCTTTCGTGTCAGGTTCCTCTTAGGTAGTGAGTTGTGTTCAGACCAGATGAGGTCTATTGAGTTACTGCATTAAATTAGTGGTCAGGATTGTGTAAGGTAATTTGGGTTGTGTTAGTTGAGTAAACTAAGTCATACTTAAACCTGGAAAAGGTCTTGGTAAAGGGGTCGTAGTTATGTATTATTAATGAGTTGGACTTAATTATGATTGTTATTATTATTGTTGGTGACGTCAACTCCTGACCCCGAGGTTGAGGCCATCACATACAATCTAAGAACCAACATTGTTATGGAATCAATACATGTTATATTTGATGACAAAAAGATTGAAGGACTGCAAGATGGAGATTTCCATGAAAGCCTCAAGTTTGATAATGTGGAGTTGGTTAGTGATGACAGTGATGATGAAAGTGATCAAGAAACAGTGAATAAGGATAATGCAGAAAAATCTACAAATAATGAAGCACATGATTCAGAATCTATCGAGAGACAATCTGCCTTATCCATTGGGAGACAATTAGCTTCATCTGACGGAACACAAAGTGCACCATCCGTCGGGTCATTAAGAGAAGCTGAAAGTCATAATAAGTCACTTATAGAAAGTTCCCCTTTCTCAAATCAAAGATTCACAAACTCAGGGGGAGTTTCTAATAATCAAAACTCAGTCACACATCAAGACAACAATGAGGCCTCTTCATCTAGAGCTAATCTACCTCAATAAAGAAAATGGACTAAAGATCACCCTTTTGAGCTCATTATTGGTGATGCATCTTCTAGAGTTCAAACAAGGAGAGCAACTCAAGAAGAATGTCTATACAGTAGCTTCCTATCTAAGGTAGAACAAAAGAAGGTAGAAGAAGCTTTGTTAGATCCTGATTGGATTTTAGCTATACAGGAGAAGCTAAACCAATTTTAAAGGAATAAGGTATGGAAGCTGGTACCGAAGCCTATAGGAAAGAATCCAATTGACACCAAATGGGTATTCAGAAAAAAGATGGATGAAAATGGCATAGTAGTCAGGAACAAAGCTAGATTAGTTGCTAAGGGCTACTGTCAACAAGAAGGAATAGATTTTGATGAAATTTTTGCTCCTGTTGCAAGACTTGAATCCATCAGAATCTTCTTAGCCTATGCAGCTCATGAAAATTTCAAAGTCTATCAAATGGATGTAAAAAGTGCTTTTATGAATGGAGATTTGGAAAAGGAAGTCTATGTTAGTCAGCCTCCTGGTTTTGAAGATCCAAATTTACCAAATCATATCTATTATCTTTTGAAAGCACTTTATGGACTAAAGCAAGCTCCTAGAGCCTGGTATGACACTTTATCAAAGTTTCTTTTGGAAAATCACTTCACAAGAGGTACTGTTGATAAAACTTTATTCTTTAGAAATGTTAATGGCTCTAGTATTCTTGTTCAAACTTATATAGATGATATTATATTCGGCTCTATAGATGAAAAACTCTGCAAAAAGTTTGCCAAATTGATGCAAAGTAAGTATGAAATGAGCATGATGGGAGAACTAACTTACTTTCTTGGTTTGCAACTTAAGCAAGTTAGTGATGGAATATTCATTAGTCAAACTAAATACATTCATGATCTTTTAAAGAAGTTTGATCTAATGGATTGCACATCTGCAAAAACTCCCATGGCCACTGCAACTAAGCTTGAATTAAACACTACTAAAAAGTCTGTGGATATTTCAAGATATAGGGGTATGGTTGGCTCACTTCTGTACTTAACAGCTAGTAGGCCAGATATAATGTTTGTTACTTGTCTTTGTGCTAGATTTCAGGCTGATCCTAGAGAATCTCACCTACTAGCAATTAAGAGAATTTTCAGATATCTCAAGTGAACAACAAAACTTGGCATTTGGTACCCTAGAGATTCTGGTTTTGATCTAACTGGTTATTCAGATGCAGATTATGCAGGTTGTAGAATAGACAGAAAAAGTACAACATGAACCTGTCAATTCCTAGGGAACAAGCTTATGTCCTGGTTCAGTAAAAAGCAAAATTCAGTTTCTAATTCTATAGCTGAAGCTGAATATATTGCTGCGGGTAGTTGTTGTGCACATATTTTGTGGATGAAAAACCAATTGTTGGAATATGGTTTACAAGTGGATAGAATTCCTATTTTCTGTGATAATACAAGTGCAATTGCCATCACTGAAAATCTTGTGCAGCATTCAAGAACAAAGCACATAGACATCAAGTACCACTTCATAAGGGAACATGTGATGAATGGTACTGTGGAACTGCATTTTGTTCCAAGTGAAAAACAGCTTGCAGATATCTTTACCAAGCCACTTGATGAATCCACCTTTTCAAAGTTGGTAAGTGAGTTAGGTATGCTTAATTATTCCTAAATCATTTCAGATATTTTTGCAAGTTTTAATGCAACCAGAAATTTAATTGATTTTTCTGTTTTGGATGAAATTATGGCTAAGTCAAAATTTACATCCCGGTGGATGCTCATTATCCATCGAGTTTGATCATCCGTCAGAATATTAATTGTTAATGAAAATCAATTATTTTTCTGGAGTATTTTATAACTCGACGGATAACTGATTTATCCTCATCCGTCGAATTATTTTAATCCTAGCCGTTAAATTTCCGAACATTATCCATCGGGTATACTTACAGTTTGTAAGCGTAACACGACGGATAATTGAAGGAATTTTTACAGTTTATTTATTTCTAAACGGCTATTTTGGGCAATTTTTATTGGTCCCTTTATTTTACTTTATTATTTTTAACAGTTTATTTCAGAGATAGTATAAAAGAAGAATTCATTTTCATTCTATTCTTTTATCATTCTCAAGATTCAATTGCTCTAACTTCTATCTTCTCAAAAGCAAATCTTCTCTCTGCAACTTTCAAATCTTTAGCAATGGCACCTGTAGTGAAAATCATGTCCCAAAATGGTTATATCTATAAAAAGAACAACTTCACAGCTCTAGTGAACAAGGAGATTCAACAGTCTGGAGACTATCACAAAATGATGGATTTTGTAAAAAGCTGTAAACTCAACTATGTTATGCTGGAATCTTCCATCATCTACTGTGAGGTTGTAGAGGAGATATGGACAACTGCAATGTACAATTCAACTGATAAGACCATCACTTTCACTCTTAAAGGTAATCAGTTTTGCAATAATAGTGATATTGTCAAAGCATGCTTTAGAATTCTTGATAATACTGTTACTGCTCCACACACAGACACTGATATAGTTAACATGCTAAATTACATGGGCTATACACTCACTACCTCTAAATTAAGTAAAATTAGAAGGTTGGGTCTTAGAAAAGAATGGAGTTATCTGTGTGATGTGGTAACTAAAGTGTTTTCTAGTAAAATTAGTAACTTTGATTCTATTAACATATCCATGCTTAACATGCTTTACATGCTAGTTACTGATAAGTATTTTAATTTCAGTGACTTGGTCTTGTTTGAGTTAGGTTTTAAGTTAGGAGAACTCAATAAGAAAGGTAAAAGTGTCTATTATGCTAGATTCTTTATGATGCTTGCTAACCACCTTATTGAGAACATTGTGATTGAGAACCCAACCAACAAGCTGAATTGTTGGGTTCAAGAAAGAAGAATTATTGCAGATCTTAATAGAGCAAATCACCACAAGGAGGTGCCCTTATTCAATTTCCCAATCATGGAGGGACCTCAGGTAAGTGAGGTAAGCACCACTGTCTCAACACTTCCAACCTCACACATTTCTTTTCCTTCTAATGCAGCTATGGCATCTGTGTCAATGACCCAACAGATGCCTACCCAAGCTACCAAGCCAACAATTTCAAAATCCAAATCTAAGAAATCCCCCTCTGGTTTCTTTCAAAAGAAACCAGTTGCAAAAACCACTAGAACTAAAGAAGGGAGTGTGAAGGAAGGTAAGCAAGGTGAGGGACAGGGTGAAAATCAAAGAAGCCCTAAGAATAAGGTTGGAGAGGTGAGTGTTTCCCAGCCCAGCCACATTGCAGCTTCTCAATAAGTTGTAGTGCTTAAAAAGGACTTAAGCTCATTACTAGTTGCATCCTCCCAAAAGGATATGACTATTGAACAAAGCTCTCAGCCAAGAGCACAGGCCAAGAGGGTATGGGACACAAGCTCACCCCAAACTTATGCCAGAAAGAAGAAATCTAAACTAATTGGGGATACACGGGGTGCATATACAGTGCAAACTGAAGCAATAGACTCAATCACTACACCCTCTCAAAGTTAGTTTGATGTGGCTCCAGTAAATGTGGAGTCACAGCCAAAATCTCTAGTGATAGAAGCACCTCAAACACCAAACTCACCCACACATCACTGGATGTTGACATGATCAATACATCACTTCCAAATTCTCCATTTTTAAATATTTTGGAGAAGCCAAAAATCCAAGCAAGTGAGCATCATCTTTTAGATGATTTGTTGGCTCACTTGCCATTCCTTTCTGAGTCTGTTGAGACACCTGTGCCTAAATTTTCATCAATCTGCACAAATTCTACAATAGTCTCCACTCCAAACTCATTCATTTCTTCTATCCCGATGGATATTCCTCATCCGTCGGGTGTCTCTGCACAACTTCAAATTTCTTCAATTCTTACAAGTGCAGAAGACTTAGTAGTAGTACAATCACTCTTAGGACTGAGAGAAGGGAGTGAATTGAGTGAGAGTCTGGGTTGCTCCCAGGAAAAAGGAGAGAAAATGAGTGATCAAATGCAGTCCATTTCTTCAGGACTGGAAAAAGTGAGTGAGAGGAGTCCCACCTTAGATGGTGAAGGTGTGAGTGTGAGGGTGGGAAGCCAAGGGGAGCCCTTGATGCAAGAAAAGAGAGATCATGAGAGAAAAGCAGGTACAGGAGAAATAAGGTCGGACATCATTGTTAGTGAGTTAATGAATGTTAATGAGGCAAACAGAGAGGATCTATCTCAGCATAGTCAAGCTGTTATAGATTCCACCTCTTTGGATGCTGAGACATTTACTCATCCTGTTCCAGCATATCAACTTTTTGCTGGACAGGGCAATGAAAGTGCAGAAAGGATGCTGAATTTGTTGCACACTACTCAATCCATGCAAAGGGCAAAGGATGTCATCACATCTATGCCTTCTACAGCTGGTGATGACATAGATTATGAAGCTGGTAGATCAGAAGAATTCTTTGGTGATGATAGTGAAGAGGGGTCACTGGACATAGGGGGAGAAGTAGGCCCTAGTTCCAGATCTGGTATGCCATCTTGGGCATTTTCAAAGCAATGTGATGAACATTATTTCAAGACCACCCTCATTCAACTCATAAGTCAGACACAATCTGCTCTTCAATCCACAACAAATGCCAGCACCAAGAAGCTCCAACAAGCACACCTTGCTTCTCTTTAATTACAACAAATCCAAGGCTTTCAACACAATCAGGATGTCACTTCTATCAAAAGTATGCTTGATCAAATGAAAAAGGACATTTATGAAATATTGGATGCTAAACTTCCAGAAGCTACAATGATTGATATTAAAAGACAGCTAAGGAAGAACTCTGATCTTGCAACCAAGGTAGATTCCTTGGATAAAATAATGACTGCTATGGAAGCTTCTCTAACAGCTATTCATCTACATCAAGCACAACAAACAGATATGCTTCAAAAGCTAGTGGCAGCACAAACCTCTTCCTCTACTCAACTTGCTGATCACAAAAAGGGGGAGAAAGAAAGTGCTATTGTCCCAATCAGTCAAGAGGGATCAAGGAGTGAGGGGGAGCAGAAAGTGCTAAACATCTAATTCAACAAAGTAATTATGCCAACAATTGATTTCACAAAGCCACCAGTCATGGATAGCATTGGCATCATAAATCTGGCAGTAGCAAAACTAATCACAGATGACAAACTGCTAAAGATTGATGTAGCATCAGCTGAGAAGGAGTTGAAAGAAAAATGGAGAAAGATAGATGTAGAAATTCAAAAAAAGTTTGGGCCAATTCAGAATCCAGATAAAACATTCATTCATCACTCTCAAGTCCAGAACATTTCTGTGAATGAAATGAGTATGAATTATCTGGAAAAAGGCCAAACATCTTGCATCAAATCTCCAAAAGTAGATTTCATCATGAAGCCTAAAAGAAACTACTCAAAGGTTTCAGACAAGAATCATATGGATACTGTGTATGAGACACCTAGGCTAGATGAGAAGAAACTGTTGGCTAGGTCAATTGCCTTTTACAAAGATCCAGGTGATTTAGCACTCAAAAGAAGACTAGCCAAGATTTACAGAAATGGTAAGGAAATTTGTGTGGTGGATGGACACCCTATGTTTGTGGAAGCTAAGAAGGAAGAGAAAGAAAGAATCAGGCAAGAAAAGAAGCAAGCTGCTCTAGATGCTAAAGAGCTTAAACAAAAGAAGAAGCAAGCTACTATCTTGGCCAAACTTCAAGCTGTAAAAATCACAACATAAATTCCTGAACAACCAACTATAATTGCTCAACCTAAGGATCTCAAAGTGCAAGAAGAACCACAACAGAAAAGAAGATTCAGATACAAACTCCATTCCAAGAGGATATTGGACTTTAGTGATGAGGAAAAGGAAGACCACATTCCCAAAATGTCTACAACTTTAACTCAAACATCAAAACCCTTAGTGTTATTTGCAGAATTCAAGGTGGTAGATCCATGTAAGAACACAAATTTTTGACATCGGTAAAAGACCTTTATGAATAGTAATATAATAACTTGAATTTTTGAGACCTTGTAAAACATTTAATGAATAATAACCCTGACAGACGGGGAAAAACCTTTTAGCCCACACTATGTTGTGCATGAGAAAATGAGTTTCGGAATTGATAACTTGATTATACGTACCAAATGAGTGTATATAAACGCTATTAGTTTTTGAAGAAAACGAACTTTGAAAAATGACCATATTTACGAATCATCGAGGATTACGGGAATCATAATATAATTACGAATTTAAAACCATACGGATTTATATCCAAGTATGATAATTCAAAACATAAGGAATAAAAACGAAAGGAATTACGTCACGAACCATTTACGAGAAAGTATTTTGAAAATGTTTAAGCGACCGAGCGAACGCGCAAATGATTAAATAAACGTAATGCACTAACTAACCATGGTTACTTTATCAAATAGTGAGCTAGAGATAGGATGATCAACCAAGGCTAAGAAAATAGTGAGCTAAAGGGCTAAGTTAAGTAGATTAGCTTACAAACTACAAGGCTAGCTAGTTTTCTTGTCCATGGATTTGACAACAAGAATAAACCTATGATCCTAAACTAGAAGATATCAATCAATATAAGATATCACAAGATATCACAACCTAATTTCCAAGAAGCAACCAATATACTTTCCTAGAAGCAACCAGGGAAGCAAGCATAAAAACACTTCTTCTCTCCCAAAACCATTCCATTCGGCCCTTCATCTCCAAGCCAAGAAATCAAATTCAATTCTTCAAGTTCTAGCCATTGATAAATCCTCCCATTAATTCTCAAGCTTCCTAACAACCAAACTAAGGTAAGATAATTCTTTGATCTCTTTTTATCATGGTTTGATGGGTGTAATAAAATCAAGAAAGTTGAGAATGAATAGTATGAATAATAACTCTTCTTTGGTTTCTTGATTTCAATGGTGGTTTTAGGTTCCAATAACCATACCAAGCACTCCCAAGACTCCACCATCCTTAAGAACACATCTCAAGTTTAGGTGCTGGGTTTACCATTACGGTATTCGCAGGATAATAAAATCCACTAAAGAATTATTTTCATAAGAAGGTGTGTGTCATCAAGAAAAACTATTTTTGAATAAAACGTAATTATCATATATGATATTTTACGAGAGTTTATGTCGCGTCCCCAACTTGACAATACATATTACTCAAATTATTACAATAGTTAACAAAAGATAGTAACACAACTGAATCCAAGATCTTACAGTTTAGGGTTTGGAACAACCCAACACTATTAACTATTACAACCTGATTTTAACATCGAGTCCTGACACAAACTATCTCTTATTCTACCTGAGCTCGAACATACGTATCAGCATCACAAGTCTTACGTGTTGTCTGCTTGAATCTAACCATAGATGTTAGCTGTAATATCAGGGTGAAAACAAGTAGTGAGCCAAATGCTCAACAAGTGCTATACAATAAAACGAGATAAGAGAATAACAATGTGAAAATAAAGCTAATAATTACAAGAGATGGACGGTTGGGTGATGGCATCATTTGTTTGTATCAAAACATTTCCAAAATCATTTCTTAATTAAAAACCACTTTATGACGCTACGGATTATAGCCAGTGATCAGCCGCGAAGTAATCCTGAACCTCGCTGGGTTCTAAAACATTAATGGGATCCCTAGGAAACTTTTAAGCCTACAATTTAAGTGCGAAAAGGACTTGCAACTCAGTCTAGATCCACTATTTAAAGAAAACATTTGTCCCCCTTTGGGACTGAAAATCCAAATTTTTAATCATTTCAAAAACTGATGCCAATTGACAATTAATTTATTAAACAATAAACATCTTTATCAAGGGTTATAAATCCACTTTGAAACACTGGGAATATATCCACTAGGTCCATGATCCACTAGACTTTACTCTATCAGGGTAATTGAAAGGTTTCTATCTACAAGGACTTTGACAAGGATATTTAGTAAGGCTATCGGATAATATGAAAGAGTAATGCCAGACTAGGCATAAAGCAATGGTTTCAAATAAGGTATAGGTATTAAAATATCAAGAAGATAAGCATCACTGGTTCCAGGTATGATATAGGTATTAAAATACAAAGAAAGTGATCATTAGCTCAAGGTATAACAGGGTATCATGCTTTAGGGTATGGATAAGGTTATCAAACAATCATTAACAATCTTTAAGGGATGACTGGCTTTTAGGCTTCAAGATGAGGTTACTGAGTATAACTTACACATGGTTCAACATCACAATTACTTTGGTATACTAGCATAATAAGACATTTTGATCTACTTGCATAACAATCTTTAAATAAGGTTAAATTACTTGCAATAGACACTTGAGGGTTCATGGTATTTCTATATAATACGAAGATAGATTTGAAAACCACTTGGTTCATGTATATCAAGGTAAATCAGAATACTCGCATCATATATAGGAACTAGTTATCACACACTTGCAGTGTAAACGAAAAAAAGGCAGGTAGAATCACTTGCCTTGAAAAAGGCTGGACTGGACTGGCAGGTAGGAGCAACTGGAAGCTTTACTCGACCTTTATGGCAAGTTTACCCTCGTCTCGAGATCCTACACAAATAATAATAGCCTCATTATAATATATTCTCACCAACTCAACCTATTTGCAAACCGAAATTAAACACAATGGCACTTAGGCCTATATACACGCAATTTACAAAAACCTTATAACATAATAGTACGCATAGCCACATATGCTCACATACCATATTTAAGTACCAAATAATATCACACATGCCATATTGCAACACTAGGCTTGGATGATCTCGCTCCACAGACTTAAGTCATTTGGTCGCTAAACTAGAAAAAATCTCTAAATTTTGGCTTCCTACTCGAAATGCCTTTACTAAACCATCCAATTCCTATTGACCCTAACTTGGGCCTTTCCTTCTACTGACTTTATGCTATCTTGAAACTATGGTGGTCAAACTAGGCCTCACTCATAAGTGCTCTAAAACTATGTGATAAGTGAAGGTGTTTATTATGGTAAATTTCAGAATGACATCTAAGGTTTTTTGGGAGCGTTTGACACTCTTACACTTCAAATTTTGCTTCAAAACTTCTACACTAGACTCTTCTGATCATAAGGCAACTCCCAAACTTGATGTGGCTCAAGGGCCTAGCTTGGGCCTCCCTAGGCCTAAGCTTAAAGTCCATGATTCCCCTGTTTTTTCTGGGCAGAAAAGGTCCTGAATTCAACTAACTTGTGACACATTATTATAACTCAAATCCTATGAACTATGACTGGAAAAACTCCTCTGATATACCCTTTAACTAAGGCCCAACAGGGCCTAATGAGGGCCTACCTATGACATGGTCAAAACTTCCCATTTCTAAGTTGCAACAAAACTGTCATCGGCTGGACAGATTTGGTATTTCCACTCGTGCACCTAACCAAACGTCTTACAAACCTCCAACAAACACCTAAAACCTATTTTATACTCCTAGATCTAGCTTCTGGTGGCTTGGGCCTCAAATTGCACAACAATGACAAGGTCAAATCTCACTCTAAACCTCAGGGTACCAAACCGATTTTCTGCAGAAACTAATACTCTCCTTTCACCAAGGTTCTTACTTAACAAACCCAACCAACAACAACCAAAAACCCAAACCAAACCTTAACTACGGTGCTCTACTGAACTAACTCCCTTACACTCAAAATAAGCTTAGTGGAGATCATCCTTACCTAAGGTGCAATATAGCAAAATAAAAGTTAACACATTACACAAATTACAAGTCATCAAGATTTTGAGAACGACAAGCTATATCTTCTTTATAAATATATATCACATATCAAGGAGCACAAATTAAGATTAATATCTTAACGCTACTAAAATTAAGGCTTACTAACAAAAATCAATCCAAATGATCAAAAACTTTCGAAAATCATGAGTGGTTTACATGCATGCATGCCTTCGAATATTCAAACCAAAACAATATGGTTTCCAAAATAAATTTTACCATAAAATCAACATGCAAGCCAAAAATAAGCTATAACTAAATGATCACTTAGCATGTAAAGGGTTTTATCAAGTTTTTGCTACAAAATTTATGTTATCACTACCAAAAACACATAAGAATGAAACAAGGCAACAAAACAACCTCAAGAACCATTCATTCGGATCCCTCAAGGTCATGACCAAATGAAATGAAAGGAAAATGACCATTAAAATCAAGAGCCTCATTCTCATGACTTGGAATTTCACCATTCCTTGTAGTTCCCTCAAAATACAACCTTAAATCCATGAGAATCAAGATTGTACTTTGAGTTCCAACTAAAACTTTGACTTGCAAGCTCAAAACTTAAACTTTTCACTCATAACTCTTTGGATTTTATATGATCAAGATATAGGAAGTAACATTTACTTGAATGGGAGATAGATGCTTGAATGAAAAATGAAAGAAAAGAGGGGGTGGGGCTCGGCCAAAAGAGCCGAGAGGGAGGAGGGCCGAGAGGGAAGGGAGGAGAAAGGAGGGGGGTGGAATGGTGGAATGAAAGTGGAGTGATCATCACACTTGCTTGGTTTTTATGCTTTTGATTTGACCAAAAGTGAGTGGACTTAGGAAATGACAAGAGTAACCTTCTAGCTAAAGTTAGGTAGATTTGCATGTAAGGACAAAGTGGTAACTTGGCTAGTAGAATGAAAGTGAGTGGGGTTGGAAATGCCTTCTTTGCCCCTTAGTTGAATGGAAGAGTATTTGCATGCAAGGGTAACCATGTAATTTGTTAATTACTAAGCAACTAATTTTCAAAAAGATTTATTTTTATAAAATAAATTAAAAGTTCAAAAATTATAAAATTTATACCATAAAATAACTTGGATTTTTAGAAATTTTATGAGATCACTTTTGAAATTTGTGAATGAAATAATTTTTTAAAAGAAAATTTTCCAAGGTATAGAATATTCCTTAAAAATAAAAAATAAGGGCAATTAATAAAACTCTTGCTTTGAAAAATTTATATTCTACATAAAGCAATTTATAATGGAGAAATTTCCATTCACACAAATGTACAATCATTAGGTTTATATATAATCGACTCTAATATTATACAGAGTTCACAAATAATATTACACAAAAAGGTCGGTCGTAACATCCTCTCCCCCTTAAGGATTCTGTCTCTAGAATCTAAGAGAACATATGAGGATACTGGGAACGCATATCAGACTCTAACTCCCAGGTTGATTCTTCGACCTTGGGGTTCCTCCAAAGTACTTTTACTAACTTTACCGACTTATTTCTAAGATTCTTTACTTGCCAGTCGAGTAATTTGACAGGTTGCTCCACAAATGACAGGTCTGCCTGAATTTGTATAGGTTCATATTCTATCATATGGTTGGCATTAGGATTGTACTTCTTAAGCAATGACACATGGAACATATTATGCACATGCTGATACTGAGGTGGTAAGGCTAACTCATAAGCCACCTTCCCCACTTGACTCAAAATTTCAAAAGGACCTATATATCTAAGCACTAACTTCCCTTCTTTACCGAATCTAGACAACCCTTTCCTTGGAGATACTTTCAGCAAAACGGCTTCACCTACTTGGAATCTAACATCCTTACGCGCTGGATCCGCATACTTTCTCTGTCTATCTTGAGCAGCAAGTAACCTTTTCTAAACTAATTTGATTGTCTCGTGCAACTGTTGTACCAATTCTGGGCCTAAAATCTTTCCTTCTTCAACTTCATCCCAACTTGTCGGTGATCTACATTTCCGTCCGTATAAAGCTTCGTATGGTGGCATGCCAATACTGGAGTGATAGCTGTTGTTATAGGAGAATTCTACCAATGGCAAGTGGTCGTCCCAACTTCCTGCAAAATCGATTACACAACTGTGCAACATGTCTTCGATTGTTTGAATAGTCCTTTCGCTCTGACCATCAGTCTGCGGATGATACGCCGTACTCATGTTCAACTTTGTCCCAAAACTCTCTTAAAATTGCTTCCAGAATCTCGAGTTAAATCAGGGATCTCTGTCTGAAACTATCGAGGGCATGCCGTATCTTAGTACGACTTCCCGCACGTTCATATGAAACAATCTGTCCAATGACGACTTCTCATTAATTGGAAGAAAATGCGCCGACTTCATAAGGCGATCAACTATAACCCATATAGCGTCATGTCTGGATTTCGTTCGCGGTAGTCCCACTATAAAGTCCATAGCAATGGTTTCCCATTTCCATTCTGGAATCTTTAGGGGCTGAATTAATCTGCTTGGTCTTTGATGTTCTACCTTTACTTTCTGACAAGTATAACACTTTGCAACCCATTCTACCACCTCTCACTTCATATTTGGCCACCAAAAGTTCTGCTTCAAGTCTCGATTCATCTTGGTACTTCCCGGATGGATTGAAAATCTTGAATTGTGGGCTTCTTGCAAAATCTCATTCTTCAATTCAGGTACATGAGGAATCCAAATTCTTGAGGAGAACCTTAGTATACCTTGCTCATCCCTTTGAGTACCAATCTCTTCTCCAGTTAGCTGATTGTTCTCTTGCTTCATTACTTCTTCCTGACATTTCTTTATCTTTTCCAATAATGTTGGCTGAAAAGTCATTGTACGACAAACCTCTTCAACTATCCTACAATCACAAAGTTTCACTCCAAATCTCTTAATCTCTTCCGACAATTCTTTTGGTATTGCTATCCTATTCAATATTTCCTTCCTACTCAAAGCATCGGCTACAACGTTTGCCTTTCCCGGATGATAATTTATGGAGCAATCATTGTCCTTAATCAATTCCAACCATCTCCTTTGCCTCATATTGAGATCCTTCTGAGTGAAAATATACTTTAAACTCTTGTGATCCGTGGAGATCTCACACTTTTCTCCGTAGAGGTAATGTCTCCAAATCTTAAGTGCGAATACTATGGCTGCTAGTTCCAAGTCATGTGTAGGGTACTTTAATTCATGCGGTTTTAACTGTCTTGACGCATACACGATCACCTTATTGTGTTGCATTAGCACACAGCCCAATCCTTTATGTGAAACATCACTGAAAATCACAAAGTTTCCTTGATCGTCTGATAGTACTAACACCGGAGCTGTAACCAACCTCTGCTTCAACTCTTGAAAGCTATCCTAATATTCTGCATTCCATCGAACTTCTGATTCTTCCTAGTTAACTTAGTCAATGGCGTGGCGATTTTCGAAAAATCCTTGACAAATTTTCTATAATATCCCGCAAATCCTAGAATACTTCGTACTTCCGTAGGTGTCTTTGGCCTCTCCCAACTCATAATCGCCTCAATCTTTCCCCGATCTACTTTAACTCCTTCATCTCCAATAACGTGTCCCAAAAATTGAACTTCCTTTAACCAAAACTCACATTTAGAAAACTTGGAATACAACTTCTCTTGTCGGAGTATCTCTAATACTATCCATAGATGCTGCTTATGTTCTTCTTCCGACTTTGAATAAATAAGGATGTCATCAATGAACATCACAACGAACTTGTCCAAATACTTTTTAATTACCCGGTTCATCAAATCCATAAATGATGCCGGGGCGTTAGTCAAACCAAAAGGCCTTACTAAAAATTCATAATGTCCGTATCTTATCCTGAATGCTGTCTTTGGGATGTCTTCTTCTTTGATCTTTAATTGATGGTATCCTGATCTTAAGTCAATCTTTGAAAAGCACTTTGCTCCTTTCAGCTGATCAAATAGGTCATCTATTCATGGTAGCGGGTAACGGTTCTTAATCGTCACCTTATTCAACTCTCAATAATCTATACATAACCGCATACTTCCATATTTCTTCTTTACAAGCAGCACAGGTGCTCCCCATGGAGACATACTTGGCCGTATCACTCCTTTTTCCAATAATTCTTGTAGCTGGCTCGCCAACTCTTTCATTTATAATGGTGCCATCCTATATGGGGCCTTCGAAACTGGTTCCGTGCCTGGAGCAAGGTGATCTCGAACTCGATTTGTCGATCTGGCGGTAAGCCTGGTAGTTTATCTGGAAACACATCTGGGAATTCGTTGACTACGGGGATATCTTCTATGCTGAGGTTGTCCCTTTCTGAATCCACTACATAAGCTTGAAACGACTTGCAACCTTTCCTAAGCAACTTCTTAGCCTGGGCGATTGTAAGAAACAGTTGCTCTTGCCTCTGTCCCTTAAATACTACTTTCTCTCCACTCTCTGTCTTTAAATACACCTTCTTGGACTTACAATTAATCTGAGAGTTATTCTTTCCTAACCATTCCATGCCTAAAATTATTTCGAACTCCCCTAACTTGAAGAGTATCAAGTCGGCTGAAAATTTATACCCCGAAATATCAATCTCACACTTTGGACAGAGTTGACTCACATGAATCTTCTCTTGATTCGTAATTACCACATTTACTAGCTCGTTCATAACCATTTTATCACATTGAAGTTTATGAACAAAAGTTTCTGATATGAAAGATCTCGTCGCTCCAGAATCAATCAATACTTTAGCCTCGACATTATTTAGTAAAAGTGTACCTGCTATCACCTCAGAATTCTGAACAGTGTCCTTCATTTTTAAATCGAATGTCCTCGCTGTTGCTTGCATAGTTGTTGCAGGTGGTGGAGGTAAGGCCAATACCTCAGCTGGCACTCTTGCACTAGTACTTGCCACGTTTATTAGAGCTTTGACTGGTCCGGTTGACTTGCACTCCCTAGCTATGTGTCCAGTCTTTCCACACTTGTAGCATGTAACTCCCGGCTTCGACATCTTACACTCGTTAGCCAAATGTCCCTTCTGGTTGCACCTATAGCATGTCATGCTCAGCTTATTACACACTCCGATGTGCCTTCTTCCATAATGCTTGCATTCTGGTCTCTGAAATATGTTTTCTCCAACTTGTCCTTGGCTTGCCTGGTTGTTCCCCTTTGATTCTTGTCTTCTGCTCAAATTTCCCTTCTTCTGAAAATTTGCGCCTTTGTGGAATCCAATCCATTTTACATTCATGTCTTGTGTGTTTCCGGCTTCAGACTTTTCTCCATAGAATGGAACCTTCCTCTTCTTGTTATCCCTTTTTTTCCTTGACTGCATCCTATTACTCTCAATCAGAGCAGCTTTCTGCACTATGCCTGCATAAGTATCAAGCTCAAACATAGCCACTCTATCTCTTATCCAAGACTCTAATCCTTGTTTGAATCTCTTTGCTTTTTCCTCCTCGCTGCTGGTATACTTTGTCACAAACCTTGACAGCTCTGTGAACTTCTTCTCATACTCAAGTACATACATACTCCCTTGCTTCAATTCAAGAAATTTAAGCTCCATCTGATTCTGCATGTACTTAGGGTAATACTTTTCCAGAAATAACTTCTTAAATCTTTCCCAAGAAACTTGCTGATTTGCTTCCATAGCTTTCACTGAATCCCACCAATAGATGACTTCGCCCTTCAGGAAGTAAGTAGCATATGGTGTCTTCTGATCATCCACTAACTGTACCAATTCAAAAGCCCTTTCCATTTCCTTAATCCATGTGTTAGCTATTAGTGGATCAGTGGTATTATGAAATGCAGGTGGATTCACATTCTGAAAAGCTTTGAAATTAACAACTTGTCGAGGTGGTACTGGTGGATCAGGTGGTTGGTATGATTCACAGTTATCTTGGTTATCAAATTGTTGTCGAAGAGTTAGTTGTTATTGAGCTATAGCGTTTGTTTGCTGTTGTAAGGTTTCCAGTAATTAAAGAATATTAGGATCTGTGGTAGATGTGGTTGTTGGGTTCTTCTTTTTGGGTGGCATGATCCTGAAATAAAAGTTACGTCAAAATAGGTATGAATAATGAGATAATTCGAGGGTGTCACATGGCATTCTTGTTCACATATGAGGTCAAATTTTAATTTAAACAAATAGGGTGATGCATATAAAGGCGTAAAATAACAGTTGAAAGCAAACAAAACGATCGTGCATAATAATTGAAATTTAAAGGTCAAGATACATCAAGATTAGAATAAAGTCTGAATCTAGGAATAACATGCTTATTTAAAGGAAACAACAGGGAATTCTACAAAGTCCAACAATACAACATTATGAAAAGTAGATAATGGAAAAAACTAAGGCTCCACTCTTTCAGAACGGGGTTTGGTAGTCTTTGATGGAATTTACGGATGAGCGGAAGCGTGAAATAACATTTATTCCGTAAAAACCATATACCGCACATATAGAAAAACATATAAAAGGGAAAAACTGAGGAATCGAAATCATACCTCGTGAATCGAAGCTTTATAAGATTGGAGTGCTAGCAGTTGCTCCTCAGTGTGTGAAGCACTCTACCGGTATCCACCAAGAACGATCCTCTTCGATGAACCTTTTTTTTTATAAAACTGAGCTTTTATAAAAATGGAGTTTTTGGGAGAGAGAGAGAGAAGAAGAAGATGGAGGCTAGGGTTTTCACAAAACCAAAATTGTGTGTGTGTTGAATGAGCCATCCATCTCATTCTATTTATAGGGCTCTCCTAGGGTTTTATAATATATCTTTATATATATTAACTCCCACATTTTATCTTCATAAAATGCTTTAATAATAATTAAAACTATTTTAATCATTATTTTTTTTTCTTAACTATTTAGAAAATAATTCTCTCTCTCATTATTTCATCAAAGAAAATATTCTTTTATGGTGTGACCCTGTAGGTTCAATATTATGCCGGTAGTAGAAATAAATAATAATAAACTTTTATTAATTATTTACACGAATACTAAAATTCACTAAATATAATTAACTGATTAATTATATTTATTCTACATCGTGAGTGATGCTTCTCAACATATCGCGACTATCCGGATAATATGAATTCACTGCTTAGAATATCAAGAACCTGTCAGTGACTAGTTACCGTACAATGAATTCCTTCTACCCTTATAATATCCCGAATAAATACAAGGCATGGATCTCGTGTCAAGCCGATCAAATTTAATCATATGATTTCTTATTCATAATGCAAAGTTCATATTAATGCAAATTAGAAACTACTTTCTAATTTCATACACTCTGGCCAGAGATTCCAAAACTCGCATACTAAGAATAACATAGGATATTCTCTTCCTATACTGGAAGGGGTAGATCCTCTATTGACGTTAACTATCTCTATACACAAATCCCTATGCCCAGAATAGACCTAATAGATGTCCTTGAGACTAAGGACTAAACCAAAGCATAGTTCATTATATATAAGATACCTTTAACGATCTCAAGTCTAAGGACACTTATACAACTATCACTCAGTGAATAACTATTGACACGTGAGTAATCTCCATTAGTTGTTCAACTTATCGAGTCATGTTCAGTGAACTTATTTCCTAATAAGCACCTACATACTAGCTATAGTGTCACCACACAAATGCCTATGAGAACAGACATCCTCCTGAAGGGAGCAAGCATAGTATGTACCAATCTTTGTGGATTATTAATTACCAGTTAGTAATCCTATGACCAGGAACTATTTAAGTTTAGAGTTATCATCTTTTAGGTCTCACTATTATGATCTCATCATAATCCATAAAAAGCTTTACTCTAAACTATGGTATATCTTATTTAAACACTTAAATAGATAGAGCCCGTAATAAAAACAAAACAAGTCTTTTATTAATATCAATGAAATCAAAACAGATTACATAAAAGTTATTCCTAAATCCTCATACGTGATTGGACTTAGGACATATCTCTTTCAATCTCCCACTTGTACAAAAGCCAATCACTCTGGTATCTAATACCCATCTTGTCTTTATGACGATCAAAGTGACTTTCAGAAAGTGGCTTTGTGAGTGGGTCTGCTATGTTATTATGTGTGTCAACTCTCTTTCAATACAATACAAGAAATGTTATCGCGCTCCCACTAACCCTTTTGTAGACACATAGTTCATCTACGTTTTTGATAAAACCAAACTCTTTGATTGTCTCATCAAAACGGATGTTCCATCTACGAGAAGCTTGCTTTAAACCACATATGGTTCGCAGCAGCTTACACACTAGGTTTTCATTTCTCTTGGAAAGAAAACCATCTGGCCATTTGCCAGATCTCATACTCATAGTAAGCAGCAATCGCAAGCAAAATCCGAACTGATTTTAACAGGGCTACAGGTAAAAGATTTCATCAAAGTCAATCCATTGCCTTTGTTTGAATCCTTTTGCCACAAGCCTGGCTTTAAAGGTCTCCACCTGGCCATCTGCTTTAATCTTTCTTTTGTATACCGTATACATAGATTCCATTTCAGATTTCATGGCACTTTGCCATTTCTCTGAGTCAACACTACTCATAGCCTCATTATAGGTCACAGGGTTATCATCATCAATGATTGACAACTCATTGTCATTCTCAATGACAAGGCCATAATACCTCTCAGGTTGGCGAGACACTCTCTCTGACCTACAAACGGGCTGTTCCACAGAAGGTTGTTCAGTCTGAACAGGTGTTTCCACTTGATCCGTAGTAGTTTGTGCTTCTTGAACTTTATCAAGTTCAATTTTGCTCCCACTATTTCCTTCAAGGATAAACTGCTTTTCCAAGAAGGTAGCATGTCTGGAGACAAACACCCTATGATCGGTGTAAAAGTAATACCCTAAAGTCTCTTTAGGATATCCCACAAAGCTATATTTTATGGATCGAGATTTCAGCTTATCTGGGTCAACTTTCTTGACATAAGCTGGACATCCCCAAATCTTAACGTGTTTAAGACTCGGTTTCCTTTCTTTCCATATCTCATATAGAGTTTGAGGAACAGATTTGGAAGGCACCTTATTCAGTAAATATACTGAGGTTTCCAATACATAACCCCATAGAAATACTGGAAGATTCGCATAGCTCATCATGGACCGAACCATGTCTAACAAAGTTCGATTTCTCCTTTCAGATACCAATCTGGAGGAGTCCATTGGGAGCCTATACCCTTTTCTTTGAGATAATCCAGAAACTCTCCATTCAAGTATTCACCACCTCGATCTGATCGAAGAGATATAATACCATTTTTGGTTTGTTTCTCCACTTCATACTTATACTCTTTGAACTTTTCAAAGGCATCAGACTTGTGTTTTATCAAACACATATCCGAATCTAGATCTATCATCTATGAAAGTAATGAAGTATGAAAATCCACCCATGGCTTGCGTAGACATTGGTCCACATACATCTGTGTGTACCAATCCTTGCAAATCTGCAGCCCTCTCTCCATGTCCACTAAATGGAGATTTGGTCATTTTACCCAATAGACAAGACTTGCATGTAGGATATGATTCAAAATCAAAAGGGGTCAAGTAACCCTTCCTTATGCAATGTCCGCAATCTATTTTCACTAATATGACCAAGTCTGTAGTGCCAAAAGAAAGTGAGATCTTCATCATCCCTTTTCTTTTATTAGTTTGTTCAATCTGAAGTAAATTATGTCACATACATACAGACCATTATTTAAAATACCACGTCAATAAAGAATATTATCTCTAAGGATAGAACATTCATTATTCTTAATAATAAAATGAAAAACCATCCAAATCTAACATAGGAAGAGAAACAATATTCCTTACAATCGAGGAAACAAAATAACAATTATTTCAAACAATAGTCTTGCCCGTAGGCATATGTAAATGAAATGATCCTACATCTTCAGCAGCAACTCTTGCTCCATTTCCCATCAGTAGAATCACCTCCTCTTCCTCAAGAGTCCTACTTCTCCTTAGTCCCTGCAATGAATTGCAGATGTAAGAACCACATGCGGTATCTAATGCCCAAGTAGAAATTTGACTTAATGACATATTCATTTCTATCATGAACATACCTGAATCAGAAGCGGTAGTCTCACTCCCCTTCTTCTTCTTCAACTCTGCAAGGTAAACCTTGCAGTTCCTCTTCCAGGGCCCCACCTTGTTACAGTGAAAGCAAATAACTTTGCTCTTGGGGTCTTTAACTTTTGGTGGAACCGGCTTTTCTTTACCTACTTTCTTCTTCTTGGAAGGGTTCCTCTTCCTTTTCTTAGGATTGGAACCTTCACCAATTAGAAGAACAGAACTCTTCTTAAGGGGAAAATTCGATTCCGCAGTCTTCAACATGTTGTGGAGTTCAGTCAGGCTGACATCCAGCTTATTCATGTGAAAGTTCACAACAAACTGCGAAAACGAACCCGGAAGTGATTACAAGACCAAGTCTTGGCTCAGCTCCCCATCCATGGCAAAACCAAGTTGTCCAAGACGTTCAATCAAATTGATCATCTTAAGTACATGGTCATTCATGGATGATCCCTCAGACATCCTACAACCGAACAGCTCCTTCGATATCTCATATCGAGCTGTCCTCCCTGCCACATCATACAACTCTTGTTGATGCATAAGGATAGTGTGAGCATCCATATGCTCATGCTGCTTCTGTAGGTCAATGTTCATGGAAGCTAGCATGATGTATTGAACAACATTTGCATCATCTATCCACTTAGATACACAACATGTTCATCATTATGTGCATTGTTTGCAGGTTCAGTAGGCTTAGGTGAGTCAAGCACATATTCCAGCTTCTCCACCCTGAGAACAATTGTCAAGTTTCGAAGCCAGTCAGCAAAATTAGGACCAGTCAACTTGTGAGTATCTAGTATACTCCGGAGTGATAGTACAGAAGACATAACGTATATAGTAAATCTGTAAATGATAAACATATAACAACACTTAGCAAATATTCAATTTTATTTCAAAACACTATATGAATCGGGTCTTTATTCATAAGTGGCTCCCACTAGTTTATTTAATTTATACTCCCCCTAAGTGAAAATTAGGCATTCATAATGCTAGTGGGAATAGGGATCCTACATTCCATTACATAACCTCGGCTGTAGCATGAAACGTCATGTGATGTTCAATAGGCAGACAACTCTTGTCAATTACATCTTATGTTATTCCCTAATATAATTTTAGCCTCTTGAATAATTGAGTCATGGCTGTAGCACGACAAACTCAATATTCTAAGTCAAGTCTAACCCAACATTTCGTACAATTGAATCAGTCTCCAACGGCCCACGGCTGTAGCACGTAACGACCTTTAGATTCTAATTCAATGTACACATCTCTATGTAATAGACAAGTATTTCTTATTTCAAAATCAAAGCCCTCGGCTGTTGCACGAAACGACAATGATTTAAAAATAAGAACCACTTTTTATCATGTTGGAAGGCTATGACCGACACAACCCCGTTGTGTCATTGGCCAATTACTACTTGATATTATTTAATTTTAGAGGGATTATATTACGTTACAATCATAATCATATTATAAAGAGATTCTTCCTTTTAAATTAAATATTTCAAATCAATAATCGATAATCAGATGATTCCCAGATCGGGTGGAGCATTGTCAAGAGGCGTCACTTAATAACCCTTTCTTACAGATAGAAATCTGTTGTTGACAGAATCATCCTTTCTCTCAAAATTAAAAATTCATATTTAATTACGTGTTTCATAAACACAAGAATCTCATGATTGTATTCATAATAATATTGTCAAGGCAAGAAACGATTCATATTCTAGATTTTCTAGAGCACGCCTTATATTGATTTAAGTTCACCTAAATCTATCATCGCATGGTAAACACACGCATATATCTCTTATATAAAAATAAATATACAAGTAAGCATGCAAGTAATATTATGTCACACATTGATATAATGATGTATGGATTTATTATAGCATTTAAAAGCAATTAAAATAATTAAAACATGCTTTAAAACACTTTCGGGAATATAAACAGTTTTAAACTTTTATATAAAAAATATTTGACCAATCCATTAGATCCGTCTCGGAAAAACGAATCCAACGATATATTGCACGCCCAAAACGGAGTTACGAAACTCCCAAAAATCAAATTTTAAAAAGACAGATGGGCTGTAACGCATTACAGTAATGCGTTACAAGGTCTATAACGCATTCACGTAATTCGTTACAACACTGTTGAGCCATTTACGTGTGTAACACATTCCATAAATGCACAACAGTGTGTAACGCATTCACGGAATGCGCAACACACCCCTACCCCGCGTGCGCCGCACACGCCTGTAGCAGCCGGCCAGCAGTTTTCTCCTTTTTTTTTCTTGTTATTACTCCTGCCATTTCCTTTTGCTGCTGTTACAAAAATGATGAAACCCCCTTCCCTTTACTCCCTTATTAATAACTCTTTATTAATTTATTATTTTAATTTTATTATTAATAAATTAATTAACATTTAATTAATAAATTAATAAAAATCAAAATAATATGATTTCTTAAATAAGGGAGTAGCAAAAATACCAAATCAGCCATGGGTCCTTGTGCAAATTTTAATCATAATTATTCACATGCATAATTATTTCTTGAATTTTAATTAAAAAAATTTTAAAAAATTCATAACAAATAATCTACACATCACAAAATTATGAAAAAAATACCTAGATGATCTACAACACTTGTAGAACCCAGATAAGTAGTCAAAATCTCATGCAAAAATTATTTCGAATTAATTCATAATTAAATCCAAATAAACTTGCAAAAATCTTAATAAATCCATACATGCATAAAAAAATCTGAATTTTTTTATATGAATCTCTATATGCAGAACCAAGCTCTGATGCCAATGATGGAATTTACGGATGAGCGGAAGCGTGAAATAACATTTATTCCATAAAAACCATATACCACACATATAGAAAAACGTATAAAAGGGAAAAACTAAGGAATCGAAATCATACCTCGTAAATCGAAGCTTTATAAAATTGGAGTGCCTAGCAGTTGCTCCTCAATGTGTGAAGCACTCTACCGGTATCCACCAAGAACGATCCTCTTCGATGAACTTTTTTTTTATAAAACTGAGCTTTTATAAAAATGGAGTTTTTGGGAGAGAGAGAGAAGAAGAAGAAGATGGAGGCTAGGGTTTTCACAAAACCAAAATTGTGTGTGTGTTGAATGAGCCATCCATCTCATTCTATTTATAGGGCTCTCCTAGGGTTTTATAATATATCTTTATAAATATTAACCCCCACATTTTATCTTCATAAAATTCTTTAATAAAAATTAAAACTATTTTAATCATTATTTCTTTTTCTTAAATATTTAGAAAATAATTCTCTCTCTCATTATTTCATCAAAGAAAATATTCTTTTATGGTGTGACCCTGTAGGTTCAATATTATGCCGGTAGTAGAAATAAATAATAATAAACTTTTATTAATTATTTACATGAATACTAAAATTCACTAAATATAATTAACTGATTAATTATATTTACTCTACATCGTGAGTGATGCTTCTCAACATATCGCGACTATCCGGTTAATATGAATTCATTGCTTAGAATATCAAGAACCTGTCAGTGACTAGTTACTGTACAATGAATTCCTTCTACCCTTATAATATCCCGAATAAATACAAGGCATGGATCTCGTGTCAAGCCGATCAAATTTAATCATATGATTTCTTATTCATAATGCAAAGTTCATATTAATGCAAATTAGAAACTACTTTCTAATTTCATACACTCTGGCCAGAGATTCCAAAACTCGCATACTAAGAATAACATAGGATATTCTCTTCCTATACTGGAAGGGGTAGATCCTCTATTGACGTTAACTATCTCTATACACAAATCCCTATGCCCAGAATAGACCTAATAGATGTCCTTGAGACTAAGGACTAAACCAAAGCATAGTTCATTATATATAAGATACCTTTAACGATCTCAAGTCTAAGGACACTTATACAACTATCACTCAGTGAATAACTATTGACACGTGAGTAATCTCCATTAGTTGTTCAACTTATCGAGTCATGTTCAGTGAACTTATTTCCTAATAAGCACCTACATACTAGCTATAGTGTCACCACACAAATGCCTATGAGAACAGACATCCTCCTGAAGGGAGCAAGCATAGTATGTACCAATCTTTGCGGATCCACTAACATCCGATTAGTTATCCTATGATCAGGAACTGTTTAAGTCTAGAGTTATCATCTTCTAGATCTCACTATTATAATCTCATTATAATTCTAGAAGCTTTACTCTAAACTATGGAACATCTTATTTAAAACACTTTAAATAGATAAAGCCCATAATAAAAATATAACAAGTCTTTTATTAATTTCAATGAAATCAAATAGGAATACAAGAAAGTTCTTCCAATACTCTGGAAGCATCTTTACAATACTCTGGAGCTCGTCCGCCACCATCTGGATGATATACTGGCTGGTACGGTCTCGGTGCGATGGCATCTCCTCAAGCTTAGTATTGAAGCACTGAACCAAAGTCTCAAGTCTCGCAGTCATCTGATGCTTAGGCTTCCCTTCATAGTTTCGGCTGTCCGGATACACATTCTTCAATCGGTCTAACAGTCGGTCATACTTGCCCTGAAGCATGTCGAACTCGCGCCTCAACTCAGCATATACGGAGAAAGCAATAGTGTCATCCGACCTAGAGGATGATGTGGAGTGCGCCCTTTGCTGACAAACCATACATAGATATATAAGAGGAGTATTAATAATAAATTACTTAACTTACTCTCTCGCAAAATATCTATAACTTATACATATATCCTATAACCTATTTGGGCTGTCTAGGGACTCTAAACTGTAGCTCTGATATCAAAACCTGTCACGCCCCCAACTTGACAATACATATTATACAAATTATTACAATAGTTAACAAAAGATAGTAACACAACCGAATCCAAGATCTTACAGTTTAGGGTTTGGAACAGCCTAACACTATTAACTATTACAACCTGATTTTAACATCGAGTCCTCACACAAACTATCTATTATTCTACCTGAGCTCGAACATACTCATCGGCATCACAAGTCTTACGTGATGTCTACTTGAATCTAACCATTGCTGCTAGCTGTAATATCAGGGTGAAAATAAGTAGTGAGCCAAATGCTCAACAAGTGCTATCCAATAAAACGAGATAAAAGAATAACAATGTGAAGATAAAGCTAATAATTACAAGAGATGGACAGTTGGATGATGACATCATTTGTTTGTATCAAAACATGTCCAAAATTATTTCTTAATCAAAAACGATTTTATGACGCTACGGATTACAGTCGGTGATCAGCCGCCAAGTAATCCCGAACCTCGCTGGGTTCTAAAACATTAATGGGATACCTAGGTAAATTTTAAGCCTACGATTTAAGTGCGGAATGGACTTGCGTCTCAGTCCAGATCCACTATTTAAAGAAAACATTTGTCCCCCTTTGGGACTGAAAATCCAAATTTTTAATCATTTCAAAAACTGATGCCAATTGACAATTAATTTCTTAAATAATAAACATCTTTATCAAGGGTTATAAATCCACTTTGAAACACTGGGAATATATCCACTAGAGCCATGATCCACTAGACTTTACTCTATCAGGGTAATTGAAAGGTTTCTATTTACAAGGACTTTGACAAGGAGATTTAGTAAGGCTATCGGATAATATGAAAGAGTAATGCCAGACTAGGCATAAAGCAATGGTTTCAAATAAGGTATATGTATTAAAATATCAAGAAGATAAGCATCACTGGTTCCAGGTATGATATAGGTATTAAAATACAAAGAAAGTGATCATCAGCTCAAGGTATAACAGGGTATCACGCTTTAGGGTAAGGATAGTGTTATCAAACAAGTATTAACAATCTTTAAGGGATGACTGGCTTTTAGGCTTCAAGCTGAGGTTAGTGAGTATAACTTACACATGGTTCAACATCATAATTACTTTGGTAAACTAGCATAATAAGTCATTTTGATCTACTTGCATAACAATCTTCAAATAAGGTTAAATTACTTGCAATAGACACTTGAGGGTTCATGGTATTTCTATATAATACGAATATAGATTTGAAAACCACTTGGTTCATGTATATCATGGTAAATCAGAATACTCGCATCATATATAGGAACTAGTTATCACACACTTGCAGTGTAAACAAAAAAAAAGACAGGTTGAATCACTTGCCTTGAAAAAGGCTGGACTGGACTAACAGGTAGGAGCAACTGGATCCTACACAAAAAAAGACAGGTAGAAGCTTTACTCGACCTTTATGGAAAGTTTACCCTCGTCTCGAGATCCTACACAAATAATAATAATCTCATTATAATATATTCTCACCAACTCAACCTATTTACAAACCGAAATTAAACACAATGGCACTTAGGCCTATATACACGCAATTTACAATCACCTTATAACATAATAGTACACATAGACACATATGCTCACATACCATATTTAAGTACCAAATAATATCACACACTCCATATTGTAACACTAGGTTTGGATGATCTCGCTCCACATACTTAAGTCACTTGGTCGCTAAACTAGACAAAATCTCCAAATTTTGGCTTCCTACTGGAAGTGCCTTTACTAAACCATCCAATTCCTGTTGACCCTAACTTCGGCCTTTCACTCTACTGACTTTATGCTATCTCTCAACTATGGTGGTCAACCTAGGCCTCACTCGTAAGTGCTCTAAAACCATGTGGTAAGTGAAGGTGCTTATTATGGTAAATTTCAGAATGACATCTAAGGTTTCTTGGGTGCGTTTGACACTCTTACACATCAAATTTTCCTTCAAAACTTCTACACTAGACTCTTCTGATCATAAGGCAGCTCCGAAACTTGATGTGGCTCAAGGGCCTAGCTTGGGCCTCCCTAGGCCTAAGCTTAAATTGCATGATTCCCCTGTTTTTTCTGGGCAGAAAAGGTCTTGACTTGAACTAACTTGTGACACATTATTCTAACTCAAATCCTATTAACTATGACTGGAAAAACTCCTCTGACAAACCCTCTAACTAAGGCCCAATAGGGCCTAATGAGGGCCTACCTATGACATGGTCAAAACTTCCCATTTCTAAGTTACAACAAAACTGTCCTCGGCTGGACATATTTGGTGTTTCCACTCGTGCACCTAACCAAACATCTTATAAACCTCCAAAAACACCTAAAACCTATTGTATACTCCTAGTTCTATCTTCTGATGGCTTGGGCCTCAAAGTTCACAACAATGACAAGGTCAAATCTCACTCTAAACCTCAGGGTACCAAACTGATTTTCTGCAGAAACTAATACAATCCTTTCACCAAGGTTCTTACTTAACAAACCCAACCAACAACAACCAAAAACCCAAACCAAACCTTAACTAAGGTGCTCTACTGAACTAACTCCCTTACACTCAAAATAAGCTTAGTGGAGATCATCCTTACCTAAGGTGCAATATAGCAAAATAAAATTAACACATTACACAAATTACAAGTCATCAAGTTTTTGAGAACGACAAGTTATATCTTATTTATAAATATATACGAATTAACATCACATATCAAGGAGCACAAATCAAGATTAATATCTTAGCCCTACTGAAATTAAGGCTTACTAACAAAAATCAATCCAAATGATCAAAAACTTTCGAAAATCATTAGATGTTTACATGCATGCATGCCTTCAAATATTCAAACCAAAACAATATGGTTTCCAAAATAAATTTTACCATAAAATCAACATGCAAGCCTAACATAAGCAATAACTAAATGATCACTTAGCATCTAAAGGGTTTTATCAAGTTTTTGCTACAAAATATATGTTATCACGACCAAAACCACATAAGAATGAAACAAGGCAACAAAACAACCTCAAGAACCATTCATTTGGCTCCCTCAAGGTCATGGCCGAATGAAATGGAAGGGAAATAACCATTAAAATCAAGAGCCTCATTCTCATGACTTGGAATTTCACCATTCCTTGTAGTTCCCTCAAAATACAACCTTAAATCCATGAGAATCAAGATTGTACTTTGAGTTCCAACTAAAACTTTGACATGCAAGCTCAAAACTTAAACTTTTCACTCAAAACTCTTTGGATTATATATGATCAAGATATAGGAAGTAAAATTTACTTGAATGGGAGATAGATGGTTTAATGAAAAATGAAAGAAAAGAGGGGGTGGGGCTCGGCCAAAAGAGCCGAGAGGGAGGAGGGCCGAGAGAGGAGGGAGGAGAAAGGAGGGGGTGGAATGGTGGAGTGAAAGTGGAGTGATCATCACACTTGCTTGGTTTTTATGCTTTTGATTTGACCAAAAGTGAGTGGATTTAGCAAATGACAAGAGTAACCTTCTAGCTAAAGTTAGGTAGATTTGCATGCAAGGACAAAGTGGTAACTTGGCTAGTAGAATGAAAGTGAGTGGGGTTGGAAATGCCTTCTTTGCCCCTTAGTTGAATGGAAGAATATTTGCATGCAAGGGTAACCATGTAATTTATTAATTACTAATCAACTAATTTTAAAAGATTTATTTTTATAAAATAAAATAAAAGTTCAAAAATTATAAAATTTATACCATAAAATAACTTGGATTTTTAGAAATTTTATGAGATCACTTTTGAAATTTGTGAATGAAATAATTTTTTGAAAGAAAATTTTCCAAGGTATAGAATATTCCTTAAAAATAAAAAATAAGGGCAATTAATAAAACTTTTGCTTTGAAAAATTTATATTCTACATAAAGCAATTTATAGTGCAGAAATTTTTATTCACACAAACATACAATCATTAGGTATATCTATAATCGGCTCTAATATTATACAGAGTTCACAAATAATATTACACAAAAAAGGCCGGTCGTAACAGTTTATCATACAGTCATTTTTATACTGTACATTATTATGCTGGGCATTATAGCTCACTCTTGCTTTCTTTTAAATGACACAACACAACAGATAACCAGTATGTTGGTGTGGGACTTAGTCGCTCGCAGTCATGTGGAGAATCCCTAGCAGCTTTGTCTCAGGTGTGCCAGAGTATCAGATAGGTATAAGATATCAGTCGTAATTATTGTAACTTCATGTAGATGTTATGAATAATTGTTTGAGATCCTGTAAAGTACATTTGAGTTTTAGTATCAGATGATTCTTGTTGTACGTCGGTTCTAAGGCTATAACTTGTGAGTGTGTGAGATTGGGGGTCTGTGATATAGAATTATTGGATTATTGAGTTAATGCAGGTTACACATGATTGAAGGATTGTGTAACGACCTAGATTCCTGACCCCGAATTTGGGGGCGTTACAGTAGTGGTATCAGAGCATTAAGTTATAGTACTCAGAAACGAGAGTGTTAGGAGTCTGTCTAGATGCGAGATTTCATAAGAGCTCATATAGAGTTCATCATTGGACTACCGGATGTAGCCTCAATGTGTAGGTTGGGATAAGTGTATATTTTAGGTATTAAGGTATGACTAATGAGACCACTGGAGATTATCAGAATGATGAGAAAAAAAATTTAGAATCATATATGATTTGGAAATGATGTGGATGTAGAACTCGGAGCTGAGTCTCCAGGGCATTTGGAGTAAAGAAGATATTACCAACACCATATGTTCATTTTGATAACACGAGTATGGTTACTTGTAGTTCTTTATAGGTTGCCCATGAAGGGGCATCACATAAGAACCATAAAGTCTAACTATTAGTATAGAGTTGAGGTTATTGACCCAAACTAGTTGAAGGTGTCATTTTACCAATGAGGATGGGAATGCCGTATTAATCACAAACTCACTAGAGATAGTGTCCAATATACCCTTGAGGATTCTAATTCTATTACGGAATATTTGAATGTAATATAAGAATGTCATCATAAGATGACTACACTACATGATATTATTAGTGCGCTTAACATGTAAGGATATGATGGTTTAGATTAAAAATTAAGAGCATCGAGAATCGATGGCATGTCTATAATTAAATGGCATAAGATTCTAACGAGCGATGGTTCGATCTTAGAACTTTTTAAAATGGGATAGACCAGTAAGTCTAGAGCGGAATTCTTTGGTAGATATGATGTCAGAGGCTACGTATATATACCCGTAGACCTCTAATATATTCGGTAACGTATGTTCAATTACACACATGCCACTGAACTTATGGACTGCATTGAGATCCCTAAGAGATCTCTTTGATCTATTCCCAGGGGGAACTGGCCACTTATAATTAGTAACAGATTCGTGTAGCAGGAAACTATCGGCTTAACAGATGTTTTTGGAATATTTCTGAGTAATGTCTTCGAGGTAAAACACCGGAATGGCAGATATACGTGCGAAAGTCAAGTTAGTAAGCGATTTTAAAATAATGTTGAAAGAGAAACTATTTGAAACATGAAATTACGAAGAAGAAGAGGTGGGATCATCCTCAGATGGATAATGACGAGAGTTAGGATAATCAGTGAAATATTTTGGCACCTACTCACTGTCACGTTACTCCCTCCAAATTGTTGATCATTCGTATTGCCTGGATAAGTTATATCAGGAAATCCTTTTCGTTCCCTAATTTGAACTTCTGATGTGACCATCTTGAATAGTCTTTCTCCACATCAGGACTTGTTCAATTTTTTTAGTTAATCCATGAACTTTCATTCATAGATTATGATCTTCTTGTTCAACTCAGAGATATTTATACTTCATTTCAATTATCCAATAGATTTTTTTTAAATATATAAATTTTCCCTCAATTCATCGATGAATATTCATAATGAGTATCTTCATTTGATTCTTCTTTTATACTTACTCTTCTCAGTTGAGATTGTAAATATCTAACAAATTGTTAAAAATATGGATGATCTAATATCCATATATTCCTCGGGAATCTTTTCCTCTAATCGGGAAAAAATTATATATTGAACTTTGAAATCATAGTAAGGGTATCAATTTAATATTGGTATTCCGATTCAATTCTATTTAAAGATTTGATAAAGTATGTGAACTAGGGCACCTATGAGTGTACCCTTTATTTGGAAATAAATATTTGATAAGAGGCTATAGATTGTTCCGATGCCAAGACCACTCGATTCAGAGTTATAATTGTCTTTCTCGGCCCATATTAAAAAAAAAACTCTTGATTTCAAAATCATCATCCAGGTAGCCACAATTTCTTCAGTGGTTACGATGTTGAGATTTTTACAAACAAACTGAAATATGCCTAGTTGCATATGTTCTCATGAATGACTAGTTAATTGTCCTAACTAGTCAAAATTTTAATTAATACGAGGAAAGCCTAAATAATCATCCTAGCTAGTTGCTATGGGCCAAACCAATTGTGCTGGCCATTTTATTAGCCGGTTGAGAATATTGCTTGATATGGACTAGTTATTATTTTGCTAAGTTCCACTTCCAATAAAATTTTGATTATTCCATAGTGCATTATATATGCCAGATTTAATTGTTGATGAAATTTTCAAAGAATGATTTAATTGAAACCTAACTAGGTCGCCCACTCAAACGAGAATTCATATTCAGTTTTATAAAATATTTTGTTCATGAAATATTATATTCTTTTATTTGTATAACGAATATCCAATTAAAATTATAAAGTGATTGAAGAACAATATACTTCCTTATTTATTAATCATTGGATAAAATTCCTTCTTTCAAAATAGCACCTCTTGGAGACCTCAATGGTTAACCTTTGGTTGAGGATGTCATTCGATATTTCTTTCATTATTCGAGAAGAAAAGTATTCTTTTAATGGGAAAATCTTACAAGTATCATTCGTATGATGTTATTATTCAGCAATCATTGCTTTCAATTGATATTCTCTGTTAGACCCTTAACAATGCACAAGAGTTACAGAAGGGGGGTTGAATGTAATTCTTGAAACTTTTTCACAAATAAAATTGTTCTAACTCAAATATATATATCAGTGTGAATTGATTTGCAAAGTGGGGAATAATAACTTGAAATGAATCAAAACACAAGTAATTAAAAACACAAGTCTTTAAAAACTTTCTGGTGCATTTGAATGTATCCACCAGAGATATATAATATATCAAGAGAAATCTGTGTAGCAATTAGCTCACAGCTGCTTACAAATTGACAACAACTAAGATTGTAGAGAAATGCTAAGAATACAGCTTACAAATGTTTCTCTCTTGGTTGCTTAGTTAGTTGTTCTATTTGCTACTTCTTGGTTTATATATCACCAAGATTATAAAGCAATAAGACAAGATAATAAAACAAAACTATCAAGTCTAATACTATGCTACTTCATTACTCTATTCCAGCATCTTTGAATATCTTCATAATAGCATGGAAATGGCAATGCTTCTTTGTTCTCTAAAACCCAGTTGAATAGGCTTCCACATTCCATTTGCATACACCCGACACATGTGACTGTGTTGTCACTGTCAATAGATGTTTGAATTCTTTATCCGTCGGGTTCGTGATCATCCGTCGGGTTGTCTTGTTGATCATCCGTCGAATGGCATTGTCGTTTATCCGTCGGGTAGCAATCTGGCACTTGACTTCATTTCATTTATGAAGAATTACAAGACATCATCTATGTACAATTAATCAACCTATTATGCATATCTTGTTAAAGTCAACATGACTTGAGTACAACTACATAATCTAAACAATGTGTATGCAGAAATGTGCTACAGACTTATTGTTACATAAGCTACTCACTCGGTGGATAATAAACCAACATCCGTCGGGACTATATTGAGTTATCCGTCGGGACTATAATCCTTATCCTTCGAGTGCTACATTTTTCACTAAGTAAAATCTATCAAGGTATTTTGTTAATGAAATCATCAAGTGTTGGATTTTAATCGCAGCGGAGGCATGGTAAAACACTTTTACACATATAAAATTCAAATAAAAACATATAAATTGTGATTAAAACATATGAATCAATTACTAACCTTTAATAGCGATCCAAAAGCAATGATCGGAGATCCTTAGCAGCTGCTCCTCAAACATGAAGCACTCCACCAGTATCCACCAAGAAAACGACGTTAAGGAGGAGGAGGAGGTGGAGAGAATTAGGTTTTCTAAAAACTTTTTGGGTTCGGGTTAGAATAAAATAGGGTTTATAATAGTATATTTATAGGCAAAATTTTCAGCTGAAATTTTCCCATAAAATATTATTATTATTAACCTATTTATTATTCTCATTAATAATTAAAACACCTTTTAATTATTAATCCTTTTTCTAAACACTTTAGAAATAATTCTCTCTCTTGATTTAATTTCCAAAAATTATATTCTTAATAATATTAAGATCTTTTCTTAATTAATTAATAATCAATTAATTCTCATTTAATCAATTATTAAATTTTCCAATTAATTATTTATTTCATAAATAAATAATTATCATCCATTATTAATTAATTCCTCCACCATTAAATCATTCTCTTTTTATGGTGTGATCCTGTAGGTTCAATATTAAGCCGGTAGTAGAAATAAATAATAATAAAACTATTTTATCATTATGTATATAAATTCTCTAATTTATTAAATATGATTAATTAATTAATCATATTTATTCTACATCGTGAGGGATACTTCTCAGCATATCGCGACTATCCGGATAATACGAATTCACTGCTTAGAATACCAAGAACCTATTCAGTGAATAGTTACCGTACAATAAACTTCTACCCTACAATGTCCTGATTAAATACAAGGCATGGATCTCGTGTCAAGCCTATCAAATTTAATCACTTGCTTACCATTAACTATGCTTAGTTCTATGCAAATTAGAAACTCCTTTCTAATTTCATTCACTCTGGCCAGAGATTCCTGAACTAGCATAAGTGGATCAGCCTTGAACATTCTCTTCCTTCACTGGAAGGGGTAGATCCTTTATTGATCATACACTATCTTCATGTACAAATTCCTATACCCAGTAGAGCCCTAATAATTGTCCCTGGAGACTAAGAACTAAACCAAAGCGTAGTTCAGTGTACACAAGATGACTATGATGACCTAAAGTCTAAGGATACTTGTACAACTATCACTATGTGAACAACTGCTGACACGTGAGTGAACTCCATCAGTTGTTCAGCTGTGCGAGTCATGTTCAGTGAACTTATTCTATAATAAGCACCTACATACTAGCTATAGTGTCACCACACAAATGTCTATGAGAACAGACATCCTTCATAATGAAGCAAGCATAGTATGTACCAATCTTTGCAGATTATTAATTACCAGTTAGTAATCCTATGATCAGGAACTATTTAAGTTTAGAGTTATCATCTTTTAGGTCTCACTATTATGATCTCATCATAATCCATAAAAGCTTTACTCTAAACTATGGTATATCTTATTTAAACACTTAAATAGATAGAGCCCGTAATAAAAACAAAACAAGTCTTTTATTAATATCAATGAAATCAAAATAGATTACATAAAAGTTATTCCTAAATCCTAATACATGATTGGACTTAGGACATATTCCTTTCAATCTCCCACTTGTACTAAAGCCAATCACTCTGGTACTAATACCCATCTAGTCTTTATGACGATCAAAGTGACTTTCATAAAGTAGCTTTGTGAGTGGGTCTGCTATGTTATTATGTGTGTCAACTCTATTTCAATACAACACAAGAAATGTTATCGCGCTCCCATTAACCCTTTTGTAGACAATGGTTCATCTACATTTTTCATAAAACCAAACTCTTTGATTGTCTCATCAAAATGGATGTTCCATCTACGAGAAGCTTGCTTTAAACCACATATGGTTCACAGCAGCTTACACACTAGGTTTTCATTTCTCTTGGAAAGAAAACCATCTGGCTATTTGCCAGATCTCATAGTCGTAGTAAGCAGCATTCACAAGCAAAATCCGAACTGATTATAACAGGGCTACTGGTAAAAGGTTTCATCAAAGTCAATCCATTGCCTTTGTTTGAATTCTTTTGCCACAAGCCTGGCCTTAAAGGTCTCCACCTGGCCATCTGCTCTAATCATTCTTTTGTATCCCGTATACATAGATTTCATTCCGGATTTCATGGCACTATGCCATTTCTCTGAGTCAACACTACTCATAGCCTCATTATAGGTCACAGGGTCGTCATCATCAATGATCGACAACTCATTGTCATTCTCAATGACAAGGCCATATTACCTCTCAGGTTGGCGAGACACTCTCCCTGACCTACGAATGGGCTGTTCCACAGAAGGTTGTTCAGTCAGAATAGGTGTTTCCACTTGATCCGTAGTAGTTTGTGCTTCTTGAACTTCATCAAGTTCAATTTTGCTCCCACTGTTTCCTTCAAGGATAAACTCCTTTTCCAAGAAGGTAGCATGTCTGGAGACAAACACTCGATGATCGGTATAAAAGTAATACCCTAAAGTCTCTTTAGGATATCCCACAAAACTACATTTTACGGATCGATATTCCAGCTTATCCGGGTCAACTTACTTGATATAAGCTGGACATCCCCAAATCTTAACGTATTTAAGACTCGGTTTCCTTTCTTTTCATATCTCATACGGAGTTTGAGGAACAGATTTGGAAGGCACCTTATACAGTAAATATGCTGAGGTTTCCAATCCGTAACCCCATAGGAATACTGGAAGATTTGCATAGCTCATCATGGACCGAACTATGTCTAACAAAGTTCGATTTCTCCTTTCAATCTGGAGGCATCCACTGGGAGACTATACCATTTACTTTGAGATAATCCAGAAACTCTCCATTCAAGTATTCACCACCTCGATCTAATCGAAGAATTATAATACTATGTTTGGTTTGTTACTCCACTTCATACTTATACTCTTTGAACTTTTCAAAGGCTTCAGACTTGTAATAGATAAGTATTTCTTATTTCGAAATAGATAAGTATTTCTTATTACATCTCTATGTAATAGATAAGTATTCCTTCATAATGAAGCAAGCATAGTATGTACCAATCTTTGCGGATTATTAATTACCAGTTAGTAATCCTATGATCAGGAACTATTTAAGTTTAGAGTTATCATCTTTTAGGTCTCACTATTATGATCTCATCATAATCCATAAAAGCTTTACTCTAAACTATGGTATATCTTATTTAAACACTTAAATAGATAGAGCCCGTAATAAAAACAAAACAAGTCTTTTATTAATATCAGTGAAATCAAAACAGATTACATAAAAGTTATTCCTAAATCCTAATACATGATTGAACTTAGGACATATTTCTTTTATCAAGTACACAACATATACACAACAATCTCCCCAAATTTATGTCTACTGGAATTGTAGCCATAAATTAAGAGAAACTTGATGATAACAAAACACCCTAAAAATACAACTTTGAAAGTAAGTAGATAAAACTGTAAAGTGCATCATTTAACAAAATGTACAAAGTTTAGCTCACAGTCATTTTCAAGGTGCTCCTCTAGCCTGAGCAGATTTATCTAGTTCCTTGAAGGTCTGGATCTCTTTCCAAGCTTTCTGTTATTTTCCTCTATCTGATTTTGGAGCTCTCTGTGGAATTCCAGTTCATCAGATTCTGAGAGATTTAGCTTTTCTTGCATCTCCAAGAGAGTCTCATTGCTAGAGAAGCTCAATTGGTCTTCTAATCTGAAAAATCTTCTAACTCCTTTGTCATCCATGAACTCCATCAGCCAGTAGGGCCTTAGATGCACTCTTCTCCCTGTGTAAGGAATAATTAGAGTCTTTGGGAGTGCATCTTTAGCTCTAATACTCCTCAGTTCTTCAATCTTCTTTAGAACCAGTCTTCTTACAGTTACATTGAACCCAAAGTTCTTCTTGAAAGATGAATAAACCTTTATCAGTACAATTTGGCTTTCTTGAAGAATCCTGTGAAGTGGCCATTGAATCTCCTTTCCTCCCTTATACTTGAAAACTAACCTTTCAGGTAGATTTCTGTATGCATCAATCCCTCTCACTTATTCTAGTTCATCTAGATAGAGATTTAGATCAGAGAATTCCTTGATGTCACACAAGTACATGTAATCTCCCTTGTTGACTATAGATTGAGCTTTGACTAGAGATTTGGATTTGAGAGGTGACAACTTCACTTTCTTGACTGTTCTTGACTTTGTTCTCTTTGGCTTGTTAAGGATTGGCAGATTAAAGTCAGGCTTTGGTAGGCTCTCCCAGTCTATTGGTTCATCCTTAGGCACAATAGGTTCACCATGAATGTTCCTGTAAAGATCCACCACCTTGATGTCTTCAAATACCACAAAGGATTTTGATGCTTGAGTTGTAGTTGGAGTGGATTCCTTGGGAAACTGATCCTCCAACTCCCTACCAACAAAGTTCAATTTCCTTTTGGTTCTTTTGGCCAATTCCTTGTATCTCTGAGATTTCTTCTGTTATGATTCAACTTGCTTATTTGGATCTTGAGATTCAGTGATTTCAGATGGCTGAGCAGGAATCTGTTGTGTTGGTTTCACAGCTTGTAGCTTGGCCAAGATAGCAGCTTGCTCTTTCTTTTGCTTAGCTTTTTTTGCATTTAGAATAGCTTGCTTCTTTTCCTGCTTCAACCTTGCCTTTTCTTCTCTCTTTGCTTGAGCAAATTGAGGATGTCCAGCCACCACACAAATTTCTTTCCCATTCCTGAAAACTTTAGCAATTCTCCTTTTTAAGGCTGTATCAGCTGGATCCTTGTAGAAGGCAATTGATCTTGACAGAAGCTTCTTCTCATCAGGCTTAGGTGTCTCATATAATGTATCCAAAGGGTTCTTTAATGATGATTTTGGATAGTTCACCCTTGGCTTCAGAATTATTTCAGCCTTTGGAGATTTGATGCAGGATGGCTGTCCTCTTTCCAGATAGTTCATGCTCATTTCATTCACAGAGATCTGCTTGACTTGAGAGTGATGAATGGCTGACTTCACTCGTTTCTTTACTAGCCGAAACTTCTTTTGTATGTCCTCATCAATTTTCTCCGAGTTGATTGGCTTCAACTGCTCCTTTTTAGCTTCTCTTAAATTGGCTACTGCTTCATTGATCAGATCAGTACTGTCTGTTACTGGTGGCTTGGTGAAAGCAATTATAGGCACAATTACTTTACTGATTTGAATTTGAAGCTTCTCCCCCTCACTTGGTCCTTTCTCCCCCTTTTTGTTATCATCAAGTTGAGTAGAGGATGAGGTTTGTGCAGCCACCAGTTTCTGAAACAAGTCTATTTGTTGAGCTTGATGAAGATAAATGGCTGTTAGAGATGCTTCCATAGCTGACATTCGTGTATCTAAGGCATCTATCTTTGTGGCAAAATCAGAATTTTTCCTGAGTTGTCTTTTGATGTCAAGCATTGTGGCTTCTGGAAGCTTAGAGTCCATCTTGTCAGAAATAGCCTTTCAACTCATCAATATCACCCTTGATGGTGTTGACATCTCTAGCATGTTGGAAGCCTTGAATCTGTTGTAGTTGCAGAGATGAAAGATGTGCTTGAAGGAGCTTCTTGGTGTTGGCATTTGTAGTGGTTTTAAGAGCAGAATTTGTCTGATTTATGAGTTGGATTAGGGTTGTCTTGAAGTAGTGTTCATCACAATGTTTTGAAAATGCCCATGATGGCATGCCTGATCTTGAACTAGAACCTACTTCTCCCCCTATGTCCAATGGCTCTTCTTCACTATCTCCACCTTCATCTCCAAAGAAATCTGCTGAACCACCGGTCTCATAATCAACATCACCAGCTGTAGAGGGCAAAGCTGTGATGGCATCCTTAGCTCTTAGCATTGACTGAGTGGTATGCACCAAATTTAGCATCCTTTTTGCATTGTCATTGCCCTGTCCAGCTAGAAGTTGATAAGCTGGAACAGGGTGAGTAAATGCCTCAGCATCAAGGGCGGTGGAATCTATAACAACTTGAGATTGCTGAGATAGTCCCTCCCTGTCTGCATCCTGCACATTCATTAACTCACTAGCAATGACATCCATCCTTATAGCTCCTGTACCTGTATTTCTCTCTTGTTCTCTCTTTTGTTGCATCAGGGTCTCACCCTGGCTTCCTACCCTCACACCCTCACCTTCACCATCTAAGGTGGGACTCCTCTCACTCTCTTTTGCTAATCCTGAAGAAATGGATTGCATATTTTCACTCTTTTCCTCTCCTTTTTCCTGGGAGCAACCCAGACTCTCACTCATAACACTCTCTTCCCTCAATCCTAGGAGTGACTGTACAACCACTTAGTCTTCTGCACTAGAGATAATAGATGAAATTTGAAGTTGTGCAGAGACACCCGACGGATGAGGAATATCCATCGGGTTAGCAGTTTGACTATCCGACGGATAAATACTGTTAAGCTTATCCGTCGGGATACAATCACTACTCGACGGATGAGCAATATCCATCGAGAGAGTAGAAATGAATGAACATGGAATTGAAACTATTGCGGACTCTGTGCTGATTGATGAGATTTTGGGCACAGATGTTTCAACAGTTCCTGAAAGAATTTACAAGTGAGCCAACAAATCATCCAAAAGATGATGCTCACTTACTATAGATTTTGGCTTCCCCAACAAAGTTTAAAGAAGGGGAATCAAGAATTGATGTGTTGATCATATCCACATCCAGAGAGTTTGTGGGAAAATTTGGTGTTTGAGGTGCTTCTATAACTAATGATTTTGGCTGTGACTCCACATTTATTGGAGCCACATCAAGCTAAATTTGTGAAGGTGCCGTGACTGTGTCTTTAGCACCAGTTTGCACAGTGTGTGAACCCTGTGCATCCCCATAGGTTTTGGATTTCTTCTTTCTGGCATAAGTTTGGGCTGAGCTAGTGTCCCTAACCCTTTTGGCCTGTGCTCTTGGCTGAGAGCTTTGTTCAATAGCCACATCCATTTGGGAGGATAAAACTAGAAATGAGCTTTTATCCTTATTAATCACTGCAGTTTGTTGGGAAACTGCAGTGTGGCTAGGCTGGGAACAACTCAACTTTCCATCCTTATTCTTAGGGTTTCTTTTATATTCACCCTGTCCCTCACCTACTTTACCCACCTTCACACTCCCCTCTTTGGTTTTGGTAGATTTTGCAACTGGCATCTTTCGAAAGATACCGGAGGGGGCTTTCTTTGATTTGGATTTTGAAATTTTTGATGATTTAGTAGCTTGGGTAGGCAACTGTTGGGTCATTGACACAGTTGCCATTGCTACACTAGAATTCAAAGAAATTTGTGAGGTTGGAATAGTAGGGACAAATGAACTTACCTCACTTACCTGAGGTGCTTCCATTACAGGGAAATAGAAGAGTGGCACTTCTCTATGATGATTTGTCCTGTTCAAATCTGCAATAATTCTTCTCTCCTGAACCCAACAATCTAATTTGTTGTTTGGGTTCTTAAGTACAATTTCCTCAGAGAGGTGGTTAGCTAACATCATGAAAAATCTAGCATAATAAACATATTTACCCCTTTTATTTAACTCTCCTAATTTAAATCCCAACTCAAACAAAACAAGGTCACTAAAATTAAAGAATTTATCTGTAACTAGCATGTAATGCATGTTAAGCATGGAAATATTGACAGAATCAAAATTATTGATTTTACCAGAGAAAACCTTGGTCACTACATCACACATGAAACTCCATACCTTTCTAAGACCCAATCTCCTAATGTCACTTAACTTAGATGTAGAGAGAGCATAGTTCATGGAATTAAGCATATTAACTATATTAGTGTCTATGTGTGGTGAGGTCACAGTATTATCAGGAATCTTGAAACATGCTTTGATAACATCACTATTAATACAGAATTCCTTACCTTTAATGGTGAAAGTGATGGTCTTATCTGTCGAGTTGTATGAAGCAGTAGTCCACATCTCTTCAACAACCTCACAGAAGATGGTGGGTGATTCTAGCATTGCATAGCTGAGTTTGCAGTTCTTCACAAAATCCATCATTTTATGGTAGTCACTTGAATGTTCAATCCCCTTGTTCACTAGAGCCGTGAAGTTGTTCTTCTCATAGATGTATCCAGTTTGTGACATGATCTTGACTACTGGTGCCATTGTTAGAGAGTGGAAATTGCAGAGATAGAGATGCTAATTGCTTTTGAGAAAGAGAGAATTTAGCTTTTATACTATCTTAAAAATAACTGTCAAAAAATAATAAAGTAAAATAAAGTAACCAATAAAAATTGCCTAAAATAGCCGTTTAAAAATAAACTGTAAAAATTCCATCAAATATCCGTCGTGTTATGCTTACAAACTGTAAGTATACTCGATGGATAATGTTCAGGAAATTAACGACTAAGATTAAGACAATTCGACGGATGAGGATAAACTGTTATCCGTCGAGTTATAATATATTCCAAAAAAATAATTGATTTTTATTTACAAGCAATATTCTGACGGATGATCAAACTTGATGGATAAAGATCATCCGTCGAGATGTAAATTTTGACTTAGCCAAAATTCCATCTTAGAATGAAAAATTAATTAAATTTCTGGCTGCATAACAACCTGCAAATTATCTGAAAAGATTTAAGAACAATTAAGCATACCTAACTCACTTACCAACCTTAAGAAGGTGGATTCATCCAGTGGCTTGGTAAAAATATCTGCAAGCTGCTTTTCACTTGGAACAAAATGTAGTTCCACAGTACCATTCATTACATGTTCCCTTATGAACTGGTACTTAATGTCTATGTTCTTTGTCCTTGATTGTTGTACTAGTTTTTCAGTGATGGCAATTGCACTTGTGTTATCATAGAAAATGGGAATCCTCTCAACTTGTAGACCATAGTCTAGCAATTGATTTTTCATTCAAAAAATATGTGCACAGCAACTGCCAGCAACAATATATTCAGCTTCAGCTGTAGAGGTAAAAACTGAATTTTGCTTTTTACGAAGCCAGGACACAAGCTTATTTCCTAGAAATTGACAGGTTCCTATTGTACATTTTCTATCAATTCTACAACCTGCATAATATGCATCTGAATAACCAGTTAGATCAAAACCAGAATCTCTAGGGTACCAAATGCCAAGTTTTGGTGTTCCCTTGAGATATCTAAAAATTCTCTTAATAGCTACTAAGTGAGATTCTCTAGGATCAACCTGAAATCGAGTACACAAACATGTAGAAAACATTATATCTGGCCTACTAGCTGTTAAGTATAGAAGTGAGCCAACCATGCCCCTATAACTTGAAATATTCACAGACTTTTCAGTAGTGTTTAATTCAAGCTTAGTTGCAGTGGCCATGGGAGTTTTTGCAGATGTGCAATCCATTAGATTAAACTTCTTTAAAAGATCATAAATGTATTTAGTTTGACTAATGAATATTCCGTCACTAACTTGCTTGACTTGCAAACCAAGAAAGTAAGTTAGTTCTCCTATCATACTCATTTCATACTTACTCTGCATCAATTTGGCAAAGTTTTTCATCTGTAGAGCCAAAAATAATGTAATCTATATAAATTTGAACAAGTATACTGGAGCCATTAACATTTCTAAAGAATAAAGTTTTATCTACAGTACCTCTTGTGAAGTGATTTTCCAAAAGGAACTTTGATAAAGTGTCATACCAGGCTCTAGGTGCTTGCTTCAGTCCATAAAGTGCTTTCAAAAGATAGTAAACATATTTTGGAAAATTTGGATCTTCAAAACCAGGAGGCTGAATAACATAGACTTCCTCCTCCAAGTCTCCATTCAAAAAGGCACTTTTGACATCCATTTGATAGACCTTAAAATTGGCATGGGCTGCATAGGCTAAGAAGATTCTGATGGCTTCAAGTCTTGCAACAAGAGCAAATGTTTCATCAAAATCTATTCCTTCTTGTTGACAATAGCCCTTAGCAACCAATCTAGCTTTATTCCTGACTACTATGCCATTTTCATCCATCTTGTTTCTGAATACCCATTTGGTGTCAATTGGATTCTTTCCTCTAGGCTTGGGCACCAGCTTTCATACCTTATTCCTCTCAAATTGGTTTAGCTCCTCCTGCATAGATAAAATCCAATCAGGATCCAACAAAGTTTCTTCTACCTTCTTTGGTTCTTCATTTGAAAGAAAGCTGTTGTATAGACATTCTTCTGAAGTTGCTCTCCTTGTTTGAAATCTGGAAGATACATCACCAATGATGAGCTCAAAAGGGTGATCCTTTGTCCATTTTCTTTGTTGAGGTAGATTAGATCTAGATGAAGAGGCCTCATTGTTTTCTTGATGTGTGATTGAGTTTTGATTGTAAGAAACTCCCCCTGAGTTTGTGGATCTTTGATTTGAGAAAGGGGAGCTTTCTGTAAGTGACCTATCCTGACTCCCAGCTCCTTTTGATAACCCGACGGATGGTGAATCTTGAGTACCAACGGATGAAGCATTATGAAACTCGACAGATGTTGAATTTTGTGCTTCATTGGTAGTAGATTTTTCTGCATTATCATTTGATACTGTTTCTTGATCACTTTCATCATCACTGTCATCACTAACCATCTCCACATTTGTTAGGTCACACACACTGTAGAAGGGGGTTGAATACAGTGTTTAGCACAATCAAATCGAATATAAGAACTCAAGTAACAGAAAACAGATTTTATTCAACACAATAAACTCTGTTACAATATGGAACTGTCCTCTCTCAGTGATGAACAAATTATCGGGAGATCTGCTAGAGTTACAAAGAATAATAACTTCGATAATCGTAACACTTATAATGTAAACTCTATGCCTGTGTTTATATACTACACAGTTACAAGATAATCTTCTAATTGATATGGAATATAATTCTGCTTCCTAAAATATATCAACTAGTTATCTTTTCTTCCAAGTATTCTATTCTTCATAGAATTCCTTCTTCATGCATATTTCTTTCTGTCTTAGTCTCGATCTTCTTTCCTTTCAATCAGCCGCCTGCCTTATCTGAGAGTCATCTTAAATCCTGAGATTATCTCCTGATAAATATCTTCTGATCATTTAAGTTCTGATAACTTAAGTTCTGATATCTAAAGTTCTGTCTTCAGTATAAGTGCTGATTTCCAGTTAAGTACTGATTTGTCCTGTTAAGTAAGATCTGAAAACTAAACACAAATCATATTACACATGACATTATCAAATATATCTAACAATCTCCCCCAACTTGTAAATTAGCATAATATACAAGTTCAACAGATATTTGATGATGTCAGTAACATTAAGTATAAATGCATGAGAATTTGACTAGATAACTACAACTTACAGTCCTTTCAGCTTTACCATCTTTAACTTCTGATAACAGCTTCATTCTGCATATACTTCAGAATTTAAGCAGTTGTAGATCTTTGACTTGGCTTCAATTTCAATTTCTGATCTCTTTGATATCAGGAGTTGTCCTGAGATAGTTCTTCAACAAATATCTCTCAGCATATTCAAGTTCATTGACCATCCTCCTTTTAGCATTTATCAATTCAGCTGTATCTTCTCCAGTTTGAAAAATAGCTGCTCTGAGATCATTTATCTTAGCTTTTCTTATCTCCTGATCTAGTCTAATCAGATATGCCTTGTCAGACTCTAGATTGAATTCCATAGCTTTATAACCCAGAAAAGTAGTTATAATCTTAGCAGAGTTAGGCTTCATATTGACAATATCACCTTTGTGATCTCTGTACTTGGGACGGTATGTGCTATCATACTTTACAGAATAAAGCTGCTTCTGGCTTTGATTTTGAGACTTTAAATATCCTGCAGCACTGTCTGTTAATCTGTCTTTCACTTGAAGTAGAAATAGAACATGTTCCAGTTCTTCAAAATACTTCAGTGGTATAGCATTCTGCCTAATTTGGTATACCCTCCCATCTGTCATGAAATATAACAAGATATGCTCTTTCAAGAAGGTATGGTAAACCATTTGTACAGATTCAAGTCGATTCAATCTTTCAGGAGTTGATCCAACATCTGGTTCACTTAAGGAAGTTGGATCATTGGTAGTATTATGTACTCTTCTTTCATCAGAACTACCCAATCCATATTTATCTCTTGCTTCCTTTCCTGTAACAACTCTTGTTTCAAAACCACTAGTTGCAGTCTTCAACGGTTGAGCCTGTTTAGCTTTGGTGAATACTGGTAGAAGTATCTTTGAAGGTTTAACATGAGCAATGTTAGAGGTTTCCTTTTCCTTATTTTCTGATATCAAGCCAACTTGAGCTAAGTCAGAGGTTGCTTACTTCACTGTCATATCAGAACTTACTACATCTTGACTCTGAACAACATGACCCATGTCAGAGGTTGTTTGAGAAATCTTCTTTGAAATCAGAGTAAGACTAGTATCTTCTTCATCATCAGTTATTTCTTCATCCATGACTGGCATATAAACCTTTACAGGTTCATCAACTTTTTCTTTGCCCTTGGACCTTGGATTAATTTCCACTTGTGATTTGGCTTTGGTTGCCTCAAAACTTGTTCTTTTCTTTATCACAATACCCTTAGGTTTTGGAAATTTCTTTTCAACAACAGAAGTTTTAGATTTTGTCTTGACACCTTCTGCTTTGAGTCTAGCTTCTTCTTCCTTTAGACTCTCAAAGTCCATTCCTGGATTTTCTTTAAGAAATAACTGCTTTGAAATTTCTTTATCAAGTTCCAAATGTTCACCAAAACTTATCCTTTTACCAGTATCAGAACTTATTCTTCTCTCAGTATCAAAACTTGTTCCTTGACTTGTAATTCTAGCTTTACTTGATGAAAACCCTTTGCCTTGACCTTGACCTTGACCTCTATCCTTATCAGAGTTTCCCTGGTCATCATGTCCATCATCCTTTCCTTTCAGTGTCTGAATAAATTTGCATTTGGACTTAATCACTTTCTCCCCCTTTTTGGCATCAGCAGGTAAAAGAAGAGAGACAAGAAATTCTACTGAGGATTAGATCTCATTGAGTAGATTTTGGTGAGAAGCTTGATTATTCAGAATTTCTTCAATTTGAGTTTGTTACTTCTCTTGAGTTTTCTCAATGTAGGCAATTCTGTCAAAGGTTGGCTTGAAAAATATGGTCTTTTCAAGTTTCACATTTATATCTTGCTGGATCAAGTTTTCTTGAATTTTGTTCACCTTGTCATGAGTTATTGAGTGTTGACCTTGAAGGTGCCTTGTACTCAATGCAGTAACTCTCAGCTGTGCCTTAAAATCATCATTTAACAATATTTCATCAGCTTTTGCAAGATGCTCAGCAAGAATCTTTTCATAAGGAACAAAACTAACTGTGTTCCATTCTTTAGTCCACTCCTTTCCTCTAGGAGTTTCACTCTAAGGTACCGGTACTTCCCCTATAACAAACTGCTTGACTAAATCAGCTTTAGTAATTGTTTGTTGAGGTGCATGTCCTGATGGACCAGCTGCATCAGCATCTGTAACACCCCCAAATCCAAGGTCGTGAATTCGGGTCGTTATGATCACTTATTAATTAAATAATTCTCTTTTCACAATATTACTCGACCTTTTATTCAAACTCACACACACAGGTTATATGCTTGGAAACTGTATAAAATACATCATCTCCACTTATCTACCTGACGGGGCTGGCACACAAAAAGCCTACAGAACTCACGAGCGTTCCTTACCCGCCTACGGACAGCAGTCCTGGTCTGATCCATGCTCGTAGTCTGTTGTGATATGATATATAAAAGTAAGGGTGAGCATTATAGCTCAGCAAGGTATATATCCCCATAATTAAGTATGATAGGATAAATATAACCAATAATTATACTTTGTATCTCTAAATCATTCTGAAAGTTTATATGCTTGTCAAATTTATAATATTCTCAAAATCAACTACAATAGTATATCCACTGGATACTTCTATTCATCTCTTTCTCAAAATCATTTTATACTCGTACTCATTTTATTTCAAAATCTCAAGATGTTACTCGAACCAAGATTCTCAAATGGGTGTGATATATATTCATCAACATCCCAATTTAAAACTCAGCCTTATTGGTAGATTTCTCAAATGGATTTGATATATAATCATCAGCATCCTTATTTAAACGCAGCCTTATTGGCAGATTTCTCAAATGGATTTGATATATATTCATCAATATCCTTGTTTAAAACCCAGCCTTAACGGCTCTCTGTTGTATATTTCACAACAGTTTTTCCAAAATAGAAGAAAGGGACTATACTGGAATAAACCACGTATCGGTGATCAGCCGAATATGAAATTTTTTCTACTAGTAGAAGGAATACAAACCTAGCTACCTTTGGGCTCATCAAGACACTACACGGTGGTTGCCCATTATCGTGCAAGTCCGAAAGTCAATGATCACATAGACCATATAACCGTACAATGCGCCACTCCGTGCTTGCATAATGCGCCACTACACGCCTGGTCACTGCCCGATACCACTCCATGCCGGGCAGGCCATATTCGAGTCCCAAGATAATTATATCTTTTGCTCAAAATCCTTTTTCGAAGGAATAAATAAGATGATTTATTCAGCACTTTTAACTCAATTGATCTTTGGGTGTTGTCGGAGTTTTGAATTTAAAATCATTTCCAAATCCCTATCTGTAGTAGGGTGACACATATATTACTCACTTGTTCTTTATTGAATGAGGAAGCAAAACTCTTATGCTTCTAGACTAAGTTCCCTAAGGTTTTGATACATTTTAAATGATTAATCTCTTTCAAGAGTTTTGAATAATTTATAAAGTACCTTTGGGAACTATGTCTATTTTTAAATAAGTTTTTATAAGTCCGAAGATATTAAATATCTAAGGTCTCATAATAATTTAAGAGGGATTCAATGAATTGATAAAATCTTATAAATAAAACATCACTGTATAAGGTTCAATGAATTGATAAAAACCTTATATATAAAATATCTCTGAATATGTTTCAATGAATTGATAAAATCTTAAGTACAAAGTATTTCTAATTAAGGTTCAATGAATTAATAAAAAAACCTTAAATACAGAATATTTCTGAATAAGGTCCAACGAATGGAGACACCTTAATCAAATAATCAAAACAGGATTTGGTATCCTATAATTGCTATTTGAATAGTTAAATCTTTATTAAATAACATGAAATGATTTATAAAATATTCAGTATATTTTTAAATACTTTCTGGATATTTAATAATCCCTTAAGTATCGCTTTATAAAATAATCAATCAAGTAAGGGTGTCCCTTAAATGAATAAACCAATATTTCTCGAAGTTTAAGTCAAAATCTCAATCGTTCGCTTGATATATATATGACGCGAACGTACTTTGTTTATCAAAATAGAAATCTTTCGCGTCCGGCTCTCTCCGGAATTAAATCGTTATTAAAATATCTCCGACTCCCATTATCATATATTATATTTGAAATACGTTTCAATTTCTCATACTCGTGTAAACCGAAATTTATTTTCGTAAACAATCGCATAATTCGTATGCATTGATATCATAGACAAGCATATATATTTGAACTATAAATCATGGCATCAATATCAAAACATTATATATATAGCATGGATAGTGTGAGATAGGGTTTCGAAAACTTGCCTCGAGTAATCGAAGTGGTATGGTCTCTGGTGTTTGTTGGCGATCTATAAACAAGAACCAACGGTCTAAGTTAGTACATGATTAACGTCTCGCTTTTATTAAGCAACTTTCACAACTACTCAAGTATAACAAATCTCTGATCGTCACATTCTCAACACTTATATTCTCACTCTATAACATGGTCGAGTTTTGAAATCGATCGTTCGCTTTAGAAAGTCCATTTCGAGTTTTAAGCTCGAACATGAGAAAACGCGCGTCAAAACTAGGTTTTTATGCGTTTCTCGCTTGCGCTATCTTTATCAAAACATTTTTATAAAATCGAAAAATTAATATTTTCTCAAAATTCTTTTTGGACAGTCTTCTCTACTGTCATATCAATTTTTCATAATTTTTCCAGAATCTTGAAATTATTTTAAGTCCTTCAAAATCACCATGCAAGTGGACTTAAGTGCAGTTGGCTAATCGCAGAAATATTTTACAATAAAACGACCATAACTCCTAAACCGTAAATATCCTCATGATGATCTACACATGTATAGAAACTAAAACACAAGATATATCTAGTCATGGCCAGTGGTTTTCAATTATTAACTTTTTTCATGGCCGAATGTCCTGCAGAAAATAGATCAAGTGCAAGAATGCCCAAACTCAATTTTTACTACTTGATCTTAACACAATCACTACCTATAACCATTATAAACACAAGTACTTCTCAAGATCCACCCTCATAAACCTTATATGCTCTATCTAGTACCACATACATGGATTACTGTTATTCCTAGTGAACTAACAATGAGATTTACAGAAGGGGGGTTGAATGTAAATCTCAAAACTTTTTCAAGTTTTGAGCAGTTTCAAAGGCTGTGTGTTTAAGACAAACAAGTGTGTGAATTGCTTTAAGCTAATACAGACAGATATATATTCAAGCACAAAAGTACAGAACACAACAGACCTTAAAAACTTTTCTGGTGGATTTGTTGTTCCACCAGAGATGGTATTTCAGAAAATCTGTGATTCAAGAAGTTGATCACAGCTGCATCCTAGTACAAACTAGATAATTTTTCTCAAGATTTTTCTAAACAGCTCTGGAAAAATTCTCTTCTAATTACTAGCTGCTACTTGGTTTATATAACACCAAGTTTACAAGTGAAGATAAAGATAAAAGTACAATAATAAAATAAGTTCTCCACTTGTTTCTTCTCCATTTTACTCCAGTGCATTGTTGACTATTGCCTCTTTATACTAGAGTAGAACGGCTGCTTTTTCTGATGTTCCTGAAATAGGCTACCACATCTCAGTTGTCTCTGTCAACCCATGTGCCTCTGTTTGTAGGTACAACTACCACTTGTCAACTGCTATTTAACAGAACATCCGTTGAAGCCTTCATCCCTTGATGGCTTTATCCGTTGATGTGTTAGCACTTGAAGCTCTATCCGTTGATGCACTCATCCGTTGAAGGATGTTATCCGTTGAAGCTTTAGAGACATCCGTTGAAGCTTTGTTTCTCATCCGTTGAAGGTCTTTAAGTTATCCGTTGACACCATTTCATTTATACAAAATTACAAGGCATGAAATATTTGCAATTGGCCTTCCTATCTGCATATCCTTTAGTAGTCAACATGACTTATAATTTCCCTCAACATTTAAGAATTATATCTCAAATTCAGAGACTGAAATGTGCTACAACACTAGACTTATTTCTAAGTAAAGCTACACCATCAACGGATAGCCAAAGTGGTCTTATCCGTTGAGGCTATAAACACTAGATTTCTACTTAAGTGTTTTGTTAAACATATCATCAAACTAATGCACATATATTCCTAACAATTACAACTCAACATCTCAAGCCTTTAGCAAGAACATAATCAATACAAACTCAAACAAACACAATCCTTTGGATCTTAACACTACAACAAATATAATTCTTAAATCCAACCATAAGACCTTAAAGGGTTGAAATTTTTACCTTCTTGGACACTAGAAAGGTTAGTTCTAGGATGATTGAGGTTTGGTTTGCTTACAAAATACTTAGAAGGGCTAGATCCTTAAGAAACAAAACCAAGAAACAAGTTAGAATTTCAGAGTTACCTTTCAGCACCTCATTTAAATATTTTTATAAAATTGAAAAAAATTAATTTGAGGCTGAAATTTGGTACGAAGATTACCCATGATATAGAGAAGCTATGGTAAACATTTCATGATATTTGAATGAGTATATTTTGAGTTATGAATTTTTCTTTCTCCCTTGCTCAGAAAACCCGAACTGCTGGAATGAAAAATGGGAGAGCTTTAAGTGAGGAAAAAGGGGTTGTTTTCTTTTGTGGCTAAAGTGTGGGAGTGTATAATGAATATATGGGATGTATGCAGAAGATTTGACAATAATTTGGCAAAGGTATGGGTTGGTTTGATTGTGTGGTGAAGTGAGAAAAGGGAGAAGTATGGCTTGTGTACTTGTTTGTCTCCCATCACTATTCAACACTATTGCACTTACTATTGTAGTTAACTTCTAATCATCTAGTTACACTCCTAACTACAAGTTATGACTTGGTTTTGCATGGCCAACTTTCATGGGATTTAATTTCTCATTCGTTTATTTATCGTAAACGCAATCGTCGTTCCATTCAAATAGTTTCCACGTATAACGACTTGTTTCGTAGCGATTTCTTTTATCGCTTATAATCCTATAACCAATTTCATTCCTTCTCTTGATCATAGAAACACCTTGATATATTATTTATTTCATGTAGTATTCCCGGTTCTACGCCATTCTTTACGAATACGAAAATACGTAGTACAATCGTGAATCTTCGAATTCCGTCAGCTTTTACATTCACTTATTTTCCTCGATAAACAAGAATATGATCTCGAATTCTCAAAATTCCACTATTCATTTATGATGATACCCATACGTATTACTTAATCAGCTCAAGTTACTATTCATAGAAGTTTTAAAATATTACAAAAATCAGGGTTCTTACATGTAAAATGGTAGCAGCTTCACCAGTAGTTTCTTCATTGGCTGCATCAGAACTTGTAGATCCTGCAGTATCAGCATCCTCTGATAAAATAGCAGTATGTGAGGCTATAGAGACTTCAACATCATCCTCTAAATTCTGATCTGCAGTCAGGTTCTGATCAACATCCAAAATTGATATTGTTGGTGGAGTGAGTTAAATTGGTGGAGCTTCCAAGTACAAAACCTCAGGCACAATCAAGGTATGAATATCAATTTCAGCATTTGTACCTGGTTCTTCAATATATACTGGATCAACTATAGGTGACATAGGAAGTGTAGGTATTTTAGCTTGAGCAGTTTCTGGATGTGCAGAAGGAAGTGATTCAATAACAACTGGTTCTTTTCAGATCAGAGATTCCTGATCCCCTTCCTTAGCTGCTTCCACTACATCTGAATCTAACTCAACTATGTCCCTATGAGCTCTCTGTTTCTTTAATTTCTTTAAAGGTGGAGACACTATAGGAGTTTTATCATCAGATTTTAACTTTCTAAGCCTTTTGAGGGGCCTAGAACTCCCAGTTACAGTATCTTTCCTGAGAAGAAACCTTTTCAGCTTCTAAAATAACAGGTTCTGATATGGAACATGTTCCTCAGTTATTTCCTCAAATCAACAGAATTTAATCAAAACATTCTTCACAAAATAAAATTAAAAGTCGATGAAGTAAAGATTAATAAATTGCAATTAAACATGCACAGTCACATAATTTGAGAAACAAATAACAAATCTTGCAATTTAAAGAAAATTTCATTGATATATCAGATGATTACATTCGATGAAATTTAGCAATTACATGCAAAAATTACAAGATAGTCCTATTCTATGATTCCTAACATCAATAGCCTTAGTAAGCTAAGAAGCCTGACAAAGCTGACGGTGAAGAGAAACGGATGGATAACAATTAATTCTTCTTCCTACTTTCAACAAAGAGAACAGCAAGACGAATGATTTGCTCCTGTTGTTTAAGAATACGAAGATGAGCTTCTCTTTGGAAAGACAACAGATCATTTTTAATGTTCTCTGGAAGTTGAATCCAGATGACAAATGGAATGTTGTTGATAGGATATGGAGTCGGAATTCCATTTCGAAAGATATGCACATTTTCTGTGCCATAAGAGTAAAACCAACTAAAATGTGCTATTTTTTGAGAGAAATGAACAAATGTGGTTTACTGATGAAAGATCAGTCATTTAAGTAGGCAATGGAATACTAAGGGACGCGAGGACTGGTTAAACATTACAAGTAAAAATAATGATCCCTCGACTCCCTAGACTGAAGTGTAATAATAAGAGTCAGTAAAAGATCTAAAGTCAGAGTTAATGGGCATGGGTTATGATAATAATTATTGTGCGCATGCAGGTTTTCAAGACATACACGCTAACCACTAACCCATAATGATTATGACTGTTTTATCTCACATTAACCAATATTCTGTAAAAATATTACCGTTCAAGTAATGACCAAAAATAAATCAAGTAAATAAATAATGTCACGTCAGCATCAAAACTTGATTATTATCAGGATTTAAAAGTCATCAGAATATGGCTCCTTAACTCGAAAAGTGAATGTGTATTCTTGTAATTCTTCACACAAATACTGATATGGTTTTATCAGCACTTAATCATCAGAACTTCCATCAGAACTTGTCCTTAGAATTTATGCAATATGACACATAAATTGTTCATCTAAAACAACATTTATCACCACAGTAATTTTCATCATTCACGTGGAGTGTATGTGTGTGCATTAAGCTAAATATCAGACAAAGAGTAAAGTCTGATTCACTTCAGTACATCTTAGAAATAAGGAATAACTAAGAACTTTACTCAAAATCTGTCATTATTCTGAAGTCTACTTTAGAATGAGTTCATGCATGAGTCCACCTCAACTGTTTTGTGCTCATTTTATGCATCTTTTGAAATTCCATTTTACTGTGGCTTCTCAGTGTAAGTGAGTCACGACTGCTTATGAGAATTTATGCTGCTATCAGAGTATTTCTCCAGTAATCATAGAGTGTGAAAAGTCACCAAGAAAATTTTATTTTGCTTTTCAAATGCATATTACTTAATACCAGCAATGCACTTGGGTCTTCCCTTCCACACATATTTACTCTAGATCTCAAAGGAGTACCTGATTTTTATTTCTTTTCTTTTCTATTGATAAGTGAGGCTTATCAGCACTTAGTACATCCATCAGATTTATTAACATTAGAACTTGACAGATAAGAAGCACTATTCTAGTTTTTAACTTAGTAATAAGATACACAAAGTAAACTTCAACTAAGCTCAATATCAGAATTTGCTTGTGTTAAGAGATTTCCATATAAACAATTACTTCAGACATGGGATTTTTAGTATATTAAAGACTACTAGTTCAGCATCTAGCATAATTATCCTCATTGGATTGAATAGTCACAGAAACATTTATATCACTATCAGAGTTCAGAAATTCACATCAGACAACAATCAGCACTTAAGCAATTTTTCAATTTAAGCACAGAATACACAAAGATAGTAATATCTGTAAATACTGATCATAAAGTCTGATGTATCAGAACAGAAACTAAGCAGATTTAGAGAAAGAACCTGAAACCATTCCAAGTTCATTTACCAATCTTGTAAAAGTAGCTTCACACAGTGGTTTTGTGAAGATATCTGCTAGTTGTTGATCTGTTGGAACAAAATGCAATTCTACTGTACCTTCATCCACATGTTCCCGTATGAAGTGGTACCTTATGCTGATGTGCTTTGTCATTGAGTGTTGAACTGGATTACCTGTCATAGCAATAACACTTTGATTATCGTAGTAAATAGGGATTTTAGAAAATTCTAACCCATAATCCAGTAACTGATTCTTCATCCAAAGAATTTGTGCACAACAGCTTCCTGCAATAATGTATTCTGCTTCTGCAGTTGATGTGGAAATTGAATTCTGTTTCTTGCTAAACCAAGAAACCAATCTGCCTCCAAGAAATTGGCAGCTTCCACTTGTGCTTTTCCTGTCAATTTTGTATTTTGCAAAATCTGTATTTGAGTAACCTATTAGCTTAAAGTCTGATTCTCTAGGATACCATAATCCCAGATCAGCTGTACCCTTGAGGTACTTCAAAATTCTTTTCACAGCTATATCAGGTCTACTTGCAGTTAGATAGAGTAAAGAGCCAATCATACCTCTATAATCAGTAATATCTACTGATTTACCAGTATCCTTATCCAACTTAGTTGCAGTGGCCATAGGAGTGGATGCACTTGAACAATCCTGCATTCCAAATTTCTTCAATAAATTTCTGGTGTACTTAGATTGACAAATAAAAGTTCCTTCTTCATTCTGCTTGACTTGAAGGCCTAGAAAATAGTTAAGTTCTCCCATCATACTCATTTGATATCTTGACTGCATCAGCTTGGCAAACTTCTTACAAAGTCTGTCATTTGTAGAACCAAAAATGATATCATCAACATATATTTGCACCAAAAGTAAGTCCTTTCCATGGTTGAGGTAGAACAATGTTTGTCAATAGTTCCTCTGTTAAATCCACTTTCCAGAAGAAACTGAGCTAATGTCTCATACCATGCTCTTGGAGCTTGCTTAAGGCCATAAAGTGCTTTATCAAGCCTGTAGACATGATTGAGAAATTTGGGATCTACAAAGCCTGGAGGTTGTTCAACATATAGTTCCTCTCCCAATTCTCCATTAAGAAAAGCACTTTTCACATCCATTTGAAAGACTTTAAACTTCTTGTGAGCATCATAAGCCAAAAATATCCATATGGCTTCCAATCTAGCAACTGGTGCAAATGTTTCATCATAATCAATTCCCTCCTGTTGAGAGTATCCTTTTGCAACCAGCCTTGCTTTGTTCCTTGTAGTTATGCCATCACTGTCAGTTTCATTTCTGAACACCCACTTTGTACCAACAACAGACCTGTTCTTTGGTCTTGGTACTAGGGTCTAGACTTTATTTCTTTCAAATTCATTTAACTCTTCTTGCATTGCTTGCACCCAATCAGCATCTTGAAGAGCTTCTTCCACTTTCTTTGGTTCAGTCTGAGAAAGAAAAGAATGATAGAGGCATTCATTTGATGTAGCTATTCTAGTTCTGACACCTGCATCAGGATTTTCAATAATTAAGTCAAGTGTATGTGCTTTAGTCCACTTCCTTACAGATGGAAGGTTTTTTCTAGAACTGGATGCTCCCCCATGATCCATGCTGTCTTCATCAACATTTTCTGATGCCCCCCTGAAATTATGCTCTCTGAGTTGGATCCTTCATTATTTGAGTTTCCAGAAATATCAGAATATGAGTTTCTAGAATTATCAGAACTTGGCCCATCAGAACTTGAAGAGCCTGTTGTAGGTTCTGATACTTCTTGAGATGTGGTTAGATCTTCAGTATGCTCCCCCTGCACAGGTGCATTTTCCTTAGGCGTAGTCACCACAGTTTCAATGACATCAGAGTTTAATCCATTAGAGTTTACAGTATCAGGATTTACAGAATCAGAATTTAAAATTTCAATTTTGAATCTCAGCTGATCATGATCATTGAAATCTTCAAGTCCAGTAATCTTCTTATCATCAAAAGAGACATTGATAGATTCCATGACAACCCTTGTTCTTAAATTATAGACTCTGAAGGCTTTTATAGAAAGTGGATATCCAACAAAAATTCCTTCATCAGCTTTTAGATTAAATTTGGATAGCTGTTCGGGATGAGTCTTAAGAACAAAACACTTGCATCCAAATACATGAAAATACTTCAGATTTGGCTTTTTTTTCTTTACCATCTCATATGGTGTCTTTCCATGCTTGTTAATGATTGTTGCATTCTAAGTAAAACAAGCAGTCTACACAGCTGCAGCCCAAAAGTAGGTTGGCAGCTTTGCTTCATCAAGCATAGTTCGTGCAGCTTCAATAAGAGTTCTATTCTTTCTTTCAACAACTCCATTTTGCTGTGGAGTTCCAGGAGCAGAAAATTACTGCTTTATTCCATGGTTTTTGTAAAACTCTTCCATCATCAAGTTCTTGAACTCAGTGCCATTATCACTTCTTATGATCTTCACAGAATCTTTGACCAATTTATCCACTTGCTTGACATGATCAATCAAGATGGATGCAATTTCACTTTTTGTGTACAAGAAATACACCCATGTGTATCTGGTGAACTCATCCACTATGACCATAGCATATTTCTTCTTTGTAATAGACATGACATTCACTGGACCAAATAGATCAACATGTAGTAGGTGATAAGGCTCAAGAATTGATGATTCAGTCTTGCTCTTGAATGAAGATTTTCTTTATTTTACCTTCTGACATGAATCGCAAAGGCCATCAGGAGAAAATACTGATTTTGGCAGTCCTCTCACAAGATCTTTCTTGACTAGTTCATTTATATTGTTAAAATTTAAATGAGAGATTTTCTTGTGCCAATCCCAGCTTTTTCAATTGATTATCTACTTAACAGACAGATTGCAGAACCATCAATACTTGTTGAAAGCTTGGCTTCATAAATGTTACAATGCCTGTATCCTTTCAGAACAACTTTGCCTGTAGATTTGCTTACAATTTCACAGTGTTCTTCAAAGAAATCCACATGATAACCTCTGTCATAGATTTGACTAACACTCAGCAGATTGTGTTTAAGTCCTGAGACCAGAGCTACTTTTTCAATAATGACATTCCCAAGATTGATATTGCCATATCCCAATGTTTTTCTAATGTTTCCATCTCCATAAGAAACACCTGGGCCAGCTTTCTCCACAAAGTCTGATAGCAGGGCTTTATTTCCAGTCATATGTCCTGAACATCCACTGTCCAGAACTAGGATGTTCTTCCTGTTGCCCTACAATCAAAAAGACCACTAATGATTAGTTTTAAGGACCCAGACTTGCTTGGATCCTTTGGCCTTTTTAAGTTTGTTAACATTTGCAGCGGATTTAGCATAAGAGTTTATGTTAACAGTTTTCTTATTAGAATTTGCAATATCAGACTTTGCATCAGAACTTATACTAGAAGGAATAATGCTAACTTTCTTTACAGAAGGTTTTATTTGATAATAATAATAGTACAAACTATGATATTCCTTACAAGTATAAATGGAATGCCATAAACTACCACAATGAAAACAAGGATTTTGTGGCTTATATCTAACAGACTGATTCTTAACTCCTGATTTTGAAGGTAAGGAGTTTATATTCTTATTTTTCCTGCAAAAAGAAGCCAGATGGTTAGAACTTCCACAGTTATGACATGTTTTTCTAGGAGCATTAGGAATAGGCTTATAATTGTTAGTTTTGTTCACACCTTCCTTTCCATTCCTATTTTTCCTAGGTGGCTTTACCGTGTTTACATTCTTAACATCTTTCAGCTTATGCTTAAGTTGCTTCTTAGTCATTAAGCCTATGTTAACTTCAGTTGGCTTATCATGTTTAGGTTTGTCAGATATTACTTTCTCCTTAACTTCTGATTTCTCAATATCAGACTTTGCAGTTACAAACTTAACAGGATTTACCTTTGGTTTTTGTTTAACAACTATAGGCTCAGTTTTTACAGTTCCTTACTGTTCTTATCATCTCCATAACCTAAGCCCTCTTTCCAGTTTCCACTACTAAGAATATCCTGAGTTGCTTTACCAGAGTTAGTCCAAGTCCTGATAATCTCTCTTTCCTTTTCTAACTCAGTTTTTAGAGATTCATTCATTTTTAACACTTCATCCCTAACATAAAAGGCATCATCTATATCTTTCTGAGTTTGATGGAACATGACTAACTCTTTTTTAAAATAATCATTCCTCTTTTTATAAGCAAGATTTTGAAAAACTAATCTTTCACATGTTAAAGTTTGATCTTTATAACTAATGAACATGGTCTTAAGATATCTTCTCAACTCAGTAATATCATCAGTATAAAAGGCATAAGTAGTTTGAGGTACCTTTAAGTCAGCAGTATCAGAACTGCTATCAGCATTTTCCATCAAGGCATAGTTTTCCTCATCCTCAGAATCTGAAGCATCTGACCAGCTTTTCTTTTTTGTGACAAGAGCCTTGCCTTTGTCACTCTTTCCTTTTCTGCAATCTGGAGATATGTGGCCTTTCTCACCACAGTTGTAGCATTTAACATTTGAGTAATCTCCTCTGTCAGACTTTCCTCCTTTGCCTTCAGATTTTCTGAAACCTTTCTTTTCAGAACTTGCACCTTTCCTGGAAAACTTCTTTCCTCTTTTGAATTTCCTGTATGCAATCTTTGTGATTCCTTTCACCATAAGAGCACACAGCTTCATCATCTCTTCATCATGGTCTATCTCAGGTATACTTTCAGTTTCTGAGTCATCATCACTATCAGAACTTGATGACTCAGTATCAGACTTTGTGATGAGAGCATTTCCCTTGCCTTTCCTTGAGGCAGCTTCTTTGGGAATTTCCTCCTTAGTCACAAAAGCAACTGTCCTTGATTTTCTTCCATTCCTCTTGCTTCTTTGTTCCATCTCAAGTTCATGAGTCTTGAGCATCCCATAAATTTCATCAAGAGTTGTTTCATCAAGATTATAGTTGTCTCTTATTATTGTGGCCTTCAAATCCCATCTTTCAGGAAGTGCTAACAGGAATTTAAGATTTGAATCTTCAATATCATACTCTTTGTCAACTAGTGACAAATCATTCAAGAGTTTGACAAATCTGTCATTTAAATCAGTTAATGACTCATCAGGCTTTGAGTCAAAGTGCTCATACTCTTGAGTGAGTATCGTCTTCCTGTTCTTCTTGATTGAATCAGTTCCCTGACATCTTGTTTCCAAAGCATCCCATATCTTTTTTGCATTCTTGCATTGAATTAACCTGTTTGACATGACATTATCAATGGCACTATGCAGCAAGTATCTTACCTTTGCATCCTTTGCAATCGATGAGATATCTTCAGCCGTGTAATCATTTTTCTCCTTTGGTACAGACTTTGCTGGCGGACCTGTAACTTCCACAGAGAGTTTGGTGGGCATATGTGGTCCTTCATAAATCTTGTCGAGATATTCTGGATCTGTAGGTTCCAGAAACATAGCCATCTTCACTTTCCATATGGAATACTCAGAAGGTTTCAACATGGGAACTCTTATAGTCTCATATCGACTATGGGTTATGGTTTTTGGAGGTTCTTCAGTTTTGGTGGGCTTGGTTGGAGTTTCTTCTTCAGACATGATTTTGGATCTTAAACTGTTTGTGTGTTAACAGATTGCCCTGATACCACTTGTTAGGTCACACACACTGTAGAAGGGGGTTGAATACAGTGTTTAGCACAATCAAATCGAATATAAGAACTCAAGTAACAGAAAACAGATTTTATTCAACACAATAAACTCTGTTATAATATGGAACTATCCTCTCTCAGTGATGAACAAATTATCACGAGAGCTGCTAGAGTTACAAAGAATAATAACTTCGATAATCGTAACACTTATAGTGTAAACTCTATGCCTGTGTTTATATACTACACAGTTACATGATAATCTTCTAATTGATATGGAATATAATTCTGCTTCCTAAAATATATCAACTAGTTATCTTTTCTTCCAAGTGTTCTATTCTTCATAGAATTCCTTCTTCATGTATATTTCTTTCTTTCTTGGTCTCGATCTTCTTTCCTTTCAATCAGCCGCCTGCCTTATCTGAAATTCATCTTAAGTCCTGATATTATCTCCTGATAAATATCTTCTGATCACTTAAGTTCTGATAACTTAAGTTCTGATATCTTAAGTTATGTCTTCAGTATAAGTGCTGATTTCCAGTTAAGTATTGATTTGTCCTGTTAAGTAAGATCTGAAAACTAAACACAAATCATATTACACATGACATTATCAAATATATCTAACAACATTGTCAAATTTGAGGCTCTCATGGTAGTCTCCATCTCGCAGTCCTTCAATCTTTTTTATCATCAAACACAACATGTATTGATTCCACAACAATGTTGTTTCTTAGATTGTAGACTCTATATGCTTTACCCACAGCATATCCAACAAAAATTCCTTCATCTGCTTTAGCATCAAACTTCCCATTCTGATCAGTTTGATTTCTCAAGATATAACATTTGCAGCCAAAGACATGAAGAAAGTTTAGAGTTGGCTTCTTATTCTTGAACAATTGATAGGGAGTCATGCATTTGCTTGATTAATCAGAGAAATATTTTGAGTGTAGCATGCAGTATTTACAGCTTCAGCCCAGAAATATGTTGGTAATTTAGATTCTTCAAGCATTGTCCTGGCAGCTTCAATAAGTGATCTGTTCTTCCTTTCCACTATTCCATTCTGTTGTGGAGTTCTTGCTGCTGAAAACTCATGCAAAATTCCATTTTCTTCACAAAATGCTCTCATGACAGAATTCTTGAACTCAGTTCCATTGTCACTCCTGATTCTTCTCACTTTGAAATCAGGATGATTATTGACTTGCCTTATGTGATTGATGATGATTTCACTAGCCTCATCTTTAGACTTTAGGAAATATGTCCAAGAGAACTTTGAGAAATCATCTACAATTACTAGGCAAAATCTTTTCCTTGAAATGGATAACACATAGACTGGTCCAAACAGATCCATATGTAGCATTTGCAAAGGTTCTTCAATTGTTGAATCAAGCTTCTTCCTGAATGATGTTTTGATCTGCTTTCCTTTTTGACAGGCATCACATAATGCATCCTTAGAAAACTCCACTTGAGGAATGCCTCTAACCAGTTCTTTCTTTACTAGTTCATTCATGGTCTTGAAGTTTAAATGGGATAGCTTCTTGTGCCATAACCAACTTTCATCCTGACTTGCTTTGCTGAGAAGACAAGTAACAAATTCAGCATTTGATGAGTTGAAGTCAGCTAGATACACATTTCCTTTTCTCACACTAGTGAGAACCACTTTGTTGCTCCTCTTGTTAGTCACAACACAGGCTTCTGAGTTGAAGGTTACTAAATTGCCTTTATCACAAAGCTGGCTGATACTTAGCAAATTATGCTTGAGACCATCCACTAAGGCAACTTCCTCAATGATAACATTGTCTTTTGAAATTAAGCCATATCCCATAGTATAACCCTTGCTGTCATCTCCAAAAGTAATACTTGGGCCAACTCTCTCCTTGAAATCTGTGAGCAGGGTAGAATCACCAGTCATGTGTCTTGAACAACCACTATCCAAGTACCATAGATTCTTTCTGTTTCCCTGTACACATCAAAATCAAATCAAGTTAATTTTGGTACCCAAGTTTTCTTGGGTCCTGCCTTGTTAGCTTTCTTTTTCTGTTTCTTAGGTTTGATCTCATTTGACGTGGGGATATCAGATTTATCCTTAGTCATTTGAGTTGAACCTTTAAAATCATTCATTATAGCAGAATTATCATGCATATTATGATTAATAGGGAATGGCATGTTATTAGTGAACATGTTATTCCAGTAAGGCATGCTAAATGGCATTTGTGGCATACTAAATGCAATATAATAAGGATTAGGTGCAAATGACATATTAGCAAACTGTGCATTCATATTCTGTGTAGATATAGCATTAATAGGCATAGGAGGCATGGCATTCATGTTGGGAAAGTGAGGTGGCACAGATATGGAAGTAGGCATGGCAGATTTGTAATTAACAGACAAATGATTTACACTACCACACTTGACAGATTTTTCTAGGAGCATATTTATCAGGTATGTAGTTATTGTGTTTGTTAATCCCTTCTTTACCATTTCTATTATTTTTCTTTTTAGCCTCTGTTTTAACCTCAATCTTTTCAAGTCTGTCACTCAATTGCTTGACAGTCATATGACCCACATTAGCCTTTTTCTCCTTCTTCACTTGACTAGATTCTCCTGGAACAAAATTCTTGGAAACTGATCCATATCTCTCATTTAACTTAACAAGCTTGGCTTTACTCACAGGCTTGCTCACAGTCGACGGATGAAGATTTATGTCACTCGACGGATAACCCTTTTTGCTATCCAACGGATGACCCTCATCATCCGTCGAGTCTACATCTGTTAGCAATCCTTCCACCAAATTGGATTCCAGCTTCTCCTTGTTCTTCTTCCAGGCTGTATCACCAAAGGACTCAATCCCTTGAACTTTAGTGATTTGAGCATGAACATCTCTAGATGTTTTCCATGCCTTAATCACCTCCTGTTCATGTTCAAGCTGCTTCTTCAAGTTCTCTTCTTTTTTCAAGGACTCAGTTAATTCATCCTTAGCAATTTTGCACTCAATTCTTAATTTTTCAAATTCAATGAACTGAGACTCTAGCACATTATTCCTCTCACTTAAGAACAAATTGTTTTATTTAATTTTAGCATTTTCTTTAGTGAGAGAATTAAGTCTAACACGCAAATGATATAATTCTGTAGACATGTCATTTATAGCATCATTACACTCAGCTTTAGATAAATGTGCAAGGTTAATGGTGATTACCTGATTACTTGAAGAACTTGTCTCTGTTTCATCAGACTTGGCCATTAGGGCTAGATTGACATAGCTGACATCCTCATCCTCATCCAGACCATCTACAACCCAGTCATTTTCTTGTGTAATGAAATCCCTTTCCTTTTGTTTGAGCAGCTCAAAGTATTCCTGTTTATAATCCACAGGCTCAAACTTCTTTTTGTTAGAATCTGACTTTCTACACTCACTGGTAAAGTGGCCTGCCAAGCCATATTTGAAAAACTTGAATTTTGATTTATCCACCATGTTTCTATTTGGCTTAGCTGCTCCAAAGTTCTTCTTGAACTTGAGCTTGGAAAATCTTATGGAAAGAAATGCTAGATGCTCATCAATATCTTCCTTGTTTTCACAGACCTTTGAAGTTGATTCAATAGCTTCCATCTTCATCTCCTTCTCTTTTTCTAACTCAGCAACTAGTGCAATGGATCCTCCTTTCTTCTTTCCTCTCTCCATCCTCTCATCTTGCTCTATTTCAAGCTCATAGGTTTTCAGGATGCCATACAGTCTCTCTAAGGTAAACTCCTTGTAATCTTGAGAGTTTCTCAGTGAGACTGTCATAGGTTTCCATTCCTTTGGAAGAGATCTAGGGAACTTCAGATTGGGGTCTTTTGTCTGATAGACCCTTCCATACAACTTCAGAGCATTTAGTAGTTCTGAAACCTACTAAAGATGTCAGTGAGAGAGTCACTTTCTTCACTATGAAAATGCTCATATTACTGAATCAGTAGCTACATCTTGTTTTCTCTAACCTGCTCAGTGCCATCACAGATAATCTGTATTGTATCCCAAACAGCCTTGGCAGTTTTGCAGTTGATGATGTTGTCAAATATATCACCATCAACTCCATTGAAAAGGATATTCATGGCCTTCTTATCTTTCCTGACTTGTTCAATATCAGGCTCAGACCATTTATGCCTTGGCTTGGGGACAGATGGCTCATTTCCAGTTGCAGCTCTCATTAGTACATGAGGTTCTCTTTCTATGCAATCTACATAGGCCTCATCTTGAGAAAGTAAATGAAGATGCATCTTTACCTTCCAGTGATGGTATTTATCTTTATCCAGAAAAGGAATCTTGACTCCAATATCCTTTTTGTTCATCTTGCTATTTTGTTGTGATCTTTAAACTCTTTGTTTATCAAGAGCTTGCTCTAATACCAATTGTTAGTCCCTTAACAATGCAACAAGAATTACAGAAGGGGGGTTGAATGGAATTCTGGAAACTTTTTCACAAATAAAATTGTTCTAACTTAAATATATATATATAGTTGAGTTCTGTGGAGACCCATGTATATTGGAGACCCTGGAGACCTCTGCTACAACCGTTATATTATTTTATAATCATGTGACAAATACTAAAGTATGGCACTTTCTATCTTTCTATATTAGTGTGTTGAGGCAATGAATATCCAACCGAACTGTAACTAGAGGAAATTCAAATAAGCATTCATAAATAGTTTTATTGTGAATAGATTTGAAGAATATTTTTATGCAACAATGAAAAATTAATCGAGTGCCAAACATTTTAAAATGGGTCACAGGAGTGAAGGTGCAATATTACAGTTTTCATGGGAGGAACATAATTTTATGAGAAATTTGTAGTTTTCTTCAGTTCAACTACAATGTTTAATTTTCTATTTTTACATTTTTTTGCATAACATAATAGTTTCTTTGAAAAAATAATTATTTGTTTGCAGAATTCTGACTCTTAAAAAATGATTACAGAGCTGGAGTTTTTTCCACAAATATTTTTCCTCAGCTATAATTATGTTTTATTTCTATTAAAAATAATATAATAAAAATATGTGAAATTATTCATTTGGGCAAAAAAAGATCCACTTAAAAAAATTATAAAGTTTGTAGATAAATATTTTGTGTAGAATCAAGAATCAAAGTCTTAAAAAAATATAAATATGTTGTGATTTTATAAATATTTTGTTGATAACATTTGTGTTAAATAAAATATAAAATTTTATTATAATAAAGAAAAATTATTAAAATGTAAAGTGTACATATATATACAAATTATGAGTTTTTAAATTTTTCTTTCATAATCTTTTTTTATTACATTTTGGACTACACTTTTTATGTTTTCTTATCTATAATTTTATTTTTGAATGTAGATATTCAACAACATACCATATTCTTAAGATTATTTATTTAAATGTATTAAAAAATATTTAAATGGAGGAAAATGGAATATATAAAAATAAATATAATATTTTTCATCTCTTTTAGTTCCATATAAAAAATTCTAATGATAAATTTCTTTTAATAAAATTTTGCAACACTTTTCAACTTAGTGTGCAATACTTGTTTTTTTAAATCTAGTACTTTGTCGTGTTCTATACATAAACATGGTTTGTATTATATAAAATATATTTTGCATCATTCTACCTTGCATACACTTATTTGAAATTATGCAAATTTGTGTTGTGCACTTTTTTTGCATTGTACAGCAGCACCTTGTGTCCTGCATTCGGTTATACAAAATATGCAGTGTAGAACATAGTATTTTTACTATGTATAATGTACTATGCAATACATAGAAAATGGTTTTAATCAGTTTATAAAGTGCAGCACGATGATATATATTATCCAGGAAATATATATACTCACCATGACAAGTTTAAATAAATAAAAAACAAAGAAAAATGGACCGTTTGATCAGATATAGATGAACGGGCTAGGTTTGGTCTCCAGGTCTCCAAGAAAAGAACGGTCTCCATAGAACTTCCTTCTATATATATATATCAGTGTGAATTGATTTGCAGAGTGCGGAATAATAACTTGAAATGAATCAAAACACAAGTAATTAAAAACACAAGTCTTTAAAAACTTTCTGGTGGATTTGAATGTATCCACCAGAGATATATAATATATCAAGAGAACTCTGTGTAGCAATTAGCTCACAACTGCTTATAAATTAACAGCAACTAAGATTGTAGAGAAATGCTAAGAATACAGCTTACAAATGTTTCTCTCTTGGTTGCTTAGTTAGTTGTTCTATTTGCTACTTCTTGGTTTATATATCACCAAGATTACAAAGCAATAAGACAAGATAATAAAAAAAAACTATCAAGTCTAATACTATGCTACTTCATTACTCTATTCCAATATCTTCGAATATCTTCATAATAGCATGGAAATGGTAATGCTTCTTTGTTCTCTAAAACCCAGTTGAATAGGCTTCCATATTCCATTTGCATACACTCGACGCATGTGATTGTGTTGTCACTATCAATAGATGTTTGAATTCTTTATCCGTCGGATTCATGATCATCCGTCGGGTTATCTTGTTGATCATCCTTCGAATGGCATTATCGTTTATCCGTCGGGTAGCAATCTGGCACTTGACTTCATTTCATTTATGCAGAATTGCAAGACATCATCTATGTACAATTAATCAACCTATTATGCATATCTTGTTAAAGTCAACATGACTTGAGTACAACTACAGAATCTAAATAATGTGTATGCAGAAATGTGCTACAGACTTATTGTTACATAAGCTACTCACTCGATGGATAATAAATCAACATCCGTCGGGACTATATTGAGTTATCCGTCGGGACTATAATCCTTATCCGTCGAGTGCTGCATTTTTCACTAAGTAAAATCTACCAAGGTGTTTTGTTAATGAAATCATCAAGTACACAACATATACACAACATTCTCCATAATATCACAATATAGAATTCTAAGGACATGGAAGGATAATCTTTGTTATATTCTTCCTTCTAAGTTATAAATCTTCTGAGTGTTGCGACTCTTTTATTCAGAGCTCATTATTTGTTCAGATGTTAGATTTTAAAACCTTGTTAAGACTGTCTAAATTTCATCGATATCGTGAAAATCATATTTCCAAGGCTAATTGCCTTCCCAACAAAGAGAGGTATAGTTGAGAACCGATTGTTGTAATATGAGACTGAAAGCTCAGTGCTATAATGGTGCAATCGGAGCATCGTGAGGAGTAATTTATTTTAAAAAGAAGAATACCATGTTTAGTTATTATCATAAGTATCTTTAATATGGTTATAGAAGAACGAAAATAGGGATACGACGTGATTAGTGAGATACACTTCTATGAAACATTATCGGGAAAGGTGCTAATAAATTCGGGAAAAACCAAGCATGTATGAATTTGAGGAATAAGATTTTCAAGAATTGAAGGCAAGGTTAGTAGCAATCCCGTGCAAGAATTACTCGACGATAAAAATAGGATATTGTGTGAAGTTTAATGATATGTCTGCGCAGCTTAAGGACCGTGACATAAGGCTTTCTAATAATAATCTAGAATAATTGGGATAAGGTTCAGACTGAAAGGGACAAGGAGTTTACTTATGAGAATATTTTGGATTTTTTTTTACACTGAACACGAGATAGAGGCTATAGTCAAATTGATCAAAGGCCATGATTGAGAAATCTAATATCATCAAGGAAAGGCCAATGTGGTGGCCGACCCTTTAAGTAGGAAAAGATATATTGAGGATGACAAATCTCAGAATAACTGATGAGAAGGATCGCATGAAAAGAACACTTTATTACTTAACAAGAAGACTTAAAGATGCCTAAAAATGTAAACGGATATTAGTCATGAGAGAATATGAAAAGAGATGTCATTGAGTAGGTAAGTAAGTATTCGACATGGTTGAAAATGAAAACGGAAAGGAGAGGGTTAAAATTTTGGCAATTTCGACTTGTAGATGACCCAAATAGGAGTAAGAGTTAATTATAATAAATTTTGAGGGAGGATTATCAAGAACCAAGTTAGCCGTCGTGCTATTTGAGGATTTTGAGTGATAGATTAAATAAGACCGCTTACTTTATTATGCAAACGATAGATGTCCACTCTACAAAATTATTATGAACGCGGAAGAGATAATTGGGACGGAGAGACCCTGTGACGACTACACCATGCAAGGACCCAAGATTTAATTAACGGGACTATTTCCCAAGATATTTTGTGAAAAAGGACGGACATAGGAATGACTTAGAGTTTTCAAATCGACAAGTAGAATGATAGGACTATCCTGACCATTGAAGATACGTCTAGCGGCTTACCTTTTATTTGGAACGATTTGGGGAATCGCCTATTGTTGACAGATAATTCGTGTAGATGTACTTACCACGCTAGCATACAAAAAATAGTCACCGATATCCCTTACGAAGAACAGTGTGAAAGAATGAAGGATGTCATTTTCCAAGCTGATAGAAGGAAAAGAAGATCGTACACGCCCTATAAAGGACACTGGTAGAAGATACCAATAAACATGAATACGTCTAAGGCACTAGCGAGAATAACAAGTATGACCCAGAAGGTATCGTAGTACTATAGATATTATACAGGGAATGATTAAAGAAGTCCGACCGATGACGGAAGCTGAACGTTCCACGATCCTAAAACGTGTCAATCAATTGCGTATGACATGGTGCTTCCTTCAAGATGGCAACAAGATGAGGATGTGCCTTACATTACTACGGGAAGAAATGTTAAATCTAGTGCTAAGCGTGTAGCAGGAGACGAGCGTGTAGAAATGCAACGAGAACTTCTTACATGACTTAATTGACGGAGAGGCTGCGCCAAAATGGGAAAACTTTAAGGAATGAAACTCTAGCACTAGTAGAAGCGATGTAGGAGAAATGAATAAGTTGAAGGATGATTCCAAATACTAGAAGATGCGCTAATTGTCCATATTATAAATTTTTAAGGGAGATGAAGTGACCAATTGACGTTAATCGAATCACCGATAATAACGAGTTATCGTGCGGGCATTGGAACGGCTATAAAGCATGTACGGAAGAAAGAATCATTCTCCCTTAGGATTGGGAATGAGTTGGTAAGCGGAAGATACTTGGACCATCGTTGAGTCAACAGACCAAAGAAATTCCTAGAACTTATCAGAACTCGGCTAGTGGTAGCCCAGGATGAACAATAGAGATATGCGGACCATGACTATAAAGACAGAAAGTAAGAAGTATCGGACCAAGTATTGTTGAAAGTACCTCCCGAGGAGGGAGTGATGAGATTCGAAAGGGAAAGAAATATTGAACCCAAGATTTATTGGACTAGTTGAAGAATTAAAGGACTAAGAAAGTTGACTTATAAATTAGCACCATCGTCGAACGGTCACTAATTTTATAACGAGGACCATGAATTGAGGTTAGGAAATTTAAGTCAAAACCAAACATATGATTGAAAATGAGCTAATAAACTCGTAGCCAGACTTAGCGTATGTCGAGTAACGTGTAGAGGTCAGAAGACTACAAGGACGAGTACCCAGAAATATATTGGATGGGTGATTAGAAATTTTATGAAAAGATCAAATACTGCAAGGTCAACGTGAGAACTCGAGGTTGTCATGCGAGAAGCATATCCCTACCTATTTCTGAAATGATTCCAGGACAGAATTCTTTTAAGGGGGGAAGACTATAAGAACCCAAATTTTTGACATCGGTAAAAGACCTTTATGAATAGTAATATAATAACTTGAATTTTTGAGACCTTGTAAAACGTTTAATGAATAGTAACCCTGACGGACGGGGAAAAACTTTTTAGCCCACACTATGTTGTGCATGAGAAAATGAGTTTCGGAATTGATAACTTGATTATACGTACCAAATGAGTGTATGTAAACGCTATTAGTTTTCGAAGAAAATGAACTTTGAAAAACGACCATATTTACGAATCATCGAGGATTACGAGAATCATAATATAATTACGAATTTAAAAACCTACGGATTTATATCCAAGTATGATAATTCAAAACATAAGGAATAAATAAGAAATGAATTACGTCGCGAACCATTTACGAGAAAGTATTTTGAAAACGTTTAAGCGACCGAGCGAACGCGCAAATGATTAAATAAACGTAACGCACTAATTAACCATGGTAAGAAAGTAATGATGGTTACTTTATCAAATAATGAGCTAGAGATAGGATGATCTGAAAGTGTTTGTCCTAAATCCAATCATGTATGATGAGTTAGGAAGAACTTTCTTATATTCCTATTTGATTTCATAGAAATTAATAAAAGAGTTGTTATGTTTTTATTATGGGCTTCATCTATTTAAAGTGTTTTAAATAAGATGTTCTATAGTTTAGAGTAAATCTTCTAGAATTATAATGAGATTATAATAGTGAGATCTAGAAGATGATAACTCTAGACTTAAACAGTTCCTGATCATAGGATAACTAATCGGATGTTAGTGGATCCGCAAAGATTGGTACATACTATGCTTGCTCCCTTCAGGAGGATTTCTGTTCTCATAGGCATTTGTGTGGTGACACTATAGCTAGTATGTAGGTGGTTATTAGGGAATAAGTTCACTGAACATGAATCGATAAGTTGAAAAACTAATGGAGATTACTCACGTGTCAATAGTGGTTCACTGAGTGATAGTTGTACAAATATCCTTAGACTTGAGATCGTTAAAGTTATCTTGTATATAATGAACTGTACTTTGGTTTAGTCCTTAGTCTCAAGGACATCCATTAGGTCTATTCTGGGCATAGGGATTTGTGTATAGAGATAGTTAACGTCAATAGAGGATCTACCCCTTCCAGTATAGGAAGAGAATATCCTATGTTATTCTTAGTATGCGAGTTCTGGAATCTCTGGCCAGAGTGTATGAAATTAGAAAGGAGTTTCTAATTTGCATTAATATGAACTTTGCATTATGAATAAGAAATCATATGATTAAATTTGATAGGCCTGACACGAAATCCATGCCTTGTATTTAATCGGGATATTGTAAGGGTAGAAGGAATTCATTGTACGGTAACTAGTCACTAACAGGTTCTTGGTATTCTAAGCAGTGAATTCATATTATCCGGATAATCGCGATATGTTGAGAAGCATCACTCACGATGTAGAATAAATATAATTAATCAGTTAATTATATTTAGTGAATTTTAGTATTCATATAAATAATTAATAAAAGTTTATTATTATTTATTTCTACTACCGGAATAATATTGAGAGAGAGAATTATTTTCTAAATAGTTTAGAAAAGGAAATAATGATTAAAATAGTTATAATTATTATTAAAGCATTTTATAAAGATAAAATGTGGGAGTTAATATATATATAAAGATATATTATAAAACCCTAGGAGAGCCCTATAAATAGAATGAGATGGCTCATTCTTTTATATACTTGGTTTTGTGAAAACCCTAGCCTCCATCTTCTTCCTCTCTCTCTCTCTCTCCCAAAAACTCCATTTTTATAAAAGCTCGGTTTTATAAAAAGGTTCATCAAAGAGGATCGTTCTTGGTGGATACCGGTAGAGTGCTTCACACACTGAGGAGCAACTGCTAGCACTCCATTTTTATAAATCTTCTGATAGGGATAAATAAATCCTGATTATGTAATTAAATATTACATTGATTATACAAGATGTGGGCTGCTAGGCCCAATAAGAAGATGTATGACATTCAGAACAAAAAGGTTAACACATTCATCAGGCCCGATGGACCAGATCAGGCCTGATGGAACAAAGAAGGCCCAAAAACCCTGAATATTAATTAATTTCATAATTAATTAATAAAGGAAAAATCAGCTACTGAGAAGAGTCCTAATAAGGACATAAATCCTTGCAACTAAGGGACCTAGAAGGATAAGGAATCAGTGTCCTACTATATAGGACTCCAAAGTCCATTCTAATTCTGAGACTTGGCTACCAAGTCTCCTATACCAAGTCCAATTCAAGGACCATCAATATATATATAAGGGGTCTCACCCCACAAATCAGAACTACATTTTTTGGCTTGATTCTGTAATTCACAGAGATACGTAGGCATCTCGTAATGGCAGAGTTAAGCTACGAAACACGAGAGCAGCCATTAAAGGCCTTGAGCTCCCGAACCTTAGCAATAAATACAGCAAATAATAACCTTAATTTTTTATCCATAATATTTTGCGCCGTCTCTGGGAACGCACAACAATAACCATAGCGAAAATACGGAGAACAGTTAGAGCCCTTGGAGGAGGAACACCAACGGGGACAACCCAAGTAATTTTTTCAACTGTGGAGGTACCTCCTCATTCAACCTATGCAACCACGCAAGGAGAAGCCCAAATAGGGGCAACTGAACCTCTGCCACAAGGGACGATTCCCTCGGCTACTCAAGGTACGAACCCCCAAATTCAACAAGTACATGTACCTGTGAATTCTCGACCTCTTGGGTACGAATATTCAACTATTATTACTACTAACCCCCCTTATGGGATGCCCCTTTACCCTGAGGTTGGAGGAAGTGGACATGCTGGACGTAGTGAAGCACGAGGGCGCTCGCCCCCATACATACGAGGTTTGGCTCCTATCCCTGAGGATCAAGAATTTTCTGATCCTTACATTGAGAGAGACTCGAATCTTCGGATGATGAAGTAGCCCCAAGAAGGAGACGTGCTGGCAAAGAGCCGATGGCTGATGGTAGCCAACGCCCTCAAAGCACCCAATGGGCGAATCCCCAAGAAGTGCAGGAAAGAATCAGGGCTCACGAGGCTGAGATTCAAAGGCTGAGGCGCGGCTTGGAGGCGCACCAAATCACCAGACCCCCAGTACCTCCTAGGGGGAGAAATCCTCCTCCTATCATAGACCTGGATGGTCCAGTGCATTGAAGGGCTGTTGTCCCAAGGGCTGATCCAAGCAATCTTCTTCCCCTTGGAGATCTTAATGATCCTACTCTGCCCTTCACTGAAGATATAATGAATGCCCATATCTCAAGGAAGTTCAAGATGCCAACTATAAAAGCTTATGACGGCACGGGCGATCCCGATAATCATGTTAGAACATTCTCTAATGCACTGCTGTTGCAGCCCGTGAATGATGTTATTAAATGTCGGGCCTTTCCTCAAACCCTGTCGGGTATGGCTCAAAGGTGGTATAGTCATTTTCCCCCGAACTCTATTGGGTCGTTCAGAGAATTAAGTCAGGATTTTATTAAGCAATTCATCAGTGGGAGAGTACATGAGAAAAGTTCAGCATCTCTTATGAGCATTATGTAGGGAACAAAGGAATCCTTGAGAGACTACCTGAATCGTTTTACAAAGGAGGCTTTAAAAGTCCCAGACCTTGATGATAAGGTAGCCATGATAGCACTGCAACAAGGAACTAGGGATGAATTTTTCAAAATGTCCTTAGCCAAACGCCCCCTGAAAGCATGTTGCAGCTCCAGGATAGGGCAGGGAAGTACATTAAGGTGGAAGAGAGCATGAGGAAAACCGTCGTGAGTAATCAGCCCACTGGAGGCAAGAAGCGGAAAACTGATCTGGAGTATATCGCTAAGGACAAGTGTCCTAGAACCGAGCAAAACCCTGATTCAACCCCCAAGAAGGGAGGACCTGGGCAAAAGTTCACTGAATACGCTAAGCTGAATGCTCCTAGAAGCCAGATCTTGATGGAAATCGAGAAAGATAGAGATATTTGTTGGCTTAAGCCCTTGAAGGCTGATCCTGCAAAGCTAGATGAAAGTAAGTATTGCAGATTTCACAAAGATGTTGGTCATGACACCGATGAGTATAGACAGCTGAAAGATGAAATTGAGTTTCTTATTTGAAAAGGAAGATTGAACAAATACACTGGAGAAGGAGGGGATAGGAATAACAATGGAAGAAAGAACTTTAAAGATCGTAGGAGGGACCAGGATGATCAGGAGTGGAATCCCCAGCCTAGGGGACCTGTGATAAATACAATCTTCGGAGGACCATGACCCAGAGGGCCTGTGATAAACACAATCTTTGGAGGACCGACTGCTGCTGGGTTATCCAAGAACTCCAGGAAAGCGTATGCCCGAGAAGTTATGCATATTATTGGGGAAGCCCCGAAGAGGGCCAGAATAGGAGTAACAATGTCTTTTGATGATTCTCATCTGGAGGGTGTGAAATTTCCCCATGACGATCCGTTGGTTATAACCCCGATAATAGGGAATAGCCCAGTGAGAAGGGTCCTTGTGGATAATGGTGCTTCAGTGGATATCTTGATCCATGACACCTTTTTGAGGATGGGATATAATGACTCCCAATTGACCCCAACCAACATGCCAATATATGGGTTTGCGGGAGTGGAGTGCCCCATAGAAGGGATAATCAAGTTGCCAACAACCATAGGATATGAACCAAGGCAAGCAACTCAAATGTTGGACTTCGTGGTGGTGAAGGCCAGTTCGACTTACAACGCTATCATGGGAAGAATAGGGATATACGCCTTCAAGGCAATCCCTTCTTCCTACCATTCAGTTATGAAGTTTCCTATCGGAGAAGAGAGATGAGACCAGAAAATGGCTAGATCTGGATATCCGAGAGAATGATGAGAAAAGAGGAAAGCCAGCAGAAGACTTGGTTTCAATTCCTTTAGCCCCCGAAGATCCTGAGAAGGTGACTTTTATTGGAGCAACGCTCGACGAGCCCCTTAGAGGGAAGTTGGTGAAATTTTTGCAAGAAAATAGTAACGTATTTGCATGGTCAGCAGCTGATATGCCAGGCATAGACCCGGAACTGATTACTCACAAGCTGAACGTGGACCCAAATCGGAAGACAGTGAAACAAAAGAAAAGAAGTTTTGCTCCAGAAAGGCAAGAAGCTATAAAACAGGAAGTGGAGAAGCTCTTGGAGGCTGGTTTCATTGAGGAGATTCAATTTCCAGAGTGGTTAGCAAACCCTGTAATGGTGAAGAAGGCCAATGGAAAATGGAGGATGTGTGTGAACTTTACTGATCTAAATGATGCTTGTCCTAAGGACTGTTTCCCGTTACCAAAGATAGATACTTTGATAGATGCCACTGCTGGGCAAGAAATGCTGAGCTTCATGGATGGATTCAGTGGATATAATCAGATCAAGATGCACAAGGATGACATTCCAAAGGTATCATTCATCACTGACTTTGGTGTTTATTGTTATCTAGTTATGGCATTTGGTCTTAAGAATGCAGGAGCCACCTATCAAAGGTTGGTAAATAAAATTTTTAAGAATCTTATTGGCAAGACTATGGAAGTTTATGTCGATGACATGTTAGTCAAGAGTCTAGTAAAGACTGACCATATAACCCATTTGAGGGAAGCTTTTGAGGTCCTGAGGTACCACAAGATGATGTTAAATCCTATAAAGTGTGCTTTCGGAGTAGAGTCTGGAAAATTTTTGGGATTGATGGTCTCCAAGAGAGGAATCGAGGCTAACCCCGATAAAATAAAGATAATCCTGGACATGGAACCACCAAAAACTATCAAGGATGTTCAGAAGCTCACATGAAGGGTTGCTGCGCTGGGACGATTCATGTCCAAGTCAGGAGACAAATGCTTGTCATTCTTCAAGTCACTAAAGAATATTAAGGACTTTGTATGGAATGGGGAAAACCAGAAGACATTCGAGGAATTAAAGAAATATATGGCCCAGGCCCCGTTATTGGCCAAGCCAGCTTTGAATGAAGTTTTATTCTTGTACTTAGCTGTTTTAGAGAGTGCCTTGGGCGCTGTATTGGTTAAGGAGGAACTGCAAATCTAGAAACCCATATACTATGTCAGCAAAATTCTGTATTGTGTTGAGTTGAATTATTTAGCTATTGAGAAATTTGCTCTAGCCTTGGTAATGGCTTCAAGAAAGTTACGACCTTACTTTCAGGCTCATCAAATTGAGGTGCCAACGAATCAGCCCCTGAGAAATATCATTAATAGTCCCAAGGCTAGTGGGAGATTGATCAAGTGGGCAATAGAGCTGGGAGAGTTCGACTTCAAGTATAAGCCACGAACGACAATAAAAGCTGTTACAACCTGTATTTTCGTGTAATATTATTTGTGGATTTCGTATAATATTAAAGCCGAATGAAATATATTCAATGATTGTACGTTTGTGTGAGTGAAAATTTCTGCATTATAAATTTGCTTTATGTAGTATATGATTTTTCAAAGCAAGAGTTTATTTAATTGCTTTATTTTTGATTTATAAGGAATATTCTAAGCCTTGGAAAAAATTTCTTTTGAAAGGTATTTTGTTCACAAATTTTGAAAATGATTTTATAAAGTCTCTAAAAATCCAAGTTATTTTATGGTACAAATTTTATAATTTTTGAACTTGTATTTTATTTTATAAAAATAAATCATTATAAATTTTAGTTGTCATATTTAGCAAATTACAAGAAAGCCCTTGCATGCAAACCACCCTCTCATTCTTTTCAAGGACAAAGAGGACAATTCCAACCCCACTAACTCTTATTTTTCTAGCCAATTTCCTTCTTTACCCTTGCATGCAAAATGAACCAAGTATAAGTGGAGGGATAGTCTTGTCAATTCTCCGTTCCACTCAAATTTTGTCAAATCAAATACCATAAAACAAGCAAAGTGTCATGATCATTTTCATACTCCACCCACACCTCACTCTCTCATCCCTCCCTTCTCCCTCCTCTCGGCTCTCCTTCCCCCCTCACTCTCGGGTTTAGCCGACAACCACCCCTCCCCATTTTTCTTCATTCCTTAACCAAGCTTCTACTCTTTATACAAGTAAATGTTATTTCCCATAACATGATCATTCATATTTCAAAGAGTTTTGAATAGAAAGTTTAAGTTTTGAAGTTGCATGTTAAGGTTCTAGTTGAAACTCAAAGTACAACCTTGATTCTTGTGAGTTTAGGGCTGTTTTTGAGAGGACTATAAGGAATGGAGAAGTGCCAAGTCTTGAGAGGGAAACTTTTGATGATTAAATGGCCATTCCCATCCATTTCATTTGGCCATGACCATATGGGAGATGAATGAATGGTCCTTAAGACTATTCTTGTTGCTTAAATCAATTTTTGCATGTTTACGTGATAATGACTTGAATTTTGTGGTGAAAATTTGATAGAACTCTTTGCATGCTAAGTGATCATCTAGGTATAGCTTATTCTAGGCTTGCATGTCAATTTTATGATAGAATATATGTAGAAAATGTGTTGTTTTGGTTTGCAAAACCCGAAGGCATGCATGCATGTGGATTTCTCTTAGAATGTTGTAAGATTTTGATCATTTGGAAAGATTTTGTTAGTGAGCCTTAATTTCAGTAGGAATAATGTGTTAATATTGATTTATGCTTCTTGTTGCATGGTAATAATTCATGGTTATCTTTTATAAAAATGCATATCTTGTAGTTTAAGAGTGTCTAATGCACTCAAGAAACCATAGTTGTCATTCTGAAATTTGCACCAGTGAGCACTTTCACTTATCGCATAGTTTTAGAACACTTAGAAGTGAGTATTAGGTCGACCATCATAGTTGTAAGATAGTATAAGGTCAGTAGAGCAAAAGGCACAAGTGAGGGTCAATAGGTTTTGGATAGTTTAGGAAAGGCACATCGAGTTAGGAAGCCAAAATTAGAAGACCTTGTCTAGTTTAGCGACCAAGTGACTTAAGTTGTGAGTCGAGATCATCCAAGCTTAGTGTTGCATTATGGTATATATGGTTTTATTGGTATTAATATATGATATGTTATTATGTGGCTATGTGTGTACTTTCGTAATTTAAAAGTGAATATAAAATTAGGTGCATATAGGCCTAAGTGTCATTCGTGTTTAATTTCGGGTTGTAAATAGGTTAAGTTAGTGAGAATATATTATAATGAGGATTATTATTTATGTAGGATCTCGAGACGAGGGAAAACTTGCCATAAAGGTCGAGTGAAGCTCCAGTTGCTCCTACCAGTCAGACTAGACCAGCCTTTCTCAAGGCAAGTGATTCAACTTGACCTTCGTATTTAAGGCTAATAACTAATACATTGCTACAACTATCCCTGTCATTTGATATATTAAATCAAGCGTATCTTACGTTTATCTTTGAATCATATAGAAATGCCATGAACCCTCGAGTACGTATTGCAAGTAGTTCAAAAGTCTTATTCATGATAATATACTAAACTAATTTGAATGCCATGATAAAGGAAAGGGTAGTTACCACTCTTAGTTGATTCTCTTGATTTACATGCTGATGATTCCTAAGTATTGATATCTCATCCTGATACTTGAACCCCTATAGAAGCTTACCTTGAACCCTGAAAGTCAGATACTTATCAAAGTGATCCCTCATTGATTGATACCCCTCTTTCCAATCCTAAAGCTTGATAATTCTGATATATCCTGAGCTAAAAATCATATCTTCATACCTTAACACCCTTAGTATTCATAAAGCTTACATCCTTGAAGATCCATCACTTGAACCTTGATGAGAAACCATTGCTTTAAGCCCAATTTGGCATTTCCCTTTATGATATCCAATAGCCTCACTAAATTCCCTTGTCCAAACTTTGATATATGAAAACCATTCAGTTACTTTAATAGAGTATAGTTTTGTGAATCGTGGCCCTGAGATTTAATACCATATTTCCCTTATTTCGAGTTGATATATAATCCCTTGATAAAGATGTTTACTGTAAAAAGAGATTTTGTCTTAATTCGGCATCAGTTTTTTTTTGAAATGAATAAAATGTGGGTTTTCAGTCCCAAAGGGGGATAAATGTTTTCTTTGAATGGTTGATCTGGACTGAGACGCGAGTCCTTTCCACACTTATATTAGGCTTAAAAGTTGCCTAGGGATTCCCATTAATGTTTTAGAACCCAGCGAGGTTCGGGATTACTTCGTGGCTGATCACCGGCTGTAATCCGTAGCGTCCTAAAATGATTTTGATTAAGACATGATTTTTGAAATTTGTTTTGATATAAGTAAATATGATGCCATTACCCAATGTTTTATCTCTCGTTATCTCAGATTATGTATTCCCATTGACATTCTTTAATTTATATCTCGATTTATGTTTTGTATCGTACTATTAGCACTTGTTGAGCATTTGGCTCACTTCCTGCTTTACCCTGATATTACAGCTAGCAGCTATGGTTAGATTCAAGCAGACTGCCCGTAAGACCTGTGATGCTGATGCTTATGTTTGAGCTCAGGTAGAATAAGTAATAATAGTTTGTGTGAGGACTCGGTATTTAAAATCAGATGTAATAGTTGGTAGTATTGGGCTGTTCCAAACCTTAAACTGTAAGATCTTGGAGTTGGTTATGTATTCTTCTTTTAAAAATGTTATAATAGTTATATTTAATTTGCTGTTTAAGTTGGGGGCGTGAAAAAAGCCCAAGCATTAGGTGACTTCATGGTGGAATGTACCATACCCAACCAAGAAGTCGGGGGCAGGAAGATAACATACCTCAAGACAAGGAAGTTGATAAGGGGGATAAAGAAAAGGATGATAAGGAGAAAGAATATTGGTGTTAGGTCACACACACTGTAGAAGGGGGTTGAATACAGTGTATAGCACAATCAAATCGAATTCAAATAACACAAGTAACAGAAAACAAACTTTATTCAATGCAATAAACTCTGTTATAATATGGAACTGTCCTCTCTCAGTGATGATCATATATCACGAGAGCTGCTAGGGTTACAATGAATAATATTCTCGATAATGATAACACTTATAGTGTAAACCCTATGTCTGTGTTTATATACTACACAGTTACAAGATAATCGCTAATTGATATGGAATATAATTCTGCTTCCTAAAATATATCAATCAGATATCTTTTCTTCCAAGTATTCCATTCTTTACGAAATTCCTTCTTCATGTATATCTCTTCTTATGTTTATCTTGATCTTCTTTCCTTTCAATCAGCCTCCTTCCTTATGTGAAAGTTTCCTTTAAGTTCTGATATTATCTCCTGATAAATATCTCCTGAACCTTAAGTACTGATCACTTAATTTCTGACTTCAGTATAAGTGCTGATTTCAGTTAAGTACTGATTTGTCCTGTTTAAGTAAGATCTGAAAACTAAACATAAATCATATTAGTCATGATATTATCAAATATATCTACCAATCTCCCCCAACTTGTAAATTAGCATAATATACAAGTTTAACAGATATTTGATGATGTCAAAAACATTGAGTACAAATGCATGAGAAATGGACTAGATAACTATAACTTACAGTCCTTAAAGCTTTACCAACTTTAACTTCTGATAACAACTTTAGTCTGTATATATATCACAATTTGAGCAGTTGTAGATCTTAACTTGGCTTCACTTTCTGATCTTTTTGATGTCAGGAGTTGTTATGCGATAGTTCTTTAACAAACATCTCTCAGCATATCTGAGTTCATCAATCATCCTCCTTTTAGCATCTTTGAGTTCTGCAGAATCTTCACCAGTTTGAAAGATAGCAGCCCTGAGATCATTTATTCTAGCTTTCCTTATGTCCTGATCCAGTCTGATCAAATATGCCTTGTCAGATTTAAGATTGAATTCTACAGCCTTATAACCCAGAAAGGTAGTTACAATCTTAGCAGAGTTAGGCTTCATCTCAACAATATCACCCTTGTGATCTCTGTACTTTGGAAGATATGTGTTGTCATACTTTACAGAATAAAGCCTTTTCTGTCTCTGAATTTGAGTCTTCAAATAGTTTGCAGCACTTTCTGTTATTCTGTCATTCACTTGAAGTAAGAATAAAACATGTTCTAGTTCTTCAAAATTCTTCAGTGGTATAGCATTTTCCCTTATATGGTAAACCCTACCATCTGTCATGAAATATAACAAGATGTATTCTTTCAAATAGGTATGGTAGACCATCTATACAGATTCTAGTTGATTCAATCTTTCAGGAGTTGCTCCAACACCTGGTTCACTTAAGGAAGTTGGATCATTGGTTGTGTTGCACTCTTCTTTCATCAGCACTACCCAATCCAGATTTATCTCTTGCTTCCTTTCCAGTAACCACTCTTGCTTCAAAACCACTTGCTGCAGTCTTCAAAGGTTGAGTCTGTTTGGCTTTAGTAAAACCTGGTAGGAGTAACTTTGAGGATTTAACATGAGCAGTGTCAAAGGTTTCCTTTGATTTATCTTCTGATATCAAGTCAACATGAGCTATGTCAGAGGTTGCTTGCTTCAGTGTTATATCAGAACTTACTCTATCTTGACTCTGAACAACTTGAGCCATGTCAGAGGTTGTTTGAGAAATCTTCTTTAAAAATAGAGTAAGATTAGCATCTTCAACAGATATTTCTTCATCCATAGGAGGCACATAAACCTTTACAGGTTCACCAACTTTTTCTTTGCCCTTGGACCTTGGATCTATCTGCATTTGTGATTTGGCCTTGGTTGCCTCAGGATTTACCCTTTCTTTTATCACAATGCCTTTAGCCGTAGGAAGTTTCTTTTTACCAACAGAAGCTTCAGACTTGGAGTTCACTTTTTCTGACTTAAGTCTAGCTTCTTCTTCCATTAGACTCTCAAAGTCCATTCCTGGATTTTCTTTCAGAAATAACTGTCTTGAAATTTCTTTATCAAGATCCAAAAGTTCATCAGAACTTATCCTTTTACCAGTATCAGAAGTTATTCTTCTCCCAGTATCAGAACTTGTTCTATGACTTGTAGTTCCAGCTCTTCTTGATGAGAGACCTCTACCATGACCATGACCTCCACCCATTCCAGAGTTTCCCTGGTCATCTTTTTCATCATCCTTCCCTTTCAGTGTCTTAACAGTTTTGCATTTGGACTTAATTAATTTCTCCCCCTTTTTGGCATCAGCAGGTAAAAGAAGAGAGACAAGCAATTCCACTGAGGATTGAATTTCATCGAGTTGAGATTGCTGAGAAGCTTGATTTTTCAAAATTTCATCAATCTGAGATTGTTGCTTCTCTCGGGTTTTCTCAATGTAAGCAACTCTGTCAAAGGTAGGTTGGAAAAAACTTTTCTTGTCAAGTTTCATAGTCATTTCTTGCTTGAGTAAAGCTTCCTGAATTTTATGCACCTCGGCATGAGTTGTTGAGTGTTGACCTTGAAGGTGTCTAGTACTCAATGCAGTAACTCTCAGCTGTGTCTTGAAATCATCTTTAACTAGCATCTCATCAGCTTTTGCCAAGTGCTCAGCAAAAATTCTTTCATTTGGAACAAAAGTAACTGTGTTCCACTCCTTAGTCCACTTCTGTCCTCTAGGAGTTTCAATCCAAGGTACTGGTGCATCTCCTCTAACAAACTTTTTAACTAGTTCAGCTCTTGAAGGAGCTTGTAGAGGTGCATGTCCAGAAGGACCAGCTTCATCAGCATCTGCATTTCTAGCAGCATCACCAGTATCATCAGCATTTACAACATCAGAACTTACAGAGTCAACATCCTCTGATAAAAGAACAGTATGAGAGGCTGTTGAGGCTTCAACATCATCCTCTAAGTGCTGATCTGCTTCCAAGTTCTGATCAATAGCCATATTCTGATGCTCACCTATAGTCTGATCATCAATGTCTAGATGCAGAAAAGGTGTTGTAGACAATTCTGGAATTTCATTAGCATCAGGAATTGGTGTTGTTGAGGGATTGATTGGAGCTGGTGGAGCTTCTAAGTAGAGAACCTCATGCACAATTAGGTTGTGAATATCAATCTTAGCACTTGTGCCTGGGTCTGCAGTAGATACTGGTTCATTTACAGGAAACACATGTGGTGTTGATGCTTTATCTTGAGCAGTTTCCTAAGTTGGTGACAATGGAGGTGTATATGCAGTAGCTTCAGCAAATTCTGGCTCTTTTGAGATCAGAGATTCCTGATCTCCTTCCTTAGCTGCTGCTTCCTCATCCTCTGAAACTGACTCAGCCCTGTACCTTAGTGCTCTCTGTTTCTTGTATCTCTTTGAAGGTGGAGATTCCTTGGGAGTTTCAGCAGAATACATCCTTCTAAGCCTTTTTAGAAGCTTAGAGCTCCCAATTCCAGTATCCTTCTGAGAAGAGACCTTCTCAGTTTCTTTGACAACAGGTTCTGACACAAGAACCTGTTTCTCACTGTCTGACTCATCTCTCAGAACAATCCTCCTTCTCTTCTGTGGTGTCTTAGGTACAGTCTGTGTCCTCTTGGGCTTTGAAGATGAAGGCCTCACAGTATGTGCTGATGATGATGGTTGAGATATCTGTGAAGGTTTGATATATGTTCTGATAGAGGGTTGAGTAGGTTGAGATGTATATGTGGTATGTTTTGATGGTTGTTGTGGTGTCTGGGATATGTTGGTGGGTTGAACATCAGGGTAAACAGATCTGTAGGTTTAAGGATCAGCATTTACCAGGATCTGTTTTACAGACTGAGGTAGCTGTAAGGGTCTAACCACCTTTTTCTTAAGGTCAGCATTTACCAAGTCATTAAAAGCCCATTTTGCAAGCTTAAAGGGTGGAATTAAGTCAATGGTAGGTTGAGTTGACTGTTAATATCTCACCCAAACATATTCTGATTTTTAAATAAGACTGTTTCAGATTTTAACCACAAATAAGTCAAGTAAAGAATCAGAGTGTAATATCAGAACTTTGACTTATATCAGAACTTAACAGTCATCAGAATATGATTTCTTAACTCGAAAAATGAAAGCCTATTTCTGCAATTCTTCACACAAATTCTGATTTCATTTCTTCAGAACTTAATCATCAGAACTTTCATTATAACTTGTCCTCAGAATTTATGCAATCTGATACATAAATTCAGTACATCTTTGATAAAGATTAAAGTCTGATTCACTTCAATACATCTTAGAAATAAGGCAGAACTAGGAACTTTGCTTAAAATCTGTCATAATTCTGAAGTCTACTTTAGAATGAGTTCATGCATGAGTCCACCTCAACTGTTTTGTGCTCATTTTATGCATCTTTTTGAAAATTTCATTTTACAGTGGCTTCTCAGTGTAAGTGAGTCAAGACTGTTTATCATAATTTATGCTATTATCAGAGTATTTCTCCAGTAATCATAGAGTGTGAAAAGTCACCAAGAAAAATATTTATTTGCTTTTCTGATGCATATTACTTAATACCAGCAATGCACTTGGGTCTTCCCTTCCACAGTTTTTACTCTAGATCTCAAAGGAGTACCTGATATTTATTTCTTTTCCTTTTCTTTTGATAAGTGAGGCTTATCAGCACTTAGTACATTCATCAGATTTACAAACATCAGAACTTAACAGATGAGAAGCATTATTCTAGTTTTTAACTTAGTAATAAGATAGACAAAGTAAACTTAACTAAGCTCAATATCAGAATTTGCTTGTGTCATTAGATTTCCACATAAATAATTACTTCTAACATGGGATTTGTTAGTATATTAAAGACTACTAGGTCAACATCTAGCATATTGATCCTCATTGGATTGAATAGTCACAGAAACATTTATATCACTATCAGAGTTTAGAAATTCACATCAGACAACAATCAGTACTTAAGCAATTTTCAATTAGGCACATAATACACAAAGATAGTAATATCAGTAAATACTGATCATAAAGTCTGATGCATCAGAACAAAAGCAAAGCAAATTTAGAGAAAGAACCTGAAACCATTCCAAGTTCATTTACCAATCTTGTAAAAGTAGCTTCACACAGTAGTTTGGTGAAGATATCTGCTAGTTGTTGATCTGTTGGAACAAAATGCAATTCCACTGTACTTTCATCCACATGTTCCCTTATGAAGTGGTACCTAATGTTGATGTGCTTTGTCATTGAGTGTTGAACTGGATTACCTGTCATAGCAATAGCACGTTAATTATCACAGTAAATAGGGATTTTAAAATATGTTAACCCATAATCCAGTAACTGATTCTTCATCCAAAGAATCTGTGCATAACAGCTTCCTGCAGTAATGTATTCTGCTTCTGCAGTTGATGTGATAATTGACTTTTGTTTCTTGCTAAACCAAGAAACCAATCTGCCTCCAAGAAATTGGCAGCTTCTACTTGTGCTTTTCCTGTCAATTTTGCAACCTGCAAAATCTGCATCTGAGTAACCTATTAGTTTAAAGTTTGATTCTCTGGGATACCACAATCCCAGATCAGCTATTCCCTTAAGATACTTGAAAATTCTTTTCACAGCTGTTAAGTGAGGTTCTCTTGGATCTGCTTGAAATCTTGCACAAAGACAGGTAGCATGCATGATATCAGGTCTACTAGCAGTTAGATAGAGTAGAGAGCCAATCATACCTCTGTAATCAGTAATATCTACTGATTTAGCAGTATCCTTATCCAGTTTGTTACAGTGGCCATGAGAGTGGATGCACTTGAACAATCTTGCATTCCAAATTTCTTCAGCAAATTTCTGGTGTACTTGGTTTGACAAATAAAAGTGCCTTCTTCATTCTGCTTGACTTGAAGGCCCAGAAAATAGCTAAGTTCCCCCATCATACTCATTTGATATCTTGACTACATCAGTTTGGCAAACTTCGTGCAAAGTCTGTCATTTGTAGAACCAAAGATGATATCATCAACATATATCTGAACCAAAAGTAAGTCCTTTCCATGGTTGAGGTAGAATAATGTTTTATCTATAGTTCCTCTGTTAAATCCACTTTCCAGAAGAAACTAAGCTAAAGTCTCATACCATGCTCTTGGAGCTTGCTTAAGGCCATAAAGTGCTTTATCAAGCCTGTAGACATGATTTGGATATTTGGGATCTACAAAGCCTGGAGGTTGTTCAACATATACTTCCTCTTCCAATTCTCCATTGAGAAAAACACTTTTTACATCCATTTGAAAGACAGTAATTTTTTTGTGAGCAACATAAGCCGAAAATATTCTTATGGCTTCCAATCTAGTAACTGGTGCAAATGTTTCATCATAATCAATTCTCTCATGTTGAGAATATCCTTTTGCAACCAACCTTGCTTTATTCCTTGTAATTATACCATCACTATAAGTTTTGTTTCTGAACACCCACTTTGTACCAACAACAGATCTGTTCTTTGGTCTTGGCACTAGGATCCAGACTTTGTTTCTTTCAAATTTATTTAACTCTTCTTGCATTGCTTGCACCCAATCAGCATCTTGAAGAGCTTCTTCCACTTTCTTTGGTTCAGTATGAGAAAGAAAAGAATTATAGAGACATTCACTTGAAGTAGATGTTCTAGTTCTGACACCTGCATCAGGATTTCCAATAATTAAGTCAGGTGTATGTGATTTAGTCCCCTTCCTTGCAGATGGAATGTTTTCTCTAGAACTGGATGCTCCCCCATGATCCATGCCATCTTCATCAAAATTTTATGATGCTCCCCCTGAAACTATGCTCTCTGAGTTTGATCCTTCAGAATTTAAGTTTTCAGAACTATCAGAACTTGGCTTATCAGAACTTGATGAATCAGAACTTAAAGAGCCAGTTGTATGTTCTGATGCTTCTTGAGATGTGGTTATATCTTCAGTATGCTTCCCCTGCACAGGTGCATCTTCCTTTGACGTAGTCACCACAGTTTCAATAACATCAGAGTTTAATCCATCAGAGATTGCAATATCAGGATTTTCAGTATCAAAATTTAAGTCTTCATTTTCGAATCTCAACTGATCATGATCATTGAAATCTTCAAGTCCAGTAATCTTCTTATCATCAAAGGAGACATTGATAGATTCCATGACAACTCTTGTTCTTAAATTGTAGACTCTGAAGGCTTTTATGGAAAGTGGATATCCAACAAAAATTCCTTCATCAGCTTTTAGATCAAATTTGGATAGCTGTTCAGGATGAGTCTTAAGAACAAAGCACTTGCATCCAAATATATGAAAATAATTCAGATTTGGCTTCTTTTTCTTCACCATCTCATATGGTGTCTTTCCATGCTTGTTAATGAGTGTTGCATTCTGAGTAAAACAAGCAGTCTGCACAGCTTTAGCCCAAAAGTATGTTGGCAGCTTTGCTTTATCAAGCATAGTTCGTGCAGCTTCAATAAGAGTTCTATTCTTTCTCTCAACAACTCCATTTTGCTGTGGAGTTCCTGGAGCAGAAAATTCCTGCTTGATTCCATGGTCTTTGCAGAACTCTTCCATTGTCAAATTTTTGAACTCAGTGCCATTATCACTTCTTATTATCTTCACAGAATCTTTGACCAATTTATCCAGTTGTTTGACATGATCAATCAAGATAGATGCTGTTTCACTTTTTGTGTGCAAGAAATACACCCATGTGTATCTGGTGAACTCATCCACTATGACCATAGCATATTTCTTCTTTGCAATAGAGATGACATTTACTGGACCAAATAGATCAACATTTAGTATGTGATAAGGCTCAAGAATTGATGATTCGGTCTTGCTCTTGAATGAAGATTTTCTTTATTTAGCCTTCTGAAAAGAGTCAGAAAGGCCATCAGGAGCAAATACTGAATTTGGCAGTCCTCTATCAAGATCTTTCTTGACCAGTTCATTTATATTATTGAAATTTAAATGAGAGAGTTTCTTGTGCCAATTCCAGCTTTCTTCAATTGATGCTCTACTCACCAGACAGATTGCAGACCCATCAGAGAGCTTTATAAATGTTACCATGCCTGTATCCTTTTAGAACAACATTGCCTGTAGATTTGCTTACAATTTCACAGTGTTCTTCAAAGAAATCCACATGATAACCTCTATCACAGATTTGACTAACACTCAGCAGATTGTGTTTAAGTCCTGAGACCAGAGCTACTTCTTTAATGATGATATTCCCAAGATTGATATTGCCATATCCCAATGTTTTTCCAATGTTGCCATCTCCATAGGAAACACTTGGGCCATCCTTCTTCACAAAGTCTGATAGCAGGGCGTTATTTCCAGTCATATGTCCTAAACATCCCCTGTCCAGAACTAGGATGTTTTTCCTGTTGCCCTGCAATCACAAAGATCACTAATGATTAGTTTTAAGGACCCAGACTTGCTTGAATCCTGTGGCCTTATTAATTTTGTTAACATTTGCAGCGGATTTAGCATCAGAGTTTATGTTAACATTTTTCTTATCAGTATTTATACTATCAGGCTTTGTATCAGAACTTACACTAGAAGGAACAATGCTAACTTTCTTTAAAGAAGGTTTTATTTGATAATAATCATAGTACAAACTATGATATTCCTTACAAGTATAAATGGAATCCCATAAACTACCACAATGAAAACAAGGATTTTGTGGCCTATATCTAACAAACTGACTCTTAACTCCTGACTTTGAAGGTTTGGAATTTATGTTCTTATTCTTCCTACAAAAAGAAGCCAGATGGTTAGAACTTCCACAGTTATGACATGTTTTTCTAGGAGCATTAGGAACAGGCTTATAATCATTGCTTTTATTTATACCTTCCTTTCCATTCCTATTTTTCCTAGGAGACTTTACCTTGTTTATATTCTTTACATCTTTCAGCTTATGCTTAAGTTGCTTCTTTGTCATTAAACCCACGTTTACTTCAGTTGTCTTTTCCTATTTTAGTTTGTCAGAAGTTAATTCCTCTTTAACTTCTGATTTTTCAGTTTCAGACTTTACAGCTACAAACTTAACAGGTTTTAACTTTGGCTTTTGTTTAACAACTATAGGCTTAATTTCTACAGTTCCTTTATCATTCTTATCATCTCCATAACCTAAGCCCTCTTTCCAGTTTCCACTACTTAACAAATTCTGAGTTGTTCTGCCAGAGTTAGTCCAAATCCTGATAATCTCTCTTTCCTTTTCAAGCTCAGTTTTTTGAGATTCATTCATTTTAAGTACTTCATCCCTAACATAGAAAGCATCATCTCTATCTTTCTGAGTTTGATGGAACACGACTAACTCTTTTTCTAAATAATCATTCCTCTTTTTACAAGCAAGATTCTCAGAAGTTAATCTTTCACATGTTAAAGTTTGATCTCTATAACTAATAAACATGGTTTTAAGATATCTTCTCAACTCATTAATATCATCAGTATGAAAGGCATAAGTAGTTTGAGGTGCCTTTAACTCAGCAGCTTCAGGACTGCTTACAACATTTGCCATATCAGCATTTGCCATCAAGGCATAGTTCTCCTCACTTTCAGAATCTGAAGTGTCTGTCCAGCTTTTCTTCTTTGTGACAAGAGCCTTTCCTTTGTCACTCTTCATTTTCTTGCAATCAGGAGATATGTGGCCTTTCTCACCACAGTTATAGCATTTGACATTTGAGTGATCTCCTCTGTCAGACTTCCCTCCTTTGCCTTCAGATTTTCTGAAATTCTTCTTATAAGAACTTGCACCTTTCCTGGAGAACGTCTTTCCCTTCCTGAATTTCCTGTATGCAATCCTTGTGATTCCTTTCACCATAAGAGCACACAACTTCATCATCTCTTCATCAACATCCATCTCAGGCAAGCTTTCAGTTTCTGAGTCATCATCACTATCAGAACTTGATGACTCAGTATCAGACTTTGTGATGAGCGCTTTTCCCTTTCCTTTCTTTGAGGTAGCTTCCTTGGGGGATTCTTCTTCAGCCTTAAGAGCAACTGTCCTTGACTTTCCTCCTTTCCTCTTGCTTCTTTGTTCCATCTCAAGTTCATGAGTCTTGAGCATCCCATAAATTTCATCAAGAGTTGTTTCTTCAAGATTATAGTTGTCTCTTATAATTGTTGCCTTCAAATCCCAACTTTTAGGAAGAGCTAACAGGAATTTCAGGTTTGAATCTTCAATATCATACTCCTTATCAACTAGTGACAAATCATTCAAGAGTTTGACAAATCTGTCATATAAATCAGTCAATGACTCATTAGGCTTTGAGTCAAAGTGTTCATACTTTTGAGTGAGTATTGTCTTCTTGTTCTTCTTAATCGAATTAGTTCCCTGGCACCTTGTCTCCAAGGCATCCCATATCTCCTTTACAGTCTTGCAGTTAATTACCCTGTTTGAAATTACATTATCAATGGCACTATGCATCAAGTGTCGTACCTTAGCATCCTTAGCAATTGAAGCAATATCTTCAGCAGTGTAATCACTCTTCTCCATTGGTACAGACTTTGCTACTTCACTTGCAATTACAACAGCGAGTTTTGTTGGCTTGTGAGGTCCTTCATGGATTCTGTCAAGATATTCTGGATCAGTAGCTTCCAGAAACATAGTCATCCTCACCTTCCATATGGGATATTCTGATGGCTTCAGTATGGGAACTCTAATAGCCTCATATCGACTATGGATTTGAGTCTTTGGTGGTTCTTCAGTTTTGGTGGGCTTGGTTGGAATTTATGCTTCAGACATGATTGTTTTTGGATCTTAAACTGTTTGTGTGTTAACAGATAGGCTCTGATACCACTTGTTAGGTCACACACACTGTAGAAGGGGGTTGAATACAGTGTATAGCATAATCAAATCGAATTCAAATAACACAAGTAACATAAAACAGACTTTATTCAATGCATTAAACTCTATTACAATATGGAACTGTCCTCTCTCAGTGATGATCAAATATCACGAGAGCTGCTAGGGTTACAATGAATAATATTCTCGATAATGATAACACTTATAGTGTAAACCCTATATTTGTGTTTATATACTACACAGTTACAAGATAATCGCCAATTGATATGGAATATAATTCTGCTTCCTAAAATATATCAATCAAATATCTTTTCTTCCAAGTATTCCATTCTTTACAGAATTCCTTCTTCATGCATATCTCTTCTTATGTTTATCTTGATCTTCTTTCCTTTCAATCAGCCGCCTTCCTTATCTGAAAGTTTTCTATAAGTTCTGATATTATCTCCTGATAAATATCTCCGGAACCTTAAGTACCGATCACTTAAGTTCAGACTTCAGTATAAGTGCTGATTTCAGTTAAGTACTGATTTGTCCTGTTTAAGTAAGATCTGAAAACTAAACATAAATCATATTAGTCATGACATTATCAAATATATCTAATAATTGAGTTCTCTATTTTGATGGAGCATCAAAACAAATTCAAGTGGAGCAGGTTTGGTGTTACAAAGCCCCGATGAGTTCTTGATTGAGTATTCCATGAAGTTAGACTTCCCGACCACAAATAATGACGCAGAATATGAAGCTCTGATAGCTGGCCTCGGCTTAGCAGGGACACTTAAAGTCAAGAACTTAAAAGTCTGTGGAGACTCGAAGCTGGTCAAATCCCAGGTAAAGGGAGAGTTCGAAGCAAGGGATGATACGATGGCTAAGTATGTTCGCCTAGTAAGGGCTGTGATGACCCAATTCGATGAATGCCATATTGAACACATTCCGAGGGAGGAAAATGCTAAGGCAGATGCGTTATCAAAGTTTGCTTCATCCGAGATAGAGGAAAGTTCAGGAAGCGTATACTTTCGTGTTTTGAAAACACGGAGCATTGATGTTAAGCTTGTGGCTCCTATAGGCCTGGGGACATCATGGATTGATCCCATTAAGGCACATATTGAAACCAGATGGTTGCCAAATGATGCTACTGAAGCACGGAAGTTGGTTATTCGAGCACTAAGATACTCTTTAATAGATGGGATTTGGTATAAAAGATCTTTTGTGGTTCCTTACTTAAGGTGTCTCAGGCCTGAAGAGGCACGTTTGGCTCTTGAAGAAGTACATCAAGGCATATGTGGACAACACTTAGGGGGCAGAGCATTAGCTCATAAGATAACCCGTTTAGGCTTTTATTGGCCAGAAATGATGGTTGATGCCAAAGAATATGTGAAGAAGTGTGACCATTGTCAGAAGCATGCACCTATTGTTAGACAACCCCCTGAGATGCTGACCTCCATCAACTCACCCATCCCCTTTGCTATGTGGGGAATGGATATACTTGGGCCTTTCCCCATGGCCACGACACAAAGGAAGTTTTTTATTGTGGCCATTGATAATTTTACTAAGTGGATTGAAGCCAATCCCCTGGCCAAAATCACAACTAAGCAGGTTGCACAATTCCTGTAGGAAAATATCATGTGCTGGTATGGAATTCCCCGCATCCTAGTCACTGACAATGGAACACAGTTCAACAATGAGGAATTCAAGAAATATTGTGAAGCAGATGAAATTGAGTTACGGTTCACCTCTGTGGCTCACCCGCAAGCCAATTGGCAAGCGGAAGTGGCAAATCGAATAATCCTGGATGGACTAAAGAAGAGGATCGAGAAATCGAGGAATAATTGGGTGGATGAGATACTCCCAATACTATGGGCCTATAAGACTACCTGTAGAGTCACGACCGAAACAACTCCCTTCATGTTAGCATATGGGACAAAAGCAGTTGTTCCCATGGAGATATCACATTCCTCTCCCAGGATTTAAGCTTTCAATGCTGAGGAGAATGAGGAAGGGCAAAGATTATCCTTGGATCTAATCGATGAAGTGCGAGATAAGGCACATGCGAAGATAGTAGAATATCAGAAAAAAGCTTCGTTCTACTATAATCTAAGGGTTAAGGAAAGATTTTTCAAGCAAGGAGACTTAGTCTTGAGGAAGGTGGAAGCCTCAGGTGTTGGGCAAAAAGGAAAGCTTGCCCCGAATTGGGAAGGGCCGTACAAGGTTAAGAATGTTCAAGGAAGGGGAACCTACAAGTTGGAAACTATGGATGGTTTCGAAGTACCGAGAACTTGGCATGCACAAAATTTGAAGGTCTACTATGTGTAAGTCAGTTGCGTACGATTCTCACTTGTCAAAATGATAAGTAGGTTTAAAAGCACCTTGAAGCTTTGCTTGCGTAGGATTTTATATTCCAGTAGAATTTACATTGTCGAGTCATTATTGTTAAGGGTCGAACCCATACTATGTAAGGTTTTGGAAAACTAGACTTCATATTAATGAGTTTGAAATTATTTCAACCTATGGATGTTTAAGTTGTGATAATACCTTGTGTGGTTTTAACAAAAATCATGCTTTGATCATTGAAAGAAGAAGACTTCAAGGATTCTTTTATAAGAGTGCATGTTGCACAACTCAAAGGGACAAGTAGTTCAAGTTTAAATGCATATTAAGTACTGGAAAGACTAGAAAGATGCGAGTAAGAAAAGCAGCATAAAATAACCCCGAAGGGTAATAAGTTCTGATACAATCAAAGTTCAAACATAAGTTAAGAATAAAATTACAAAATAGAAAAACTACTCCTCCATGCGGGAGCCTTCATTCCCTTGCTCCTTATAAGCACCTTCATTTTCAGCATCCTTCGCAGGAGAAGCGGGAGGAGAAGCAGTGTTAGGATCCAAGATGCGATCATCTGGCTGAGGGGAGTTGAAGAGGGCATCTATGCTGTCCTCTGTCTCAGCCTGTTCAGGACTTATAAAGTCCTTAAGGTTAACTATGCCTGGATGCCTCTCAGAAACCGCCTTCATGACCGCATCCCATCCCTGAGTAAATTGTAGGGAATAAAGACCCTCATCATGAATCTCCATGAGATTCTTAAACTTGTCGGAATCCATGTAGTCATCGATGAGTTTTTCCTTATCACTCCTAAGTTTCACCAGCTCGGAATGAGCCTTAGCCAGCTCCTCCTTCTTCGTGTCCAGCTTCTTCTCCAGGGCTTTAGCTCTCTCCTCCCATTTCTTCATCTCCTTCTCAAACTGATCAGAGTTACCCTTCCAAGACCTAGCCTGATGGAGGGCCGCCTGAAAGTAGTTGTTACTCTGCAAAGAAACATGAGTTAACATAAGTTCATTGAAATACGAGAAAGTGGGAATTTAGGAAAGAAAGAGTAGAAAGTTACCGCAGCTGGGGCCTGAGAACCCAGAAGCTCAATACTCTCGATGTCACTCCCCATAACGATGTTAGTGAAGTCATGGGGAGTGATGGAATGGTACGACCAATCCTTAGCATGTTTGGTGGATCCAACCACTGTGTCACTTCTCCTAAAGCCCCAGTTAGGCCTGAAAGGGTGTGCCTTAAGTGGAGGATCCATGTCATCCCCCAGCTCCACAACAGGGACGTGGGGCTTAAGGAAAGTGGGAGCATCAGGCTTGCCCCTGGGGTCCCTGTTTAGCTTGGCCCTCTTCTGGCGGCCAGATTCCCCCTCCTTGGGCCTGTTGATGTTATTAATAGCCTCACAAGCTGAAAGAAAAAGTAGAAAGAATATTAAATTTCAGAAGATAATAAAGTTGTAATTAAAGGGAAGGAAAAAGAGCTACGCAAGTATAAATTTACCCTTATCACTGACCTGAGAGAGACCAACTTTCTTCAAGGAAAACTCCTCTAAAAGGGTCCCGGTGTCTGTTTTCCCATTATCTGAAATTAAGGCTTGATAGGCCACCTCCTCATCAGTTAACCTGATGCTACCGGGACTACCATCTGATACTTTACAAAAGGGCCTACGGAAGAGTGTGGCCCAATCACCCCCGGCCCATGTCAGCCTAACAAACTCATCCCTCCATTTAGGGTTGTTCTCGTCTATGGAGTTGCTATCGAAAATATGGGGAATTTTGGGCCGTTGACGAATTAAAACCCAGCCCGGTTGATTCATAGAACTATTATAAAATTGAAAAATATTCCTAAAGACAGCTACAGAAAGAGGAAAATTGTTTCTAAGACAAAGAACCATAAAACAGAGAATATTCCTCCATGTATTAGGGGGAAGTTGACAAGGGTTAATTTTTACGTCTGCAAGCAGACGAGGAATAAATTCATGAAATGGAAACCTAAGACCCATGTTCAGGGCTCCTCGATAAATAAACAAGGTATCCCCCTCCTATTTACATGTCCTATCCCCGGGGGCAGTTGGGGTGATCCTAAGATAGGGTGGAAGTTTATACAAGGAATTCATGGACTCAATTCTACCCTCTAACTCATGAAAAGTGTTACCATGGTTATACGAATCTAATTCAGATAGAGATGGATATTCATCACCTCTAGAGTTTATCATATCGATTAAGGAAGTATACTGAGATTGAATTTGAATGTTTTCACCTCTCTTGGAAACGTTCATCTTCCCCAAATGAGCCAAGTCACGATCCGCCATTGATATGCTTCAGATGAATGCTTAAAACCCAGAAAAACTTGAAGGAGGTGGAGCTGCGGTGGCTGAAGTCGCCGGATTTCGCCTTCTTAAGAGAGAAATCTAAGAGAATTTTGAGAGGAAGTTTGAGAAATGAGGAGTGAAGTGAGGATTCTCACTTCTCACTTCTTTTATATAAGAGAAACGCTCGGAATAGTAGGCGTTTTTAGGCCCATATAGCCAGGCCCAACTTAAAAAGCCCATTATCAAGAAGTGTCAGGAATAATCTAAAAGCACCGATGGAAACTGAAAGGTCAAAAATCGACCAGAATTTTAAAAAAATGATTCGATCAGAATCCTAATCGACAAAAGGCAGGAATCCTGATCGATATTTCATTTGATTAAAAGGGTAAAAAGCCACTTAGTTCGATCAGAGTCCTGATCGACAGAGAAAAGAATCCTGATCGACATTTCATTCGATCAAAAGGGTAGAAATTCACTTAGTTCGATCAGAGTCCTCATCGACAAAAAGAAGAATCCTGATCGATATTTCATTCGATCAAAAGGGTAGAAATTCACTTAGTTCGATCAGAGTCCTGATCGATAAAAAGAAGAATCCTGATCGAAGATACCATTGATTAGAGTGGTGTATTGTGAGCTAGTTCGGTCAGATTCCTGATCGAAATCGATCAGGAATCCTGATCGATTTTGCATAAACCCTGATCGAAATTACCATCGACTAGAGTATTACTTTAAGAGCTAGTTCGATCAGAATCCGGATCGAAATCGATCAGGAATCCTGATCAATTCTGCATAAATCCTGGTCGAAGATTCCATCGACTAGAGTGTTACTTTCGGAGCTAGTTCGATCAGGATCCTGATCGAAATCGATCAGGAATCCTGATCGAAGATTCAGTCGACCAAAATGGCAATATCACAGTAAGATACATCAGGATCCTGATCGATTTCGACCAGGATCCCTGATCGATTTGGTATAAATCCTGATCGATTTTAAGCCTGAAAATTAAGTAAAAATCCCAGAAAAAAAGGGAAAAATTCCAGAAAATTAAGGAAAAATCCCAGAATAAAGGGAAAAATTCCAGAAAATTAAGGAAAAATCCCAGAATAAAGGGAAAAATTCCAAAAAACTAAGGAAAAGTCCCAGAATAAAGGGAAAAATTCCAGAAAAGTAAGGAAAAATCCCAGAATTAATGGAAAAATTCCTAGAAATTAAGATAATTTTTAAATAAAAAGGGATAAAAGTAAATCATTGTAAATGTGTAGGTCGCTCCATACTTTACGCAAAAATGATACCCTGTAAGGGAACAAATGAACTTAACTTCTGCGAAACCTAGTCTCTGTTTCCCAAAAGTTGGGGGGCAAATGATAGGGATACATAAATCCTAATTATGTAATTAAATATTACATTGATTATACAAGATGTGGGATGCTAGGCCCAATAAGAAGATGTATGACATTCAGACCAAAAAGGTTAATACATTGATCAGGCCTGATGGACCAGATCAGGCCTGATGGAACAAAGAAGGCCCAAAAACCCTGAATATTAATTAATTTCGTAATTAATTAATAAAGGAAAAATCAGCTACTGAGAAGAGTCCCAATAAGGACATAAATCCTTGCAGATTAACCTCTAAGGAACTAGAAGGATGAGGAATCAGTTTCCTACTATATAGGACTTTAAAGTCCATTCTAATTCTGAGACTTGGCTACCAAGTCTCCTATACCAAGTCCAATTCAAGGACCACCAACATCTATATAAGGGGTCTCACCCCACAAATCAGAACTATGTTTTTTGGCTTGATTCTCTAATTCATAGAGATACGTAGGTATCTCGTAAAGGCAGAGTTAAGCTACGAAACACGAGAGCAGCCATTAAAGGCCTTGAGCTCCCGAACCTTAGCAATAAATATAGCAAATAATAACTTTAGTTTTTTATCCATAACAGCTTCGATTCACAAGGTATGGTTACCATTCCTCAGTTTTTCCTTTTTATACATTTTTCTATATGTGCGGTATATGGTTTTTATGGAATAAATGTTATATCACGCTTCCGCTCATCCGTAAATTCCCTTCATTGGCATCAGATCCAGGTTCTACATGTAGAGATTCATATAAAAAATTTCAAATTTTTTATGCATATATGGATTTATTATGATTTTTGCAAGTTTATTTGGATTTAATTATGAATTAATTCAAAATAATTTTTGCATGAGATTTTGACTACTGATCTGGGCTCTACAAGTGTTGTAGACCATCTAGGTATTTTTTTCATAATTTTGTGATGTGTAGATTATTTGTTATGAATTTTTTAAATTTTTTAATTAAAATTCATGAAATAATTATGCATGTGAATAAATATGATTAAAATTTGCACAAGGACCCATGGCTGATTTGATAATTTTCTACTACTCCCTGATTTTAGAAATCATATTATTTTGATTTTTATTAATTTATTAATTAAATGTTAATTAATTTATTAATAAAAAAATTAAAATAATAAATTAATAAAGAGTTATTAATTAAGGGAGTAAAAGGAAAGGGGGATTTCAGTTTTTTTTTGTAACGGCTTTACGCTTACTAATGGTTGGCATGAGATGGAAAAAAAAACACTGCTGCAGCAACGGTCGGCCAGGCGCAGGCGCGTGTAGCGCACGCACTGGGGGCGTCGCGCATTCCGGGAATGCGTTACACCTTGTTGCGCATTCACGGAATGTGTTACACATATTATTGGCCTAACCGTTCTGTAACGCATTACCGGAATGCGTTACACCCCTCGTAACGCGTTCCTGTAATGCGTTAAAGCTTGTCTGTCCATATTAAATTTGATTTTTTGGGAGTTTTATAAATCCGTTTTGGGCGTGCAATATATCGTTGGATTCGTTTTTCCGAGACGGATCTAATGGAGTGGTTAAATACTTTTTATATAAAAGTTTTGAACTGTTTATATTCCTGAAAGTGTTTTAAAGCATGTTTTAATTGTTTTAATTGCTTTTAAATGCTTTAATAAATCCGTACATCATTATATCAATGTGTGACATGATATTACTTGCATACTTACTTATTTATTTATTTTTATATATGAGATATATGCCTATGTTTACTATGCGATGATAGATTTAGGTGAACTTAAATCAATATAAGGCGTCCTCTAGAAAATCTAGAATAGGAATCATTTCTTGCCTTAACAATAATATTATGAATACAATCATGAGATTCTTGTATTTATGAAACACGTAATTAAATATGAATTTTCAATTTTGAGAGAAAGGATGATTCTGTCAAAAGCAGATTTCGATCTGTAAGAAAGGGGTATTAAGTGACGCCTCTTGACAATGCTCCCCCGATCTGGGAATCATCTGATTATCGATTATTGATTTGAAATACTTAATTTAAAAGGAAGAATCTCTTTATAATATGATTATGATTGTAACATAATATAATCCCTCTAAAATTAAATAATATCAAGTAGTAATTAGCCAATGCCACAACGAGCTTGTGTCGGTCATAGCCTTCCAACATTGGAGAAAGTAGTTCTTATTTTTAAATCATTGTCGTTTCGTGCTACAGCCGAGGGCTTTAATTTCGAAATAATAAATACTTGTCTATTACATAGAGATGTGTACATTGAATTAGAATCTAAAGGTCGTTACGTGCTGCAGCCGTGGACCGTTGGAAACTGATTCAATTGTACGAAATGTTGGGTTAGACTTGACTTAGAATATTGAGTCTGTCGTGCTACAGTCGTGACTCAATTTTTCAAGAGGCTAAAGTTTTATTAGGGAATAACATAAGATCTAATTGACAAGAGTTGTCTGCCTATTGAACATCACATGACGTTTCGTGCTACAGCCGAGGTTATGTGATGGAATGTAGGATCCCTATTCCCACTAGCATTATGAATGCTAATTTTTCACTTAAGGGGGTTGCATAAATTAGCTTAACTAGTGGGAGCCACTTATGAATTAAGACCCGATTCATATAGTGTTTTGAAATGAAATTGAATATTTGCTAAGTGTTGTTATGTGTTCATCATTTACAGATTTACTATATACGTTATGTCTTCTGCACTATCATTCCGGAGTATACTAGATGCTCACAAGTTGACTGGTCCTAATTTTGCTGACTGGCTTCGAAACTTGAGAATTGTTCTCAGGGTTGAGAAGCTGGAATATGTGCTTGACTCACCTAAGCCTACTGAACCTGCTAACGATGCACATAATGATGAACATGTTGTGTATCGTAAGTGGATAGATGATGCAAATATTGCTCAATGCATCATGCTAGCTTTCATGAACATTGAGCTACAGAAGCAACATGAGCATATGAATGCTCACACTATCCTTATGCATCTACAAGAGTTGTATGATGTGGCAGGGAGGACAGCTTGATATGAGATATCGAAGGAGCTGTTCCGTTGTAGGATGTCTGAGGGATCATCTGTGAATGACCATGTACTTAAGATGATCAATTTGATTGAACGTCTTGGATAACTTGGTTTTGCCATGGATGGGGAGCTGAGCTAAGACTTGGTCTTGCAATCACTTCCGGGTTCGTTTTCGCAGTTTGTTGTGAACTTTCACATGAATAAGCTGGATGTCAGCCTGGCTGAACTCCACAACATGTTGAAGACTGCAGAATTAAATTTTCCCCTAAGAAGAGCTTTGTTCTTCTAATTGGTGAAGGTTCCAATCCTAAGAAAAGGAAGAAGAACCCTTCTAAGAAGAAGAAAGTAGGTGAAAAAAACCGATTCCACCAAAAGCTGAAGACCCCAAGAGCAAAGTTGTTTGCTTCCACTGTAACAAGATGGGGCACTAGAAGAGGAACTGTAAGGTTTACCTTGCAGAATTGAAGAAAAAGAAGGGTAATGAGACTACCGCTTCTGCTTCAGGTATGTTCATGATTGAAGTGAATATGTCATTAAATCAAATTTCTACTTGGGTATTAGATACCGCCTGTGGTTCTCATATTTGCAATTCATTCCAGGGACTAAGGAGAAGTAGGACTCTTGAGGAAGAGGAGGTGATTCTACGGATGGGAAATGGAGCAAGAGTTGTTGCTGAAGCTGTAGGATCATTTCATTTACATATGCCTACGGGCAAGACTATTGTTTTAAATAATTTTTATTTTGTTCCCTCGATTGTGAGGAATATTATTTCTATTCCCATGTTAGACTTGGCTGGATTTTCGTTTGTTATTCAGAATAATAAATGTTCAATTCTTAGAGATAACGTTCTTTATGGAAGTGGTATTTTAAATAATGGTCTGTATGTATGTGACGTAGAGCATGATTTACTAAAATTGAACATACTAATAAAAGAAAAAGGGATGATGAAAATCTCACCTTTTTGTGGCACTGCAGACTTGGTCACATTAGTGAAAATAGACTGCAGATATTGCATAAGGAAGGGTTACTTGAACCCTTTGATTTTAAATCATATCCTACATGTGAGTCTTGTCTATTGGGTAAAATGACCAAATCTCCATTTAGTGGACATGGTGAGAGGACTGCAGATTTGCCAGGATTGGTACACACAGATGTATGTGGACCAATATCTACGCAAGCCATGGGTGGATTTTCATACTTCATTACATTCGTAGTTGATCGATCTATATTCGGATATGTGTATTTGATGAAACACAAGTCTGAAGCCTTTGAAAAGTTCAAAGAATATAAGCATGAAGTGGAGAAACAAACCAAACATAGTATTATAACTCTTTGATCAGATCGAGGTGGTGAATACTTGAATGGAGAGTTTCTAGATTATCTTAAAGAAAATGGTATAGTCTCCCAGTGGACTCCTCCATATACTCCACAGTTGAATGGGGTATCTGAAAGGAGAAATTGAACTTTGTTAGACACAGTTCGGTCCATGATGAGCTATGTGAATCTTCCAGTATTCCTGTGGGGTTATATATTGGAAACCTCAGCATATTTACTGAATAAGATGCCTTCCAAATCTGTTCCTCAAACTCCATATGAGATATGGAAAGAAAGGAAACCGAGTCTTAAACACGTTAAGATTTGGAGATGTCCAGCTTATGTCAAGAAAGTTGACCTAGATAAGCTGGAATCTCGATCCGTAAAATGTAGTTTTGTGGGATATCCTAAAGAGTCTTTAGGGTATTACTTTTACACCGATCATAGGGTGTTTGTCTCCAGACATGCTACCTTCTTAGAAAAGCAGTTTATCCTTGAAGGAAATAGTGGGAGCAAAATTGAACTTGATGAAGTTCAAGAAGCACAAACTACTACGAATCAAGTGGAAACACCTGTTCAGACAGAACAACCTTCTATGGAACAACCCATTCGTTGGTCAGGGAGAGTGTCTCGCCAACCTGAGAGGTATTATGGCCATGTCATTGAGAATGACAATGAGTTGTCAATCATTGATGATGATGACCCTCTGACCTTTAATGAGGCTATGAGTAGTGTTGACTCAGAGAAATGGCAAAGTGCCATGAAATCCGAAATAGAATCTATGTATACCAACCAAGTATGGACTTTGGTTGAAGCACTTGAGGGTGTGAAGCCTATTGAGTGCAAATGTGTATACAAAAGAAAGATTGGAGCAGATGGCCAGGTGGAGACCTTAGCCAGGCTCGTGTTAAAACAATTCAGACAAAGGCAAGACAAAGGCAAGGGATTGACTTTGATGAAACTTTTTCTCCTGTAGCCCTGTTAAAATCAATTCGGATTTTGCTTGCGATTGTTGCTTACTACGACTATGAGATCTGGAAAATGGACGTTAAAACGGCCTTCCTCAATGGGAAACTTGAAGATGAAGTGTATATGACACATCCAGAGGGTTTTCTTTCCAAGGGAAATGAACACCTAGTGTGTAAGCTGCTGCGAGCTATATATGGTTTAAAGCAAGCTTCTCGTAGATAGAACATCCGTTTTGATAAGACAATCAAAGAGTTTGGTTTTATAAAAAACATAGATGAACCATGTGTCTACAAGAAGGTTAGTGGGAGCGCGGTAACATTTCTTGTATTGTATGTGGATGACATACTTCTTATAGGAAATGATATACCGATGTTGTAATCGGTCAAACTGTGGCTATCAAAGAACTTCACTATGAAGGACTTGGGAGAAGCATCCTACATTCTCGGTATGAAGATCTATAGAGATAGATCTAGAAGAATGATAGGTCTTACCCAGGGTACATACATCCATAAAGTACTTAAAAGGTTTAGCTTGGAAAACTCCAAAAGAGGTCTCATACCGATGAGCCATGGAGTGTCCCTTTCCGAAAAGATGTCTCCTAAGACACCTGAGGAAAGAGAGCGTATGAGTAAGATTCCTTATGCTTCAGCAATAGGATCTATCATGTACGCGATGTTATGTACTAGGCCTGATGTTGCTTATTCAATTAGTGTGACGAGCATATATCAGTCCAATCCAGGTGAAGACCACCGGAAAGCAGTGAAGAACATCCTTAGGTACTTGCGAAGGACTAAGGATATTTTTCTTGTTTTTGGTGGTGCATCTGAGTTGAAAATAGAGGGTTATACTGACTCTAGTTTTTAATCAGAAAGTGATAATAGCAAATCCATGTCAGGGTACGTGTTTACTCTGAATTGTGGTGCGATTAGTTGGAAGAGTTCCAAATAGTCTACACCGGCTGACTCCACAGCGGAAGCAGAATATATAGCTGCAAGTGAGGCTGCAAAAGAAGCCGTTTGGATGAGGAAATTTGTTTCTGAGTTGGGAGTTATTCCTAGCATTGAGGAGCCTATTGTGTTGTATTATGATAACAATGCAGCAATAGCACAAGCGAAGGAACCTAGGTCTCATAAAAATTCCAAACATGTTTTGCGATGCTTTCATTTGATTAGGGAAATCATTGAAAGAGGAGATGTCAAGATTGAGAGAGTTGACACACATAACAACGTAGCAAACCCACTCACAAAGTCATTATCTCAGATTCACTTTGATCGTCATAAAGAGAAGATAGGTATTAGATACCAGGGTGATTGGCTTTAGTTCAAGTGGGAGATTGAAAGTGTTTGTCCTAAATCCAATCATGTATGATGAGTTAGGAAGAACTTTCTTGTATTCCTATTTGATTTCATTGAAATTAATAAAAGACTTGTTATATTTTTATTATGGGCTTTATCTATTTAAAGTGTTTTAAATAAGATGTTCCATAGTTTAGAGTAAAGCTTCTAGAATTATAATGAGATTATAATAGTGAGATCTAGAAGATGATAACTCTAGACTTAAACAGTTCCTGATCATAGGATAACTAATCGGATGTTAGTGGATCCGCAAAGATTGGTACATACTATGCTTGCTCCCTTCAGGAGGATGTCTGTTCTCATAGGCATTTGTGTGGTGACACTATAGCTAGTATGTAGGTGCTTATTAGGGAATAAGTTCACTGAACATGACTCGATAAGTTGAACAACTAATGGAGATTACTCACATGTTAATAGTGGTTCACTGAGTGATAGTTGTATAAATGTCCTTAGACTTGAGATCGGTAAAGTTATCTTATATATAATGAACTGTACTTTGGTTTAGTCCTTAGTCTCAAGGACATCCATTAGGTCTATTATGGGCATAGGGATTTGTGTATAGAGATAATTAACGTCAATAGAGGATCTACCCCTTCCAGTATAGGAGGAGAATATCCTATGTTATTCTTAGTAAGCGAGTTCTGGAATCTCTGGCCAGAGTGTATGAAATTAGAAAGGAGTTTCTAATTTGCATTAATATGAACTTTGCATTATGAATAAGAAATCATATGATTAAATTTGATAGGCCTGACACGAGATCCATGCCTTGTATTTAATCGGGATATTGTAAGGGTAGAAGGAATTCATTGGACGGTAACTAGTCACTGACAGGTTCTTATATTCTAAGCAGTGAATTCATATTATCCAGATAATCGCGATATGTTGAGAAGCATCACTCACGATGTAAAATAAATATAATTAATCAGTTAATTATATTTAGTGAATTTTAGTATTCATATAAATAATTAATAAAAGTTTATTATTATTTATTTCTACTACCGGAATAATATTGAACCTACAGGGTCACACCATAAAAGAATAATTTCTTTGATGAAATAATGAGAGAGAGAATTATTTTCTAAATAGTTTAGAAAAGGAAATAATGATTAAAATAGTTTTAATTATTATTAAAGCATTTTATAAAGATAAAATGTGGGGGTTAATATATATATATATAAAGATATATTATAAAACCCTAGAAGAGCCCTATAAATAAAATGAGATGGCTCATTCTTTTATATACTTGGTTTTGTGAAAACCCTAGCCTCCAGCTTCTTCCTCTCTCTCTCTCTCTCCCAAAAACTCTATTTTTATAAAAGCTCGGTTTTATAAAAAGGTTCATCGAAGAGGATCGTTCTTAGTGGATACCGGTAGAGTGCTTCACACACTGAGGAGCAACTGCTAGCACTCCATTTTTATAAAGCTTCGATTCACAAGGTATGGTTACGATTCCTCAGGTTTTTCCTTTTTATACATTTTTCTATATGTGCGGTATATGGTTTTTATGGAATAAATGTTATATCACGCTTCCGCTCATCCGTAAATTCCCTTCATGATCAACCAAGGCTAAGCAAATAGTGAGCTAAAGGGCTAAGTTAAGTACATTAGCTTACCAAGTACAAGGCTAGCTAGTTTTCTTGTCCATGCATTTGGCAACAAGAATAAACCTAGGATCCTAAACTAGAAGATATCAATCAATATAAGATATCACAAGCTATCACAACCTAATTTCCAAGAAGCAACCAACATACATTCCTAGAAGCAACCAAGTAAGCAAGCATAAAAAGACTTCTTCTCTCCCAAAACCATTCAATTCGGCCCTTCATCTCCAAGCCAAGAAATCAAATTCAATTCTTGAAGTTCTAGCCATGGATAAATCCTTCCATTAATTCTCAAGCTTCCTAACAACCAAACTAAGGTAAGATAATTCTTTGATCTCTTTTTATCAAGGTTTGATGGGTGTAATAAAATCAAGAAAGTTGAGAATGAATAGTATAAATAGTAACTCTTCTTTGGTTTCTTGATTTCAATGCTGGTTTTAGGTTCCAAAAACCATACCAAGCACTCCCAAGACTCCACCATCTTCAAGAACACATCTCAAGCTTTCAAGAAAGGTAAAAATCATTGACCCAAACTTATTTAAGATTTAAGTTCAAGATGCTTTTAGTATGTAGTTATAAACCTAGTTTTGGTAGTGGTATTGTTGAAATCTTGATGTTTAGCTAAGTAGATTTAAAGTTGATTGTTGTTGCCTCAAGAACATGATGTTCTTGAGAGGAGTTAGTGTGTTGATGATTATATGTTTATTGTTGGTGGTAGTATAAAGATTTAAGTCGTAAACGAAACTCCGATCGTAAACGTAATCTCGTTAAAATGAACAAAACGTAACTTTAAGTTTCTGCAGAAAGCCCCGAGGATGTAAACTATAGTTTATTGAAAAATAACCCATAGTTATGATATAAAATGTTATAAGGATCGCTTAGGCGCTTGAATTGCTTGATTCCAATTTATGGATCAAAAGTTATGGCCGTTTTGCTAAAAGTGGTTCACGTGACAAAAACTGCTACGAATTACATTTTGAAAATATAAAGGATCGACTTAAAAATGTTCATAAATCATGAAATATTTACAGAGAGTAATAAATAGAGTTTTTTATTTTTCCATAAAAATTTCAAGTAATAATGTTGAACTTTCAATTTTATAAAAATGTCGGAGACGAGGTCGCGCGGAGTACGAATGTCAAAACAACCCCCTGTTAGGAAACTGTCACTTCGGGATTTTCACCCCTGTTACCAGAAAACTATTTTCAAATGATGTGTCCTAAATTTTGTCTAGATTGCGCACGTGAAAACGGTGCATCAATTGAGTTAACGGTTTGAGAGATATCAACGTTTTAGTGAAAGCGGTTTGGATAAGTTTGATTTTGAATCATACGGAAGATGCGAACTTTCTCATTGGAAAAATGACTAAAGCTTCTTTTACCTGATCAGGTAAAAGGGCCACCACACGATTAGGACTTATACATAATGATGTATGTGGTCGAATGCGTATGATGGCAAGAAGTGGCTTTCACTACTTCATAATATTTACTGTGGACCTCAGTAGGTATGGAAATGTATATCCTATGAGGAATAAATCTGATTCTTTTGAAATGTTCAAAGAATAAAAGGCTGAAGTAGAAAAGCAAACAGAGGAAATTATAAAAGTTCTATGATCAGATCATGAAGTAGAATACTTAAGCCTCAATTTTAAGAGTATCTTGAAGGAGTGTGATAGTGTATCATAACTTAGTCCTTCTGGAATACCTCAATGGAATAGAGTTTCTGAGAGGAGAAATCATACCTTGTTGGACATAGTGTGATCAATGATGAGTCAACCGGATCTTCCGTTCAGTTTTATGGGTTATGTTCTAGAAACGGCTGCATATACACTTAACCAAGTTCCGACTAAAGAGGTTCAAAATACTCCGTATGATATACAGAGTGATAAATGTCATATCATGTCATTTATGAAAATTTGGGGACGTGAAGCGTTTGTAATATGTTTAGCTTCTGACAAGCTTAAACCAAAATTAGATAGAGGCTATTTTGTGGGATACCCAAGTGAGACTAGGGTATAGTCTTTATAATACTTCCGAGAACAAAGTGTTTGTTGCTCGTGCCGCTATATTTCTTGAGGGAGAACTACATCTCGATGAAGATCAAGAACCACATGATAACATTGAACCAGAGTTGGAATAAGATCAGGATGTACATCAAAATGTTGAAAGTAATCTTGTACAAAAAACATAGGTTATTCGTAGATCTAGTAGGATTCACTATGACTCTGGGAAAAATTATGGATTTTTTTGACTCAAAATGGTGATGTGATGCTTACAGATAATGATAAAGACTCTCTCCTACCAAGATGCTATGAACCGTTCAGACTCAGAGAGATGGCTGAAGGCCATGAAATCTGAAATGGAATCCATATATCAAAATAAAGTATTGACTTTAGTTGATCTGTGACACCCTCACAATCAGGGGCCCAGATTGTGGAGTCACCATGCTACAAATTATAATAATATAAAACAAAATCATATACATAATACCATGGCCCCTTGCACTGATATAGGATCTAATACAGGTTAAGGTATGAAACAAGTTACATCTAACTACACAACATTATGCTATTACAATCTTTTCTAAATACAAAAGATAACTTCATATAGAAGCTGCCACTGATCTACCCCCTTTCTAGCTACCTGCGACGTTATAGTGAATCTAACTATGCACGAAGGTCAAAAGTTAGCATTCTTCCTAGCTGACTTTCTAAATTCAACCATACTCGAGCTTAACTGTAAAATTTAGATAAAAAAGAAACGTGAGCTACAAAAGCTCAACAAGTAACAATAACATTAAAATAGTTAAGCTATCAGGGATCAATAGGTATCAAGGCCAACTATGATATTCAAATGGAAATCAAATATAAGGAATAAGGAATGGAATTATAGAAAAATTCCTTATCGTCAGTTCAAAATTTCAAGTTTTCTTTCAAAACTCTTCATAAATTTCTTTCTAACATCTTTTCAAAAACCTTTTCAAGCAAACATTTTCTAAGGAAATCTTTATTTTAAAACATATCTTTTGATTGGAGTTTTCCCACAACGTCATAGACAATACGGGTGATCAGCCACGTAATGCCTCCCATCAGGACCTAATCGTCCTTCTGAGCTTCCATGTATATAGGGTCCCCTAAGACTAGTTCCAAAACTAGTTAGCTAGAGTTATTTCCATTGCTAGCACAACACAACCAAAAATGCTGGACCGGCGTCACTCGGCCACTTACGCCTCCAATCTATAGGAATCCGTAGAAAACATTTTTGACGGAATTCCTATATCATTTATGAAAATTTCTTTCAATTTTAAGCTTTACCAACCTTTTGATGAAATAAGACCTTATTGGAAAGTCTGAAATCATATTTAAGTTCATTTTTGAAACTCAGGGATATCATGTCAAGTATCAGGCATAAAAAAGAACGCAATGGGTTCAAACATAGGTATTATCAACAATGAACCAAAAGGTTCTCATAATGAATGAAATTTTGAACATTTGAAAATATAAAGAAAACAGGCTTATTTATCAATGGCTGAGATATGGTATTCAAAATTTAAATCAACAGGAAGGAATATAAGTAAGAGAGAGAGAGCAGTTGAGGTTTCGTTACTTGCCTCTCAAAAGTATCACACTATCACAGTCCTGCCTAACCACAATATTCACTGGATCTCAGCTTTAACTTTTTCCTTTTCTACGCTTGCGTCCTCACTCTTTAAACCTACACGAGTAAGAACACTATTTCAATAACACTTTTATTATATTTCGATGTTCACTTGAACGTCTACTCAAATTACCCCTTTCGCGATGCCCACATATATGATATATATGCACTATTATATCTAATATATAAATAGCACATATACAATAAAGTCACATAACACGTATCACTGAATACACGCATATAATATTTTACTATTCGATATTCGTTTTAAAACTGAATATCTTATTTAACTTTGAAAACTATCATTTGATTTAAAAGACGTTTTATAAAATATGTGGTCTTATTGGAAAACAATTCTTATTTCAAAAGTATTTTAAATTTTATAATATAGTTTGACTAAGCGACCGTAAGTTAAACTAAGTCAATCGAATAATGACCGTCACTCGATAACTTAATTCAACTCGTATCGACCAAATAAACTATATTATAGTTTAAATAGTTTTGTAACATAATTTCCCTTCAAAGATTATCTAGTTACTAAGCACGTGAAACAACGTTGGATAGCTACCCAAATTACGTTAAACCTCTTTAAGATTCTAACGAAAATGCGGTAGCATCCCCTTTGTAATCTCAACATGCCAGTCGACCATTGTCGAAACCACCACACAATCAAACAATGACATAAGTTTTCACCTACTATATCAAAGTAGTACTAAGCTACTTTAGACTTTACCGCAACATAATTTTTGACACTTTATACCTTATATTACTCTAAAAGTTCATAAGTCATTTCATAGTAACCATGCACTTTAATACCTCAGTACCTCATAAGCTTTTTATGACAACTACTATCACAAAGTCAAACATACCATTTAACTTACTTGCTCTTTATACTATTTCAAGAATAAACAAGTAAATAATAAACCATTCTATAAAAACTAAGTACATTGACTTATAAACACTTTACATAACTAGTACATTATTATGAATACTAGTTTACAATCGAAAAAGACCAAATAGGCAAACACATTTAACAACCAAGGACATAAACCAATTTCAATAAGGCACTTACTAGAACACACCATCACACAAACACACATATTCTATCGTATTTACTATATTAAAGCTAGATACAAGATTACTCATCAAAATGTCTTATACATAGACTATTAAGAGTTTAAAGTATAACCCGACCAAGGACATAAACCAATTTCAATAAGGCACTTACTAGCACACACTATCACACAAACACACATATTCTATCGTATTTACTATATTAAAGCTAGATACAAGATTACTCATCAAAATGTCTTATACATAGACTATTAAGAGTTTAAAGTATAACCCGACCATCTCGAAAGAATGCCACTTTACTCTGTTATATTAAAGTCAAATGAAAAATCATAAAACATGAAAGTTGTAGATACTTCTGAGATCTTTCCAGAAGGGTAAGGCTCATTAAAAACAGATAAATAACGAATTCGGAAATGGGATAAATGTGGGCTGCCTAAACAGAGTCACGCCCTGATCACAAAAGTAATTTGACATTTAAGACTCCTAAATCCCAGAATATGACTCTGAGTTGTGAACACAAAATGTAGAGTTTGAAAAGATCTTTTCAGAATGGTATTCTTCAAAATTTTCTGATAAATATTTAATTTAATATAAATTTTCAAAGTCTTCCTCTCAGTTTTGAAAATTTTCTGGAAAGTTACAAAAACTGCAGAAATCACCTCCTTATAAGCAGAATTTCGAAAAAACTTAAAGAATCAAAGTTGTAGAGAATTGAATTATCTATCTAGAAACTCTGAAATCATAACATTCCGACCTGTAACGAATTTTATACGAATTTAGCAAGAAAACAGAACCTAATAAGGATATTTTACTATTCGATATTCGTTTTAAAACTGAATATCTTATTTAACTTTGAAAACTATCATTTGATTTAAAAGTCGTTTTATAAAATATGTAGTCTTATTGGAAAACAAATTTTATTTCAAAAGTGTTTTAAATTTTATAATATAGGTTGACTAAGCGACCGTAAGTTAAACTAAGTCAATCAAATAATGACCGTCACTCGATAACTTAATTCAACTCGTATCGACCAAAAGAAACTATATTATAGTTTAAATAGTTTTGTAACATAATTGCCCTTCGAAGATCGTCTAGTTACTAAGAACGTGAAACTACGTTGGATAGCTAACCAAATTACGTTAAATCTCTTTAAGATTCTAACGAAAATCCGGTAGCATCCCCTTTGTAATCTCAACATACCAGTCGACAATGCATCCTGTTCTGCGAGATTTTAAAATCACCGTCACCACACAATCAAACAATCACATAAGTTTTCACCTACGATATCAAAGTAGTACTAAGCTACTTTAGACTTTAACGCAACATAATTTTTGACACTTTATACTTTATATTACTCTAAAAGTTCATAAGTCATTTCATAGTAACCATGCACTTTAATACCTCAGTACCTATAAGCTTTTTATGACAACTACTATCACATAGTCAAACATACCATTTAACTTAATAGCTCTTTATACTATTTCAAGAATAAACAAGTAAATAATAAACCATTCTATAAAAACTAAGTACATTGACTTATAAACACTTTACATAACTAGTACATTATTATGAATACTAGTTTACAATCGAAACAGACCAAATAGCCAAACACATTTAACAACCAAGGACATAAACCAATTTCAATAAGGCACATACTAGCACACACCATCACATAAACACACATATTCTATCGTATTTACCATATTAAAGCTAGATACAAGATTACTCATCAAAATGTCTTATACATAGACTATTAAGAGTTTAAAGTATAACCCGACTATCTACAAAGAATGCCAATTTACTTAATTATATTAAAGTCAAATGAAAAATCATAAAACATGAAAGTTGTAGATACTTCTGAGATCTTTCCAGAAGGGTAAGGCTCATTAAAAACGGATAAATAACGAATTCGGAAATTGGATAAATGCGGGCTCCCTAAACAGAGTCAGGCCCTGATCACAGAAGTAATTTGATATTTAAGACTCCTAAATCCCAGAATATGACTCTGAGTTGTGAACACAAAATGTAGAGTTTGAAAAGGTCTTTTCAGAATGGTATTCTTCAAAATTTTCTGATAAATATTTAATTTAATATAAATTTTCAAAGTCTGCCTCTCAGTTTTGAAAATTTTCTGGAAGGTTACAAAAACTGCAGAAATCACCTCCTTATAACCAGAATTTCGGAAAACTTAAAGAATCAAAGTTGTAGAGAATTGAATTATCTATCTAGAGACTCTGAAATCATAACATTCCGACCTGTAATGAATTTTATACGAATTTAGCAAGAAAACAGAACCTAATACTTTGAAATCAAACCTTATATCTTTATAACTATATTAACAATCAATTTCACACAGAAAAGCCATTTAAACACATGTTTCTCTCAGTAACAACAAAACAATGACATGCATATATCAAAACTAATATACATCAAGATATCTTAGCATGCATTACTAATTTATTGCCATAATTATGTTTAGAACTTAAATTCATTTTACAACATCACTATCTCCTTCCTATCGGCTAAAGCCACAGAAATCAAGTTTCGATTTCATAAATACGAGACAAATAATTTGACTAAATATCAAGCATACCATAGCATTTAAAAAATCATTTAACTAACATATCTTCAGTTTTATCATAAAAAAATATGTATTCAAGTCGATTAACAAACACAAAATAATCTAACATGCAAGCCTTTAACTCAACATGCAATTATGATTAATCATACAACAATAAAAGTAATTATATAAACTAACAAGAAACTAAACCATCTCCACACTACAAGCTCTCGGCCGAGTGTGGGTGGTGGCAGCCATGATAAAAAGTCCCCGAGCTGCAGAGGTTACACACACACACAAAACCACTACCTTCATATTTGCTTTAAGTCATTACATACATATATACCATCATATTGAATCAAAACCCCAAGAAACCAATTCAGAACTTTAATATGACAAGTGACAAACACTTACTTTAATGGTGCAGATGGTTTTAAGAGAGAGAAAGGAAGAGATTGCTAGCTAAATCCTTGAAATTAATATAAATTAAGGCTTTGCATGTGATGAATCTTTTAGAGAGAGAAAGTTTGATAGAGAAGGACAAGAGAGAGATGGAGTTCGGCTGAAATGAAAGGGAAGAGAAGTGGGTGCTGCTGTTATAAACAAATACAAGGGCAAAACAGTCTTTTCACCATTTAAAACTATTCTACTTTTAATTCTAATAATGCTGAAATCGTTTTTTGATAATTAGAAAGCAGTTCAGTAAATTCTGGAAAAGATGCAAATTATATTTTTAAAATAAAGAGCATGAAATTAGCTTTGCGTGCATATTTTTAAAATATTTTTCTAATGCACGGTTATTTTTGTATGAATTTTACAAGTTTGACTACGAAAAGTGCAAAAACAGTTCTTAATTCGAATTAAAAATAGGAAATTGCCCAGAATACTCACTTTCACATTATTATAAAGTTTTTAATACCAAAATAATGATTGTAGACCAATAATAAAATTTTTATTGTTTTCCCACTATTTTTCAGAAATTTAAATAAACATTTATTCATAATTTATTTTTCAATATTCACTTAGAATTTTATAAATAAATTTCCAAGCACACTAATAATCACATAAATAAATTTCAAACATACTAATAATCACTTAAACCACACTTTAGCATATAAATATCACATATTTTATTTTTTTCTAACTAACTTCTCATATTTCCATAATTCCCACTTTTCCACTTTTCAATTTCCACCATCACATTTCACTTTTGCATTTAAATTTCCATCTTTAAATTTTATAATGCTATTATAGCATCAATAAATCCACAATTTACTTTATCACAATTCCTCTGAAATACATCAGATTGGAATAAATATATAATTATATATATTTATTCTCTACTTTCACATAAATAGCACATAAACTAATAATCATTATATTAAAATTTTACGGTCGTTACATTCTCCCCCCCCCCTTAAAGGATTATGTCCCCAGAATCATTCCTAAGTAAACAATTCGGGATACTTCTCGAGCATTTCACTCTCAAGTTCCCATGTGAACTCTTCCACACGAGGATTTCTCCACAAAACTTTAACGAGGGACACAGATTTATTCCTAAGCGCTTTTCTCTCCGATCTACCATCTTTATCGGATGTTCCTCATAAGACAAGCTAAATCCTTAAGTATCCATAATTTCTATTTCATGGTCTGCAATTGGAATCCTAAATTTTAAGAACCATTACACAATATAATGTGAACATGAGGTATGTGCAGAGATAATATCATCTCAAACACGACTTATCTTGTCCTTCAAATCCCTACATAAATCCTGATGCACAGAAACTCGTCTGATGGTTCGTCTATACTCCAACATATTTAGATTGAAGGTAAGGAATATAAAATGCAAAATTCTCACTTGCGCCAATTCTTGATTCAAAAGTTTGTCGATGAAACACATTATTTCAGAATAGTTGATTGGAACTAAGGTTCAATGATCAAGAAGAAAAGAATGAAAATGATAATGACATGATTGAGAACAACCATATTAGTACTTAAGATTGCCAGTCTTAGTACCATACAGCTCACAACACACATTTAGGTGGCGTCCCACCAAACTATTTGTCACGAAGAGAAACAGCCACAGTACGTGTATTGTTTGTCTCAATCAGATGACCAAATTTTCAAGGAAACAAAAGATGTTCGAAGGGAGTTGGAAGTATAGAACATATTCTGGTTACTTTTAGAAAATAATAAAAATTACACTTTAGAGTGGTAGAAGAGAAATTTATCATTGGTCATTTTCATAGGTTTCTCATACACGTACTCGTATAACAACTGTAACCCATTCTTTCGTATCTAGTGAGTGGATTACACATCCACATCAATGTAGCTTTGCATACCATATTCATTACTTCTTTTCCATCAATCATGGAAACTCACCAACATGAATATTTGCAGCAATAACCTCTTTCCACGTTATTCACACTCGGAGCTTCTGAACCGCTCTTTCCTCGTAATACACTCTTAGATCAAAATCTATCTAGGTTTGTTTGATAACATTTATGGTCTTCTTACATATAGAGCCCATAAGGTGATATACCAATATTCACATTACATTTGCTACAGCATAAATCCACTAACGACGGATGTTCATCCTTAGTTTTATTTACTGTATAAGAGGTCCACTCTTAGTATATCACCCCCCGTCTGAATCATCCTTTCTTTTGAAGATGCACTCATTGACGATGAATTGTTCTCATCTACATTTTAGTGTCTACACAAACTTGGAACTTATTCCAAAGTCTTTGAGTAATTCTGTGCCTATACCTTTCGCAATACACTCTGAAACCCCATATCACATGACTATTATCCTCGTCTAGTTGTCTTATAGAAAGGTTTCATTAACCAATTAGAAGTGTAATAACTTGATCGATTTCTACCATCGTTCTTGTCTTATATTAAGTCCTTTCTATATAAAGACAAAACTTCTGGCTCCTTTAATCCATACAGGTTTTCTTACTTGTTTCTATACGAATAAATGTCTCCAAATCTTGGGGCACTCAAGTTTCTGTTAGTTTCAAATCATTTGCTAACTGATTTTACTTGCAAGACTTTCGATGTTCGGTAACTATACTCAATAACCTGACCATATTATACCAAAATACATTCTAACCCATTATAAGAAATACTATTATAAATCACAAGATTGTCTCGATCACCAAGTAGAACCAACATGGTTAGGACATTAACCCTTTCCTTAACTAAAAAAAAATTTATCTCATGCTTATCTTTCTAATCAAACTTTTCCCTCCTCCTTATTGTCATTGTCACCGATGTCATTATCTTTATTAAACAATTTTCTTATAAGAGTTGGCCATTACTAAAGTTCCTTGTTTCCGTAGATATCTCTATCATTTCCCACTTCATTTAAATTTCAACACTTGTGGAATTTATGTTGATTCCTTCACGGCTACCTATTTCTTTAATAACTCAAAATTTAAAAACTTCACATACAACTATTCTTTTCTTTTCTTAGAATCATCAAGTCGTCCTTCCAGTGTTTGGTGTACTCACCCTTCATATTTGAATAAATAACACATTATTAAAGCCTTGTATAAATTACTGTCTCTAGCAGATTTTCAAACTTAATTTCTACTTGATATTAACTCCATTCTTAAGTCAACCATAGAGAAGTATGTTGCTCTTCCCAACAGTTCAACTCAATTATCATTTCAGTTACTTATGCTTGATTGTCTAATTGAGCTTTCCATAATCGATATACTAAGCCTTATAACTCCTTTATCCAAAATTTCTGGCAGTCGAATTGCCAGTCTTCTCATTTAAACTAGTACCACTCTGTGTAGTCTTTTGCCACTGATTTAATTCTAGATATCGCACTAAAAATTCACTTCTCTACTATGAGATAAGCAAAGTTGCTTATCTGTAAACACACCTTGACCTCTTTAATCATGAGGATTTCTTCAATCTTGAGTATTTCTTAACGGATATTCACTACATGTGTGACACACATAGGCTTCACATCCTCGTCTTCACAATCTTTAAAATAAGGGTCTGAATTTCTTAACGTGCTTTTGTCCTTGAAGCATAACTTCCTCGTCATTCATAGACTTCATGTTAATCTGTTTCTTCTTGTACTTATTTGTGCATCGTAATCCTATAACAAATCCATTCCTAGGGTTCTATCAAATTTTTCTTAATTTGGAAGATATCATATTCACGATGAAAGAACAATCTGTTATCTTAATGTCAAAATGTTAACATACCTGACCAAAGTGAACTCTATCCTGATCGACTACTCTTATAACTAAATTTGGTCATAACGGTTGATCTTAAATTACAGCGTTCCTATTACCACTTCCACATTTTGGACTATATCTTTCATAGATATAATGAAGGTCCTTACCAAAAAATTCCGATGCTCGTGATGGTCTTGTGACACCTTGAAATTTTAGTTGTTTGGAGTAGTTACTTAAAATACCTTATAGAATAGCGCACCATACCACACTTGTTACAAGTAAAATCCGGATCCACTCTTACACTTATACTCATGCATTTCTCAGTAAAGTAATCCATTTTATTTTCTTCAACTTTATCCATATTATTTTCTTCCCTAGATCACTTACTTTCTCCTTTTATAATCACAACCTTATAAACCACTGCTCACATAAGTTCGAAGTTCAAATACAGCCATCCAGCTTCTAACCTCTTGGCTCTTTTTAAATCCTTAAAAGCCTATTTTTAACACCATTTATGTTAAATCAGTAATCTTGGGCTTATAACCGCTTTGCTTATATTTTCTTATTTTCAACTTCAAAGTTTTACCCCCAAGTGCTCCTTCATACAGTCTTGTGTATCCTTTACTAGAAACGGCTCCGTAAATCTCTACCATGTCATTGTACTTTATTTTTCCATTTCTCTAACTGATTTCCACTAGAAACCAACTTGAAAACTCTATCTTTTGGTCTTCACCAACTTTAACCATGCCAAAAGTTTTATCTATTTACTTAAGCCAAACTCTGGCTTTGGTCGGTTCCACAGTTTCCTGAGCCTATGGGAATTTGGCATCTTATGAGGATATAAAACTTACCAATTACGGCTTGACGCTGTTGTTATTGTTGTGTCAAAGCAGCACTTATTGTCAGACTGGTTAAAAAATTTGGGTTATGGTAGGGTCAGTTTGACTCCAAACTTCCAGCGTTATAGGTTTGAGAAATTGTCTTGAGAGCGATATCCTCTTGATGAGTAAACAAGCAACTTACTAAGCAATATGCTACATGCATAAGAAACCATGTAATTTCTATCCTTGTAAAAGGATTTAATTATATCTTTTTAGTACAATAAAAAGATTTAACTCATGCAGCCTTATTACCCTATAAGTTGCTCGCTTTCCTCAAGGAAATAACAAGGTATGGTTTATTGGTAATAAACAATTTTGGAATGTTAAGGTGGGTGTATAAACAGTTGTATATGGAGGAAATAGTAAGGTGTTCAGCGAATATGAAAAAAAAGGCGTTCATCTGTAAAGGTAAAAGTTATGGGTCCAACACTTGAGTCCAAAAATAACAGGAGAGAAAACAGCAGTCCGACGATTAGTCAAAGGGGTAAAATAATGGGAAAAACAACCCCAATTGTCACAAGCTGCTAGACAACAACAAGGAAATTATCGAAATCAATGGTGACCTACACATCTGAAAAGATTAACTTAGAACCATCCAATACTAACGTAAAATAGTATCTAAATAAGTTCTTCTAACTGAGCTGAGTACCACGCCAATAACTTCTTTTCCCAATAGCTTAATATCTCCTTTGTCGAGCAATTCTTAACACAATCCACATCCATCTTTCCAACTTCATCAGTCTCCCAGTCCTTTCTCAAGAAGTGTAAACAGATGATCCTTCCCGAAGATGACCACATGCCATCTCTTCTAGATATTCAATCCTAGATACCCACTTGCTTTCAGAAACGTCTACCCGTTGCCTAGTCTCATTAGACATATGATCAACTAAGGATCTTAATTCTGAACCTTGTCCAAACACCATTTCTCGGTCGTGTGAAAGCTCCGCATAAATGTAGTAGGGAATTTGTGGAACTAGAATTGTCACAGGGGCCGAAACAGGTTCCATAGCTGGTAAGACAAGAGTCCCGGTAGTCGATCTGACCGGCTGCCACACAATTTCTTCCTCAAAATCAATCTCAGACTTGTACTCATGACTAAATGCTAAGGCTGAAGGGTCGGTAGGAGAAGTCCTATCCGATTCATCATCACTGATGCTGCTATCCGGCATCTGCGATAATATAGGTATGCAAGGTGAAATGAAAAAGGTTATCTTAAATTCTAACGCCATCGTATCGTAGAGATCTTAAAGTCGAGACTATATCCTAAATCCCAACCCAAACTCTATATAGTTTAAAACTTAATTCCTAACTTAACATTCCTACAACCCACCTAATCCTGACTTGTTTCAGTGACCAAAACCTGTAGCTCTGATACCAAACTGTGAAACCCTCACAATCAGGGGCCTATATTGTGGAGTCACCATGCTACAAATTACAATAATATAAAACAGAATCATATACATAATTCCATGGCCCCTTGCACTTCTATAGGATCTAATACAGGTTAAGGTATGAAACAAGTTAAATCTAACTACACAACATGATGCTATTACAATCTTTTCTAAATACAAAAGATAACTTCATATAGAAGCTGCCACTGATCTACCCCCTTTCTAGCTACCTGCGACGTTATAGCAAATCTAACTGTGCGCGAAGTTCCAAAGTTAGCATTCTTCCTAGCTGACCTTCTAAATTCAACCATACTCGAGCTTAACTATAAAATTTAGATAACAAAGCAACGTGAGCGACAAAAGCTCATCAAGTAACAATAACATTAAAACAGTTAAGCTATCAGGGATCAATAGGTATCAAGGCCAACTACGATATTCAAATGGAAATCAAATATAAGGAATAAGGAAGTGAATTATAGAAAAATTCCTTATCGTCAGTTCAAAATTTTAAGTTTTCTTTCAAAACTCTTCAAAATATTCTTTCTAACATCTTTTCAAAAACCTTTTCCAGCAAACATTTTCTAAGGAAATCTTTATTTCAAAACATATCTTTTGATTGGAGTTTTCCCACAACGTCATAGACAATACGGGTGATCAGCCACGTAATACCTCCCATCAGGACCTAATCGTCCTTCTGAGCTTCCATGTATATAGGGTCCCCTAAGAATAGTTCTAAAACTAGTCAGCTAGACTTATTGCCATTGCTAGCGCAACACAACCAAAAATGCTGGACCGGCGTCACTCAGCCACTTACGCCTCCAATCTATAGGAATCCGTAGAAAACATTTTTGACGGAATTCCTATATAATTTATGAAAATATCTTTCAATTTTAAGCTTTACCAACCTTTTGATGAAATAAGACCTTATTGGAAAGTCTGAAATCATATTTAAGTTCATTTTTGAAACTCAGGGATATCATGTCAAGTATCAGGTATCAAAAAGAACGCAAAGGGTTTAAACATAGGTATTATCAACAATGAACCAAAAGGTTCTCATAATGAATGAAATTGTGAGCATTTGAAAATATAAAGGAAACAGGCTTATTTATCAATGGCTGAGTTATGGTATTCAAAATTTAAATCAACAGGAAGGAATATAAGTAAGAGAGAGAGAGAGCAGTTGAGGTTTCGTTACTTTCCTCTCAAAAGTATCACACTATTCACAGTCCTGCCTAACCACAATCTTCACTGGATCTCAGCTTTAACTTTTTCCTTTCCTACGCTTGTGTCCTCACTCTTTAACTCTACACGAGTAAGAACACTATTTCAATAACACTTTTATTATATTTCGACGTTCACTTGAACGTCTACTCAAATTACCCCTTTCGCGATGCCCACATATATGATATATATGCACTATTATATCTAATATATAAATAGCACATATACAATAAAGTCACATAACACGTATCACTGAATACACGCATATAATATTTTACTATTCGATATTCGTTTTAAAACTGAAAATCTTATTTAACTTTGAAAACTATCATTTGATTTAAAAGTCGTTTTATAAAATATGTGGTCTTATTGGAAAGCAATTCTTATTTCAAAAGTATTTTAAATTTTATAATATAGTTTGACTAAGCGACCGTAAGTTAAACTAAGTCAATCGAATAATGACCGTCACTCGATAACTTAATTCAACTCATATCGACCAAATGAAACTATATTATAGTTTAAATAGTTTTGTAACATAATTGCCCTTCGAAGATCGTCTAGTTACTAAGCACGTGAAACTACGTTGGATAGCTAACCAAATTACGTTAAATCCCTTTAAGATTCTAATGAAAATCCGGTAGCATCCCCTTTGTAATCTCATACATAGACTATTAAAGCTAGATACAAGATTACTCATCAAAATGTCTTATACATAGACTATTAAGAGTTTAAAGTATAACCCGACCATCTCGAAAGAATGCCAGTTTACTCTGTTATATTAAAGTCAAATGAAAAATTATAAAACATGAAAGTTGTAGATACTTCTGAGATCTTTCCAGAAGGGTAAGGCTCATTAAAAACGGATAAATAACGAATTCGGAAATTGGATAAATGTGGGCTGCCTAAACAGAGTCTGGCCCTGATCACAAAAGTAATTTGACATTTAAGACTCCGAAATCCCAGAATATGACTCTGAGTTGTGAACACAAAATGTAGAGTTTGAAAATATATTTTCAGAATGGTATTCTTCGAAATTTTCTGATAAATATTTAATTTAATATAAATTTTCAAAGTCTGCCTCTCAGTTTTGAAAATTTTCTGGAAGGTTTCAAAAACTGCAGAAATCACCTCCTTATAAGTAGAATTTCGAAAAACTTAAAGAATCAAAGTTGTAGAGAATTGAATTATCTATCTAGAGACTCTGTAATCATAACATTCCGACCTGTAATGAATTTTATACGAATTTAGCAAGAAAACAGAACCTAATACTTTGAAATCAAACCTTATATCTTTATAACTATATTAACAATCAATTTCACACAGAAAAGCCATTTAAACACATGTTTCTCTCAGTAACAACAAAACAATGACATGCATATATCAAAACTAATATACATCAAGATATCTTAGCATGCATTACTAATTTATTGCCATAATTATGTTTAGAACTTAAATTCATTTAACAACATCACTATCTCCTTCCTATCGGCTAAAGCCACAGAAATCAAGTTCCGATTTCATAAATCCGAGACAAATAATTCGACTAAACATCAAGCATACCATAGCATTTAAACAATCATTTAACTAGCATATCTTCAGTTTTACCACAAAAAAAAATATGTATTCAAGTCGATTAACAAACACAAAATAATCTAACATGCAAGCCTTTAACTCAACATACAATTATGATTAATCATACAACAATAAAAGTAATTATATAAACTAACAAGAAACTAAACCATCTCCACACTACAAGCTCTCGGCCGAGTGTGGGTGGTGGCAGCCATGATAAAAAGTCCCCGAGCTGCAGAGGTTACACACACACACAAAACCACTACCTTCATATTTGCTTTAAGTCATTACATACATATATACCATCATATTGAATCAAAACCCCAAGAAACCAATTCAGAACTTTAATATGACAAGTGACAAACACTTACTTTAATGGTGCAGATGGTTTTAAGAGAGAGAAAGGAAGAGATTGCTAGCTAAATCCTTGAAATTAATGTAAATTAAGGCTTTGCATGTGATGAATCTTTTAGAGAGACAAAGTTTGATAGAGAAGGACAAGAGAGAGATGGAGTTCGGCTGAAATGAAAGGGAAGAGAAGTGGGTGCTGCTGTTTTAAACAAATACAAGGGCAAAACAGTCTTTTCACCATTTAAAACTATTCTACTTTTAATTCTAGTAATGCTGAAATCATTTTTTGATAATTAGAAAGCAGTTCAGTAAATTCTGGAAAAGATGCAAATTATATTTTTAAAATAAATAGAATGAAACAAGATTTGCGTGCATATTTTTAAAATATTTTTCTGATGCACGGTTATTTTTGTATGAATTTTACAAGTTTGACTACGAAAAGTGCAAAAACAGTTCTTAATTCGAATTAAAATTAGGAAATAGCCCAAAATACTCACTTTCACATTATTATAAAGTTTTTAATACGAAAATAATGATTGTAGAACAATAATAAAATTTTTATTGTTTTCCCACTATTTTTCAGAAATTTAAATAAACATTTATTCACACTTTATTTTTCAATATTGACTTAGAATTTCATAAATAAATTTCCAAGCACTCTAATAATCACATAAGTAAATTTCAAACATACTAATAATCACTTAAACCACACTTTAGCATATAAATATCACATATTTTATTTTTTTCTAACTAACTTCTCATATTTCCATAATTCCCACTTTTCCACTTTTCAATTTCCATTATCACATTTCACTTTCACATTTAAATTTCCATCTTTAAATTTTATAATGCTATTATAGCATCAATAAATCCATAATTCACTTTATCACAATTCCTCTAAAATACATCAGACTGGAATAAATATATAATTATATATATTTATTCTCTACTTTCACATAAATAGCACATAAACAAATAATCATTATATTAAAATTTTACGGTCGTTACATGATCCACTCGAAGGGGTAAAACCTATAGGGTGCAAGTAGGTTTTCAAGAAGAAAACTGACATGGATGGTAAAGTACAAACCTATAAGGTGCGATTAGTGGCAAAAGGTTTCAAACAAATTCATGGTATAGACTATAATTAGACTTCTTCACTAGTTGCTATGGTCAAGTCCATCAGGATTTTGTTAGCAATAGTTGCTTACTTTGACTATGAGATTTGGAAAATGGATGTCAAAACTGCTTTCTTATATGGGAGCCTTGAAGATGATGTATATATGATACAACCTGAGGGTTTTGTCAATCCAAAGTTTGCTAAGATAGTTTGTAAGTTGTTTCTATCTATTTATAGATTGAAGCAATCCCCAAGGAGAATGAATATTCATTTTGATAAAACAGTCAAAGAGTTTGGATTTATTTAAAACAAAGATGAACCAAGTGTTTGCAAGAAGGTTAGTGGGAGCCATGTGACATTCCCAGTATTATATGTAGTTGACATATAACATATATGGAATGACATATATTCTCTTCAGGATGTTAAGACTTGGTTGAAAATAGTTTCTCGATGAAAGACTTAGGTGATGTTACCTATATATTAGGGATCAAGATCTATAGAGATAGATTGAAGAGATTAATCGACCTAGTCGGAGTACATACATTGACAAAGTATTACATCATTTTATAATGCAAGAGACAAAGAAAGGATGTGTTTCAATATCTCATTGGATAACGATATTAAAAGATAATTGCCACCCTAAATCATTAAATGATAATGGCCGTTGAGAAAGTTCCAGATGTATCAGTAATCAGATCTATAATGTGTACAATGATATGTATATATCCTGATGTTTCATATATTTTAAGCATGACGATCAGATACCAGTCTAATCCAGGTGAGGGTCACTGGATGGTTTTCAAGTATATTCTTAAGTACTTAAAGAGGACTAAAGAATTATTTTTAGTTGTGGTCACAGTTGTACTCACAGTTGGAACTGTGGTTGTGACAGTGTGTTGTTCACTAATAATGGGAACCTCCATTTGATTTGGAGGGGATTTGACCAGGTTACCGTCATGTACGATGGTCTCAAACCCTTGTTCTTTTTTCAATGAACTGGCACTTGAATGTGCTATACTTGCCTCCCCAATAGCTGGATTATTGTAAATTTTACTCCCAACTTCGATTGACAGAGCAATTCCAGCTAGGATTTTGAGGGGAGTTATCCCTACTTGAGGATTCTCGAATTGAATTGGAGAGGATTTGGATAGCTCCCCCTAGGAGTACTACCCTAGAACCTGTCAATCTGTGAAGATTATTTGGCACATAAAGGTGCTAAAGTAACATTTACTGGTTCTTCAGTTAAAACTGATGAAACCCCTGTGTTTGTCTTCGTGTCATCAAGGTCTACCCTAACTTGTAGCCTCTCACCAACTAAATGTGGTTCGTGGGTGGTGATCACAGTTTCATGAATTTTGTCACTTGATTTTGGCAAAACTTGAGATGGGGATTGAAGTTTTTCATTGTAGGCAAAAGAAATATATAAAATGAGATTTGTAAGATTAGAATTAAGTGTTGGCAACTCCCCTGAGTAAATGAGGGAGTTTCAAGTGATGTGCTTTTTAGTGTTTGTGCTCTAGAGACAACACTATGATGTTTTAGTTTAAGACATTTGGATCATTAATGTTTATGTTCTATCGATTATTCCCTTTATAATTTATTAATTCTTAATTTACTGCGATATAAATGTTATATTAATAAATGTCCTTGGAATATTATATGCAATTCTATATCTCTAAGTACGTGACTTAGAAATGAGATTTTGAGAATAATATCAATATTCCTAAAGGTCCCTAGTCGAGTATTATTATTAAGGGACAATAATAATGCATTACGACTGGTGTGTTTGTTGACTGATGATCACATCACATTGATCATAGGTATGGTAATACTAAAGTAAAAAACACAAGCATATGTAAATGTACATGGTGCTGGACAAACCCGATGTGAGATTCTACATGTCCGTTGCATCATAAGTAATTCTCACACTGATAATGATGTAATGGTCCTTAGACCTTAAGTTATTATATCTCCATACGAGAATTAATATACCTTGATTCCATTAAAAGTTATCCTTGACCGAGTAATGATAAAAGTGGACATTGGGTATATTATGAATTATATGAGAAATATGAATGATCTAGATGGATTTAACCCTCCTATTTTAGGAGTGATATTATTGGCCTCTTGTGTGAGGTAGACTATGAAATGCTGGCCTTGCTCAAATGTTGATGTGATATGATAGTCTACTTATTGATCAAGGAAACTTGGATTAAACTATGATGAGGATGACACATTACATGCCTCTAGTTTAATCTATAATATTTGGTTAAAGGGATTATATTACATTGTCCATTATTCACGAAAGGTTTAGTCGGTCACCGATTCAATTATTATTACTTGGGTAGCAATGATGTATTACTAGATGCCACTCATTATTTACGATTTTATATTAGATTTAAAATTAATTGACAATGTAATAATAACCTATAGGGTCACACACAAAGAATGCTTGAAGGATGATTTAACTTAAATTGGATTTAAATAAATTTAAAGTAGTTTGATTTTTTTATAATATTAATTAAGTACGAATTAATTAATTAAATAAATAATGATATTCGAATTTACTAATATCAATTATGAAATTCAGTTGCTAAATAATTAAGTGCAACATAATCATTATACAAACAGGAATTTCGAATTAATAATAACTCCTAATTTCTTAAGAGTTATAATTCTTTTTCTACTCTCTATATAATATCTCTTGTGTGGCTGATTTTGTGATCAAGACTTTTACTAAAACCCTAGCCACCAAGAGAGAAGATGGAGAGAGCAAGATGAAATGAGTTTGTGCTAGTACACATCCAATTCTTGAGTTCAACCATTCGTGTGGATACCGATAGAGCGTAGATCGCGAGAGCGAGATGCGTGATGATTGAACAATCTTTGGATCTCCATAATTCAACCAATTTGTAAAGATTCTTAAGGTAAACAATCTGATCTATGAATTAAATATATGTTTTTCGTATGGATCCCGCGTAGGTTTCGAAAATTATGGTTTTTCATATTTTTAATTACTGTTTACGTTGCATTTATGTGCTCGAAACCCTTCAGTGCCCTCTTTATGTGTGTGCCAACCAAATTTCTCCTTTCACCAACTTGAGAGTGCTCAAGTTGGGGTGCATACTCTGAACAGATTGCGCTAGGGAGAGTGCTTTATTTAATAGAGACAATTTGTTGAGAAGGTGCCCCTAGAGTCTGTTTATTGCCCTCTTTTACAACTGCATCATTTTGGGAGGATACAGAGGTAGCTCCATGAGTGGTCATCTCAATTTTTTTGTCTTCTTTGGCCACTTGACCAGGTTTGACTCTATTTGGATTTGATCCTCACCACTCTCATTTATGACATCTAAAGGTGCTTGTTTTCTCTTCTTTTTAATAACTTCACCATTTTGAGAGGATAAAGCAGTTGGTTCCCTAGATTCTAATGGTAGAGAAGAAGTGGTCACAGTTGTGGAAGGCCCCTTGTGGTTGTACTGTGTTTGTACTTACACAAGTACAGGAGCCATAACTGATTTAGAAACTGCACTTGTCCTCATGTCAGGCATATGATAGGGGTAGGTCCTCAATCTTTCTAACATAAAGTTAGTGAGATTTAGTGCTTTCTCCACCTTATTCTTTGTAGTAAGTGACCCAAATAAAATCTTGGACACTTGCTTACAATTGCCAATTTTGTTTCTATCAATACATTCAGCATATGTATGTCTGTAACTTTATGACTTAAAATAGATATAATAAATCTAGGAAAGAAAATTTCCTTACCTCTATTCTCCAAGGGCATGGTGAGCCTGGTACTGAGTTCTTCCAGGACCAATAGCCCCACATTTATATGCATGTTATGAGCCATGGAGAACATCAGTTTCTGGATCATACTGGATATATTGTCATACCCAGTCTTCCAGCAAATGAAGGTTCTAACAATTGCATCAAAGAGAAAAGACCATTCCCTCCTGAGATTTTTCTTGTTCAGGCTGGACAGATTGATCTTCTCACTGTAGTTTATGAAATCCATAAACTCAGCTAACTCCTGTTGAGTTGGTACTTCCACTATGCTAGATGTAGCAATGCCCAGTGCATTGTTGACATCCATAGCATCAAACTCCACTTATCTTCCTCGAACTGAGCGGTTTACCATTAGGGACACAGCTTGGTCCTCATGCACTACAGTATTGACCACAACCGAGTTCCAGAAATCATTGAGTACATTCAGATACAGGATTGGATTGGTAGTAAGGGCACCTGCAAGATATTACTCAGAAAGGAACTTCACAAAACATTTGAAGCTATCAAGAGCCTGGTTAGCATCTGTAAAAGCGAGGTAGTTGGTACCCTTCTTTGGAATAGCAGCTCTAACATTGTTTACAGCCATTGTGTGTGTATGGATTTGAATGGGTAAGAAATTTGAGAGATAAAGAACTCGAACTGAGAGATAAGGTTTGCAAAAACTAGGTCAATTGAGATCTAGAAAGCGTAAAAAAAGGGTTATGTCGAGATGTTTGGTTATTTATAGAAAAAGATAAGTGACTTGTCGAGAAGTAAAAAATAAACGGTTAAGATTTTCTTTTCGAGAAGTTACGTGAATGAATAGATACATATCGAGATGTCACTTTCCTGACTTTTGTCAAGAACTAGATAGTGACTTATCAAGATGTCAAATAAATACCCAGTTTATCCTGAATGGACTGAATTTTTCTAATTTTTATTTAAATAAATCAAAATTAAATTAGAATGATTTTATGTTAAAAGTATTTTATTGAAATAATTTATTAAATTAAATTATTTGAGTTCTAAGTTATCGAGAAGTCTAAAATGTATACTTGTAGAGAATTCTAGGAATAAACATATGTCGAGATCTCTACAATACTTATCGAGAAGTCATAATGAGGCTTGTCGAGAAGTCCTTCATGAAGTCATGAAAAAGACTTACCTAACTCCATCGAGAAGTCTCAAAATGACTTATCGAGAAGTCATTTAGACTTATCGAGAACTCTATTCTCTACATACTTTTGTTCTTTTCAATCTTGTCTTATATTAATTTCACATATTGAAAAAGTAAATTAACAGTTAGACAGTTTTTCTGAGAATTTGACAAATTCCAAGTTGAGTTTTAAATGCAGAAAGATAAATATACAGAGAATTCCAAAATATTTATCAATCATATTCCTGTTAATTCCCAATTAAAACAAATTAATTTTGATTTATCAGAAATTAATCTACTGCAACATATTAGCTGAGTTCTTGCCTTTAGGATGAAGAATTTAACATTCCAATTTCACTAACAAGTTTAGTGAAAGTTGCTTCATCCAAAGTTTTACTGAAAATGTTAGCTAATTTTTTTTCCGTTGGAACAAAAATAAGCTCAGTAGTACCATTTGCATCATGTTCTCTAATAAAATGATACCTTGCATCAATGTGACTTAGTTCTAGAATGATTAACTGGATTAGCAACAATAAATATGGCACTAGTATTATCACACATGATAGGAATTTTGTGTAACAATATGCCATAATGCATTAGTTGGTTTCTAATCCAAAGCACTTGAGCACAACAACTTCCTGCAGCTATATTTTCAGTCTCAGCTATAGAAGTCGACACAAATTGTTGTTTCTTACTATACCAAGATACAAGTATTTGTCCAAGAAATTGACAGCTTCCACTAGTACTCTTCCTGTCAACCCTGCATCCAGCAAAATCTGCACCTGTGTATCCAACAGCTTCAAAACTAGTTTCCTTAGGATACCACAATCCCAAGTTTGTTGTTTCCTTCAAATATCTGAAAATTCTCTTTACTGCCATCAAATGTGATTCTTTAGGATTTGCTTGAAATCTAGCATACAAACATGTTGCAAACATAATGCCTGGTCTACTAGCAGTTAAGTATAGCAAAGATCCAATCATTCCTCTATAGCCAGATATGTCTACATTATTTTCCTTTCTTATCTTCATCCAATTTGGTAGCTGTAGATATTGATGTAGATGCAGGTTAGCAGTCAACCATTCCAAACTTCTTTAATAAATCTTTAACATATTTGGTTTGACTAATGAAGATGTCATCACTTCTTTGACTAACTTTAAGGCCAAGGAAGTAACTGAGCTCTCCCATCATGCTCATCTCATATTCACTCTGAATGAGTCTTGAAAATCTTTGACATAACTTCTCATTAGTAGAACCAAAAATTATATCATCCACATAGATTTGAACTAGGATAATATCATCACCATGCTTCTTGTAGAAAAGATTCTTATTAATAGTTCCTCTAGTAAATCCATGTTTGATCAAGGATTATGAGAGTGTGTCATACCATGATCTAGGTGCTTGCTTTAAACCATAAAGAGCTTTTAACAATTTATACACAAAGTCTAGAAATTATGGATCTTCAAAGCCAGGTAGCTGTTACACATTGACTTCCTCTTCTAATTCACCATTTAGGAATGCACTCTTCATATCCATTTCATACACCTTAAAGTTTAAGTGTGCACCAAATGCAAGGAATATTCTTATTGCTTCAAGTCTTGCAACTGGAGCAAAAGTTTCATCATAGTTAATTCCTTCTTCCTGTGAGTAGCCTTTAGCAACCAGTTTTGCTTTGTTTCTTGTCACAATCCCATTTTCATCCATTTTGTTCCTATGAACCCATTTTGTTCCAATAATGCTTCTGTTTCTTGGTACAAGAACTAATTCCCAACCTTTATTTCTATCAAACTGATTTAAGTCTTCCTGCATGGAAGTTATCCAGTCAGGATCAAGCAAGGCCTCTTCAGTTTTCTTTTGCTCAATTTATGACAGAAAACATGCATGCAAACATTCATTTGAAGTAACACTTATATTTATCACTCCATCATTTAGATCACCAATTATTGCATCTTTAATGTGACTTCTATCCCATTTCCTGGTGTGATTTTGTTGACTAGAATTGCTTTCACCAATGGTATTACTTGCAGAACCACCATCTTCTTCTCCCTCTAAGTTTGTTCCATCAAACTCAGATGAAATTCTTTCTTAATTAGAAGATTCATTTCATGGATTACATGTTCAGTTGTTTTTTGCTCCATTCTATTTTATGTGTTGATCTCAACATCATCCTCAGAATCACAGTCAATATTGAGATTTTCAAACTTTAAGGTTTCAGCTTCATTTTCATCAAGACATTCCAAGCCTAGACACTTGTCATCATCAAAGGTCACATATGTGCTTTCCATTATTTTATTATGTTCAAGCACATAAACTATGTTTGTTGTTCTTTCCAATGAATATCCCTGAAAAATTACTTCAAAATCCTTAGAGTCAAATTTTCTCACATATTTAGAGTTATTTTTTTACAAAAAGCACTTGCTTTCAAACACATGTAGATGCTTTATAGTAGGCTTTCCTTTTGATAGAATTGACTAAGGTATTTTCCATGGTTTTTGTTGATTAGATATCTATTTTAAGTATAACATGCAGTATTCACAGCTTTTTCCCAAAAACTTGTTGGCAGATTGGCATCTTGCAATATTATTCTGGCAGTTTCAACTAAAGTTCTATTTTTCCTTTCAATAATACCATTTTGTTGAGGTGTTATTGCAGCTAAGAATTCTTGAACAATCCCTTTGTCTTTGCAGAATTCACTCAATGCTGCATTCCTGAATTCTGTGCCATTATCACTTCTCAATCTCTTTACACAGTTTTAATCTTTAACCTGTTTTTCAACTTTCTTTATGTGTTCAATAATGATGTGTGGAGTTTCATCTTTTGAATGCATAAACTCTACCCATGTGTATCTTGAGTAGTCATCCACCATCACCTGTGCATATTTCTTTCTAGAGATAGATAAGACATTAACTGGTCCGAACAGGTCCATGTGAATAAGTTACAGTGGTGCAATTATGGAATTCACAGTTTTACTTTTATGACTAGAACTTTTTATTTTGCCTTTTTGACTATCCTCACAAACTTCATCTTGAGCAAATTCCAAATTTGGCATGTCTCTCATTAATTTCTTTTTCACCAAGGTATTAATTGCTTTGTAATTCAGGTGAGAGAGTTTCCTGTGCCACAGCTTGCTTTGCTCAATATATGCCTTGGTATAGAAGTAACAAATACCATCTTTGTTTGATGAACTCAAATCTGCAACAAACAAACTTCCTTTTCTAACTCCTTTCGAGCAGTTTAACCAGTCTTTTTGATGATAATTGTCCAGTCTTCTTTTCTAAAATTCACCTTGAATCCTTTGTTAGTAAATTGGTAGACACTTAGAAGATTTACTTCAAGTCTAGCAACCAGTGTTACATCTTCTATGACAACATTTCCAAAAACCATCTTGCCATATTCCATTGGGAATCCTTTGCTATTGTCTCCAAAAGTCACCAATGGGTCAGCCATATCCTCATATTATGATAGCAGGGCCTTATAACCTGTCATATGTTTGGAGCATCCACTGTCAATGATCCATATAACTCTCTTCACCTTGCCCTGCACATAATGAGGATTAAGTGTGTTTAGCTACCCAAGCAGTGTTGGGTACTTTCTTCTTTTTCACTGAAATAACAGAAGTAGAATTTGATGATTCAAAAATAACAGTGTTCATTGATTGATTTGCATTTTCCTTTTTAGTTATAGATCTAAGATTAACTTCTTTGAGATCTACTTTTAGTTTATGACAGCTTGTCATCACTTTCATATTACAAGAAATGCAATCAAATTTGTCACATAATGAATATGGGTCTTCGGCCAATGCCTCATTGTATTTGTAGGCTCCCAACTTTGGCTCACTAACAGCCTTTTTACAAAGGTGAGTTAGGTGATTTATTGAGCCACATTTTTGACACTTCTTCTTTGGAGCATCTGCAACAAAGGCATAGTTGTTGCTCTTGTTCACACCTATTTTTCCATTCCTGTTCATTCTCTTTTTCCCAACATTCTCAGTTTTAATCTCCTTGGTTGGTGTCTTGATAACTTGATTGACTATTGGTTTCTTTTCAGGTTCATTTATGGTTGTGGATTCTGCATCCTTCTTTTCACTGTCTTCATCTGCAAGTTCTTGCTTGATGACCAAAACCTCACTGAAATTAACCTCACATTCCTTGAATAAAGGTTCATCTACTTTTCTCAACATAACTGGGACATCTTAACTTGTAATTGTTGTCCCTTTGTCACCTTCATTTTTTCTTGTTACTGTTCAATGCATCATAGTCCAAACCAATAGCTACATTAGCACATGGTTTATTTTTCTCATGGTATTGTCCAACCAACTGAGATGCATTTTTAAAGGACTTCAATTTCACTTCATTCTTTTCCATTTTTTCCCTCAACACTGCTTGAATCTCACTTGCACACTTGAGCTTATTTTTCAGATATTCATTTTCTTGCTTGACTATTTCAAGATCAACAAGCTGCAGTTCCAATTCTTGATTTCCAATCTCAAGTTTCTCATTAATCTTTGACAATCTACTAATTTCCTCAGTAGCTGCCACATTGCTTGTGTGGATGTGAAACATTTCTATACTCATCGTTTCAACAATTTCTTTATAATGGCTTGTATTTAAATCAATGGTAGTTAGAGTTGGTACCTCTGATTTTGATGAGGACGATTCTCCATAATCTAAAGCCATGAGTGTATAATTTCTAAATTTTTTATTATCAACATCTTCATCAGTGTTATCCCAACTCTTGACTTCAGCTATGTAAGCCTTTCCCTGTTGTTTCTTCAAGGGTGCTTCATACTTTGCTTCCAACTCGAGATACGCTTTATCCTTCTTCACTTTCTTTGGCTTCCTGCACTTAGTTGCAAAGTGGCTCATCACAGTTGCAGCACCTAATTGTTAATTTATCAACCGATTCAGTTTTATAGCCACCTTTTCCACCTGGGTTGTAATGAGTCTTTCTAGTTGTTGCTATTTGAGGTTTATCCCTTGCTCTTGAAATACTTTGGTTTTTTAATTCTATTGTTAGAAAATTTTCTAGCAAGGTAAGCAATAGATTGATCCATCTCATCTAGATCATCAAGGGTGTAATATTCATCCTCCTCTAGCTCTAATATGACTTGTTTATGGGGCTCCTTGTTCTTTTGCTCAACAGTATGACTGACTAGAGTTTGAGCTTCTTATTCATCTTCAAGTATTGTACTATCATTGACCTTTAAGGTACTAGATCCATCTACTACATGTCCTTGGTTTGCATTCAATGACTTTCTCTGAAGCATTTTAAGCTCATATGTTTTCAGAATCCCATATAAAACCTCCAGTGTCATCATGCTCAAATCTCTTCCTTCTCTAATAGTAGATATCTTCTGTTCAAGATGGTCAGGAAGGGCTAGCAAAATCTTTAGGTTAACCTCCTCAGCTTTATAATATTTATCATGAAGTTGCAACTCATTAATCAACTTGTTGAATATTTCAAAAACTTCAGTAATTCCTTCTTTAGACTTAGCCATGAAACCCTCATATCGTGACACCAAGATTTTCCTTTGGTTTCATCTAAATTCCTTCGCCCCTCACACAGTATCTCAATCTTTTCCCAAAAATTTTTAGCAGAATCACAGTTGACAATGTTGTTATACATCACATTGTCAATAGATTCAACTAATATGAGTTGTAAACTGCTATCCAGGGCAACCTTTTCCTTTTCAGGCTCTCTATATGTTAAGAGGTCTTTAGGGGCATGATGTGAAAGAGATATGTCCTAAGTCCAATCATGTATGAGGATTTAGGAATAATTTTATGTAATCAGTTTTGATTTCATTGATATTAATAAAAGACTTATTTTGTTTTTATTGTGGGCTCTATCTATTTAAATGTTTAAATAAGATATACCACAGTTTAGAGTAAATCTTTTTATGAATTGTGATGAGATCATAATAATGAGACCTAAAAGATGATAACTCTAAACTTAAATAGTTCCTGGTCGTAGAATTACTAACTGGTAATTAAAAATCCGCAAAGATCGGTACATACTATGCTTGCTTCATTATGAAGGATGTCTGTTCTCATAGACATTTGTGTGGTGACATTATAGCTAGTATGTAGGTGCTTATTATAGAATAAGTTCACTGAACATGACTCACACAGCTGAACAACTGATGGAGTTCACTCACGTGTCAGCAGTTGTTCACATAGTGATAGTTGTACAAGTATCCTTAGACTTGAGGTCATCATAGTCATCTTGTGTACACTGAACTATGCTTTGGTTTAGTTCTTAGTCTCAAGGGACAATTATAAGGGCTCTACTGGGTATAGGAATTTGTACACGAAGATAGCGTATGATCAATAAAGGATCTACCCCTTCCAGTGTAGGAAGAGAATGTTCAATGCTGGTCCACTTATGTTAGTTCAGGAATCTCTGGCCAGAGTGAATGAAATTAGAAAGGAGTTTCTAATTTACATTAAATAGAACTAAGCATAGTGAAGGGAAAAGCAAGTGATTAAATAAGATAGGCATGACACAAGTTCCATGCCTTGTATTTAATCGTGACATTGCAGTGTAGAAGGAATTAATTGTACGGTAATTAATTGTAAGGAATTAATTAATTGGCAAATTTAATAATTGATTAAATGAGATTTAATTGATTATAAATTAATTAAGAAAAGGTTCTTAATATTATTCATTAAGAATTTAATTTTTGGAAATTAAATCAAGTGAGAGAATTATTTCTAAAGAGTTCAGAAAAAGGATTAATAATTAAAAGGTGTTTTTAATTATTAGTGAGAATAATAAAGGGTTAATAATAATAATATTTTATGGGAAAATTTTCAGCTGAAAATTTTGCCTATAAATATACTATTATAAACCCTATTTTTGCCTCAACCAAAAAGATTTACAAAACCCTAATTCTCTCCATCTCCTCCTCCTTCATTACATCGTTTTCTTGGTGGATACCGGTGGAGTGCTTCACACTTGAGGAGCAGCTCCTAAGGATCTCTATTTATCATTTTTGGATCGCCATTAAAGAACTCCATCTTTTCATTAACGTAAAGCTTCTTAAGGTAAATATACTGAACTACGAATTAAATTTTATTTTTCGCATGGATTCTGCGGAGGGTTTCGGTTTTTTTTTTTAAGATTTAAATTTACGTTTTCGCTGCATTTATGTGCTAAAAACCCTTCAATGGCATCAGAGCTACTTGCGAAAAGTTTTTAATTTATTTATGTGTTTAACTATTTTCGATATATGAGCATGTACATGATTCGCCATGATTTGATGTTTATATAATATGCTTATATATGTATGGTTTTGAATATATGATATTCATGTGAGTTGTATAATCATAAGATGATTATGTAATCTGTATATATACTGATATATACATGATTTATGTTTGTTCTAATTATGAGAATCATATTAGATACGGATTCTGAATTGGTTGCTGCAGATTTGCTGAAATCTAGGTCTGGTGTCCGATTTACGCAAACAAATACCCTATTTCATAGGTAAACGAGAGTCTGAACCAAACTGATAACTAAGGCTATCAACGACTCGTCTCTAAGGCATTTGACGTTGTTTACTACCCGTAAATAGTGATTCTTGTTTTTCTAATTTGATTCTGATTTTTCTGATTTTTGTCATATTTTCTTTTTATGATTAGATCATGGATAATATGATATGTTAAGATCAGATTATGTGTTTTAACATGCTTTTATCTGTTGTATGAGCATGGTGGATGGTTATGGCCTTTCGACCTTAGTGTAATGGTTTTGGTTTTGGTTTTAAATACGACTTGCATGTCGTCAATCTTTGTAATCATAAATCTCGAATGTAACTCGAGTTATTCTTGTAAGTTCATTAAATTAGTTTTACTTTCAATCATGTAATGTAATTGAAGACTCAAGAAGGCTATCCAATGGAGGTGATACAAAGAAGAAGACGAGGCATACAAGAAGTCTAAACAAAGAAGAAGACTTATGTAATAAGTAGTTGTATTTATTTCCATCACCATATTAGATTGACCTTGATCTTTATCATGAGCTTGATAAAGATCACATAGGATGGGGCCATAACCAAACACATTTACTTTATTGCACTTTATATTTACTTGTTTATTTAATTTTATATATGAGATATATGCCTATGTTTACCATGCGATGATAGATTTAGGTGAACTTAAATCAATATAAGGCGTGCTCTAGAAAATCTAGAATAGGAATCGTTTCTTGCCTTAATAATAAATATTATGAATACGATCATGAGATTCTTTTGTTTATGAAACACGTAATTGAATATGAATTTTCAATATTGAGAGAAAGGATGATTCTGTCAACAACAGATTTCTATCTGTAAGAAAGGGTTATTAAATGACGCCTTTTGACAATGCTCCACCCGATCTGGGAATCATCTGATTATCGATTATTGATTTGAAATATTTAATTTAAAAGGAAGAATCTCTTTATAATATGATTATGATTGTAAAGTAATATAATCCCTTTAAAATTAAATAATATCAAGTAGTAATTGGCCAATGACACAATGGGCTTGTGTCGGTCAAAGCCTTCCAACATGGTAGAAAGTAGTTCTTATTTTTGAATCATTGTCGTTTCGTGCTACAGCCGAGGGCTTTGATTTCGAAATAAGAAATACTTGTCTATTACATAGAGATGTGTACATTGAATTAGAATCTAAAGCTCAGTACGTGCCACAGCTGTGGGCCGTTGGAGACTGATTCAATTGTACGAAATGTTGGGTTAGACTTGACTTAGAATATTGAGTTTATCGTGCCACAGCCGTGACTCAATTATTCAAGAGGCTAAAGTTATATTAGGGAATAACATAAGATGTAATTGACAAGAATTGTCTGTCTATTGAACATCACATGACGTTTCGTGCCACAGCTGAGGTTGTGTGATGGAATGTAGGATCCCTATTCCCACTAGCATTATGAATGCTTAATTTTCACTTAGGGGGTTGAATAAATTAGATAAACTAATGGGAGACACTTATGAATAAAGACTCGATTCATATAGTGTTTTGAAATGAAATTGAATATTTGCTAAGTGTTGTTATGTGTTTATCATTTACATATTTACTATATTCGTCATGTTTTCTGCACTATCACTCCGAAGCATACTAGATGCTCACAAGTTGACTGGTCCTAATTTAGCTGTTTGTTTTCACTGTAACAAGTTGGGGCACTGGAAGAGGAACTGCATGGTTTACCTTGCAGAATTGAAGAAGAAGAAGGGTAGTAAGACTACCGCTTCTGATTCAGGCATGTTCATGATGGAAGTTAATATGTCACTAGGTCAAATTTCTACTTGGGTATTAGATACCGCCTGTGGTTCTCATATTTACAATTCGTTGCAAGGACTAAAGGGAAGTAGGACTCTTGAAAAAGATGAGGTGATTCTACGTATGGCCAATGAAGCAAGGGTTGCAGCCATATCTGTAGGATCATTTAATTTACATATGCCTACGGGCAAGACTATTATTTTTAATAATTGTTATTACGTTCCCTCTATAGTGAGGAATATTGTTTCTATTCCTATGTTGGATGTGGATGGTTTTTCATTTATTATTAAGAATAATAATTGTTCTATCCTTAGAGATAATGTTCTTTATGGACGTGGTATTATAAATAATGGTCTGTATGTATGCGACGTAGAGCATGATTTATTTCAGATTGAACAAACTAATAAAAGAAAATGAGATGATGAAAATCTGACCTATTTATGGCACTGTAGGCTAGGTCATATTAGTGAAAATAGACTGCGGACATTACATAAGGAAGGGTTACTTGACCCCTTTGATTTTGAATTATATCCTACATGTGAGTCTTGTCTATTGGGTAAAATGACCAAATCTCCATTTAGTGGACATGGAGAGAGGGCCGCAGATTTGCTAGGATTGGTACACACAGATGTATGTGGACTAATGTCTACGCAAGCCATGGGTGGATTTTCATACTTCATTACTTTCATAGATGATAGATCTAGATTCAGATATGTGTATTTGATGAAACACAAGTCTGAAGCCTTTGAAAGTTCAAAGAATATAAACATAAAGTGGAGAAACAAACCAAACACAGTATTATAACTCTTCGTTCAGATCAAGGTGGTGAATACTTGAATGGAGAGTTTCTAGATTATCTCAAAGAAAATGGTATAGTCTCCCAGTGGACTCCTCCATATACTCCACAGTTGAATGGGGTATCTGAAAGCAGAAATCGAACTTTGTTAGACATGGTTCGGTCCATGATGAGCTATGCGAATCTTCCAGTATTCCTATGGGTTTATGCATTGGAAACCTCAGCATATTTACTGAATAAGGTGCCTTCCAAATCTGTTCCTCAAACACCATATGAGATATGGAAATAAAGGAAACTGAGTCTTAAACACGTTAAGATTTGGGGATGTACAACTTATGTCAAAAAAGTTGACCCAGATAAGCTGGAATCTCAATCCGTAAAATGTAATTTTGTGGTATATCCTAAAGAGACTTTGGGGTATTACTTTTACACCGATCATCGGGTGTTTGTCTCCAGACATGCTACCTTCTTGGAAAAGGAGTTTATCCTTGAAGGAAACAGTGGGAGCAAAATTGAACTTGATGAAGTTCAAGAAGCACAAACTACTACGGATCAAGTGGAAACACCTGTTCAGACTGAACAACCTTCTGTGGAACACCCCATTCGTAGGACAGGGAGAGTGTCTCACTAACCTGAGAGGTATTATGGCCTTGTCATTGAGAATGACAATGTGTTGTCAATCATTGATGATGACGACCCTGTGACCTATAATGAGGCTATGAGTAGTGTTGACTCAGAGAAATGGCATAGTGCCATGAAATCCGAAATGGAATCTATGTATACCAACCAAGTATGGACTCTAGTTGAGGTGTCTGAAGGTGTTAAGCCTATTGGGTGCAATTGGGTATACAAAAGAAAGATTGGAGCAGATGGGCAGGTGGAGACCTATAAGGCCAGGCTCGTGGCAAAAGGATTCAAACAAAGGCAAGGGATTGACTTTGATGAAACCTTTTCGCCTGTAGCCCTGTTAAAATGAATTCGGATTTTGCTTGCGATTGCTGCTTACTACGACTATGAGATCTGGCAAATGGACGTGAAAACGGCCTTCCTCAATGGGGAACTTGAGGAGGAAGTGTATATGACACAGCCAGAGGGTTTTCTTTCCAAGGGAAATAAACACCTAGTGTGTAAGTTGTTGCGAACCATATATGGTTTAAGGCAATCTTCTCGTAGATGGAACATCCATTTTGATGAGACAATCAAAGAGTTTGGTTTTATCGAAAACATAGATGAACCATGTGTCTACAAGAAGGTTAGTGGGAGCGCGATAACATTTCTTGTATTGTATGTGGATGACATACTTCTCATAGGAAATGATATACCGTGATACAATCAGTCAAAGTATGGCTATCAAAGAACTTCACCGTGAAGGACTTGGGAGAAGCATCCTACATTCTCGGTATGAAGATCTATAGAGATAGATCTAGAAGAATGATAGGTCTTACCCAGGGTAAATACATCCAGAAAGTGCTTAAAAGGTTTAGGAATAACTTTTATGTAATCTGTTTTGATTTCATTGATATTAATAAAAGACTTGTTTTGTTTTTATTGCGGGCTCTATCTATTTAAATGTTTAAATAAGATATACCACAGTTTAGAGTAAAGCTTTTTATGGATTGTGATGAGATCATAATAATGCGACCTAAAAGATGATAACTCCTGGTCATAGGATTACTAACTGGTAATTAATAATCCGGAAAGATAGGTACATACTATGCTTGCTTCGTTATGAAGGATGTCTATTCTCATAGATATTTGTGTGGTGACACTATAGCTAGTATGTAGGTGCTTATTATAGAATAAGTTCACTGAACAAGACTAACACAGCTGAACAACTGATGGAGTTCACTCACGTGTCAGCAGTTGTTCACATAGTGATAGTTGTACAAGTATCCTTAGACTTGAGGTCATCATAGTCATCTTGTGTACACTGAACTATGCTTTGGTTTAGTTCTTAGTCTCAAGGGACAATTATAAGGGCTCTACTGGGTATAGGAATTTGTACACGAAGATAGCGTATGATCAATAAAGGATCTACCCCTTCCAGTGTAGGAAGAGAATATTCAATGTTGGTCCACTTATGTTAATTCAGGAATCTCTGGCCAGAGTGAATGAAATTAGAAAGGAGTTTCTAATTTACATTAAATAGAACTAAGCATAGTGAATGGGAAAGCAAGTGATTAAATAAGATAGGCTTGACACAAGTTCCATGTCTTGTATTTAATCATGACATTGCAGGGTAGAAGGAATTAATTGTACGGTAACTACTCACTAAATAGGTTCTTGGTATTCTAAGCAGTGAATTCGTATTATCCGGATAATCGCGATATGCTGAGAAGTATCCCTCACGATGTAAAATAAATATGTTTAATTAATTAATCATATTTAATAAATTAGATAATTTATATAAATAATGATAAAATAGTTTTATTATTATTTATTTCTACTACCGGCTTAATATTGAACCTACAGGGTCACATCATAAAAGAGAATGATTTAATGGTGGAGGAATTAATTAATAATGGCTGATAATTATTTATTTATGAAATTAATAATTAATTGGCAAATTTAATAATTGATTAAATGAGATTTAATTGATTATAAATTAATTAAGAAAAGGTTCTTAATATTATTAATTAAGAATTTAATTTTTGAAAATTAAATCAAGTTAGAGAATTATTTCTAAAGAGTTTAGAAAAAGGATTAATAATTAAAAGGTGTTTTAATTATTAGTGAGAATAATAAAAGGTTAATAATAATAATATTTTATGGGAAAATTTTCAGCTGAAAATTTTGCCTATAAATATACTATTATAAACCCTATTTTTTCCTCAACCAAAAAGATTTACAAAACCCTAATTCTCTTCATCTCCTCCTCCTTCATTATATCATTTTCTTGGTGGATACCGGTGGAGTGCTTCACACTTGAGGAGCAGCTGCTAAGGATCTCCGTTTATCATTTTTGGATCACCATTAAAGACCTGCATCTTTCCATTAACGTAAAGCTTCTTAAGGTAAACATACTGAACTACGAATTAAATCCTGCGGAGGGTTTCAGTTTTTTTTAAGATTTAAATTTATGTTTTCGCTGCGTTTATGTGCTAAAAACCCTTCATGATGTGCTTGTATGATTGTGTCTTTTTCTGTAGATTCAGAAACTCTTACCATAGGAATGAAAGGTCCATTCTTGAGGATCTGAATATACATGGGATTTTCCATCCTTATGAACATCATAATCTTCCTTTTTCAGAATTTGTAGTTGACCTTTTCAAAGGCAGGTATCTTGATGCTTGTCAATTTCTGAGCACTCATTATTCCAAGCCCTTTATCTATTTACTTTCAGATTTTTCTTTGATACCACTTGTTAGATATTGAATGCTAAGAATATAACACGGGGGGGGGGGGGCGAATGTGTTTCTTGAATAATTTTGTCTTTTAAAACTTGTTTGGATTTTGGTGAACAAAGCAGTTAACAGTTTGTAGAAATATTGAAGTATGCATACATAACACAACCACAGAATATTAAAAACTCATTTAATTGTATTAATTAAGTTTGTCTTGCTACAAAACCTGTGTTCTTGTAAATTAAGAACTCAGCTTCTATCTTGAGAGAATACAAGAAAATCTAGATTCGTTTGTTACTTGTGAACTAAGGACCCGTGCATGCTTTATAGACTAGCAACACGGGTTTACAAGACTTGCACTGAAATATACTAAAACATTTTTTAAAGAAACCTTTTTCTATTTCCATTTCTGGCTTAGAAAATCTGTGCAGAATCTAGCAGGTCTGTGACCGCCATTTGTCTAGTTAATTTTGGCCCTTGATCTTGTATTCTTCAAGATGCTTTGTAGACTTTCCAATTCAGTGAATGAATATTTTGTTGACTGATAATCTTTAATCTTGAACTTTCTGCATTCTGAATTTAAGAAGTATGTCGAGATCTCCAATTTGTTCTATAGAGACTTCTCGAGGTATAATGACTTGTTGAGATTTCTAATGACTTGTTGAGATTTATAAGTTCTCTATAGGTATACTTGACTTATCGAGGTCTCTAGATCCTTACATGTGAAATGACTTGTCGATACGTCTGATATCTCTACATGTAAAAATGACTTGTCGATATCTCTGAGATCTCTATATATACAATTTGACTTATCGATATCTCTGAGATCTCTATATGAGAAATTGACTTGTCAAAATCTCCAATTCTTCACATCTTCATTTGACTTGTCGATATCTTTGAGATCTCTACATGCAGAAATGACTTGTTGATTTCTCTAGTTCTATACATCTTCATTTGACTTGTCGATATCTCTGAGATTTCTCTATAAGCCTTTTTGGACTTCTCTACAAGTCATTTTGGACTTCTCGATATAACTTGATCTGTGACTTGTCGATATCTTGACTTAGAACATTTTTTATAGAACAACCTTATTTAAGTCCAAGCTTCTACATCTTTTCTCTGAGGCGTGATCATGGTTTGATCTTCTTCCAGAGTTTATTTCTTAGATTAAATATGTTCACAGAAAAATCCCCCAGTCTAATCTTCTAATCATTTTTACAGACTCAAGAAAAACAATACATAATACAAATTTAGATTACCATACAACTTTATCTTAGGGTTGTCAATGTGACTTAGTCTTGTTATTATACAGGCATGTCTTGCACAACACCCTCCTAATTTTAGAAGTGCTATTATTGGCCTCTTGTGTGAGCTAGACTATAAAGCACGTGGCCACGCTCAAATATTGACTTGATACGATAGTCTACTCATTGATGAAGGAAACCTGGATTAAACTTTCATGAGGATGACACATTAACATGCCTCTAGTTTAATCTATAATATGTGGTTAAAATGATTATATTAAATATTGTACATTTCACGAACGGTTTAATCGGTCACCAATTTAATTATTATTACTTGGGTAGCAATGATGTATGTTGTGGATATGTTGTGAACTTGATGATTTCATTAACAAAACACCTTAGTAGATTTTACTTAGTGAAAAATGTAGCACTCAACGGATAAGGAATATAGTTCCGACGGATGACTCAATATAGTCCCGACGGATGATGATTTATTATCCATCGAGTGAGAGCTTGTGTAATAATGAGTCTGTAGCACATTTCTTCATACACCTTGTTTAGATTCTGTAGTACCACTCAAGTCATGTTGACTTTAATTAGATATGCAGAATAGGTTGATTAATTTTATATAGATGATGTCTTGTAATTCTGCATAAATGAAATAAAGTCAAGTGCTAGATAGCTACCCGACGGATAAACAACAATGTACTCGACGGATGATCATGTACCCGACGAATAATCAATTCAAACATCTGTTGATAGTGTCAACACAGTCACATGCATCGAGTGTATGCAAAAGGAATGTGGAATCCTATTCAACTGGGTTTTAGAGAACAAAGAAGCATTGCCATTTCCATGCTATTATGAAGATATTCAAAGATGCTGGAATAGAGTAATGAAGCGGCATAGTATTAGACTTGATAGGTTTTGTTTTATTATCTTGTCTTATTACTTTGTAACCTTGGTGATATATAAACCAAGAAGTAGCAAATAGAACAACAAGAACAAGACTAAGAACATTATCTCAGAAAAACAACTGTAAGCTACATCCTTAGCATTTCTCTGTAAACTTAGTTGTTCATATTTGTAAGCAGCTGTGAGCTAATCTTGCTACACAGAGTTCTCTTGATATAATATATATCTCTGGTGGATACATTCAAATCCACCATAAAGTTTTTAAAGACTTGTGTTTTTAATTACTTGTGTTTTGATTTTACTAACTTCTTATTCCGCACTTTGCAAATCAAACACTTATATATTATTAAGATAGAACATTTTATATATATATATATATATATATTTTAAAAAGGTATAAGAATTCCATTCAACCCCCCTTCTGTAATTCTTGTTACATTGTTAGGGACTAACAATTATCATAGCAAGCTCTTGAAGAACAAAGAGTTTAAAGATCACAACAAACAACAAGATGAACAAGAAGGATGTAGGAGTCAAGATTCCTTTTCTGGACAAAGATAATTACCATCACTGGAAGGTAAAAATGCATCTTCACTTACTTTCTTAAGATGAGGCTTATGTAGATTTCATAGAGAGAGGCCCTCATGTACCAATGAGAGCTGCAATTGGAAATGAGCCATCAGTTCCCAAGCCAAGGCATGAATGGTCAGATCCTGATATTGAACAGGTCAGGAAGGATAAGAAGGCCATAAATATTCTGTTCGATGGAGTTGATGGTGACATGTTTAACAACATTATTAATTGCAAAACTACAAAGGAAGTTTGGGATACAATACAGATTATCTGTGATGGCACTGAACAAGTCAGGGAAAATAAGATGCAGATGCTAATTCTGTAATATGAGCACTTTCATAGTGAAGATAGTGAGTCTCTCACTGACATTTTTAGTAGATTTCAAAACCTACTAATGCTCTGAAGTTGTATGGAAGAGTTTATCAGACAAAAGACTCCAATATTAAGTTCCTTAGATCTCTTCCAAAGGAATGGAAACCTATAACAGTCTCATTGACAAACTCTCAAGATTACAAGGAGTTTACTTTGGAGAGACTGTATGGCATCTTGAAAACTTATGAGCTTGAAATAGAGCAAGATGAGAGGATGGAGAGAGGAAAGAAGAAAGGAGGATCAATTACACTAGATGCTAAGTTAGAGAAAGAGAAGGAGATGAAGATGGAAGCTGTTGAATCAACTTCAAAGGTATGTGAAAACAAGGGCAATGGGCTGGTAGCAGAAAATGAAATTTCTTTGAGCCAAGATGATATGGAGGATATTGATGAACATTTTGCATTTCTTTCCAGAAGATTTGACAAGCTCAAGTTCAAGAAGAACTTTGGAGCAGCTAAGCCAAATAGAAACATGGTGGATAAATCAAAATTTAAATGTTTCAAATGTGGGTTAGCAAGGCACTTTGCCAGTGAGTGTAGAAAGTCAGATTCCAGTAAAAAGAAGTTTGAGCCTGTGGATTATAAACATAAATACTTTGAGTTGCTCAAACAAAAGGAAAGGGCTTTCATTACACAAGAAAATGACTGGGCAGCAGATGGTCTGGATGAGGATGAGGATGTCAGCTATGTCAATCTAGCCCTAATGGCCAAGTCTGATGAAACGGAGACAAGTTCTTCAATTAATCAGGTAATCACCACTAACCTTGTAGATTTATCTAAAGTTAAGTGCAATGATGCAATAAATGACATGTCTACAGAATTATATCATTTGCGTGTTACACTTAAGTCTCTTACTAAGGAAAATGCTAAAATCAAAGAAAATAATTTGTTTTTAAGTGAGAGGAATAATGTGCTAGAGTCTCAGTTCAGTAAATTTGAAAAATTGAGAATTGAGTGTAAAATTTCTAAGGATGAATTAACTGAGTCCTTGAAGAAAGAAGAGATCTTGAAGAAGCAGCTTGAATAAGAACAGGAGGTGATTAAGGCATGCAAAACATCTAGAGATGTTCATGCTCAAATCACCAAAGTTCAAGGTATTGAGTCCTTTTGTGATGTAGCCTGGAAGAAGAATAAGGAGAAGCTAGAATCCAATTTGGTTGAAGGATTGCTAACAGATGTAGACTCGACGGATGATGAGGGTCATCCATCGGATAACAAAAAGGGTTATCCATCGAGTGATATAAATACTCATCCGTCGACTGTGAGAAAACCTGTGAGTAAAGCCAAACTTGCCAAGTTAAATGAGAAATATGGATTAGTTTCCAAGAATTTTGTTCCAGGAGAATCCAGTCAAGTGAAGAAGGAGAAAAAGGCTAATATTGGTCATATGACTGTCAAGCAATTGAGTGACAGACTGGAAAAGATTGAGGTTAAAACAGAGGCTAAAAAGAAAAATAATAGAAATGGTAAAGTAGGAATTAACAAGCATAAAAACTACACACCTGATAAATATGCTCCTAGAAAAATATGTGTCAAGTGTGGTAGTGTAAATCATTTGTCTGTTAATTACAAAACTGCCATGCCTACTTCCATATCTGTGCCACCACATTTTCCCAACATAAATGCCATACTTTATATGCCTATGAATGTTATGTCTACACAGAATATGAATGCACAGTTTTCTAATATCCCATTTGCACCTAATCCTTATTATGCTGCATTTAGTATGCCACAAATGTCATTTAGCATGCCTTACTGGAATAACATGTTTATTAGTAGCATGCCATTTCCTGTTAATCAAAATATTCATGATAGTTCTGCTGTAATGAATGGTTTCAAAGGTCCAACTCAAATGACTAAGGATGAATCTGATATCCCCAAGTCAAATGAGATCAAACCTAAAAAACAGAAAAAAGAAAGCTAACAAGGCAGGACCCAAGGAAACTTGGGTACCAAAATCAACTTGATTTGATTTTGATGTGTGCAGGGAAATGAAAAGAATCTATGGTACTTGGATAGTGGCTGTTCAAGACACATGACTGGTGATTCTACCCTGCTCACAGAGTTCAAGGAGAGAGTTGACCCAAGTATTACTTTTAGAGATGACAGCAAGGGTTATACTGTGGGATATGGCTTGATTATAAAAGACAATGTCATTATTGAGGAGGTTGCCTTAGTGGATGGTCTCAAGCACAATTTGTTGAGTATCAGCCAGCTATGTGATAAAGGCAATTCAGTAAACTTCAACTCTGAAGCTTGTGTTGTGACAAACAAAAGGAGCAACAAAGTGGTTCCCGCTGGAGTGAGAAAAGGAAATATGTACCTAGCTGACTTCAACTCATCAAATGCAGAATCTGTTACTTGTCTTCTCAGCAAAGCAAATCAGGATTAAAGTAGGTTATGGCACAAGAAGTTATCCCATTTAAACTTCAAGACCATGAATGAACTTGTAAAGAAAGAACTGGTTAGAGGTATTCCTCAAGTGGAGTTTTCTAAGGATGGATTGTGTGATGCCTGCCAAAAAGGAAAGCAGATCAAAGCATCATTCAGAAAGAAACTTGATTCAACAATTGAAGAACCTTTGCAACTGCTACACATGGATTTGTTTGGACCAGTCAATGTGTTGTCCATCTCAAGGAAAAGATTTTGCTTAGTAATTATAGATGATTTCTCAAAGTTCTCTTAAACATATTTCCTAAAGTCTAAAAATGAGGCTAGTGAAATCATCATCAATCACATAAGGCAAGTCAATAATCATCCTGATTTCAAAGTTAGAAGAATCAGGAGTGACAATGGAACTTAGTTCAAGAATTATGTCATGAGAGCATTTTGTAAAGAAAATGGGATTTTGCATGAGTTTTCAGCAGCAAGAACTCCAAAACAAAATGGAGTAGTATAAAGGAAGAACATATCACTTATTGAAGCTGCAAGGACAATGCTTGAAGAGTCTAAGTTACCAACATATTTATGGGCTAAAGCTGTAAATATTGCATGCTACACTCAGAATATTTCTCTGGTCAATCAAGCAGAATGCATGACTCCCTATCAATTGTTCAAGAACAAGAAACCAACTCTAAATTTTCTTCATGTCTTTGGCTGCAAATGTTATATCTTAAGAAATCAAACTGATCAGAGTGGGAAGTTTGATGCTAAAGCAGATGAAGGATTTTTTGTTGGATATGCTATTGGTAAAGCATATAGGGTCTACAATCTAAGAACCAACATTGTTGTAGAATCAATACATGTTGTGTTTGATGATAAAAAGATTGAAGGACTGCAAGATGGAGATTACCATGAGAGCCTCAAATTTGACAATGTGGAGATGGTTAGTGATGACAGTGATGATGAAAGTGATCAAGAAATAGTATCAAAGGATAATGCAGAAAAATCCGCTACCAATGAAGCACAAAATTTAATATCTGTCGAGTTGCATAATGCTTCATCCGTCGGGAGACAATCTGCTTTATCCGTCGGGAGACAACTAGCTTCATCCGTCGGTACTCAAAATTCACCACCGTCGGTTCATCAAAAGAAACTGGAGGTCAGAATAGATCACTTACAGAAAGTTCCCCTTTCTCAAATTAAAGATCCATTAACTCAGGGGGAGTTTCTAATAATCTAAACTCAATCACACATCAAGACAACAATGAGGCCTCTTCATCTAAAGCTAATATACCTCAACAAAGGAAATGGACAAAGGATCATCCCTTTGAGCTCATCATTGGTGATGTATCTTCTAGAGTTCAAACAAGGAGAGCAACTCAAGAAGAATGTCTATACATCAACTTTCTTTCTAAGGAAGAACCAAAGAAGGTAGAAGAAGCTTTGTTGGATCCTGATTGGATTTTAGCTATGCAGGAGGAGGTAAACCAATTTGAGAGGAATAAGGTATGGAAGCTGGTGCCCCAGCCTAAAGGAAAGAATCCAATAGACACTAAATGGGTATTCAGAAACAAGATGGATGAAAATGGCATAGTAGTCAGGAACAAAGCTAGATTGGTTACTAAGGGCTATTGTCAACAAGAAGGAATAGATTTTGATGAAACATTTGCTCCTGTTGCAAGACTTGAAGCCATCAGAATCTTCTTAGCCTATGCAGCCCATGCCAATTTCAAAGTCTATCAAATGGATGTTAAAAGTGCCTTTCTGAATGGAGATTTGGAGGAGGAAGTCTATGTCAGTCAGCCTCCTGGTTTTGAAGATCCAAATTTTACAGAATATGTTTACTATCTTTTGAAAGCACTTTATGGACTGAAGCAAGCACCTAGAGCCTGGTATGATACTTTGTCAAAGTTTCTTTTAGAGAATCACTTCACTAGAGGTACTATAGACAAAACTCTTTTCTTTAGAAATGTTAATGGCTCTAGTATACTTGTTCAAATTTATGTAGATGACATTATTTTTGGCTCTACAGATGAAAAACTTTGCAAAAAGTTTGCCAAATTGATGCAAAGTAAGTATGAAATGAGTATGATGGGAGAACTAACTTACTTTCTTGGTTTGCAAGTTAAGAAAGTTAGTGATGGAATATTCATTAGTCAAACTAAATACATTTATGATCTTTAAAAGAAGTTTGATCTAATGGATTGCACATCTGCAAAAACTCCCATGGCCGCTGCAACTAAGCTTGAATTAAACACTACTGAAAAGTCTGTGGATATTTCAAGTTATAGGGGCATGGTTGGCTCACTTCTGTACTTAACAGCTAGTAGGCCAGATATAATGTTTGCTACATGTTTGTGTGCTAGATTTCAGGCTGATCCTAGAGAATATCACTTAGTAGCTATTAAGAGAATTTTCAGATATCTCAAAGGAACACCAAAACTTGGCATTTGGTACCCTAGAGATTCTGGTTTTGATCTAACTGGTTATTCAGATGCAGATTATGCAGGTTGTATAATTGATAGAAAAAGTACAACAGGAACCTGTCAATTTCTAGGAAACAAGCTTGTGTCCTGGTTCAGTAAAAAGCAAAATTCAGTTTCTACTTCTACAACTGAAGCTGAATATATTGCTGCTGGCAGTTGCTGTGCACATATTTTGTGGATGAAAAACCAATTGCTAGACTATGGTTTGCAAGTTGAAAGGATTCCCATTTCTGTGATAACACAAGTTTAATTTCCATCACTGAAAATCCAGTACAACATTCAAGGACAAAGCACAAAGAGATCAAGTACCACTTCATAAGGGAACATGTAATGAATGGTACTGTGGAACTACATTTTGTTCCAAGTGAAAAGCAGCTTGCAGATATATTTACCAAGCTACTGGATGAATCCACCTTTTCAAGGTTGGTAAGTGAGTTAGGTATGCTAAATTAGACTTGAATCTTTATAGATTGTTTGTAAGTTGTAATGCAGCCAGAAATTTAATTGATTTTTCAGTCATGGATGAAATTTTAGCTAAGTCAAAATTTACATCTCGACGGATGATCACTATCCATCGAGTTTGATCATCCGTCGGTATACTATATGTTAATAAAATCAATTACTTTTCTGGAATATTTTATGACTCGACGGATAACTAATTTATCCTCATCCGTCGAATTGTCTTATTCCTAGCCGTTGATTCTCTAAACATTATCCATCGAGTATACTTACAGTTTGTAAGCATAAAACGGCGGATAATTGATGGAATTTTTACAGTTTATTTTTTTTAAACGGCTACTTTGGGTAATTCTTATTGGTTACTTTATTTTACTTTATTATTTTTGACAGTTATTTTTGAGATAGTATAAAAGCTTAATTCATTTTCATTACTTTTCTTTTATCATTCTCAAATCATCTGCTCTAATTTCTTTCTTTCTCAAAAGCACTTACTCTCTCTCTACAAGTTTTTACTCTCTAACAATGGCACCTGTCGTCAAGATAATGTCTCAAACTGAATTTATTTATGAGAAGAACAACTTCACTGCTCTTGTGAATAAGGGGATTCAACAGTCTGGTGACTACCACAAGATGATGGATTTTGTGAAGAACTGTAAACTTAACTATGCCATGTCGGAATCACCCACCATCTAGTGTGAGGTTGTTGAAGATATGTGGACAACTGCTACATACAACTTAGCTGATAAGACTATCACTTTCACTATTAAAGGTAATGAATTCTGTCTTAATAGTGACATTGTTAAAGCATGTTTCAAGATTCCTGATAATATTGTAACTTTACCACACACAAACACTGACATTATTAACATGCTTAACTCCATGAACTATGCACTCTCTACTTCTAAATTAAGTGAAATTAGGAGGTTGGGTCTTAGAAAGGAATGAAGTTATCTGTGTGATGTAGTTACCAAGGTCTTTTCTGGTAAAATCAGTAATTTTGATTCTGTCAATATCTCTATACTTAACATGCTTTACATGCTTGTTACTGATAAATTTTTTTACTTTAGTGATCTTATCATAATTGAGTTGGGGTTTAAGTTAGGGGAGTTAAATAAGAGGGGTAAAAATGTTTATTATGCTAGATTTTTAATGATGATTGCTAACCACCTCTCTGAGGATATTGTGCTTGAGAACCCAACCAACAAATTAGATTGTTGGGTTCAAGAGAGAAGGATTATTGCAGATTTGAATAGGGCAAAACATCACAAAGAGGTGCCACTCTTCTATTTTCCTGTTATGGAGGCACCTCAGGTAAGTGAGGTAAGTTTAGCTGTCTCTATTCTTCCAGCCTCACAAATTTCTTTGCCTTATAGTGTAGCTCTGGAAACTGTGTCAATGACCCAATAGTTGCCTACCCAAGCTACGAAACCATAAAAAATTTCTAAATCCTAGTCAAAGAAAGCCCCCTCTGGTATCTCTCAAAAGATGCCAATTGCAAAATCCACCAAACCAAAAGAGGGGAGTGTGAAGGTGGGTAAAGAAGGTGAGGGACAGGCTGAACATCAAAGAAACCCTAAGGATAAGGTTGGAGAGGTGAGTGTTTCCCAGCCTAGCCATACTGCAGTTTCCCAAAAACTGCAGTGCTTAATAAGGACATAAGCTCATTGCTAGTTGCATTCTCCCAAAAGGATGTGACTATAGAACAAAGCTCTCAGCCAAGAGTACTGGCCAAAAGGGTAAGGGACACAAGCTCACCCCAAACCTATACTAGAAAGAAGAAACCAAAAACCCTTGGGGATGCACAGGGTTCACACACTGTGCAAAATGGTGCTGAAGACACAGTCACTGCACCTTTTCAAAGTCAGTTTGATGTGACTCCAATACATGTGGAGTCACAGCCAAAATCTTTAGTTATAGAAACACCTCAAACACCAAATTCTCCCACAAACTCTCTGGATGTGGATATGATCAACACATCAATTCCTGATTCCCCTTCTTTAACTCTGTTGGGGAAGCCAAAATCTAGTGCAAGTGAGCATCATCTTTTGGATGATTTGTTAGCTCACTTGCCAATTCTTTCAGGAATTGTTGAGACATTTGTGCCAAAATTCTCATCAATCTGCACAGAGTCCACAATAGTTTCCACTCCAAACACATTCATTTCTACTCACTCGATGGATACTGCTCATCCGTCGCGTAGTGATTGTATCCCGACGGATAAGCTTAACAGCAGTTATCCGTCGGATAGTCAAACTGCTAACCCGACGGATATCCCTTATATGTCGAGTGTCTCTGCACAGCTTCAAATTTCATCAATTATCTCAAGTGCAGAAGACTTAGTGGTAGTACAATCACTCCTAGGATTGAGGGAAGGGAGTGAAATGAGTGAGAGTCTGGGTTTCTCCCAGGAAAAAGGCGAGGAAAAGAGTAAAAATATGCAATCCAGTTCTTCAGGATTGGCAAAAGAGAGTGTGAGGAGTCCCACCTTAGATGGTTAAGGTGAGGGTGTGAGGGTGGTGAGCCAAGGTGAGACCTTGATGCAAGAAAAGAGAGAAAATGAGAGAAAAGCAGGTACTGAAGATATAAGGGTGAATCTTATTGTAAGTGAGTTAATGAATGTCCATGATGCAGACAAGGATGGACTATCTCAGCAAACTCAAGCTGTTATAGATTCCATCTCCTTAGATGCTGAGACATTTACTCACCCTGTTCCAGCCTACCAACTTCTAGCTGGACAGGGCATTGACAATGCAGAAAGGATGCTAAACTTGGTGCACACCACACAGTCCATGCAAAGAGCTAAGGATGCCATCACAGCTTTGCCTTCTACAGCTGGTGATGTTGATTATGAGACTGGTGGGTCAGAAGAATTCTTTGGAGGTGAAGGTGGAGATAGTGAAGAAGAGCCATTGGATATAGGGGAGAAGTAGGCTCTAGTTCAAGAAATGGCATGCCATCTTGGGCATTTTCAAAGCAATGTGATGAACACTACTTCAAGACAACCCTGATTCAACTCATAAATCAGACAAATTATGCTCTTCAAACCACCACAAATTCCAGCACTAAAAAGCTCCTTCAAGCACATCTTGCTTCTCTACAACTACAACAAATCCAAGGTTTTCAACATGCTCAAGATGTCAATACTATCAAAGGTGATATTGATGAGATGAAAAAGGCCATTTCTGACAAGACGGACTCTAAACTTCCAGAAGCTACAATGCTTGACATTAAAAGACAACTCAGGAAAAATTCTGATCTTGCCACAAAGATAGATTCCTTGGATACAAGAATGACAACAATGGAAGCATCTCTTACAATAATTCATCTACACCAAGCTCAAAAAACAGACTTGCTTCAGAAACTGGTGACTACACAAACCTCCTCCTCTACTCAGCTTGATGATAATAAAAAGGGGGAGAAAGAGAGTTCTAGGAGTGAGGGCGAGCAAAAAGTGCTCAACATTCAAGTTAGCAAAGTAATTGTGCCTACAATTACTATCTCAAAGCCACCAGCTAAGGACAATATTGATCTGATAAAGGAAGCAACAACTACTTTGAAAGTAGCTGAGAAGAAGCAGTTGAATCCAATCAATTGGGAGAAAATTGATGAGGATATTCAAAAGAAGTTTGGGCTAGCAAAGAAGCCAGAAAAGTCAGCCATTCATCACTCTCAAGTCAGGCAAATATCTGTCAATGAAATGAGCATGAACTATCTGGAAAGAGGACAGCCATCCTGCATCAAATCTCCAAAGGCTGAAGTACTTTTGAAGCCAAGGGTGAACTATCCAAAATCATCACTAAAGAACCCTTTGGATACAGTGTATGAGACACCAAAGCCTGATGAGAAGAAACTGTTGTCAAGATCCATTGTCTTCTACAAGGATCCATCTGATTCAACTTTGAAAAGGAGAATTTCTAAAGTTCCGGAATGGTAAAGAAATTTGTGTGGTGGCTGGACATCCTCAATTTGCTGAAGCAAAGAGAGAAGAAAAGGCAAGATTGAAGCAAGCTGCTCTAGATGCTAAAAAGGTTAAACAAAAGAAAGAGCAAACTGCTATCTTGGCCAAGCTACAAGCTGTGAAACCAACACAACAAATTCCTGCTCAGCCATCTGAAATCACTGAATCTCAAGATCCAAAGAAGCAAGTTGAACCACAACAGAAGAAATCTCACAGATACAAGGAATTGACCAAAAGAACCAAAAGGAAATTGAACTTTGTTGGTAAGGAATTGGCGGATCAGTTTCCCAAGGAATCCATTACAACTACAACTCAAACATCGAAACCCTCAGTGGTATTTGAAGACATTAAGGTGGTGTATCCTTACAGGAACATTTATGGTGAACCTATTGTGCCTAAGCATGAACCAATAGACTGGGAAAGTCTACCAATTCCTGACTTCAATTTTCTAATCCTTAACAAGCCAAAGAGAACAAAGTCAAGAGCTGTCAAGAAAGTGAAGTTGTCACCTCGCAAATCCAAATCTCTAACCAAAGCTCAATCCAAAGTCAACAAGGGAGATTACATGTACTTATATGACATCAAGGAATTCTCTGATCTAAACCTCTATCTAGATGAACTGGAAGAAGTTAGAGGGATTGATGCCTATAGGAATTTACCTAAAAGGTTAGTTTTCAAGTACAAGGGAGGAAAGGAGATTCAATGACCACTTCACAGGATCCTTCAAGAAAGCCAATCTGTGCTGATAAAGGTTTATTCATCATTCAAGAAGAACTTTAGATTCAATGTAACTACAAGAAGACTTATTCTAAAGAAGATTGAAGAACTGAGGAGTATTAGAGCTAAAGATGCACTCCCAAAGACTCTAACTATTCCTTACACAGGGACTAGAGTGCATCTAAGGCCCTACCGGCTGATGGAGTTCATGGATGACAAAGGAGTTAGAAGATTTTTCAGATTAGAAGACCAATTGAGCATTTCTAGCAATGAGACACTTTTGGAAATGCAAGAAAAGCTAAATCTCTTAGAATCTGATGAACTGGAATTCCACAGACAGCTCCAAAATCAAATAGAAGAAAACAACAGAAAGCTTAAAAAGAGATCCAAATCTTCAAGGAATTAGATTAATCTGCTCAGGCTAGAGGAGCACCTTGAAAATGACTGTGAGCTGATCTTTGTGCATTTTGTTATTTGAAGCACTTTACAGTTTTATCTACTTACTTTTAAAGTTGTATTTTTAGGGTGTTTTGTTATCATCAAGTTTCTCTTAATTTATGGCTACAATTCCAGTAGACATAAATTGGGGGAGATTGTTGTGGATATGTTATGAACTTGATGATTTCATTAACAAAACACCTTAGTAGATTTTACTTAGTAAAAAATGTAGCACTCGACGGATAAGGAATATAGTCCCGATGGATGACTCAATATAGTCCCGACGGATGATGATTTATTATCCATCAAGTGAGTAGCTTGTGTAATAATGAGTCTGTAGCACAGTTCTGTATACATCTTATTTAGATTCTATAGTAGCACTCAAGTCATATTGACTTTAATTAGATATGAAGAATAGGTTGATTAATTGTACATAGATGATGTCTTGTAATTCTGCATAAATGAAATGAAGTCAAGTGCCAGATAGCTACCTAACGGATAAGTAACAATGCCACTCGACGGATGATTAACAAGACAACCCGACGGATGATCATGTACCCGACGGATAATCAATTCAAACATCTATTGACAGTGACAACACAGTCACATGCGTCGAGTGTATGCAAAAGGAATGTGGAAGCCTATTCAACTGGGTTTTAGAGAACAAAGAAGCATTGCCATTTCTATGCTATTATGAAGATACTCAAAGATGCTGGAATAGAGTAATGAAGTAGCATAGTATTAGACTTGATAGGTTTTGTTTTATTATCTTGTCTTATTACTTTGTAACCTTGGTGATATATAAACCAAGAAGTAGCAAATAGAACAACAAGAACAAGACTAAGAACATTATCTCAGAAAAACAATTGTAAGATGTATCCTTCGCATTTCTCTCTAAACTTAGTTGTTCATATTTGTAAGTAGCTGTGAGCTAATATTGCTACACAGAGTTCTCTTGATATAGTATATATCTCTGGTGGATACACTCAAATCCACCAGAAAGTTTTTAAAGACTTGGTTTTTAATTACTTGTGTTTTGATTTTACTAACTTCTTATTCCGCACTTTGCAAATCAAACACTTATATATAATTAAGATAGAACATTTTATATATATATATATATATATATATTTTTAAAAGGTTCAAGAATTCCATTCAACCCCCCTTCTGTAATTCTTGTTGCATTATTAGGGACTAACAATGTATTACTAGATTCCATACATTGTTTACGATTTTAAATTAGATTTAAAATTTGTTGCCAAAGTAATAATAACCTATAAGGTCACACACAAAGGATGCTTGAAGGATTATTTAATTTAAATTGGATTTAAATTAAATTAAAGTAATTCGAATAATTTATAATATTAATTAAGTTTGACTTAATAATTTTGATAAATAATGATATTCGAATTTACTAATATTAATTATGAAATTTATTTGTTAAATAATTAAGTGAGGCTTAATTATTACAGAAATATGAATTTCGAATTATTAATAACTGCTAATTAGTTAAGAGTTATAGTTCGTTTTTGAACTCTTTATATAATATCTCTTGTGGATGATTTTTATGGAAAGTCTTTTACTAAAACCATAGCCACCAAGAGAGAAGATGGAGAGAGAGTAAGAAAAGATGATTTTGTGCTAGTAAACACCCGATCATTGAGTTCAAGCATTCGTGTGGATACCGATAGAGTGTAGATCGCGAGAGCGGGATGCGTGGTGATTGAACAAGCTTTGGGTCTCCATTAGTCAACCAATTTTTAAAGCTTCTTAAAGTAAACAGTCTGATCTATAAATTAAATATTTATTTTTGCATGGATCCTGTAGCGGGTTTAGAAAATTCTGATTTTTCATATTTTTAATTACAGTTTCCGTTGCGTTTTATACCTCGAAACCCTTCAATGGCATCAGAGCTACTTGTGAAAAGTGTTATATTCGTTTATTTTACTTATTTATGATGATAGCATGTATACAATATACCGTGACTGTTATATATGTGATTTTGTATGTTTTGCATATTGTTATGTTTATATATGTGTGTGTATGTTTTCAATATATGATATTCATGATAGTTGTATAATCATATGATGATTATATAATATATACATACTGATATACATGATTTATTTTTGTTCTTATTGTGAGAGTCATATTTGATATGATTCTAAATCGGATACTCCATATTTTCTGAATTTTGGGTCTGGCATCCGATTTTCGCGAATGAGTATATTTTCGGAAAGGAAAACGTGCATCTGAACAAAATCGATGGTAAAAGCCATCACCGAATCATCTATAAGGCGTTTAATGTTATTTAGGCTCTGTAGTCACTAACCGATAAATTATACTATAATATGCACATCGAAATAAAATAATAAATATGACCCATTGCATACCATTGGATCGACCACAGGTTATAGTATGAGACATGCACTACTACAAACCAAATGCTTTTACAACCCATAAGTCTATTTAGTTTTACAACTATTCAGATTTTATTACAAACCTCAAGACTAGTCAAGCATCCCAAAATGTCTACCTGGAAAACACAACAAACTATTTACAAGCACACGACTCTTGATCAACCTGGAACTCGGGTCTACTCTGGCCTATCTGAAAGATCAGCATAATAAACAAGTATGAGTGAAAGAAATGCTCAGCAAGCAGTATATAACTTAAGCTTGAAACAACAACATCAATATATCTGAAGAATGAAACTGAACAAAAATATCTGATTAAAATCAAAAGCTATTATAAGCTTTAATGATAAATAATACTTTTTAATATTTTAGATTGGAATCCTCGAACGACGGTGTGTTATCGTCGGTGATCAACCGCAGAGCAACACTGGTATGCCGAAGCATAGCCAACTAAACAAAAGGGTACCCAAGGCACATATTAGCCTAACAAGGTATTATAACCAAGTATAATACATAGCTCACACTGGACCGCCGCCACGGCCTTTTACGTAACCATCCAATCCATAAAAACATTTTTAATTAACGGAGTCGAACCAAAAATGACATCCTCAATAATATAACTCCCCATTTCACATGGTCTGGAGTAACCGCAATAACTGATGGCGAGATAACTAGAATAAATAGTTATTCTCTAATCTTACAAAAAGTTCACTATATAGAGTATATCGGGATGGTATAATTATTCACTGACTATCGAATAACATATTTGATCTAGCCGAATGATTACAAGAATAAAAGGATTTCAATAATCCAATAATTGTTTGTGTCCAATGCACTACGAGAAAATTTATAAACAGTTCTAATATTTTGAAAATATAAAATAATAAACTATTCTGGAATTAGAATAGTATAGAGATAGTTACATCTGGTATAATGATAAATAAAGTGATTCACTATTCTGAATTTAGAATAGGGGAGAAAAATTACAATATATCACAAGGAGGTTCAAGAATACTTGCCTGGTACGCTCAATACTCTTCACTATAACTCAGATTATAACTATTGGCTACCAACTCAGTCTAACACCTGACTGCGCTCCTTGCTACTCGATTCTATAAACAAAAGTACTATTTCAATTGACAAAACAAAACTCAATCGACATAACTATACGTCTCAACGCCTACCCGATCGTTTACAACTAATCATGGCATTGAAAACTGTAAACAGATAGCATGCAGTTCACATAACACGTAATCAGTTATTCATATAACACGTAAATACATAATTCGTGTAACATATAAGTCACATCATCGAAAGATAGGACTCAGTACTTCTAGCATTAACATCCGGTCAAAATAGTATTTATCGATTAATAACTGACTCAGAACGACTCAAAAAACAAACATCCTTACGATTCAAAAGGATTTAGGTCTCGCAAGTATTTTTATTGGAAGCAGAATATTTGTTGAGTCTAGACGTGTTCGTTTTGTATAAATGGGTGAACGGTCTATTTGTCACGAATAAAATAAAAATAAATCAGTTAATAATAATATTAAGTGATTTTTAGATAATTAAATATATTTTTAAAATCTTAAAAAAATAGTTTTTATGAATTATTTGAATTAAATATAAATAATTAGATTTTATTTAACTATTTATAAATAAAATTGATTGATTAAATGGATTAATCAATTAATTAAATCCATAAATAATTAATTAAAATGAATTATAAATAATTAAATTAAATTTTGATTTTTAAAAATAATAGAATAAAATAATTTTGGAATTTAAAATAATTTAGTTAATTAAAATTAATAACTAATTAATTTTGGAAATAAAAGAAATGATTTTTGAAATTTAGAATGAATTTAGAATTAATTTTTAAAAATTAAAAGGGAGAAACAGAGTTTTGAACTGGGGATTAGGGTTCGTCAAATCAAACACGGGTTGAATTTGAAAGAAAATGAGTCGGGTATGAATTGAACTCGGGTGAATAAGAACTCCTTACCAGAAACTGGAAAATCCAGAATCTGGCGTCGGGTTCCAGCCACCGAAAAATCTCCGGTTTGGTTCGTTCTTAGCCAAACAGTCGGTTGAGCTCAGTTTCTTAGTCCAACATACTCAAAACAACTCTCATAGTTCAGTACAAGCAACAGAAATACCCAACTCCTCCCCGTTCATCTTTTCCGATCAAAATCGAGGGAATTTTCCGCCAAAATCGCATCCCAGACAATACTCATCCAATTTTAATGAATCATAAATGGAAAAAAAACCCGTGGAACATGTATAATCGATTAACAATATCCAGAACATCAAAAAATCACACAATGTAAGGTCTCGTAAGAGGGTTATTTTAAGCTAGAAGGGGGGTTGAATAGCTTAATTACCAATTTAAAAATTATTATGGTGTTTTAAAATAAATTATTTCTTTTTAAAACTTTACCGAGTGGTTATGCAGTTTATATATGCGGAAAAATAAAGTACAAGGAAATAAAATACCACACGGCAATTTTATCCTGGTTCGCGATGGCGCAACCTCTAATAGATTCGCTCACCCCTACTCCAGTCCCCGAGCTCATCTCCCAGACTCGGGATTTTCCCTTAAAATAAACTCGTTCCTTTAGTAGGCGGAGAAGCCTTTACACCCTTACAAGTATTTGTCTTGGTGCGTAACACAAGGGTCACCACCTCAAAATAAATGTAATACCTACACAACTTATCTTAGACAATAACTCCCCGCTATTTCTTCAAAGTTGATGTAAAACCTTTGTGTGGACTTGGCTTCCTTAGCTTTTGTCGGTCTTGGATCTTAGTAATCCGGTCTTGGGTCTTTCCTCTTCCTCACGGTGCGAAAATTACTAACTCCCCGTTAGTACGTCTAGGACTTGGGTCTTAGAACGAGAATCAACTCACGTCACTTCACCTCACTACAAAACTAATTAGACAATCCACGAAACTAACCAAGTATAAAAATGATGGTTTGAACTAGAATGTTACTGTACTAGACCACAAATAGTATAATATCCAAATAAGAATATTAAAACTAATTAGTTATACTTGACTTAGGATAATACAAGATAGTCAAGTATATTTATAATTACTCCTTTATAGATTAAATTAGATAGGTGAAGTAATATGAGAAGTCTTTTTATACAAAGCACTTATAGCTTATGACTTCTTTAGTATTTTTCTTCTTTCGATTATGTATTTATAGATCGAAGAATACTTTCAATTACAACCTCGGAGTTGTAATTTTACCTTTAAATATATCAACTTAAGGTTTTAAGGTATACTTGTATATTGACAATTATATGGTTAAAGTATACTCTTTTAACTTCAAGCACGATTTATAAGATTTTTGAATATTAACCAAGATCCAAGTTAGTTAAGTGCAAGTAATTGGCTTAAGATTGTGCTTTCAAAGTTTGGACGAATAATTACGAGTATTTTATAGATATCGTAGTATAACCCCACGGAACACTCAAGATGTTAGAAGGGGCTTATACGATATGACTCGTAATTATTTATATACACCATATGTGTTAGCCCAGATCTAATTAAATAGCATGAAATTAATTGGCTAACTCGTGGATTTGATTCGTCCTTAAATTTAACGGATGATTAAGAAGTGTTTATAGATCGAGTTATAATCCCCCGGAACACTAAAGATGTTGGATGGGATTAAAATTATGCTTCGTAATAATTTATGTGCATGAAATATGTTAGCCAAGATCCAATTAAATGAAGTGCAAATAATTGGCTAACTCGTAAACTTAATCTGTTCTGATATTTGACAAATTATGAAGTGTTTATCGATCGAGTTATAATCCTCCGAAAGTAAAGATGTTAGAAGGGATTTAACTTTACTTCGTAATATTTTATGTGCATGAATAATTTTTAGCCAAGATCCAATAATAAAATTAATTGGCTAACTAATGAACTTGGGTCAAATATAATCTCCCTTTTGTAAATGAAGTACTTTTGTTTATAGATCTTCATCTTGAGATGATTTATATGAAGATCATGTACTTATTCAAATTCCGAGTTCAAATCTTAGTTCTCTTGAGAACTTTGTTTATAAGAGATCTTGTATTAGAGCTTAAAATGAAGTAGAGAAATTAAGTACAAAGCTAAAATAAAAAGAACTCAAATAAGAAGCTAAAAGGTACCACTTTTAAAGAACGGTCGGAAAAGTTCGCCGGAGTTTCGGTTGGATTTTGGCACTTTGGTTGAACTTGGGCAGCCCTTCGGGAGGCCGGGAAGTGGTAGTGGATGAGGTCACTTGGTGGGATGAAGCTTGGTTGGGTGAAACTAAGTTTGGGTATCAAAAACCTTGTATATATGTAAGTATATAGAAGAGAGAAAAGGTTTTTGAGAAGAAGTGTGTGTATAGAATTTGAAAGAGATGAAGAGAGGCACTTCATGAAAAAACCCCAGAAACTTTGTGGCTCTTTAGCTTAAAGAAAATGGGTTGGGGTGGGGGTTTATTTATAGCAGAAGTTGGGTGGATTGAATGGTGGAGATTTGAGGAAAATGGATGGTTGATGTTGTATGTCACATGGATTGATGACTTGACAAGTAGGTTGTGTTTCTTTTACATAGCCATATAAGACAAAAAACTTTATGGGTTCAAAAACTCAGCTGATATATTTGAATAAATATATATTTTCCTTTTCTTTTAATCATTGTTTAATCACTTAATTAAGGATTAAACACCATTAATTATGACCACCTTAAAAACTCCTAAATAAATATCATAAAAAATATGATAATTACTTAAATAATATAAAATAATTTCCTGCAAGTTTTGGTCAACTTTGGTCAATGGTAGCTAGGTCAAAAGTGGTCAACTATGGGACCAACTGCTTCGATTCTTGTGCCCTGACAAAAATTCTCCGAATGTTACGAAATTTTTACCATACTTATAAAATAAAATTTAAATGATTCATGCCAAATTTCAAGTCATTTTAGCATGTCGAAGTATTTTATCTAAAATAAAACTATTCTGTTAGCCCTTTTCTTCCAAGTAAAAATATCATTGGTCTTGAAAATAAAGGAGATGGATCTTTTGACCAAAGTTTTGACTTGAATAAATACTTAAAATATATTTCCTAATATATAAAATATATTTGGATGTTAGGAAATATTTATGAATATTTTTGAATAATTTTCTCCAAGAAATGCTGATTTTATGAAACAGGAGAAAATTGCAGTAGGTGTACATGAATTGAGTTATTCACCTGGATATTAATATTCCAACCATGAATAATAATAATCTTTGAATAAAAACTCTTTTGGTATATGTAGAGATATATTTTGGAGCGAAGAGTAAAATATTTTTGATATAACACGAGACCTCTAAAGAATATTTCAGATATATTCCTTATTCGAGCATGTTGCCATATTCCTGTTGCAACACAGATCTAAGAAATATCATATATTGATGTTTATTCTTTGATCATATTGCCTTAGAGATATATTTCATAAAGATATATTTTTGATATTTTGCAAAAATGGAATATCTATTTTATATGTTTGAAAGAAATGATTGTGTTATTTTGACTTTTGACTTTGATTTGGATCAATTAAATTCATGTCCTAATGTAGAGGATCTACGTATTCTTAATTTTATGTTTAATCATACAAATACCAAAATATATGATATATCGAAGATATCCTTTCAATCTTCCCCTTTTTGGTATTTGCCAAACAAATATAAAATTAATAGTGTGTGCTTCCCCTTGGTGTATGCATTAATTTTTGAAAAATATTTTGCACATAATACATTTAATTACTTAGATATTTAATCTCTTTCTTGAGGTCCTGCAAAATACCTTGTTAGATGTATCATATAATAATATATTAAAACACAAGATAGATCCTAGAAAAATCAAAAATCGTTCTCTTCCCCTTTTGTTTGATACATGCCAAAAAGTATATACTTACTATGATCAAAAGAAATATTTTATCTTTCAAAGCATGGCATTTAATTATGTTTTACGAAATTCAAAGCATTGTAGCTAATGATTGAATTTGTACAGATTTGATGGTATACAAATCTAAGGTATGAAAAGGAAATAAGCATGTATGAATGGTTTTGTTAAAACAAATTAAGCATGTATTCAGAATTATGACTGAAAGAGTTGACTTTGATTAAGGCAAAGAGATCCGATGTTTGTAAACTATGAGATGAATTCAGATAGCGTAGTCAGTTTTTGTCATTTTTAACGCTTAATTTTCTGTTACAAACGTCAAGTACTATTTCACTTTTCTTGTAATTATTTGAATTGAACATTTAGCATGATACAATATCCAAATTTGCATGTCATAGAGTTTAACTTAAATGTCGAGAATCTTTACTTTGTAGCAAATTATCAGAAAATACAAACACATTAATGCACAAGTTGCACAAGTCATGTTGAACTTAGACTCACAGACTTGGATTCTGTTTACATAAAAATCGATATAGTACAGAAATTAAATATTTTCACATGTCGATTATTTTGGTGAGATGTTACATGAAATATGAGCCTAACATATACTAGTTTATCAATTCGACTGTTCTGACAAAATGTATTGTTACAAAATCTAATGCTAATACAATCTACTTCTATTTCGGATCTAAGTATTAGAACTATATAATTTTGGAAAGCTAATACATTCTAAGAAATCCAAATTTCTAAACAACCTATCACAAATACAATCTATCTAAATCCACAATACTGATGCTCAATATTTTCTAACACATTCAATTACCACAAGATGTTCCGTTGGATTGGTTTGATACTGGAACTCAATACAACATTTTGGCGTGTGTGTGTGTGTATGTAAATTAGAATTATCATAGGTTGAGAGTTTATACCTGACTTACCTTGTTGATCCTGACAGATTGCTTGGAAATCCAAGTGTACTTCCTTGTATTCTTTGAGAAGCACTTGTTGGGATTGAAGAGAATTGAATTTGACATTATTTGTATTGAGAGTTCCTCAGGGATATTTGATTTTCCTGCAAGTCAGTTAATATAATACAAGAACCATCCTCTACTAATCCTGCAGATTTAGTAATAGTTAGAGGTTGTAAAGACAGATATTGCTGTGAATCATGATTTAAAGAATAGGTCTGATTTGAATAAATAAAATGTCAAGGAATAATAAATACAGTAAATTTTACATCATTTTAAGTTCATAAACTTTGAAGATTCTGCATAGTGGTTAGTGAAAACACATATTTTAATTTCTGATTTTTGCAAATATCACTTTTAAGTATAAATCATAATTACTTTTTCAGATCAAGGTTTTTAACTATTGTATGATACTTTGCATGTCATAGTGCATTTAGAGTTAAACTGATAAATCATGACAGAATCTTATCAAGATATCAAATAATATTGTACTAGCAATTTTATCACAACAGAATAGCTAATCAGGATAGTGATCCAGATACAGGGATGCTCAAGGCTCCCCTTCCAGGTCTTTCTATGAGGGCTGTATGTGCATGTGATCTTACTCTAAAGATTAAGTCAAGTTATGCATCCTGTCAATTATACATTATAATACATATTATGCATTTCTTAAGTTTCACCAAGTCATACTCATATACAGAGTACATAATACAAGAAGTAGACTTAATATCATGTTCACAGAGCACATATATATCTATATATCCAAGTAATCAAGATAAAAGAAGTAAAAGTATTTAAGTACAATTCAAAATTCATGTTTACAGATTAAATCATGTGTATAATTCTCAACAGATTATAAACACAGGGCAAATTTCTGACTGATTTAAGATAGTTCAAGTCCAGATTCATAATTCTTAACAGTTGACATTTATCAAACAGCTTGCACCTAGCATAGTGAAATTTTATCATACATAGCAATTGGTTGATTGATACTTTTTCATAAGATTCTCACAAAAATTTCCACACAGATTCAAAGTAAATGAAGTTCCAAGCAATTTTAAGAATTTTCAAGAAACTGATTAGAATTAACTCAAACAAATAAGATACTGTTTCTACTTATTCAGTTTATATCTTAATTTGCATACTTAGAGTGTTCATAAGACATATATCAATTAATCATACAAATAAGCTTACAAATAATACTGATTTTAATCGAGAACTCATTTTAGACAGATAATTGATGTTGACTTAAGAATTCTTATATATACTTTATCAAGCAGTATCAATTCATAGGGACTGTATTTAACTGAGTATACACAAGTTAACCAACTCACAGAGAATGTTCCAAATTATACTTTCTCAGACATATATTTAGATTAGGTTAATTAACTTTCCATACATCAAAGTATCAAGATAGTTGTTTATATATAGACCTTAATGTATAGAAAACATGTAATCTTGCAAAACTTGTTACTTGGTTTGTAAAATAAAATATATAATTTTGTTTTTAAATCATAACTACAAACCCTACATCAAACACATGAGATTATTTTGCAATTTACCAAGTCAAAAAAATATACTTTTAATTCGAGTAAATAGCATAAACACAATAAACTCGATTGTATAAAGTCACAATTGTGTTCAAATTTCCATGAATGTATTACAAACATATTAGAAATTATATACCAGATCCATATTCTTAACTCGTGTAATATCAAGAGCAATATAAACTTTAATCGAATTGAACTCAACTAAAATCATCAATCACACTCGAATCCCCTTAAACACAGATTCAAACAAATTCAAGTATGAACACCTCAATCTCACAATTTTAAGGCAAAAAAACTTAACTGGGCATATAGCCTATCCTGGCTATTAGGACTTACCTGGTTGACTCAGTCGCGAACTGAGTCAACTTCCGATTCACCGATTTTCGCCGCATGCAATTGCTTGTCTTCTTCTCTAAGTGGATTTTACAGCGATTCCAGTCTTATCCTATCATAAAAACTCGAAAACACGTTAGGGTTTCAAAGAATCAACTAATCAAAACTGTAAAAATGTATATATATACATATATATAAATAAATCGATCAATAAAATGTCCGATTTGATGATTCTCGTTCGATTTATGTAGAAATCGTCGATTTTTATCATCCAAATCGATTTATTTTTACCAACCCAACCAAGATGAACTACAAACATATGTAACATACTACGAACGATGATATATAAGTATAGTATCTGTATGATTTCATCGAAGATTTGAAGAGAAATCGAAGAAATAGATCTAGGGTTTTCGAAAGAGGCAGAGAAAGGAGAAGAGGCGAGAGTATTCAGAAATTCGGGTAAAGAATGAACCGTGTAAGTAACACTGTACAAAACAGTGTCTATATATATATTTTATCAAATAAACGACTGAGATGAGATCAAGTATATGATCAACGGTCCAGATGCTAGGGTTTAATCAGTTTGGGCTTAAATTGATTAGGCTTCTGATTTTATGACTAGGCTGTTAAAAAGAAATATATATATATATATATGTATGTAGAAAATATATGGGCTTTGATAATGAACTGGGCCGATTATATTTATTTGTTTGGGCCGGATATTATACATAATTTTGATGTAAATGTCTTTAGACTTTTATAAAAATATGGGCCTAAAATTTTCTTGTTGGGCTGATCCAAAAACAATATTTCAAAAAGTATTTATATATATATATGTGTGTTTGTAAAATTGTTTTTCCAAAATAACATTTATATATATATCTGTAAGTAAATATATGAGAATAATTATATATATATTCATAATCAAAATAGGTAAATAAAAATGATTGAAATATCAATATAATATTAATTTATATGAGAGTAATTTTTAAATATTTATGCATCTCATGGAATAATAAATATTCACTTGATTAAGTTTATTTTCCCGGTTAATCTGGCTATTTAAGTTATCTTAACCCGATCAATAAATTTCTTTATTGATAAATCTGAGCTTTAGACAAACTTAATAACTTGATCGGGAAAATATCCTTATTGTTGAGATTCCTTTATGATTCTCAATTGTTATTTATATAAGCCATTATTTCACAGATTCCAACATTCCTAAATCCAGGCGGAGTTAAGTGAATCTTTCAGAATTTAATGGTTTTGTGAATATGTCAGCGAGATTGATCTCAGTATCAATATGAGTCATTTTTATATCGCCTTTATTGACATGATCACGTAAAAAATGATGTATCACATCTATATGTTTAGATCTTGAATGTAATACGGGATTTTTGCTAAGATCAATAGCACTTGTATTATCACATAATATTGAGATCATATCAAATTTTATATTATAGTCAGCTAGTGTTTGCTTCATCCACAGTATTTGAGCACAATACTTTGCAGCTGCTATATACTCAGCCTCAGTTGTTGAGATGGATACAAAAAAAATTTCTTTGAAAACTAAGAAACTAAACATCCATCGAGAAACGGACACGTACCACTAGTACTTTTTCTGTCGACTAAATGCCCGGTATAGTCCGAGTGAGAAAAACATACTAAGTCAAACGATATTCCTTTGGATACTAAAGACCAACATCAGTGGTTCCTTTAAGATATCTCAATATCCTTTTTACCGCGAATAAATGAGATTTTTTTGGTGCTACTTAAAACCTAGCACACTTACAAACATTATTTTGAATATCATGATGACTTGCAGTTATATAGAGCAAGCTACCGATCATTGCCCGATATTTCTTTGTGTCTACGGGAATTCTTTTTGGATCTTCTGTTAATTTATCGGATGTAGACATAGGAGTAGAGATGGGTTTGGAATTATCCATTTCAAATTTTTTTTAACATCTCTTTACAATACTTGGATTGAGAGATATGGATGCTTTCATCAGATTGCTTTATTTGCAATCCCAAAAAGAAATTTAATTCTCGCATCATACTCATCTCGAATTCTTTACTCATATTTTTAGAGAATTATTTACATACTGCATCATTTGTTGAACCAAATATGATGTCATCTACGTATATTTATACGAGAAATATATCATCTTTATCTTGTCTCGTAAATAAGGTTTTATCGGCCGTTCCCATCTTAAATTTATTTTCTTGGAGGAACTTGCTCAACCTTTCATACCATGCTCTTGGGGCTTGTTTTAAGCCATATAGAGCTGTATATAATTTATAGATATAGTCTTGATTTGTTGCATTTTCAAACCCGAGAGGTTGTATCACATATACTTCCTCTTCCAAAATCCCGTTTAAGAATGCAGATTTCACATCCATTTGATAGACTTTGAAATTTTTATGACAAGCATAAGCCAATAGCATTCGAATTGATTCAATTCTTGTTACCGGTGTGTATGTTTCATCAAAGTCTATACCTTCCATTTTGGTATATCCTTGTGCAACTAATCTTGCTTTATTTCGAACTACCTTTCCATTTTCGTCTAATTTATTTCTAAATACCCATTTTATGCCAATTATGGAAGTATCATGAGGCTTTGGGACAAGTTCCCATACTTTACTATGAGTATATTGGAGTAATTCATCTTGCATAGTAGAGATCCAATCCTCGTCTAATAAAGTGTAATAACCCCAATTTTTGGAATTTTTTGAGACCTTGATGAATAGTAACTTTTGCTAATATTGCTGATTAATAAAAATTGTCAGACCACCCTATGAAGAGGTTCTTTAATGGATATCCTGAGATCATATTAGCACTCCATAATGTATATGAGGGTATGTAAAGATCGTTAGAATTTGAATTCGGACACTTTGATTTTTCCCGAAAATCCATCAAATACCGACAAAATTAAGTATAAGGTAACATGATGAAAAAGATTTCAATTCAAGGATTATAAGAGAGGATCATTTAAGAAATAAAAAATATTAAGAAAGGTTTAGGGAAGCCCAAGTAATAAGATCTCGGATATGATCCCTCAAACGATTAACAAGAACGAGAGATAAGGGAACCGTAAAATAAATAAACGACCAAGGGGCAAGCACGTGCAAGTAGCATGGGAAGGAAGCTTCCAAGAGAAGCTAAAACATGTGTTTGTAAGTAAAGACACCCTCACACCATGAGATTGTGACATGTGGCAAAGGAATGATGCAAGCAATGACATAAGCAAGTGATGTCATCACTTTATCAAGATATTTGTTCAAGAATTATCCTCCACCAAGCATTTTTTTCTCATTTCCCAAGGAAAACCAAGCAAGCAAAAGCTCTCCCCCATTTTCTTCTTCTTCCAGTCGACCTTTTCATAGAGACGGTGAAATAGATTTTCAAAATTGAAGCTCTAGGCCATGGAAAATTACAAGGTTTGTTTCTTTGGATCCTATATTTCATAACTTAGTTATGCTATAAGTTTGAAGCCAAGATTCCAAGGATTCCTTAGTTAAACAATTCCTCAAAGGTCTTGATGAATAGTGTTTTCAAGAACTAACATTTTGTTTTCTTATGTTTTCTTTAAGATCCAAGCTTGGTAGAGATAGTTAGAGGTTCCTATAGGCTTGTTAGTAATTCTCCGCTCTCCAAGGAAGGTATAAACTCTTGAACCCTTATTTTTAAATTTGGTTTGTTTGGATGATAAAGGTGATTTGGATTTTGGGTTGTTTGTGGGTGATGTTTGGATTGTTGTGGTTGGATTGGTGTTGATTCGGTGTTGGTAAAATTTGGAAATCGTTAGGTTATAGTCGTCGTAATGCCCGATTTTCCATAACTGTTTTGTGCATACATTTTGGACCCGAACACCCACTTTTACGAACTAAAAACTTCCAATGTTAGATAGTTTGTGTTTTAAGCTTCATTTTGATATGTGGTTCGCTTAGATCCGATGTACGGTTTAGCAGAAACGACCGTTTTAAGTTACGGAGTTTCGCGACATAACCTATACCCCTCGCTTAACTTTGAAACCTTGTTTAAGGCCCCTAAAATACTAATTGGATTATAAAACAATTATGTAAGGTGGATTAGGAAGTTGGTAAAGTACTCACGAAAGATTCGCCTGAAAATGTTTAATATGTAATTTTATAAAAATGGTGGAGTCGAGGGTACTCGAGCGACTTATGTAAATCGTTAAGCGCAAAAGCGGGCGTTATGGTCTAAGTGGATAAAGTATAGTTTCTTAAGCGACCGTGGTTTAATTCCGGCTTATGTTGTTGTTTATAGGTTACTGGACCCACTCTAAGCTTAATTCTACCCCGGAACACTCAGGAAAGTTTTTTACCCGTTATACTGTTGTTGTGATGTAATATATTGATGCATTATCTTGAGATAAGTGCATAGTTATTATTAGCAAGTCATGCGATATATTGGAGCATGATGATATCATACATATATGCATGTCTATTTCGCAATCTTGATATTTTATTTTCGATTCAATTGTTATAAGCTGCATAATACCTATGCTAGAGATAGGCATTATTTGCGTATACCCTTAGTATAGGGGACCCAAAGTTGAACATTTTCCTAAAACCGGGAGGCGAGGTTCCCGAATATATTTTATATAGTCTTCTATAACTATTAATCGAATAAGGTGTATTCGATAGTTTTGAATAATAATCAAACTTATTTTTTATTATTCAAATAAAGATCTAACTTTCATATAAGTATATCTTTCGATAATTATTATTCGTTTTAAGTATTATTTTCAAAAACTTTCACCGGATTAATTTTGACAAAAGTTATTCTTTATTGGAATATTATATAAAGAATAATATTCAGATATTCTTCGATTTATTTTGTAACTGATTTATTCTATTAAATCATCCTTACTTCAAACAATTTCAAAAATGTTTTTGAGTCTTCAAATTTGTTTTTAAAAGTTAGAGCGGATCCCAAAACTTGATTTTAATTTAAAATCTTCCTTTCAAAGGGGATTTAAATACTCGCTCAATACCTAAGGGATCCAGCTCCTTGGTGTATTTTCGGTGCAACAAAGTTGCTAATTTGATAAAAGAATTTGATTACTTGCCCAATGTTCGGGAAGTAAGCCCAATTAAAATGCGTCGGCATAGGCGATATGGGCTCAATGAGAGTCCATAAAAGTGTAACTGGCTCAGTGGGAGTCCATCAATGCGTAAGTGGCTGAGTGGCAGTCCAGCATAAGGTCCTAATGCGGCCAGGGTGATGATCAGTGGGGAATTCATCCATCTACTAGTAGAAAAGGTAACTTAATTGGTATCTTTTCCTGATCAGCAAGATATCAGGTTTATGCCAAGGTTTTCTTCTTTCCAAATACATTGGATATTGCAACTCTGTTTATAATTTTCATAATAGAGGTTTTCAAGGAGTGTATGAGATATATATATAGGTGTATATATATATATCGGGACTTAATGAAGTATCTCGTAACTTCATTTCTTTTAAATGATATTTCAAAGATTGAATCTATTCAAGTCTTATCCTGTAGTCTCATCTACGTGATGACCTTTTGAAACTGGTTATAACTTGAACGGTGGTAGTTCAAGTAGTATTCAAAAAAAATATAAGTTATTGGAGTATCTTGTAACTTCATCTTTTCAACTTATATCTAGTTAATGATTATCTTATGCATGACATAGATTTTCAAAAAAATGTTGAGACAAGGTTAGATATATGAGATCACCTTGCAACGATATTTTTTGATACAGTTATAAACTGGAACTCTATGTATATTATGCATGGAAGAGGATTTTCAAAATTTTTGAAAAGTATATATACATATATACTGAATATTTTGCGACTTAATCCCGTTAATATATCAAACTTGGTTCATTTTTTCTTGACCAAGATTTTCATGAGTACTATGAGAATGCTCATATATTGTTAATTATTATACATGTTATTTTGGTGGGCTTGTTACTCACCCTTGATTTATTCTTTCATCACACAATAACAACTATACAAGATGAACAAGACCAATCTCCCAATTCACGAGCGGATATGAAATGTTCTGCAGTTTCCTATAGGCGTTGATGTCGTTGTAGCTGAGGTAGGAACTACCAATAGGCTAGGTCTTCAACTGTTGATGTACCAGACTTATGTATAGTTATGAATTGTAATAATGGCAAAGAAAATGTATATTTATTTAGAAACCCTTTTGAGGTGTAATGACTTATGTATAGGTGTAATGTATATTCATCTCCGAGACTATCACTTGTGGTGTGTATGTATATTGTGGGGTCACAGTACGCAGTAGTTCGTTGTTTATTAAGATTAAATGTTATTAAGGGAAATGGAACTCGTGACAACTCGGATCCCCGACCCCGGATTTAGGGGTGTTACAGAAATGGTATCAGAGCTAAGCGTTATAAACCTCAGAGATGATGCGTCGTTAAAATGACAAGTTCACTAAGATAATAAGAACTCTTACCAAGTTTATAGTCGGACTACCTAACGTAGTACTGAAGGTTAAAACCCTTACGGGTACCCTTACGAATATCATTATTGTAACATAGTCCGTTATCATATAGGGTAGCGGGACACCGAACACTAAGGTTCAGGAGCATCAGCATGAGGCTGTTTTATTACATGTTGGAGATCAGATTATGAATCTGATAGAGTACCCTAACGAGGGACCGAATGAGATTCATATTGAGAATGTTGCGGTTGAGGATGTTATCCCAAAAGGGATTATTGCTGAGGAGGATCCTGACAAGACTGAAGAGATGATCGTTGAGGAATTGAGGACTGTAATGAGGGCAACTACTAGAGCTAGGATGGCCGTAAGGGTAGCACGAGAGGATGGAGAGTTACCAAGGGTGCAACGAATAGTGAGGGCAGATGGAGCGGGGCCTTCCATGGTACCAGTTATACAAGTATCAGAACCTCTCCTGGAGGTTCCTATAGACATCCATGAGGTTCCACCAATTCCTGTTCCCTCCCCTGTACAGAACCCTGCACCTACTAAGGAAATGCCACCTTTATCTGCTACACCATTGTCGCCTGATATTGTGCTTGGTTATCCATTTGGATCTCCTGGGTCTGCACCACCTGCACCCCATGGACTGCTAGATGCAACCTTTCAGGCTTCTCTTATCACTGATTATCATATGACTTTAGGTGGCCTGTCTGAGGCTTGTAATGTTAGCAGTGATCTGTTGGATCGACTTACTGCACCGAGGAGTGGGAACGGGGTACTTCCGGCAGGATTAGCTTATAGCATGGACAGGATTGAGGCTACCACCTGAATTACAGCTAGAGGCCATCTCGAGGGTCAGATTGATCCAGCTCTACTTGTGACTATCTTAGACCTCATCACCTCTTTGATGGAGCAGGTTAAGGATATCGTGCGTGCCCGCATTCCTTGATCCAGAGTAGTGTACAGAGTTAAAGCGATCAGACAAGGATGTCCATTCAGCACCACTTTTGGAGGATTAGCCGAGTCATGAATGATTAGTCTAAATTGACTAGTTGATTATCCGCAGTAGTACTTTCGGGATTGAACCAATAAGATGATGTAATTCTCTTTCAGGTGTTTAGTTGTTGTACTCTTGAACAAATGGTTATGTATATATTTGTTCCTTTTTGTTTAGATCAGATCTTTTGTGATAAGATGACAAGTTTATTCGGAATGTTATATGCATTGTTAGCACTTAGGAGTGTCGTGAAGTGTATAGAAACTGGAGAATTCATATTTCCCAACAGTGTAAGAACTATACGAAAGAAAGACTTAAGCAAAGTAAGTGAAACCAATAAAAAGAGATTATAAAAAAATCAAGCATTATGCCCCACAAGGAATAAAATTAGGGCGAAGCCTGAGTTTGATAATCAGGGAGGTCACAATCAAGATATAAGGAACCCAGAGCATTATGAAGTGGGAATAAGTATTTAAAACATATAGGATAACCCCGATTATGGGGAGAAGGATGAAATGTTTCATACTGAGAAAACATAAGTTGAGTAAGGAAAGGAGACCCATGACGATATTATTATAGGGAAAACCATGGAACTACCTAAATAGAACTTAGACTATTATCCCCAACCACAACCTTGAGGAATCACTACGGTGGGAAATTCCTCCAGGACCTTTTAGTAGCTTAAGCTCTCAGAGTTCCATGGAACAGCTGACCCAACCAATGCAAGAACCTGGATAAAGGAAATAGAGGAACAATTTAAGATTCTAAATAATTGATGAAGTGCAAAAGGCTATTTTTCCACATACCTTCCTAAGGGAGAGGCCAACCACTGGTGGGAGGCCAAGAAAGATATAGTGAAAGATGTTTTAATAAACTGGTTAGGGTCCAGTCAATTTTTTTGTGGAAAGTACTTCCCAGGGTATAAGAGAGGATTGTGAGAACAACTTCCAAGAACTGAGAAAAGATTAGTGACAGCCCCTCTGTTGGCGTTGCCAGATGGAAAAGGAGATTTTGTGATTTATAGTGACGCCTCACACAAGGGATTAGGGTATGTGCTTATGCAGCATGACAAGGTAATCACGTATGCGTCCAGACAATTAAAGGAATATGAAATTCGATATCCTACCCATAATCTTGAGCTTGTGGCAAAAGTTTTTGCCTTAAAGATTTGGAGGCACTACTTGTATGGATAAAAGTGTGAGGATTACGCCGACCATAAGAGCCTCAAGTACATTTCCATGCAGAAGGTGCTTAACATGTGCCAGAGGAGCTGGTTAGAACTAATCAAGGATTAGGATTGTAAGATTCTTTATCATCCAGGGAAGGCCAATGTGGTGGCTGATTCCCTTTGTAGAAAAGAGAGGCTCAAGACGATAATGACTTTAGAAGAGATAATAAGAGATTTTGAGAAGATAGGTGGTGATGATGACTAATCATGAGATAAAATCGAGGTTTGAAGGCATAAACGATATATATAATTAATCCCCTGTAAGTTGGGAGTATTCGATGAAACTTCGAGATAGATCGATGGATTAATAAGGAAACCGGATGGACTGAGAAGACAGGAAAACAAGAAATTAGGAAATTGGATAGAGGAAGTGACCTTCAATATGAGCTGTATGTAACACATGTGACTTGATACCCAAAAAGTAAAACGCCAAGTATAAGAAATATCTCAATACTGAGAAAACTGTTGAGATAAATGACAATAGTGAATGAGGATTTATTAATAAGAATTTCACGTTGAATACGACCAATATCTTCCAAAACATCCCTGTTATCATTACCAAATCAGGAAAGAAAAGCGGATAACCATTGTTATCTTTTGGAGGCCATATGGATTGACCTCAACTTGAATAAGGATGCTATTGTGAAATTTGGTATAGACTATCGAGGTGGGAATGATTGAATAAGACAATCGATCAAGGATATATGACTGGATTTATCCATGAAAGGATACAAGTACCTTTTTAAAGGTGGAATTAAAGATAGAACCTCAATAACTTGAGATGAACCTAGGGGAATGCATAAGGTTGGCATTACACCATTAATAAGGATATTATGAGTGTCGAAGTATGAATTGGGAAGAATTAAAGTAACAACAATCTTTAAAGATTAGTGGAGAAAGTTCTTCAGAACTATATAGAAAATGGTTCTAGTATTAGTAAATGGTATCTTGATATGCCCTATACCTAGGGAGTACAGGAGGAATGATTTAAGAATAACCTTGGAGAAGTTATAAAAAGAGTGGTGATATTTAAGTTTTTACAAATAGAAACTTTGGTAAAGGAAATATGACGTAATAATAATAATGCCAAGTGGGGCACGTGTTAAACCATGAGAAATTATGGATCGAACCAGTAATGGTCGAAATTGTTTAAGGCAATTAGGACCTAAGATAAAAGACGTCCTAAGTATGATCGAGAGTCAGTCGTGACAATGTGAACCTCTAAAGACCGAGGCAATAACTTTTGGAAAAATGGTGATATTTTTTTTCTCACCAAAGCGTAAGGAAGAGTTTTTTCACACAAGCAGTGATTGGAAATGAGGTAGAAAATTTAGTTGGATATCATTCAAAAGACATTGATTATAAGGAACTATTACTATCATGAAAGACCAATGAGGTGGCCGACACTCTAAGTGTAAGAGTGAAATTATAGGCGCTCGTGCCAGAGGAATACAGTGATGATGGTTAAAGCCGTGAAGGTTGTATTATGGTGTGAAAGATTGACATTCCTTCTGATGATTATGCGATACTCAACCGTAATAGTAGTTTGGTAAAGATTTAATTCATGTAATCGCCGTGAGTGGGCTATCTATCTTAGAAGGTCCTATCTTGAGAATTAGCCAGGACCATGTTTCAAAAGGACTAAACAAACCCTTGAGTTAAGTCTTCTATTGAAGGCATATGATTAAGAATGGTATTAACCTGCTATCGTTGCTTTGATTGAAATTCTTTTGCAATTTTATCTGCTTCATGTCATGTATTTACGTCAGGATTTGGAGTGTTCTTCATGAATCATGAATGGTGATTATGTTACCTCCTTAGAAGAATTTGATACGACAGGTATGGACTCCGTATGGTTAACTATTAAGATTCCAAGGAAAACAAATGACTACCGTAGGTCCATGGTGGACTATAGAAATACATCAACGATTCCTTAAATAATGAGACGATAACAACTATGAGAGTTGTATTTTAATGGGTGTTGAGATTGAGAACCACTAATCGGGCCGTGTTGACGTATAAGTTATCTTTGATAGAAAACTAGGTCGATTATCTACCTATTAAAATTCTAGTAACGACGATGTCTAGAATGAAATCCCATATTCGATTTTCAGTGTCGTGAGAGTTTCAAATTTGATTGTTTATAAGCTCGAGCAAGAGCATGGGTCCATAGAATGATGGACATAATAGTAAATATTCAGGCATGTAAATTGTGATGCTATAATACTTGATGTTGATATATATATACATATATGTTTCGTTCTCCTATGATAAACCTCTATAGTTCAGGGGTAGATTCCAAAACAGATATTTTGTGACCATTTTTTTCTGAAAATTGTTCTTTTCTCTCTTTTTCATTTCGTGTAATCTGAAGAAGAACAACCCTTCCAAAATGGGAGGTATAGCCGAATGACTATCTAGCTATATGATAGAAGCTTAGTAGGATACCGCATGTTGTTTAATTGCTTGTCAAGTACTAAAGGCTGGCCACCTTTTGTACTAACTATGCAATAGAACAAGTGTTCATGATCAGAGTGATCTCTCAACAAATTCTTTTACTTCTCTATGATTGATCAAACTTTGGAAGATAGAAGCAGTTACAAAAGGAGTAGTATAAGTATGGTGGTATTTGGAATGGAAACACGTTCGTGATACTATGGTTGACGCGTTTATTAAAAGGTTATAAAACTCTAGCGAGTAAAGGTATATCCAGAATAGTATTCTGTACGGAAGATAGTAACGATTGCAAACTGGAAAATAATAAGTATTGAGAAGCAAAAGTTGTAGAGCTAGATGATATAATGAGAGTCTGTGTGATAGACTTGAAAGAAATTTAGAATGATCACTTAGCACGTATCGAGTTTTCTTACAATAATAGGTTTCATGTCACTATCAGGATAACGCCTTATGAGGCCCTTTAGGGAAGACAATGCCGATCTCCCTTGTATCAGAATAAAGTTGGAGAGCGTAAGATGCTCGGACCCAAAGTGGTCCAAAGGAACAAAGATATAGTGGATCTAATCAGAGGATGGTTGGTAGCAACCACAAGATGGATAGGAGAAGTATAGTGATTTGACGCGAAAGGACAAAAGAGTGTGAAATATGGGACCTAGTGCTATTAAAGGTATCCCCTTGGAAAGCTTTGGAAAGGATTGAGGAGGTTCGGAAAAAAAGGAAATCTAAGTCCATGATTTGTTGGACCCTTGGATATATTAAGACGTATTGGGAAGTTGTCAAATGAACCAGCCCTACCCGCGAACCTGCAGCAAGTTCATAACATGTTCCACGTATCAACATTAAGGAAGTATAATCCGAATGTCAGACATATAGGGGAATACGAGCGCATAGATATGCAACCATACTTAACCCACATGGAGCGGCCAGTGAGGATGGTGGATCAAAAAGGAACCAGTACTCCGGAACAAGGTTATCAAGCTAGTCGGGGTTTTGTGGTAGAACCATAATGTGAAAAAAATGACTTAGGAACTAAAAGTGCAAGTCTCGAAAGGTATCCCCGATTGTTTTCTATCTGATTCCGGGACAAAATCCCTTTAAGGAGGGGAGACTGTTATAACCCCAATTTTTGGAAATTTTTGAGACCCTTATGAATAGTAACTTTCGCTGATATTGCTGATTAAAAAAAATTGTCAGACCACCCTATGTAGGGGTTCTTTAATGGATATCCTGAGATCATATTAGCAATCCATAATGTATATGAGGGTATGTAAATATCGTTTGAATTTGAATTCAGACACTTTGATATTTCCCAAAAATCCACCAGATACTGACAAAATTAAGTATAAGGTAACATGATGAAAAAGATTTCAATTCAAGGATTATAAGAGAGGATTATTTAAGAAATATAAAATATTAAGAAAGGTTTAATGAAGCCCAAGTAATAAGATCTCAGATATGATCCCTCAAACGATTAACGAGAACGAGAGATAAGCGAACCGTAAAACAAATAAATGACCAAGGGGCAAGCACGTTCAAGCAGCATCGGAAGGAAGCTTCTAAGAGAAGCTAAAACATGTGGTTTTAAGTATAGACACCCTCACACCATGAGAATGTGATATGTGGCAAAGGAATGATGCAAGCAATGACATAAGCAAGTGATGTCATCACTTTATCAAGATATTTGTTCAAGAATTATCCTCCACCAAGCAATTCTTTCTCATTTCCCAAGGTAAACCTGTAATATCTGGGATATATCGTGTAATTATTTTTGCTAATAAATAAATGTTATGCATATTCAATATTTATTCTGTGAATTATTTGTTAAGTGGTATATGTGTTTGGATGTTTAAAAATAATATAAATTGAGTATTTTAATTTTTATATGTCCAAAATAAAATATAGATAATTGTCATATCTACCTATTTATTTTTATGATGATTTATGATTTTATAGGAAATTTATAGATTTTATAATTTCTTTTTCCGAGTACTTATAAACTATTTTATATAATCAGGAACCAGCCGACTTCACCCATTTTTACGTTTTTATAACCCAAAACTCTTCCGAAAACTCCTTCCTAACCTAATTGTAATATTTCGAGCATTTTCCATGTTTCGACTTTTTCGATCCGGTGTACTGTTTGTCCTGTGCGGGTCCCGGCGTAATATTTTCGATACAAAATTGGTTTCTGGTAAATCAATAAAACTCGTATTTTCGATAAACGAGATCTTTTTATTAAACTATTACAATTATTACCTCATAATACGTGTAACCAGGCGCTGAGACCAAGACCGCAGTATAAATTGTACAGATTTGGATAATTATCCCGAAAACCGGTACCATTTGGATCTGTTTTTATAAATAAACGTACTATTTTATATCCGGAATGATCCAAAGGGATACTAATTTTCTGTAAATATAAATAGCCTTTACCGTATTTTATTTCGTACCAAAAATCATTTTCAAACAGTATTTATAGAATTTTCCAGAGAAAAACCCTAATTTCATAAAACCTTCTGAGAATCAAACTACAGTTTCAAGGTGTAATTGAAATCGGTTGAGAAAGTTGGAGTAACCAAAACGAAGGATTTGGAGTGTACTTTCAGATTCTAGAACTCGTTTTACTATAGAAATCAAGAAGAGGCAAGTCGTAGGAAAAGGAAGCAAGTAGTTGAGAAGTAGGTGATTGTGATTGAAAATTGGTGAAGTATAGCAAGCTAATATCAGGCAAGTGTTCTGAACCTTCTCGAGATATATTGTAGATAATTGATAGTTTTATTTTATATTGCAAGTGCTTTGAAGTACTGAACCCTAAACCTTGATTCCAGTTCTTGATCTTTTAGCCGTAAACCTTATTCTTTCTAAACCATTAATTGTTGATTACCCGAATACAAACCACTGAGATACGATACTACTCCACAAATACATACAAACTAAATACCAAACACTGAACCAAGGTTGCTTACATAATCAAACCATTGTACCTTCTGCATTGAAAGATGAAATCCATGTAACCCTGAACTTTGTTTCTTTTGTTATCCAGTTCTTTCATCACTTGTTAGCCATACTTCCTTTGTGAAGATTGAAACCATCTCTTGATTGGTAATCCAACGTTGCTTATGATTTTGTTTATTGCTTTACATTGTTTATTTTGTTATTATGTTAGAATTGGATAGTTTTATAAAATTGTGGACCAAATTCGTGCTCAGACCAAATTGGTGGTCAAGTTAGGCCAATGTGTGCCTTGGATCCAGTAATTAGAGCAGAGCTGCGTGCCTTGCTCGGGGTTAGTGGGTGACTGATCAGCAGCCTAACCTTGGTTTTTATAATGAAAATATAATATCCAATTCTAAATTATCATTCATTGTTCACTTGATACCTCAAATCATTTCACTTGATCATTTTATTCTCAGTATTATCAATGTGACTTGCTGAGCTAGTTACCTCATTCGTGCAATTTTGTTTATGTTCTTTTCCAGTTAAGAAGGAACCTGTTGGTTGCGAGGGTCCCCAATCCAGTGCAAGAGCTAGGGTTCCAGGTTGATCGAGTTAAGCTAGCTGACAGCTTTTGGGATAGTTTAAGTTTGTAATGTTTGTAATGATGTTTAATATTCAGGTTTAAGTTTGAATAGTTGGGATTTGGACGTTTGTTATATAAGTGTGTGTGTATGGCTTGTGTACATACTTTACCCTGTTGCGGTCCGTGGTAGTTGGTAAGTAGGGTCATTGCATATTAGTATTATCTTTATTATTGTTATAAGCATGCTATAAATAAGGTGTGTATGTGTGTGTGGACCCCAAAATTTTGACTCGGGTTTGGAGGGCGCCACCTGTGTTGCAGCCCATACCACTGCAGGCTTTTCCACCCCCAGGCATGAGGCCACCTATCAGAGGACCCCCACCCGCTGATTCAGATTCCACTGGGCATTCAGTTGCGGGTGCCCCATTCCAGTCTATATTACATTATGTTCCTTATTACCGGTAAGAGGCTCTTCTACTGGAGCGTGAGTCCTTATTGGCAGAGATCCGAGGCTGCAGCATATCATCAGGACTACAGATGTTGATCATGGTGTGAGGGAGCTTCGAGAGGAGATTCATGTGACACGGAGGGTTCTTGAGGCTAAATTGCATGGAGCTACATTAGCTGGCCCTGATGCATTTATGGGATGGGCTAGTGAGGTGATGGAGGACCTTGAGAGGCTGGGCGGACCAGAGTTTCCTTGAAGTTAGAGACAGAGGCACTAAGATAGAGATGCTGATCAGTGCTGTTGTGGTTTTTTAGTATGTATAATAGTGTGGAGTATGTATCAATAGACTTTTGTGTTGTATTTATAGACTAGATTTGTTTAGTAGTGAGTAGGTTTGTTGTACCCCTTTTGCTTTTACTTCCGAAGCGTTTTAACGCTTGTACTACCTAAAACTTTTGATCTATATATATCACCACCTTTTCCTTTCCAGCATTGTCATTTACATTGCTGCACCTGTTTTACTTTACATATTGCACCAGTTATACCTCTTGTGATACCATGTACCCTACCATTTTAACTGTTTATATTCTGTAAAGAAGCATGCAATTTACTTAGTTCAACTGTTACAACTGTTTTCAAAAAGAGATATTTCTGTTTTACAAAACTTTTCTTTTATGCAAAGGATTTGATTTAAAGGCTAAATAAGTTATTTGATTCTTTACAGAAAATGCCTCCCAGAAGATATACCCGCACCAACACCCAGAATGAAGAAACCAACAACAACAACAACCAAGATAATACCAACCAGAATGGAAACCCAGGACCCATAGACCCAGCAGTAGCCCAGATTCTTCAAATCTTGGCTCAACAAACAGTTCAACTGACTCAACAACAACAATGACAGACCAACCCCCAGGTAACTTTCAAAACTTTTCAGGCGGTGAACCCACCAGAATTCAAGGGTTCCTTAGATCCCATTGAAGCGAATGTTTGGCTAAAGGAAATAGAGAAGTCGTTTGCTTTAGTTAAGGTAAAGGAGGAACAGAAGGTTGAGTTTGCGAGTTATTATTTGAAAAATGAGGCCACCTATTGGTGGGAAACTGTGAAGACACTGGAAGGTACAGATGTTATTACGTGGGATAGGTTCCAGGAATTTTTTTAGAAAAATATTTTCCCCAATTTGTTCAGGATCAGATGGAGCTGAAGTTTTTAGAGCTTAAGCAAGGAAATATGTCGGTAGCTGATTATGAAAGTAAGTTTGAAGAGGTGTCGAGGTATGTGCCATCATATGTAGACACTGACAGGAAGAAGGCCAAGAGATTCCAGCAAGGTTTGAAGCCATGGATCAGAGGGAAGGTAGCCATATTTGAATTGGATACCTATGCACGAGTCATACAGAAGACCATGATTGCAGAAACTGAGAGTGAGATGTCACAGAAAGAAAAGGAAAGTAAGAAGAGGAAGTTTGAAGGGAATGAAAGACAGTCACAACCAGGGAAGTTTCCAAATTTTAAGAAGGGCAAGTTTCAGCCAGGGAGAAATTTTAATTTCAAGAAGCAAAATATAGGCGACGGAGGTCAAGGAAACCGTCCAGTCAATGTAAATCAGCTGAATCAGTTGAGGCTAACTTTTCCAGATTGTCAGGTATGTGGGAAGAAGCACGGAGGACTTTGTAATAAGTTGAACATGGTTTGTTTCAAGTGTAATCAGAAAGGGCACTATTCGAGAGAGTGCCGCAATCAGCTAGTAAGAGAGCCAGTGAACAAGGATCAGCCTACTCGAAATCCAGCAATTAAGGTTCCAGCTATTGGATTTACATGCTTTAAATGTAGGAAGCTAGGACATATAGTCAGGGATTGTAAGACACCAGCCCCAGTTAGTAATGCATTGAGAATTATGGGATTTACTCTAGCAGTGAATGAGACTCCAAGGGCTAGAGTTTTTGATATGTCTGCGAAGGACGCTCTCCAGGATACTGATGTCGTGGCAGGCACGCTTAATGTAAATTCTTTATGTGCCAAAGTGTTAATAGATTTGGGAGCAACTCGATCATTTATTTCTCAAGATTTTGTTAGTAAGTTAAATTGTCCAGTTTAGTATTTAAATGAAATAATGACTGTGGAATTAGCAAATCAAGAGCATGTATCTGTTAATCAAGTTTGTGGGAATTTTGAAATTGAGATTTCTGGTAATAAGTGGATTTGATACCATTTAAGCTAGGAGAGTTTAACGTTATCTTAGGAATGGATTGGTTATCTAAGCACGATGCCCAGATAGATTGTCGAAATAAGAAGGTAATGGTGAAGATGGCAAACGAGAGGATAGTAATGTTTAAGGGCCAGAAATAAGCAAAGATGTTCTTAACGATGATTCAAGCTAAAAAGTTACTACGGCAAGGATGCGAGCATTTCGTTGATTATATGATTGATATAAGTCAGGAGCCAGCAAAACTTGAAGATATTCCAGTAGTCAATGAATTTCCAGACGTGTTTCCCGATGAGTTACCAGGACTTCCTCCAGACAGAGAAATTGAGTTTGCGATCGACTTAGCACCTGGAACGGAACCAGTATCCAAGGCCCCATACAGAATGGCACCCGTTGAGATAAAGGAACTAGCAAAGCAATTGCTAGAGTTGTTAGAGAAAAGAGTAATCAGACCTAGTGTATCCCCGTGGGGTGCACCGGTACTATTTGTCAAGAAGAAGGATGGAAGCATGAGACTGTGCATCGACTATCGAGAGCTCAACAAGCTTACAATAAAGAACAAGTATCCGTTACCTAGAATTGATGATTTGTTCGACCAATTAAAAGGAGCCAAGTACTTCTCCAAGATTGATCTAAGATCGGGATATCACCAACTAAAGATTAAGCCAGAGGATATACCAAAGACAGCGTTCAGAACAAGGTATGGACATTATGAATTTTTAGTGATGTCTTTTGGATTAACCAATGCCCCGGCAGCATTCATGGACCTGATGAACAAAATCTTCAAGGAATACTTGGACAAGTTTGTTATTGTATTTATAGATGATATTTTCATTTATTCGAAGACAGAAGAGGATCATGTAGAACATTTGAGAACAGCTTTGGAGATTTTGAGGAAGAAAAAGTTATATGCTAAATTCTCAAAGTGTAAGTTTTGGCTATAGGAAGTTTAGTTCTTAGGACACATAGTCAGTAATGAAGGGATCAAAGTGGACCCAGCAAAGATTGAAGCAATTATAAATTGGGAAAGACCGAGAACATCGACAGAGGTAAGAAGTTTCTTGGGATTAGTGGGATAATATCGTCGATTTGTTTAAAATTTCTCAAGGATTGCAACAACATTGACAAAGCTTACACGGAAGAATGAAAAGTTTATATGGAACGACAAATGTGAAGAATGTTTTCAGGAATTGAAGCAAAGATTAATTACAGCACCTATTTTGTCACTTCCAGATGATCAAGGGAATTTCGTAATCTATAACGATGCTTCTTATAAAGGACTCGGATGCGTTCTGATGCAGCACGACAAGGTTATTGCGTATGCGTCAAGGAAATTGAAACCACACGAACAAAAGTATCCGACTCATGATTTGGAGCTAGCAGCCATAGTATTCGCTTTGAAGATTTGGAGACATTATCTATATTGAGAAAAATGCGAGATTTATACGAATCACAAAAGCTTGAAGTACATATTCACACAGAAGGAGCTTAATATGAGACAGAGAAGATGGTTGGAGTTAATTAAGGATTACGACTGCACAATTAACTATCATCCCGGTAAAGCAAATGTTGTGGCGGACGCATTACGTCGGAAAGAAAAGTTGAATGTGTTATCAGTACCTGAAGAGATATACAAGGAATTTCAGAAACTGGAATTGGAAATCAAAGTTTGCAAGCCTAATGAAGCGAAAGTGTATAGTATGACTTTCTAGCCGGAGTTGTGAGAAAAGATAAGAAAGTGTCAAGAGGAGGTAATGGATCAGGACATTAATCATTTGGTAGGTGAGGAATTGTGTACGCAAAAGGACGATCAAGGTATTCTTAGATTTTCTTCTAGAATTTAGATTCCACCAGTAACGGAGTTGAAGAATTAAATTTTACAGGAAGCTCATAATTCAAGGTATTCAATCCATCCCGGGAGTACCAAGATGTACAAAGATTTAAAGGAAAAATATTGGTGGCCAGATATGAAGAGGGAGATTGTAGAATGGGTTAGCAGATGTTATACATGTCAAAGATTTAAAGCAGAGCATCAAAGGCCAAGTGGATTGTTACAACCATTAGAGATTCCAGAATGGAAGTGGGAACATATTGCCATGGATTTCATAGTCGGATTACCAAGGACGAAAGCCAATCATGATGCTATTTGGGTTATAATGGATAGACTTACCAAGTCAGCTCATTTTCTACCTATAAATGAAAGATTTTCACTAGACAAGTTAGTCCATATGTACCTGAAAGAAATCGATGTTCGTCATGGAGTTCCAGTGTCTATCGTATCTGTTCGAGATCCGAGGTTTAATTCAAAATTTTGGAAGAGTTTTCAAGAATATTTGGGAACGAAACTGAATATGAGTACGGCTTACCATCCACGGACGGATGGCCAGAGTGAAAGAATAATCCAGACAATCGAAGACATGTTACATGTTTGTGCTATTGATTTCAAAGGAAGTTGGGATGAGCATTTACCCTTGGTAGAATTTGCTTACAACAACAGTTATCATGCCAGCATTGGGATGCCACCCTATAAAGCTCTTTATGAATGCAAATGTCGATCTCCTGTATATTGGGTCGAAGTAGGAGAACGCAAAATACTTGGACCTGAATGAGTGCAACAGATGAAGGAAGTTGTTGAAGTTATCCATAAGAGATTGATAGAAGCACAAGACCGTCAACGGAAGTACGCAGATCAATCAAGGAAAGATATGGAATTCGAAGAAGGAAATATGGTATTACTAAAAGTATCTCTGTGGAAAGGATTGACAAGATTCGGGAAGAAAGGAAAAATGAGCCCTAGATATGTCGGACCTTTTGAGATTCTAAAGCGTGTTGGCAAGGTAGCTTACAAGTTGGCTTTACCCCCGCACATGGAGCACATTCACAATGTTTTTCACGTATCGATGCTTAAGAAGTATAATTCAGACTCCAGGCATGTAATCGAATACGAGCCAATAGAACTTCAAGCAGATTTGTCGTATGTAGAAAGTCCGATAGAGATTCTAGAAGAAAGAGAGAAAGTGTTAAGAAATAAAGTGGTAAAGTTAGTAAGAGTACTGTGGCGAAACCCAAAGGTTGAAGAATCGACTTGGGAGTTAGAAAGTGATATGAGAGAAAAGTACCCTCATTTGTTTTCTTAGGAGATTCTGAGGACATAATCCTTTTAAGGGGGGAAGGATGTAATATCTGGGATATATCGTGTAATTATTTTTGTTGATAAATATATGTTATGCATATACAGTATTTATTCTGTGAATTATTTGTTAAGTGGTATATGTGTTTGGATGTTTAAAAATAATATAAATTGAGTATTTTAATTTTTATATGTCCAAAATAAAATATAGATAATTGTCATATCTTCCTATTTATTTTTATGACGATTATGATTTTATAGGAAATTTATGGATTTTATAATTACTTTTTCCGAGTATTTATAAACTATTTTATATAATCGGAAACCAGCCGACTTCACCCGTTTTTACGTTTTTATAAACCGAAACTCTTCCGAAAACTCCTTCCTAACCTAATTGCAATATTTCGAGCATTTTCCATGTTTCGACTTTTTCGATCCGGCATATGGTTTGTCCTGTGCGGGTCCCGGCGCAATATTTTTGATACAAAATTCGTTTCGGTAAATTAATTAAACTCGTATTTTTGATAAACAGGATCTTTTTATTAAACTATTATAATTATCACCTCATAATACGTGTAACCAGGCGGTGAGACCAAGACCGCAGTACAAATTGTACAGATTTGGATAATTATACCGAAAACCGATACCGTTTGGATCTGTTTTTATAAATAAACGTTCTATTTTATATCCAAAATGATCCAACGGGATACTAATTTTCTGTAAATATAAATAACATTTACCTTATTTTATTTCATACCAAAAATCATTTGCAAAAAGTAATTATAGAATTTTCTAGATAAAAACCCTAATTTCATAAAACCTTCTGAGAATCAAACTACAGTTTCAAGGTGTTATTGAAATCGGTTGGGAAATATGGAGTAACCAAAACGAAGGATTTGGAGTGTACTTTTAGATTCCAGAACTCGTTTTACTGTAGAAATCAAGAAGAGGCAAGGCGTAGGAAAGGAAATCAAGTAGTCGAGAAGTAGGTGATTGTGAATTGAAATTGGTGAAGTATAGCAAGCTAATATCAGGAAAGTATTCTGAACATTCTCGAGATATATTGTAGATAATTGATAGTTCTGTTTCATATTGCAAGTGCTTTGAAGTACTAAACCCTAAACCTTGATTCCAAGTATTGATCTTTGAGCCGTAAACCTTATTCTTTCTAAACCATTGATTGTTGATTACCCGAATACAAACCACTGAGATCCGATGCTACTCCACAAATACATACAAACTAAATACCAAACACTGAACCAAGGTTGCTTACATACTCAAACCATTGTACCTTCTGCATTGAAAGATCAAATCCATGTAACCCTGAACTTTGATTCTTTTGTTATCCAGTTCTTTCATCACTTGTTAGCAATACTTCCTTTGTGAAGATTGAAACCATCTCATGATTGGTAATCCAACGTTGCTTGTGATTCTGTTTATTGCTTTACATTATTTATTCTGTTATTATGTTAGAATTGGATTGTTTTATAAAATTGTGGACCAGATTGGTGGTCATGTTAGGCCAATGTGTGCCTTGGATACAGTAATTAGAGCAGAGCTATGTGCCTTGCTCGGGGTTAGTGTGTGACTGATCAATAGCCTAACTTTGGTTTTTAAAATGAAAATATAATATCCAATTCTAAATTATCATTCATTGTTTAGTTGACACCTTAAATCATTTCACTTGATCATTTTATTCTCAGTGTTAGGTCCCAATGTGTTTGTAGAGGGGGGGGTTGAATACAAACAGTACCGAATAATCGAATAAAATGCGGAATAAAAATTGAAACAAAATTCAAGTTAAATAAGAATATTATTACACTTGAAAGGTGTTACAACAACTGTATCGATTACAAGGAATAAATCTCAAATTAATTATCACAAATCTAGAATAAATTCGACATGAACTTTTTCTATTTTTGCAATAAAAAGATTCAAATGCTAAACGCAATTTGAGATTAAGTTCTAGGGATTTTGATCTGCAAGATAGTTACACAAGAACAAGATAAAGATTTCTAGTGGTTTGGATTTAACTTTACAAACTAGAAATGGATGATCTTGAATTAGCAGAGAAAATAAAATATTGCTTCTGCTTCTTTTCTTTTTGCTGTGTTCTTGACTTCTGTTTTTCTTGGATGGATAATCTGTTGAATGGCTGCTTCTGTCTTTTTAATCAATCAACAGAATGGAATGAACTGGAATGACAATTCCATAGCTAGCAAGACTTTCGGTAGGACAATGGATTGAACTAGCAAGACAATCTGATTGAACTACAATGACTTTCGGTATGACAATTAGTTGAACTAGCAAGACTATCTTCTTCCCAGTAGAACTTTCGGTAGGACAATTGAAATGACTTGGCATGACAATCGGTATGACAATCCTGATTGTCATGCTAGTTCATTTTCAATTGTCTTGCTGATTTAAGACTATTTTTAATCCAATTAAACTTCTGAAAATTCTTAATATTAATTCTGAATTAATTAATCAATCAATTAATTCAATTAATAAATAAATTAATCTTTGCAGATATAATTTATTTTCTTAATTAAATTATATGACTTAATTAATTAATAGAAAATTAATACTAATCCTGAGCATCAACCATTCTTCTGAAAATCTTCTGAAAATCACTGAAAATTATGAATCAATTCCACCACTTCAATGTTGACACTCGATGTACTGTCTGGTTCATGAGTGATTAACTTCCGTGACGTTTCTTCATGTCTTGACTTTGATAATTTATTTTCTTTAGATTAAATCCCTGTAATTAATTGATACCCTGACGAGATCTCTGTCACTTGATTAAATCCACAACCATGATTTATATCACTAAGGCTTGATCAATTTCTTGAACTTCTTCCAGTAAATTAATTCCTCAAGTCTGTAGATGAACCTTGTTTCTGAATCCTTTGACAGATGTTACTTTGCGAGATCTCTTTGACGGTAGATCCACTATTTACTTATTACATTCTTATTTGAGTTGAGTTAAATCCTCGAATATACAAATAGGCTATGACATATGCCTTACAATCTCCCCCTATTTATTTGTTAGACAATAACACACAAATACCTAGAGGATAACTCAACTAACAAATAAGAAAAAGATATAAATAGAAATGCAAAGTAAATAGCAGAAAAGTTCTGGATAACATTTAACCTTTTCCAGATTCCAAATAGATGTTCCTCTAGACTGAACATATCTTCAAGTAGTTTCATCTTCATTTCTACAACCACATTTCCTGTTGAGAAGCGCATATCTATCTTGCTTCTCCCCCTATGAGAATCAACTGATTAAAGAAGATCACCTTCGTTTACCACCTCTCCCGTACAATAGGATCCGCAGATAAAAACCAATGGTACTCCCCTTTTGGAAAACAGCTTCTTCCCTTACTAGAAAATCACCTTGTGTTTACCACCTCTCCCGTACAATAGGATCCGTAGTTACAAACAACAATGGTGTGGTGTAGTGTACATATGTAGGATCTTTTTCTTCCTCCCTGCTATTTCTCCCCCTTAGTTGAGGAATCCTCCAAACTATTACTTAAGCTTTTATCTCCCCCTTAGAGAAGGAATGTATGCCATCGTCTGAAGGAGTTCTCATATTTCACTTGGTTGGAAAAGAAATAACAAGTAGTTTCTCTTTCTTCCTCACTGTGAGTGTGTGATTCTGTTTAGTGTACCTAACATGTGTTTCACTCTTCTCTCCACTCGTGTTTACACTCATTCTCACAAGTGTATCACTCCTCTCATAGCTCCAACATTCAGCTGTGCCTGCAAGGAAAATCACCTTAGACATCCTTAAGGAGGTCACAGGTGGTGCAATGGGAGTTCGCAAATCCCCATCCTTGTTAAACTCGTCAGATGAATCTGAGTCATAATCTATAAGTTGCTAGTTTCCCTTTTAGGGTTCCAGATTTGAATTCTGGTAAGGTAAACAATGATCCAACGAATTTAGCATAAAGATCAAAGTTCCCTTCTAATGTCTGTGAAGACATTTCCTTGTGACTCATCAGGTAATATCTGAATCATTGTCAACAAGTTGTCGATCTGCACTTATGTCAGATCCACTATCCGCAGATGCATCCTGGGGATTTAAGCCTAGGGAGGTAGACACTGACCACTGACATATGGCTTTTGGATCAATATCCTCTCCTAACACATGTAAAGGCAATTGGTCCATTAACGAACCTTAAATAATCGAATCTGACCTTAAAATGGTCGAAACTCTTGTTTCTGTCAACTCATCCTTTGTGTGTGTAACCTTTCCTTGTGCATCAAGAATTGTTTATGTTTGAAGTGGTGACACTACAATGGATACCCTGGCCGACAGGAAAATTTCAATAGACGCACCCTGTTGAGAGAATGAATCTAGTAACTGTTTTTGTGCCTTTTCAGCCATTACATCTTTTTGAGAAGATGTATGGGAGCTAGCAGTTGTCTCGGTTTAAATACTACTCATCTATGTAAGAGACAGAGCTGCTAGGTTGACTACAGAACCTTCCTTATGTGGTGCACTAAGGCACTATCTCCCTCACGCTCATTCATACTATATTTACTGGTAAGAGAGTGTTGGTTGGTTCTGTTTCTGTATTTGTCTTTACAGTTTTGGATAGATGTTGTGGGTTTTCAACCTCATGACTGTCAATCAAAGAAAGTCATTGGAGACTGAACCTGTATCACAGAACATATGGTAATAGAGAGAAAAAATGTATTTAAGATCTATAATGAATGAAAATTATACATTTAATCTTTTGAGAGAAATGATGTACAATAGTGATTTCAAAGGATTTTACATGAAATAAAAAAATCACTAATGTAGAAAGAAGTTTGATTTTCTCCTAAAACTGTTTGCACATATAAAACAATATGTTTGTGCCTAGTGAAAAGAGAGTTATTAATATGACGACTCTACTAGTTCATATTAACCTGTAACTTCAGGTAGAGTGTCATACCATGTTCTTGATGATTGCTTGAGTAGTACACTAGTTCATACCAACCTGAAGTGAGATTGTGAAGAAGAGATTGCATAGTCCAATAGATCTGCAGTTGCAAAGTCCATGAACTGTGGTGCATTGACTTCCTCTTTTGACTCACCGACCAGGAGTACACTTGTACACATCTTACTAGAGTCCAATTCCAAGTGTAATGTGCAGCAGGTGCCTGATATGTCGTAATATTCTCAAGTCTCGTCACTGGTGCTATATGTTAGATACTGCTTCCTGATAATAACCTAGCACAATATACAAATTTTCAATGATAACATTCCCAGCTTGCAAACAGCCATATCCCTCAGATAAACCTTTGTTGTTATCTCCAAAGGTAACCAGTGGGCCAGCTTTCTCAATCCACATTTGATAGCAGGGCTCTATCTCCGGTCATATGTCTTGATGATCCACTTGTCAAGAATCCACACTACCGATTACACCTGTATACTGCCCTGCACTTCAAATGGATTAGACCTTCTTCGGAACCCAAACTTTGTTGGGCCCGACATACTTGTAGAATTGTCCTTTGTCAGGCAAAACAACATTTTTAATTTTAATGGTCTCAACTTTCTCAATGACTGAACACTTGACCTTGTAAACAGCCTTAACAAATTTCTGTTTAAGCTTAGGCACAAATGTCTCCTTTCTAGCCTTAGAAGGACTGGCAGTCTTAGATCTATCATGCTTCTTGTTATTCACATGCTGACGAGGAGTAGTCTTATCATTAGAAACATGCTTACCATTAAAATAAGCATACATCATATTAAAAGCACAAGACATATAATTAGAAACACCACATGCTTTATGAGAGATATTAACAGCAGGCAATTTATGCATGGTAGACATGGCATTTTTGTTATCCAACTCATTTATGTCTGAGTTAGTCTCAGTTGCTTTCACAACTTTGACTGGAACTTTCGACACACTTGGCTTGGAAACAACCTTCTCATTAGCATGATCTTCAACACATATTTCTTCTTGAATAACAGAAGAGGTCGCATCAAATGATTCAGCAATTTATGCTTTATAGAGGGGTTCATCAACACCCTTAAGCACATGTGGTACTTCCCTCCCTTTAGCACAGACATGAGGAGGGGAGTTTATGCCTAATTCTCCAATAGCACTATTGTAATCATAACCTATTCCAGATGTTTGATTAACAGCTTGCTTACTGTAGAACTCTTTAGCCTTCGAACAAGAATTGAAGTAGGCTCTAACCTTAGTCTCAAGACCGGTGATCTTGTCTTTGAGAATAGTTTCGAGTTTTCTATAACAGTCAACTCTATTCTCTAGAAAAGATACTTGTTCTTTTAACTTGTCTTGATTAATGTCCACAAGTCTTAATTCATTGACCTCTTTCTCAAGGTCTTTGATCTGTAAACTTAACAGTTCATTATCACGGCAAGCACAATCTAAGTTACCTCCTAGATGATAAACTAATTCAACATCAGTATATTTTACCTCTTTTCTTGACGATGAAGCTTTTCCATCAATAGCCATAAGAGCAAGATTCCCTTCTTCTTCATCTTCACTATCAGTATCATCCCAGCTTCTTCCCTTTGCCAGATAAGCCCTTTCAGAGTTACTCTTCTGATTTGAATCATAAGAGTTCTTCCTTACTTGCTTTGGCTTCCTACATTCTGTGGCAAAGTGTCCCAACTCATTGCAGTTATAGCATCTAATGGTGCTCTGATCAACCATCCCTGTTTTGTATCCACCACTACTGGTGTTAGAGGATGAAGATCCACCTGTCTGGAATCTGTTGTAGTTGGACTTGTACTTGAACTTGGGATTTCTCTTGAATCTGACATTGGAGAATCTCTTGACAATTTGGGCCATTCACTCATCTTCCAATTGCTCCAGCTCTTCCAAGGAATAAAAATCATCACTGGATTGATTTGTAGTAGGAGGATCATATTCTGCTACTAACACATTTTCCTCAGCCTTGGAAAACTCTACCATTCTCTCTAATTGTTGAGATTGTTGTTATTGTTGACCTTCAGCTACAAGAGCAGTAGATGTGCTAACCATTCTATCTTTCCCGTAGACTTCCTTTTGCTGAATCTGCTCCAACTCATAGGTTTTTAACACACCATAGAGTCTATCCAAAGAAATCTCACTCAGATCTCTAGCTTCTCTAATGGCAGTGATTCTATGTTCAAGATGAGTTGGCAGTGTTAAAAGGAACTTTTTGTTGACCTCCCTGATTGAATAATATTTTCCATTTATGTTCAGTTTGTTGATCAACGCATTGTACCTCTCAAACACTTCAGTAATTCCTTCTCCTGGATTGGATTTAAAGTATTCATACTCAGAGGTTAGGATCTCTAACTTGTTCTCCCTAACTTCCTCTGTGCCTTCATTAATCACCTCAATAGTTTCCCACATGTGTTTGGAATTTTTACAGTTCATCACATGTCTGTTCATCAAGGGATCAAGGGAATCAATTAATATTAATTGAAGGCTGGCATCCAAGGAGGCTTCTTCTTTTTTAGCAAGAGAAAAATCCTCAGGCTCTTTTGGATAGGTTCTCGCTTTGGTAATCACAACATCATCTACTATCACCTCTGGTTCAATAACCATTGAAGTTGTTGGACCCTTCTTTAACAAGTTCAGATATTTGGGATTTGTAACTTGTAAAAATAATAGCATCTTCTTCTTCCACATGATGTAATTTTCTTTATCAAATAGTGGAATTTTAACGGTTCCAACTTTTTGTGAAGTCATTATGAATTTTTGAATAAATAAAAATTCAAGGAGTTGAAAAATCACAAAAGTCTAGGATCTTGATTTGTTCGTTAATCAGAAGGCTCTGATACCAATTGTTAGGTCCCAATGTGTTTGTAGAAGGGGGGGTTGAATACAAACAGTACCGAATAATCGAATAAAATGCGGAATAAAAATTGAAACAAAATTCAAGTTAAATAAGAATATTATTAAACTTGAAAGGTGTTACAACAACTGTATCAATTACAAGGAATTAATCTCAACTTAATTATCACAAATCTAGAATAAATTCGACATGAACTTTTTCTATTTTTGCAATAAAAAGATTCAAATGCTAAACGCAATTTGAGATTAAGTTCTAGGGATTTTGATCCGCTAGATAGTTACACAAGAACAAGATAAAGATTTCTAGTAGTTTGGATTTAACTTTACAAACTAGAAATGGATGATCTTGAATTAGCAAAGAAAATAAAATATTGCTTCTGCTTCTTTTCTTTTTGCTGTGTTCTTGACTTCTGTTTTTTTTGGATGGATAATCTGTTGAATGGCTGCTTCTGTCTTTTTAATCAATCAACAGAACGGAATGAACTGGAATGACAATCCCATAGCTGGCAAGACTTTCGGTAGGACAATGGATTGAACTAGCAAGACAATCTGATTGAACTACAATGACTTTCGGTATGACAATCAGTTGAACTAGCAAGACTATCTTCTTCCCAGTAGAACTTTCGGTAGGACAATTGAAATGACTTGGCATGACAATCGGTATGACAATCCTGATTGTCATGCTAGTTCATTTTCAATTGTCTTGCTGATTTAAGACTGTTTTTAATCCAATTAAACTTCTGAAAATTCTTAATATTAATTCTGAATTAATTAATCAATTAATTCAATTAATAAATAAATTAATCTTTGCAGATATAATTTATTTTCTTAATTAAATTATATGACTTAATTAATTAATAGAGAATTAATACTAATCCTGAGCAACAACCATTCTTCTGGAAATCTTCTGAAAATCACTGAAAATTATGAATCAATTCCACCACTTCAATGTTGACACTCGATGTACTGTCTGGTTCATGAGTGACTAACTTCCGTGATGTTTCTTCATGGCTTGACTTTGATAATTGATTTTCTTTAGATTAAATCCCTGTAATTAATTGATACCCTGACGAGATCTCTGTCACTTGATTAAATCCACAACCTTGATTTATATCACTGAGGCTTGATCAATTTCTTGAACTTCTTCCAGTGAATTAATTTCTCAAGTCTGTAGATGAACCTTGTTTCTGAATCCTTTGACAGATGTTACTTTGCGAGATCTCTTTGACGGTAGATCCAATATTTACTTATTACATTCTTATTTGAGTTGAGTTAAATCCTCAAATATAAAAATAGGCTATGACATATGCCTTACACTCAGTATTGTCAATGTGACTTGCTGAGCTAGTTAGCTCATTCATGCGATTTTTTTATGTTCTTTTTCAGTTAAGAAGGAACCTGTTGGTAGAGAGGTTCCCCAATCCAGTGCGAGAACTAGGGTTCCAGGTTGATCGAGTTAAACTAGCTGACAGCTTTTGGGATAGTTTAAGTTTGTAAAGTTTGTAATGATGTTTAATATTCAGTTTTAAGTTTGAATAGTTGGGATTTTGACGTTTGTTAAATAAGTGTGTGTGTGGCTTGTGTACATACTTTAACCTGTTGTGGTCTGTGGTAGTTGGTAAGTAGGGACACTGCATATTAGTATTATCTTTATTATTATTGTAAGCAAGCTATAAATAAGGTGTGTGTGTGTGTGTGGACCCCAAACTTATGACCCGGGTTTGAAGGGCGCCACAAAACCAAGCAAGCAAAAGATCTCCCCCATTTTCTTCTTCTTCAATTCGACCTTTTCATAGAAATGGTGAAATAGATTTTCAAAACTCAAGCTCTAGGCCATGGAATATTACAAGGTTTGTTTTTTTGGATCCTATATTTCATAACTTAGTTATGCTATAAGTTTGAAGCCAAGATTCCAAGGATTCCTTAGTTAAACAATTCCTCAAAGTTCTTGATGAATAGTGTTTTCAAGAACTAACATTTTGTTTTCTATGTTTTCTTTAAGATCCAAGCTTGGTAGAGATAGTTAGAGGTTCCTAGTGGCTTGTTAGTAATTCTCCTCTCTCCAAGGAAGGTATAAACTCTTGAACCCTTAGTTTTAAATTTTGTTTGTTTGGATGATAATTGTGATTAGGATTTTGGGTTGTTTGGGGGTGATGTTTGGATTATTGTGGTTGGATTTGTGTTAATGTTGGTAAAATTTGGAAATCGTTAAGTTATAGCCGTCGTAATGCCCGATTTTCCTTAACTGTTTTGCGCATACATTTTGGACTCGAACACACACTGCTACGAACTAAAAACTTCTAAGTTTAGATAGGTTATGTTTTAAGCTTCGTTTTGATATGTGGTTCGCTTAGATCCAATGTACGGTTTAGGATAAACAACCGTTTTAAGTTACGGCGTTTCGCGAACGAACCTATACCCCTCGCTTAACTTTGAAACCTTATTTAAGGCCCTTAAAAGACTAATTGGATTACGAAACAATTATGTAAGGTGGATTAGGAAGTTGGTAAAGTACTCAAAATGAAAATGACTTTAGAAGAGATGATAAGAGATTTTGAGAAGATAGAGAAGTGAGTCATCATAAGGGTGATGATGACTAATCATGAGATAAAATCGAGGTTTGAAGGCATAAGTGGTACATATAATAATCTACTTTAAGTTGGGAGTATTCGATGAAACTTCGAGATAGATCGATGGATTAATAAGGAAACTAGATGGACTGAGAAGACAGGAAATAATGAAATTAGGAAATTGGATGAAGGAAGTGACCTTCAAGAATATGAGGTGTATGTAACATATGTGACTTGATACCCAAAAAGTAAAACGCCAAGTATAAGAAATATCTCAATATTGAGAAAACTGTTGAAATAAATGACAATAGTGAATGTAGATTTATTAATAAGAATTTCACGTTGAATACGATCAATATCTTCCAGAACATCCCTGTTATCATTACGAAATCAGGAAAGAAAAGCGGATAACCATTGTTATCTTTTGGAGGCCATATGGATTGACCTCAACTAGAATAAGGATGCTATTGTGAAATTTGGTATAGACTATCGAGGTGGGAATGATTGAATAAGACAATCTATCAAGGATATATGACTTGATTTATCCATGGAAGGATACAAGTACCTTTTTAAAGGTGGAATTAAGGATAGAACCTCGATAACTTGAGATGAACCTAGGGGAATGCATAAGGTTGGCATTACACCATTAATAAGGACAGTATGAGTGTCGAAGTATGAATTGGGAAGAATTAAAGTAACAACAATCTTTAAAGATTAGTGGAGAAAGTTCTTCAGAACTATATAGAAAATGGTTCTAGTATTAGTAAATGGTATCTTGATATGCCCTATACCCAAGGAGTACAGGAGGAATGATTTAAGAATAACCTTGGGGAAGTTACAAAAAGAGTGGTGATATTTAAGTTTTTACAAATTGAAACTTTGGTAAAGGAAATATGATGTAATAATAATAATGCCAAGTGGGGCACGTGTTAAACCATGAGAAAGTATGGATCGAACCAGTAACGGTCGAAATTGTTTAAGGCAATTAGGACCTAAGATAAAAGACGTCCTAAGTATGATCGAGAGTCAGTCGTGACAATGTTAACCTCTGAAGACCGAGGCAATAACTTTTAGAAAAATGGTGATATTTGTTTTCTCCCCAAAGCGTAAGGAAGAGGATTTTCACACAAGCAGTGAATGGAAATGAGGTAGAAAATTTAGTTGGATATCGTTCAAAAGACATTGATTATAAGGAACTATTACTATCAGGAAAGACCAATGAGGTGGCCGACACTCTAAGTGTAAGAGAGCAATTATAGGTGCGCGTGCCAGAGGAATACAGTGATAATAGTTAAAGCCGTGAAGGTTGTATTATGGTGTGAAAGACTGACATTCCTTCTGATGATTGTGCGATACTTAACCGTAATAGTAGTTTCGTAAAGATTTAATTCATGTAATCACCGTGCGCGGGCTATCTATCTTAGCAGGTCCTATTTTAAAAATTAGCCAGGACCATGTTTCAAAAGGACTAAACAAACCCTTGAGTTAAGTCTTCTATTGACGGCATATGATTAAGAATGGTATTAACCTGCTATCGTTGCTTTGATTGAAACTCTTCTGTAATTTTATCTGCTTCATGTCATGTATGTATGTCAGGATCAGGAGTGTTCTTCATGAATTATGAATGGTGATTATGTTACCTCCATAGAAGAATTTGATACGAAAGGTATGGACTCTGTATGGTTAGCTATTAAGATTCCAAGGAAAAAAATGACTATCATAGGTCCGTAGTGGACTATAGTAATACATCAATGATTCCTTGAATAATGAGACGATAACAACCGTGAGAGTTGTATTGTTATGGGTGTTGAGATTGAGCACCACTAATCGGGTCATGTTGACGTATAAGTTATCTTTGATAGAAAAACTAGGTCGATTATCTACCTATTAAAATTCTAGTAATGACGATGTCTATAATGAAATCCCATATTCTATTTTCAATGTCGAGGGAGTTTCAAAGGTGATTGTTTATAAGCTCGAGCAAGAGCATGGGTCCATAGAATGATGGACAGAATAGTAAATATTCAGGCACGTGAATTGCGATGCGATAATACTTGATGTTGATATATATACATATATGTTTCGTTCTCCTATGATAAACCTCTACAGTTCATGGGTAGATTCCAAAACAGATATTTTATGACCATATTTTTCTGAAAATTATTCTTTTCTCTCCTTTTCATTTCGTGTAAACTGAGAAGAACAACCCTTCCAAAAGGGGAGGTATAGACGAATGACTATCTATCTGTGTGATAGAAGCTTATTAAGATACCACATGTTGTTTAATTGCTTGTCAAGTATTAAAGGCTGGCCACCTTCTGTACTAACTATGCAATAGAACAAGTGTTCATGATCATAGTGATCTCTCAACAAATTCTTTTACTTCTATATGATTGATCAAACTTTGGAAGATAGAAGCAGCTAGAAAAGGACTAGTATAAGTATGGTGGTATTCAGAATGGAAACGCATTCGTGATACTAAGGTTGACGCGTTTATTAAAAGGTTATAAAACTTTAGTGAGTAAACGTATATCCAGAATAGTATTCTATACGGAAGATAGTAACGATTGCAAACTGGAAAAGAATAAGTATTGAGAAGCGAAAGTTGTAGAGCTAGATGATATAATGAGAGTATGTGTGATAGACTTGAAAGAAATTTGGAATGATCACTTAGCACGTATCGAGTTTTCTTACGATAATAGGTTTTATGTCAATATTAGGATAACGCCTTATGAGGCCCTTTAGGGAAGACAATGCCGATCTCCCTTGTATCAGAATGAAGTTGGAGAGCGCAATATGCTCAGACCCGAAGTGGTCCAAAGGACCAAAAATATAGTGGATCTAATCAGAGGATGGCTGGTAGCAACCCCGGGATAGACAAAAGAAGTATGTTGATTTGACTCGAAAGGACAAAATAGTGTGAAATAGGGGACCTAGTGCTGTTAAAGGTATCCCCTTGGAAAGACTTCGAAAGGATTGAGGAGGTTCGGAAAGAAAGGAAAGCTAAGTCCACGATTTGTTGGACCCTTGGATATATTAAGACGTATTGGGAATTTATCAAATGAACCAGCCCTACCCACGAACCTGCAGCAAGTTCATAAAATGTTCCACGTATCAATATTAAGGAAGTATAATCCGAATGTCAGATATATAGGGGAATACGAGTGCATAGATATGCAACCAGACTTAACCCACGTGGAGCGGCCAGTGAGGATGATGGATCAAAAAGGAACCAGTACTCCGGAACAAGGTTATCAAGCTAGTCGGGGTTTTGTGGTAGAACCACAATGTGAAAGAACTGACTTGGGAACTAGATAGTGCAAAGATAGAAAGGTATCCCCGATGGTTTTCTATCTGATTCTGGGACAAAATCCTTTTAAGGAGGGGAGACTGTAATAACCCCAATTTTTGGAAATTTTTGAGACCCTGATGAATAGTAACTTTTGATGATATTGCTCATTAATAAATATTGCCAGACCACCCTATGTAGGGGTTCTTTAGTGGATATCCTGAGATCATATTAGCACTCCATAATGTATATGAGGGTATGTAAAGATCGTTAAAATTTGAATTCGGACACTTTGATTTTTCCCGAAAATCCACCAGATACCGACAAAATTAAATATAAGGTAACATGATGAAAAATATTTCAATTCAAGGATTATAAGAGAGGATCATTTAAGAAATAAAAAATATTAAGAAAGATTTAGGGAAGCCCAAGTAATAAGATCTCGGATATGATCCCTCAAACGAGTAACGAGAACGAGAGATAAGTGAACCGTAAAACAAATAAATGACCAACGGGCAAGCACATGCAACTAGCATGGGAAGGAAGCTTCCAAGAGAAGCTAAAACATGTTGTTTTAAGTAAAGACACCCTCACACCATGAGATTGTGACATGTGGCAAAGGAATGATGCAAGCAATGACATAAGCAAGTGATGTCATCACTTTATCAAGATATTTGTTCAAGAATTATCCTCCACCAAGAATTTCTTTCTCATTTCCCAAGGAAAACCAAGTATGCAAAAGCTCTCCCCCATTTTCTTCTTTTTCCATTCGACCTTTTCATAGAGACGGTGAAATAGATTTTCAAAATGCAAGCTCTAGGACATGGAAAAATACAAGGTTTGTTTCTTTGGATCCTATATTTCATAACTTAGTTATGCTATAAGTTTGAAGCGAAGATTCCAAGGATTCCTTAGTTAAATAATTCCTCAAAGTTCTTGATGAATAGTTTTTTCAAGGACTAACATTTTATTTTCTTATGTTTTCTTTAAGATCCAGGCTTGGTAGAGATAGTTAGAGGTTCCTATAGGCTTGTTAGTAATTCTCCGCTCTCCAAGGAAGGTATAAACTCTTGAACCCTTATTTTTAAATTTGGTTTGTTTGGATGATAAAGGTGATTAGGATTTTGGGTTATTTGTGAGTGATGTTTGGATTGTTGTGGTTGGATTGGTGTTGATTCGGTGTTGGTTAAATTTGGAAATCGTTAGGTTATAGCCGTCGTAATGCCCGATTTTTCTTAACTGTTTTGTGGATACATTTTGGACCAGAACACCCACTTCTACGAACTAAAAAATTCCAATTATAGATAGGATGTGTTTAAAGCTTCATTTTGATATGTGGTTCTCTTAGATCCGATGTACGGTTTAGGAAAAACGACCGTTTTAAGTTACGGAGTTTCGCGAACGAACAATAACCCTCACTTAACTTTAAAACCTTGTTTAAGGCCCTTAAAAGACTAATTGGATTACGAAACAATTATGTAAGGTGGATTAGGCAGTTGGTAAAGTACTCACAAAAGATTCTCCTTAAAATGTTTAATGGTTAATTTTTACAAAAATGGTGGAGCCGAGGGTACTCAAGCAACTTATGTAAATCGTTAAGCGCAAAAGCGAGCGTTAGGGTCTAAGTGGATAAAGTATAGTTTCTTAAGCGAATGTGGTTTAATTCCGGCTTTTATTGTTGTTCATAGATTATTGGACCCACTCTAAGCTTAAGTCTACCCAGGAACACTCAGGCAAGTTTCCTACCCGTTATATTGTTGTTGTGATGTAATATATTAATGCATTATCTTGAGATAAATGCATGGTTATTATTAGCAAGTCATGCGATATATTGGAGCATGTTGATATCATATATATATGCATGCCTATTTCGTAATCTTGATATTTCATTGTCGATTCAATTGTAAAAACTACATAATACCTATGTTAGAGATAAGCATTATTTGCGTATACCTTTAGTATAGGGGACCCAAAGTTGAACATTTTCCTAAAACCGGGAGGCGAGGTTCCCGAATATATTTTATATAGATTTCTATAACTATTAATCGAATAAGGTATATTCGATAGTTTTGAATAATAATTAAATTTATTTTTGATTATTGAAATAAAGATCTTACTTTCGTATAAGTATATCTTTCGATAAATATTATTCGTTTCAAGTATTATTTTCAAAAACTTTCACTGGATTTATTTTGATAAAAGCTATTCTTTATTGGAATATTATATAAAGAATAATATTTAGATATTCTTCGATTATTTTGTGACTGATTTATTCTATTAAATCATCCTTACTTCAAACATTTTCAAAAATGTTTTCGAGTCTTCAAAATGATTTTAAAAGTTAGAGCGGATCCCAAAACTTGATTTTAATTTAAAATCCTCCTTTCAAAGGGGATTTAAATACTCACTCAAAACCTAAGGGATCCAGCTCCGTGGTGTATTTTCGGCGCAATAAAGTTGCTAATTTGATAAAAGAATTTGATTACTTTCCCAATGTTCGGGAAGTAAGCCCAATCAAAATGCATCGACATAGGCGACATGGGCTCAGTGGGAGTCCATAAAGGTGTAAGTGGCTCAGTGGCAGTCCATCAATGCGTAAGTGGCTGAGTGGAAGTCCAGCATAAGGTCCTAATGCAGCTAGGATGATGATCGGTGGGGAATTCATCCATCTACTAGTAGAAAAGGTGACTTAATTGGTATCTTTTCCTGATCAGCAATATATCAGGTTTATGCCAAGGTTTTCTTCTTTCCAAATACATTGGATATTGCAACTCTGTTTATAATTTTCATAAAAGAGGTTTTCAAGGAGTGTATGAGATATATATATATAGGTGTATATATATCGGGACTTAATGAAGTATCTCATAACTTCATTTCTTTCAAATGATATTTCAAAGATTGAATATATTCAAGTCTTATCTTGTAGTCTGATCTATGTGATAAACTTTTGAAACTGATTATAACTTAAACGGTGGTAGTTCAAGTAGTATTCGGAAAAGATATAAGTATATTAGAGTATCTTGTAACTTCATCTTTTTAACTTATATCTAGTTAATGATTATCTTATGCATGACATAGATTTTCAGAAAAACGTTGAGACAAGGTTAAATATATGAGATCACCTTGCAACGATATTTTTTTATACAGTTATAAACTGGAACTCTATGTATATTATGCATGGAAGAGGATTTTCAAAGATTTTGAAAAGTATATATACATATATACTGTATATATATCAAACTTGGTTCATTTCCTCTTGACCAAGACTTTCACGAGTACTATGAGAATGCTCATATATTGTTAATTATTATACATGTTATTTTGGTGGGCTTGTTGCTCACCCTTGTTTTATTCTTTCATCACACAACAACAGCTAGACAAGATGAACAGGATCAAGCTCCCAATTTGATGTCGCTGTAGCTGAGGTAGGAACTACCAATAGGCTAGGTTTTCAACTGTTGATGTACCAGACTTATGTATAGTTATGAATTGTAATAATTGCAAAGAAAATGTAAATTTATTTAGAATCCCTTTTGAGGTGTAATGGCTTATAATTATGGAATAAAATGACTTGTGTTATTTTTGGTATTAATCTCTGAGACTATAACTTGTGGTGTGTGTGTATATTGTGGGGTCACAATACGTAATAGTTGGTTGTTTATTAAGATTAAATGTTATTAAGGGAAATGGAAGTCGTGACAACGCGAATCCCCGACCCCGGATTTGGGGGTGTTACATAAAGCCTCGTTCGCGGTCTTAGGTTCTATTTGAGATAGAAAACTAAGATGATTCACAACGTTTTAAACTTGTGAATGCGTTTGAACTCCCTTCCTTATGTCTCCAAGAACATTATCTAGTGAATGACTTTTTATAGTGGGAATTGCTTTAGGAAGTTCATCTTCCTTTTCGTCCAATTCTAATGGATTTTTATGTACAGGAGTCCCAAGATCCATATTTTCGAATTGTCGAATAACCTTTTCAATATCATCTTGTTTAATATTTTCTTGGTCAACAAGATCTTTATATTTTTCCGGTGGTTTTTACTTTCATCAAAAGCAACATTCATTGATTCTTCCACCACAAGCGATTTGAGGTTAAACACTCGGTAAGCTTTACTATTGTTCTAGTATCCAAGAAATATACCTTCATCTAATTTAGGATCAAACTTTGTAAGGTAGTATTTTGAATTTAATATGAAGCACTTGCTTCCGAATACTCGAAAGTAGCTTAGTTTCGGTGTTTTTCCAAAATATAGCTAGTAATGAGTCTTTCATTTTATAGGTTGTAGCAAAACTCGATTAAGAGTATGGCAAGCAGTTGACATAGCCTCGGCCCAAAAATATTTAGGTCGACGATATTCATTTAGCATTGTGCTAGCCATTTCTTGGAGTGTTCTATTTTTCCGTTCAACTACTCTGTTGGAGCGGAAAAATTATGTGTGATGCCATGTTCATCACAAAAGTTGGTGAAACTAGAATTCTCAAATTCTTAACCATGAAATGTCCTTATATAGACTATGGTTTTATTCTGGTGATTATGAATCCTTTTACATAAAGATGAGAAGGATTCAAAAGCATCACTTTTGGCTTTGAGAATTCCAGTCCATGTAAATCGTGAATAATCATCCATAATTACCAACGTATATGAGCAACCTCCGAGACTTTGTATAGGAACCGGACATATAAGATCCATATATAGTAACTCGAGAGGTCTCGAGGTAGATACCATAAATTTTTCTTAGTGAGATGCTCGAATTTGTTTACCAATTTCGCAAGCTTCACAAGTATGATCTTTATGATAGTTTAGTTTTGGTATACCTCGGACATGGTCTTTAGTTGATATATTCTTTATCAACTTCATGTTGGCATTTCCTAATCTTCGATGCCATAGCCATGGATCATCATTTATAGTGATTAGGCACACGTTCATTTGCTTGCTCATGTCACATGTATCGACAATTTTTTTCTGGGGCAAGTGAGAACCAACTTTCCAAATTTATCTAATATAGAACCATGAGTAGTGTAGAAAATTACCTTGCAATCATTGTCGCATAATTGACTAATGGTGTGAAGATTGTACTTTAATCTGGTGACCAATTAAAAGTCGGAAATTTTAACTTTCTCATTTCTGAAATCTCCGATGCCGACGAGGTTTCTTTTGTTACTATCACCAAATGTTATGCTCCCCGCGGTAACCTTTTTAATGTTGTTCAAGAATGACTTGTTACCGGTCATATATCTTGAACATCCATTATCAAGGTACCATATGTCTTGTTTGGCGGAAAGATAAACCTACAAACATAATAAGTTAATTTATAGGTACCCCTTTATCTTGAGGGTCCTGGGGTTAGTACATCATATATAACATTTGATTTTTGATGAAAGAATCTAGGCAAGGTATAATTATCATTAGGCATATAAATATTTCTAGATGCATAAGGCCTAGTTTGAGGTTGATAATACGTAGAGCTATCATGAAATATTGATGGAGCATAATAAACATCATATCTATTATTAGCATGGTAAGTAGCATAAGCATTTCTATTAAAAGGTTTTGCCTTCCAAATGCATTACCATTTACGTGATATTGTGTGTTTATATTTTGAAACTTAGTAGGTTGATGAGACAATTGTTGCCTTGGATTTTTATATTCCATATTTTTGTAAGGCACGTGTTTATCATTTTTATTGTATGATTCCTTGCAAATCCATACATGATTCCCCTTAATTTCACCATTCTTGAATTTGTAATATTGAATGATACGTCCCATTTTATTGCAATAAGAACATTTATAAGATGGTGATTCGGGTGAAGTCTTTATTGGTGATACAAATCTCTGAGTATTTCCTTTAGGAGGAGAATTCTTATTATATCCCAAACCTTCATGATTATATGAGGTTTTTGTATGCACCATTTGATCCAACATCTTATTGCCTTTGGTAAATCTTTGAATAACTTCTTCAAGATTTTCATTTTCTTTCTTTAAGGCATCAATCTTGTTATTAAGGATTCTTTCTTGATCCTTAACTTGAGCTATGAGCTTATGATTTTCTTCTTTAACCTTAGAGCTTCACTTTTAAGCTCACTGGTTTCAAATAGTTCATTTTCTTTATCAAGATTGTCTTTATAAGATGTTTCTTTATCTTGAACATTTAATTCATTTAGAATCTTTAAGTTCAATAGATCAATGTGAAGTGTACAAATATTATCATTTAATTATATCTTTTCACGTTCCATCTCTTCGTCTTTGAGAATTAATGATATATTCTCCATCTCAAGATTTAGTATATTTTCTTGAAGTTTATTTACCTCAGTCTTGATGAAATGGTTTCGATCTTTTAGAGATGTATTCTCATTCTCATCTTGGACTTTTGAGTCCATCATCCGAGTATATTCTTTATTTTAAGTATGATGAATTTCCTCAATTTTCATCTTCTCGGACCATAGTAAGTGAAACCTTTGTTCAACATCTTTATATTTATTTTTATAACTTACTACAAGTTCAATTAAATCATGCTTATTCATATCTACGAGGGATAAATTAGATTCATCTAATAAAGATTTAAATGAGACATAGTTAGATATTACCTCTTGATTTGAAGAGGAGATTTCCATTGAGGTAGTTTCATCTCCGAGAGCCATTAAGCATAGATTTACCACTTCTTCATTAGCTTTCAGAGCTTCTTCATCTTCACTTAAATCCCAACCATTTTCGGCCACGAGACTTCGTCCCTTTGAGAGTTTAGGACATTCTCTTTTATAATGACCAGGTTGTTTACACTCAAAACACACATCTTGTGTTTCTTCCGGAGATGGATTTTTAGGTTTTGGAGGAGTGTAAACAGGATGGTTTGTAGAGGCATTGGCATTACTATAGGTATTAATATTTTGATTGCCTTTTCCTTTGTTGTAGCTCATTGATGGATAATTACTCTTATAGTTAGAAGAATAATTTTGAGAGTAATTTGACCTTCCATTAGAGTTAAAAACTCTATGTTGATTATTTGATTTTAGGAATCCTTTTCCGTATCTTTGAGATTTGCTTTGAAGCACACGATGAAGTTATCTTGTGAGTAGAATAATTTCACTATCATCGAGATTTTAGAGTTCCTCGTTTAACTCCTCATCATTTTCATTTTCATCAATTAATATGGCCTTTAGAGCCATATTTTTCTTTTTATCCTCCACTTTTGGAGCAACCTTTTCTAAAATATTATCTTCTTCGTAAGCACGGAGATTTCCGAATAGGTTATCAATCTTATACTCATTTAAGTTGTGCATCTCTTTTATAATAGTGACTTTAACCTTCCAACTAGGAGGTAGAGATTTGAGCACTCTTCTATTCTTTTCATTTTCAGTATAATTATTTGCAAGTTGAGATAACTCATCGATAATACAAGTAAATCTTGTTTCCATATCGATGATATTTTCTCCATCTTGGAGTTTAAAGTTCTCGTACTCTTACATCAATGTATCCATCCGAGAATCTTTTATATTAGTGGTTCCTTCATAGGTTACCACTAATTTGTTCCACATTTCCTGTGCTGACTTGCAATTATTTACTCTTTTATATTCCTTTTCTGCAAGCGCACTTGTGAGAACCATTTCCGCCTTGGCGGCTATATTCATTGTGGCTTCTTCCTCTAAGTTGTATTCACTAACCTTCTTTTCGATGATGATGTCACCGAGAGTTTTAGAAGTGTTGTGTATATCTTGTGTACTTGATGATTTCATGAACAAAACACCAAGGTAGATTTTACTTAGTGAAATTATGTAGCACTCGACAGATAAGATTTATAGTCCCGACGGATGACTCATTATACTCCCGACGGATGATGACTTAGTATCCATCGGGTGAGTAGCTTATGTAACAATAAGTCTGTAGCACATTTCTACATACACCATTGTATAGATTCTGTAAATAGTATTCAAGTCATGTTGACTTTGACTAGATATGCACAATAGGTTGATTAATTGTACAGCGCACTTGTGAGAACCATTTCCGCCTTGGCGGCTATATTCATTGTGGCTTCTTCCTCTAAGTTGTATTCACTAACCTTCTTTTCAACGATGATGCCACTGAGAGTTTTAGAAGTGTTGTGTATATGTTGTGTACTTGATGATTTCATGAACAAAACACCAAGGTAGATTTTACTTAGTGAAATTATGTAGCACTCGACGGATAAGATTTATAGTCCCGACGGATGACTCATTATACTCCCGACGGATGATGACTTAGTATCCATCGGGTGAGTAGCTTATGTAACAATAAGTCTGTAGCACATTTCTACATACACCATTGTATAGATTCTGTAAATAGTATTCAAGTCATGTTGACTTTGACTAGATATGCACAATAGGTTGATTAATTGTACATAGATGAAATAAAGTCAAGTGCCAGACTGCTACTCAACGGATAAACTACAATGAAGTCGACGGATGATCAACTAGACAACCTGACGAATGATCAATAACTTGACAGATGATCATGAACCCGACGGATAAAGAATTCAAATATCTGTTGATAGTGACAACACAGTCACATGCGTCGAGTGGATGCAAATGGAATGTGGTATCCTATTCAACTGGGTTTTTGAGAACAAAGAAGCATTGCAATTTCCATGCTATTATGAAGATATTCAAAGATGCTGGAATAGAGTAATGAAGTAGCATTGTAATAGACTAGATAGTTTGTTTTATTATCCTGTCTCATTACTTTGTAATCTTGGTGATATATAAACCAAGAAGTAGCAACTAAGGAACTATCGATCTAAGCAACATAGCAGAGAAACATTTGTAAGCAGAATTCTTAGCATTTCTCTGTAATCTTAGTTGTTCAATTGTTGTAAGCAGCTGTGAGCATTTTGCACACAGGGTTCTCTCGATATATAATATATATCTCTGGTGGAATCATTCAAATCCACCAGAAAGTTCTTAAAGACTCTTGTTTTTAATTACTTGTGATTTGATTCATTTAAGTAACTATTCCGCATTGTGCTAATCAATTCACACTTATATATATTCGAGTTAGAACATTTTTATTTCAAGAAAAAGTTTCAAGAATTCCATTCAACCCCCTTTCTGTAATTCATGTCTTATTGTTAAGGGACTAACAATTGGTATCAGAGCAAGCTCTTAACTTACAAAGAGTTTAAAGATCAAAACAATAAAGCAAGATGAACAAGAAGGATGTTTGAGTCAAGATCCCTTTTGTGGATAAAGATAATTACCATTATTGGAAGGTAAAGATGCATCTTCATTTGCTTCCTCAAGATGAGGCCTATGTTGACTGCATAGAAAGAGGCCCTTATGTTCCAATGTGAGCAATAACAGGAAACGAGCCATCAGTCCCCAAGCCAAGGCATGAATGGTCTGATCCTGACATTGAACAAGTCAGGAAGGATAAAAAGGCCATGAACATCCTGTTTAATGGAGTTGATGGAGATATGTTTGACAACATTATCAACTGCAAAACTGCCAAGGATGTTAGGGATACAATACAGATCATCTGTGATGGCACTGAACAAGTCAGAGAAAACAAGATGCAGCTCTTGATTCAGCAATATGAGCATTTTCATAATGAAGAAAGTGAGTCTCTCATTGACATTTTTAATAGGTTTCAAAAACTACTACATGCTCTAAAGTTGCATGGAAGGGTCTATCAGACAAAAGACTCCAATATGAAATTCCTTAGATCTCTTCCAAAGAAATGGAAACCAATGACAGTCTCATTAAGAAACTCACAAGAATATAAGGAGTTTACTTTGGAGAGACTGTATGGCATCCTGAAAACTTATGAGCTTGAAATAGAGCAAGATGAGAGGATGGAGAGAGGAAAGAAGAAAGGAGGATCCATTGCACTAGTTGCTGAGTTGGAAAAAGAGAAGGAAATGAAGATGGAAGCTGTTGAATCAACTTCAAGGGTCTGTGAGAACAAGGGCAAGGGGCTTGCAGTAGAAAGTGAAGATTTTTTGAGCCAAGATGACATGGAGGACATTGATGAACACCTAGCATTTCTTTCTTGGAGATTTGCCAAGCTCAAGTTCAAGAAGAATTTTGGAGCAGCCAAGCCAAATAGAAACATGGTGGATAAATCAAAATTCAAATGTTTCAAATGTGGCTTGGCAGGGCATTTTTCCAGTGAGTGTAGGAAGTCAGATTCTAGCAAGAAAAAGTTTGAGCCTGTGGATTATAAGCAAAAATACTTTGAACTGCTCAAACAAAAGGAAAGGGCTTTCATAACACAAGAAAATGATTGGGCAGCAGATGGACTGGATGAAGATAAAGATGTCATCTATGTCAATCTAGCCCTAATGACCAAGTCTGATGAAACAGAGACAAGCTCTTCAAGTAATCAGGTAATTACTATAAACCTTGCACATTTATCTAAAGCTGAGTGTAATGATGCCATAAATGACATGTCTACAGAGCTATATCATTTGTATGTTACACTTAAGTCTCTTACTAAAGAAAATGCTAAAATCAAAGAAAACAATTTGTTTTTGAGTGAGAGAAATAATGTGCTTGAGTCTCAGTTCATTGATTTTGAAAAGTTAAGAATTGAGTGTAAGATTGCCAAGGAGGAATTAACCGAGTCCTTGATGAAAGAAGAAATTTTAAAGAAGCAGCTCGAGTATGAACAAGAGGTGATTAAGGCATGGAAAACATCCAGAGATATCCATGCTAAAATCACCAAAGTTCAAGGAATTGAGTCATTCTGTGATGCAGCCTGGAAAAAGAACAAAGAGAAACTAGAACCTAATTTGGTAGATGGAGTGCTAACAGATGTAAACTCGATGAATGATGAGGATCATCCGTCGGATAACAAAAAGGGTTATCCATCGAATGATGAAAATCCTCATCCGTCGGCTGTGAGCAAGCCTATCAGTAAAGCCAAACTTGTTAAGCTGAATGAGAAGTATGGGTTTGTTTCCAAGAACTTTGTTTCAGGAGAATCGCGTCAAGTTAAGAAAGGGAAAAAGGCTAATGTTGGTCACATGACTTTCAAACAGTTAAGTGACAGACTTGAAAAGATTGAGGTAAAAGCAGAGACTAAAAAGAAAAACAATAGGAATGGTAAAGTAGGGATTAACAAACACAATAACTACACACCTGATAAATATGCTCCTAGAAAAATCTGTGTCAAGTGTGGTAGTGTAAATCATCTATCTGTTAATTGCAAATCTGCCATGCCTACTTGAAGGGTTTTTAGCACATAAACGCAATGAAAACGTAAATTTAAATCTTAAAAAAAAAACCAAAACCCTCCACAGGATCCATGCAAAAAATAATATTTAATTCGTAGTTCAGTATGTTTACCTTAAGAAGCTTTACGTTAATGGAAAGATGGAGGTCTTTAATAGCGATCCAAGAACGATGAACGGAAATCTCTAGCAGCTTCTCCTCAAGGGTGAAGCACTCCACCGGTATCCACCAAGAGTACAATGTGATGGAGGAGGAAGAGGTTGAGAGAATTAGTTACCTCCCTCTTGTTCTACTTTAGAATTAGGGTTAATTATTTGGGTTGAGGCAAATAGGGTTTATAATAGTATATTTAAAGGCAAAATTTTCAGCTGAAAATTTTCCATAAAATATTATTATTATTAACCCTTTAATTGATTATTCTTATTAACCAATTAACTAAAAATTAAAACACCTTTTAATCATTAATCCCTTTTCTAAATACTTTAGAAAAATAATTCTCTCACTTGATTTAATTTCCAAAATTAAATTCTTAATTAATAATATTAAGAATTAATTAAATCTCATTTAACCAATTATTAAATCTGCTAATTAATTATTTATTTCACAAATAAATAATTACCAGCCATTATTAATTAGTTCCTCCGCCATTAAATCATTCTCTATTATGGTGTGACCTTATAGGTTCAATATTAAGCCGGTAGTAGAAATAAATAATAATAAAACTATTTTATCATTATTTATATAAATTCTCTAATTCATTAAATATGATTAATTAATAAATTAATCATATTTATTCTACATCGTGAGAGATACTTTTCAGCATATCGCGACTATCCAGATAATACAAATTCACTGCTTAGAATACCAAGAACCTATTCAGTGAGTAGTTACCGTACAATCAATTCCTTCTACCCTGCAATGTCACGATTAAATACAAGGCATGGAACTTGTGTCAAGCCTATATTATTTAATCATTTTTTTCCCATTCACTATGCTTAGTTCTATTTAATGTAAATTAGAAACTCCTTTCTAATTTCATTCACTCTGGCCAGAGATTCCTAAACTAGCATAAGTGGATCAGCATTGAACATTCTCTTCCTTCACTGGAAGGGGTAGATCCTTTATTGATCATACACTATCTTCGTGTAAAAATTCCTATACCCAGTAGAGCCCTTATAATTATCCCTGGAGACTAAGAACTAAACCAAAGCATAGTTCAGTGTACACAAGATGACTACGATGACCTCAAGTCTAAGGATACTTGTACAACTATCACTATGTGAATAACTGCTGGCACGTGAGTGAACTCCATCAGTTGTTCAGCTGTGTGAGTCATGTTCAATGAACTTATTCTATAATAAGCACCTACATACTAGCTATAGTGTCACCACACAAATGTCTATGAGAACAGACATCCTTCATAATGAAGCAAGCATAGTATGTATCGATCTTTGCGGATTACTAATTACTAGTTAGTAATCCTACGACCAGGAAGTATTTAAGTTTAGAGTTATCATCTTTTAGGTCTCATTATTATGATCTCATCATAATCCATAAAAAGCTTTACTCTAAACTATGGTATATCTTATTTAAACACTTAAATAGATAAAGTCCGCAATAAAACCAAAACAAGTCTTTTATTAATATCAATGAAATCAAAACAGATTACATAAAAGTTATTCCTAAATTATCATACACGATTGGACTTATGACACATCTCTTTCAATCTCCCACTTATACTAAAGACAATCACTCCGATATCTAATACCCATCTTGTCTTAATGACGATCAAAGTGACTTTGAGAAAGTGGCTTTATGAGTGGGTCTGCTACGTTGTTATGTGTGTCAACTCTCTTGACGTCTCCTCTTTCAATACAATACAAGAATGTTACCGCGCTCCCACTAACCTTTTTGTAGACACATGGTTCATCTATGTTTTTGATAAAATCAAACTCTTTGATTGTCTCATCAAAACGGATGTTCCATCTACGAGAAGCTTGCTTCAAACCATATATGGTTCGCAGCAGCTTACATACTAGGTGTTCATTTCCCTTGGAAAGAAAACCCTCTAGCTGTGTCATATACACTTCCTCTTCAAGTTTCCCATTGAGGAAGGCCGTTTTCACGTCCATTTGTCAGATCTCATAGTCGTAGTAAGCAGCAATTGCAAGCAAAATCCGAATTGATTTTAACAAGGCTACAGGCAAAAAAGTTTCATCAAAGTCAATCCCTTATCTTTGTCTGAATCCTTTTGCCACGAGCCTGTCCTTATAGGTCTCCACCTGCCCATCTGCTCCAATATTTCTTTTGTATACCCACTAGAACCCAATAGGCTTAACGCCTTCAGGCGCCTCAACCAGAGTCCATACTTGGTTGGTATACATAGATTCCATTTCGGATTTCATGGCACTACGCCATTTCTCTGACTCAACACTACTCATAGCCTCATTATAGGCCACAGGGTCATCATCATCAATGATTGACAACTCATTGTCATTCTCAATGACAAGACCATAATACCTCTCAGGTTGGCGAGACACTCTCCCTGACCTACGAATGGGTTGTTCCATAGAAGGTTGTTTAGTCTGAACAGGTGTTTCCACTTCATCCGTAGTAGTTTGTGCTTCTTGAACTTCATCAAGTTCAATTTTGCTCCCACTGTTTCCTTCAAGGATAAATTGCTTTTCCAAGAAGGTAGCATGTCTGGAGACAAACACACGATGATCGGTGTAAAAGTAATACCCTAAAGTCTCTTTAGGATATCCCACAAAATTACAATTTACAGATCGAGATTCCAGCTTATATGGGTCAAATTTCTTGATATAAGCTGGACATCCCCAAATCTTAACGTGTTTAAGACTCGGTTTCCTTTCTTTCTATATCTCATATGGAGTTTGAGGAACAGATTTGGAAGACACCTTATTCAGTAAATAGGCTGAGGTTTCCAATGCATAACCCCACAGGAATACTGGAAGATTCGCATAGCTCATCATGGACCGAACCATGTCTAACAAAGTTCGATTTCTCCTTTCAGATACCCCATTCAACTGTGGAGTATATGGAGGAGTCCACTGAGAGACTACACCATTTTCTTTTAGATAAGCTAGAAACTCTTCATTCAAGTATTCACCACCTCGATCTGATCGAAGAGTTATAATACTATGTTTGGTTTGTTTCTCCACTTCATACTTATATTCTTTGAACTTTTCAATGGCTTCAGACTCGTGTTTCATCAAATACACATATCTGAATCTAGATCGATCATCTATGGAAGCAATGAAGTATGAAAATCCACCCATGGATTGTGTAGACATTGGTCCACATACATCTGTGCGTACCAATCCTAGCAAATCTATAGCCCTCTCTCCATGTCCACTAAATGGAGATTTGGTCATTTTACCTAATAGATAAGACTCGCATGTAGGATATGATTCAAAATCAAAGGGGTCAAGTAACCCTTCCTTATGCAATGTCCGCAGTCTATTTTCACTAATATGACTAAGTCCGCAGTGCCACAAGAAAGTGAGATTTTCATCATCCCTTTTTCTTTTATTAGTATGTTCAATTTGTAGTAAATTATACTCTACATCACATACATACAGACCATTGTTTAAAATACCACTTCCATAAAGAACGTTATCTCTAAGAATTGAACATTTATTATTCTGAATAACAAACGAAAATCCAGCCAAGTCTAACGTGGAATAGAAATAATATTCCTCACAATCGAGGGAACAAAATAACAATTATTTAGAACAATAGTCTTGCCCGTAGGCATATATAAATGAAATGATCCTACAGCTTCAGCAGCAACTCTTGCTCCATTTGCCATCCGTAGAATCACCTCCTCTTCTTCAAGAGTCCTACTTCTCCTTAGTCCCGGCAACGAATTACAAATATGTGAACCACAGGCGGTATCCAATACCCAAGTAGAAATTTGACTTAGTGACATATTAACTTCGATCATGAACATACCTGAATCAGAAGCGGTAGTCTCACTACCCTTCTTCTTCTTCAATTCTGCAAGGTAAACCTTGGAGTTCCTCTTCCAGTGCCCCACCTTGTTATAGTTAAAGCAAACAGCTTTGCTCTTGGGGTCTTCAGCTTTTGGTGGAACCGGCTTTTTTTCACCTACTTTCTTCTTCTTGGAATGGTTCTTCTTCCTTTTCTTAGGATTGGAACCTTCACCAATTAGAAGAACATAACTCTTCTTAGGGGGAAAATTCGATTCCGCAGTCTTCAACTTGTTGTGGATGTTGGATTTTAAACGCAGCGGGGGCATGGCAAAACACTTTTACACATACAAAATCCAAATAAAAGCATATAAATCGTGAATAAAAATTCGAGGGATCGAATCTAACCTTTTAAAATAATTCGGAGACAACGATCAGAGATCCTTAGCAGTTGCTCCTCAAGTGTGAAGCACTCCACCGGTATCCACCAAGAAAATGATGTTAAGGAGGAAGAAGGAGGTGGAGAGAATTGGGTTTTTCAAACTTTTTGGGTTTTCGGGTTTGATGTGGGTTCGAATAAAATTAGGGTCTATAATAGTGTATTTATAGGCAAAATTTTCAGCTGAAATTTTTCCATAAATATTATTATTATTACCCCATTTATTATTCTCATTAATAATTAAAACACCTTTTAATCATTAATCCTTTTTCTAAACACTTTAGAAATAATTCTCTCTCTTGATTTAATTTCCAAAAATTAAATCCTTTAATTAATAATATTAAGAACTTTTCTTAATTATTTTATAATCAATTAAATCTCATTTAATCAATTATTAAATTTGCCAATTAATTATTTATTTCACAAAAAATAATTATTTAGCCATTATTAATTAATTCCTCCACCATTAAATTATTCTCTTTTTATGGTGTGACCCTGTAGGTTCAATATTAAGCCGGTAGTAGAAATAAATAATAATAAAACTATTTTATCATTATTTATATAAATTCTCTAATTTATTAAATATGATTAATTAATTAATCACATTTATTCTACATCGTGAGGGATACTTCTCAGCATATCGCGACTATCCGGATAATATGAATTCACTGCTTAGAATACCAAGAACCTGTCGGTGAATAGTTACCGTACAATAAACTCCTTCTACCCTACAATGTCCTGATTAAATACAAGGCATGGATCTCGTGTCAAGCCTATCTAATTCAATCACTTTGCTTACCATTTACTATGCGTAGTTCTATGCAAATTAGAAACTCCTTTCTAATTTCATTTACTATGGCCAGAGATTCCTGAACTAGAATAAGTGGATCAGCCTTGAACATTCGCTTCCTTCACTGGAAGGGGTAGATCCTTTATAGATCATACACTATCTTCGTGTACAAATTCTTATACCCAGAAGAGCCCTAATAATTGTCCCTGGAGACTAAGAACTAAACCAAAGCATAGTTCAGTGTACACAAGATGACTATGATGACCTCAAGTCTAAGGATACTTGTACAACTATCACTATGTGAACAACTGCTGACACATGAGTGAACTCCATCAGTTGTTCAGCTGTGCGAGTCATGTTCAGTGAACTTCTTCTATAATAAGCACCTACATACTAGCTATAGTGTCACCACACAAATGTCTATGAGAACAGACATCCTTCATAATGAAGCAAGCATAGTATGTACCGATCTTTGCGGATTATTAATTACCAGTTAGTAATCCTATGACCAGGAACTATTTAAGTTTAGAGTTATCATCTTTTTAGGTCTCGTTATTATGATCTCATCATAATCCATAAAAAGCTTTACTCTAAACTATGGTATATCTTATTTAAACACTTAAATAGATAAAGCCCGTAATAAAAACAAAACAAGTCTTTTATTAATATCAATGAAATCAAAACAGATTACATAAAAGTTATTCCTAAATCCTCATACATGATTCGACTTAGGACATATTCCTTTCAATCTCCCACTTGTACTAAAGCCAATCACTCTGGTATCTAATACCCATCCTGTCATTATGACGATCAAAGTGACTTTCATAAAGTAGCTTTGTGAGTGGGTCTGCTATGTTGTTATGTGTGTCAACTCTAATTCAATACAATACAGGAAATGTTACCGCGCTCCCACTAACCCTTTTGTAGACGCATGGTTCATCTACATTTTTGATAAAATCAAACTCTTTAATTGTCTCATCAAAACGAATGTTCCATCTTTCGAGAAGCTTGCTTTAAACCACATATGGTTCGCAACAGCTTACACACTAGGTTTTCATTTCCCTTGGAAAGAAAACCATCTGGCCATCGGCCAGATTTCATAGTCGTAGTAAGCAGCATTCGCAAGCAAAATCCGAACTGATTTTAACAGGGCTACAGGTAAAAGGTTTCATCAAAGTCAATCCATTTCCTTTGTTTGAATCCTTTTGCCACAAGCCTGGCCTTAAAGGTCTCCACCTGGCCATCTGCTATAATCTATCTTTTGTATACCGTATACATAGATTCCATTCTGGATTTCATGGCACTATGCCATTTCTCTGAGTCAACACTACTCATAGCCTCATCATAGGTAACAGGGTCGTCATCATCAATGATCGACAACTCATTGTCATTCTTAATGACAAGGCCATAATACCTCTCAGGTTGGCGAGACACTCTCCCTGATCTATGAATGGGCTGTTCCACAAGAGGTTGTTCAGTCAGAACAGGTGTTTCCACTTGATCCTTAGTAGTTTGTGCTTCTTGAACTTCATCAAGTTCAATTTTGCTCCCACTGTTTCCTTCAAGGATAAACTCCTTTTCCAAGAAGGTAGCATGTCTGGAGACAAACCCTCGATGATCGATGTAAAAGTAATACCCTAAAGTCTCTTTAGGATATCCCACAAAACTACATTTTACGGATCGATATTCCAGCTTATCTGGGTCAACTTTCTTGACATAAGCTGGACATCCCCAAATCTTAGCGTGTTTAAGACTCGGTTTCCTTTCTTTCCATATCTCATACGGAGTTTGAGGAACAGATTTTGGAAGGCACCTTATTCAGTAAATATGCTGAGGTTTCCAATGCATAACCCCATAGGAATACTGGAAGATTTGCATAGCTCATCATGGACCGAACTATGTCTAACAAAGTTTGATTTCTCCTTTCAGATACTAATCTGGAGGAGTCCACTGGGAGACTATACCATTTACTTTGAGATAATCCAGAAACTCTTCATTCAAGTATTCACCACCTCGATCTAATCGAAGAATTATAATACTATGTTTGGTTTGTTTCTCCACTTCATACTTATACTCTTTGAACTTTTCAAAGGCTTCAGACTTGTGTTTCATCAAACACATATCCGAATCTAGATCTATCATCTATGAAAGTAATGAAGTATGAAAATCCACCCATGGCTTGCGTAGACATTGGTCCACATACAACTGTGTGTACCATTCCTAGCAAATTTGCAGTCCTCTCTCCATGTCTACTAAATGGAGACTGCAATGCCACTATAAAGTGAGATTTTCATCATCCCTTTTCTTTTATTAGTTTGTTCAATCTGAAGTAAATTATGTCACATATATACGGACCATTATTTAAAGCACCACGTCCATAAAGAATATTATCTCTTAGAATAGAACATTCATTATTCTCAATAATTAATGAAAATCCAGCCAAGTCTAACATGGGAATAATATTCCTCACAATCGAGGGAACAAAATAACAATTATTTCAAACAATAGTCTTGCCCGTAGGCCTATGTAAATGAAATGATTCTACATCTTCAGCAACAACTCTTGCTCCATTTCCATCAGTAGAATCATCTCCTCTTCCTCAAGAGTCCTACTTCTCCTTGGTTCCTGCAACAAATTGCAGATTTGAGAACCACAGGCGGTATCTAATACCCAAGTAGAAATTTGATTTAATGACATATTCATTTCTATCATGAACATACCTGAATCAGAAGCGGTAGTCTCACTACCCTTCTTCTTCAATTCTGCAAGGTAAACCTTGCAGTTCCTCTTCCAGTGCCCCACCTTGTTACAGTGAAAGCAAACAACTTTGCTCTCGGGGTCTTCAGCTTTTGGTGGAACCGGCATTTTCTCACCTACTTTCTTCTTCTTGGAAGGGTTCCTCTTCCTTTTCTTAGGATTGGAACCTTCACCAATTAGAAGAATAGAACTCTTCTTAGGGGGAAAATTCGATTCCGCAGTCTTCAACATGTTGTGGAGTTCAGGCAGGCTGACATCCAACTTATTCATGTGAAAGTTCACAACAAACTGCGAGAACGAACTCGGAATCGATTGCAAGACCAAGTCTTGGCTTAGCTCCCCATCCATGGCAAAACCAAGTTGTCCAAGACGTTCAATCAAATTGATCATCTTAAGTACATGGTCATTCACAGATGATCCCTCAGACATCCTACAACCGAACAGCTCCTTCGATATCTCATATCGAGCTGTCCTCCCCGCCACATCATACAACTCTTATAGATGCATGAGGATAGTGTGAGCATCCATATGATCATGTTGCTTCTGTAGCTCAATGTTCATGGAAGCTAGCATGATGCATTGAGCAACATTTGCATCATCTATCCACTTACGATACACAACATGTTCATCATTATGTGCATCACTAGCAGGTTCAGTAGGCTTAGGTGAGTCAATCACGTATTCCAGCTTCTCAATCCTGAGAACAATTCTCAAGTTTCGAAGCCAGTCAGCATAATTAGGACCAGTCAATTTGTGAGCATCCAGTATGCTCCTGAGTGATAGTGCAGAAGACATAACGTACAAAGTAAATCTGTAAATGATAAACACATAACAACACTTAGCAAATATTCGATTTCATTTCAAAACACTATATGAATCGGGTCTTTATTCATAAGTGGCTCCCACTAGTTTTCCTAATTTATTCAACCCCCTACGTGAAAAATTAAGCATTCATAATGCTAGTGAGAATAGGGATCCTACATTCCATTACACAACCCCGGCTGTAGCACGAACCGCCATGCAATGTTTAATAGGCAGACAACTCTTGTCAATTACATCTCATGTTATTCCCTAATCAAACTTTAGCCTCTTGAATAATTGAGTCTCGGTTGTAGCACGACAAACTCAATATTCTAAGTCAAGTCTAACCCAACATTCCGTACAGTTGAATCAGTCCCCAAAGGCCCACGGCTGTAGCACGTACCGACCTTTAGATTCTTATTCAATGTACACATCTCTATGTAATAGACAAGTATTTCTTATTTCGAAATCAAAGCCCTCGGCTTTAGCACGAACCGACAATGATTCAAAAATAAGAACTACTTTTCTATCATGTTGGAAGGCTATGACCGACACAAGCCCGTTGTGTCATTGGCCAATTACTACTTGATATTATCTAATTTTAGAGGGATTATATTACGTTACAATCATAATCATATTATAAAGAGATTCTTCCTTTTAAATTAAATATTTCAAATCAATAATCAATAATCAGACGATTCCCAGATCGGGTGGAGCATTGTCAAGAGGCGTCACTTAATAACCCTTTCTTACAGATAGAAATCTGTTGTTGACAGAATCATCCTTTCTCTCATATCGAAAATTCATATTCAATTACGTGTTTCACAAACACAAGAATCTCATGATTGTATTCATAATATTATTCTTAAGGTTATGAAACAATTTCACTATCATGCATCATGTTAGCTTCCATGAACATTGAGCTACAGAAGCATCATCTATCCACTTACGATACACAACATGTTCATCATTATGTGCATCACTAGCAGGTTCAGTAGGGTTAGGTGAGTCAATCACGTATTCCAGCTTCTCAATCCTGAGAACAATTCTCAAGTTTCGAAGCCAGTCAGCATAATTAGGACCAGTCAATTTGTGAGCATCCAGTATGCTCCTGAGTGATAGTGCAGAAGACATAACGTACAAAGTAAATCTGTAAATGATAAACACATAACAACACTTAGCAAATATTCGATTTCATTTCAAAACACTATATGAATCGGGTCTTTATTCATAAGTGGCTCCCACTAGTTTTCCTAATTTATTCAACCCCCTACGTGAAAAATTAAGCATTCATAATGCTAGTGGGAATAGGGATCCTACATTCCATTACACAACCCCGGCTGTAGCACGAACCGCCATGCAATGTTTAATAGGCAGACAACTCTTATCAATTACATCTCATGTTATTCCCTAATCAAACTTTAGCCTCTTAAATAATTGAGTCTCGGCTGTAGCACGACAAACTCAATATTCTAAGTCAAGTCTAACCCAACATTCTATACAGTTGAATCAGTCCCCAAAGGCCCACGGCTGTAGCACGTACCGACCTTTAGATTCTTATTCAATGTACACATCTCTATGTAATAGATAAGTATTTCTTATTTCGAAATCAAAGCCCTCGGCTGTAGCACGAACCGACAATGATTCAAAAATAAGAACTACTTTTCTATCATGTTGGAAGGCTATGACCGACACAAGCCCGTTGTATCATTGGCCAATTACTAATTGATATTATTTAATTTTAGAGGGATTATATTACGTTACAATCATAATCATATTATAAAGAGATTCTTCCTTTTAAATTAAATATTTCAAATCAATAATCAATAATCAGACGATTCCCAGATCGGGTGGAGCATTGTCAAGAGGCGTCACTTAATAACCCTTTCTTACAGATAGAAATCTGTTGTTGACAGAATCACCCTTTCTCTCATATCGAAATTTCATATTCAATTACGTGTTTCACAAACACAAGAATCTCATGATTGTATTCATAATATTATTCTTAAGGTTATGAAACAATTTCACTATACTAGGTTGTCTAACAAACGCCTTATGTTTATTTAAGTTCACCTAAATCTATCATCGCATGATAAACTAAGCATATATCACATATATCAACATGAATAAACATCAAGGTAGGCATGTTACATCATCTAGCACATTAGTCTAAGCATTATACATCTCTATGTATCACATGAAGCATTTAAAATCAATTAAAACAATCAAAAATAGCTTTAAAACACTTCATGGAAATATAAACAGTTCAAAACTTTTATATAAACTAAAATTGATCAGTCCATTAGATCCGTCTCGGAAAAATGAATCCAATGGTATATTGCACACCCAAAACGGAGTTACGAAACTCCCAGAAAATCAATTTTAAAATCAACAGACGGGCTGTAACGCATTACATGAACGCGTTACAAGCCCTGTAACGCATTCCGGTGATGCCTTACATCCCTTTTCAGCCATTAAAGGGTGTAACGCATTCCGCGAATGCGCCACAGGTGTGTAACGCATTCCCGGAATACGTTACACCCCTATAATTTATTTATTTTTTTAATTTTCAGCAGCCGACTTCTTTTTCCTTCTCGATCAGCGTGCTTGTCAGACTGTTCCTGTTCTGTGCAGCAGCAGTAGTACAGCAACAGCAGACAGCATACAGCAGTGCAGATACATAATATATACATACAAACAATTCATATATATATATAATTATTTAATTACGAATTTAATTGATACAACTTCAAAAATTCATAATAAAAAATCTATAATTATGAAAAAAATACCCAGACGATCTACAACACTTGTAGAACCCAGATCAACAATCAAAATTATTCTGAGAAACGATTTCTCATCAGGCAAAATTAATCCATAATATAACTTGTAAAAATCATAATTAATTCATACAAGCACATAAAATTCTGAAATTTTTACCACAGATCTATATGCATACAACCTATGCTCTGATACCATTGTTGGATTTTAAACGCAGCGGGGGCATGGCAAAATACTTTTACACATACAAAATCCAAATAAAAGCATATAAATCATGAATAAAAATTCGAGGGATCGAATCTAACCTTTTAAAATAATTCGGAGACAACGATCAGAGATCCTTAGCAGTTGCTCCTCAAGTGTGAAGCACTCCACCGGTATACATCAAGAAAACGATGTTAAGGAGGAAGAAGGAGGTGGAGAGAATTGGGTTTTTCAAACTTTTTGGGTTTTCGGGTTTGATGTGGGTTCAAATAAAATTAGGGTCTATAATAGTATATTTATAGGCAAAATTTTCAGCTGAAATTTTTCCATAAATATTATTATTATTATCCCATTTATTATTCTCATTAATAATTAAAACACCTTTTAATCTTTAATCCTTTTTCTAAACACTTTAGAAATAATTCTCTCTCTTGATTTAATTTCTAAAATTAAATCCTTTAATTAATAATATTAAGAACTTTTCTTAATTATTTTATAATCAATTAAATCTCATTTAATCAATTATTAAATTTGCCAATTAATTATTTATTTCACAAGTAAATAATTATTTAGCCATTATTAATTAATTCCTCCACCATTAAATTATTCTCTTTTTATGGTGTGACCCTGTAGGTTCAATATTAAGCCGGTAGTAGAAATAAATAATAATAAAACTATTTTATCATTATTTATATAAATTCTCTAATTTATTAAATATGATTAATTAATTAATCACATTTATTCTACATCGTGAGGGATACTTCTCAGCATATCGCGACTATCCGGATAATATGAATTCACTGCTTAGAATACCAAGAACCTGTCAGTGAATAGTTACCGTACAATAAACTCCTTCTACCCTACAATGTCCCGATTAAATACAAGGCATGGATCTCGTGTCAAGCCTATCTAATTCAATCACTTTGCTTACCATTTACTATCCGTAGTTCTATGCAAATTAGAAACTCCTTTCTAATTTCATTTACTCTGGCCAGAGATTCCTGAACTAGCATAAGTGGATCAGCCTTGAACATTCGCTTCCTTCACTGGAAGGGGTAGATCCTTTATTGATCATACACTATCTTCATGTACAAATTCCTATACCCAGAAGTGCCCTAATAATTGTCCCTGGAGACTAAGAACTAAACCAAAGCATAGTTCAGTGTACACAAGATGACTATGATGACCTCAAGTCTAAGGATACTTGTACAACTATCACTATGCGAACAACTGCTGACACGTGAGTGAACTCCATCAGTTGTTCAGCTGTGCGAGTCATGTTCAGTGAACTTATTCTATAATAAGCACCTACATACTAGCTATAGTGTCACCACATAAATATCTATGAGAACAGACATCCTTCATAATGAAGCAAGCATAGTATGTACCCGATCTTTGTGGATTATTAATTACCAGTTAGTAATCCTATGACCAGGAACTATTTAAGTTTAGAGTTATCATCTTTTTAGGTCTCATTATTATGATCTCATCATAATCCATAAAAAGCTTTACTTTAAACTATGGTATATCTTATTTAAACACTTAAATAGATAAAGCCCGTAATAAAAACAAAACAAGTCTTTTATTAATATCAATGAAATCAAAACAGATTACATAAATGTTATTCCTAAATCCTCATACGTGATTGGACTTAGGACATATTCCTTTCAGTGGAGTTCAGGCAGGCTGACATCCAGCTTATTCATGTGAAAGTTCACAACAAACTGCGAGAACAAACTCGGAAGTGATTGCAAGACCAAGTCTTGGCTCAGCTCCCCATCCATGGCAAAACCAAGTTGTCCAAGACGTTCAATCAAATTGATCATCTTAAGTACATGGTCACTCACAGATGATCCCTCAGACATCCTACAATCGAACAGTTCCTTTGATATCTCATATCGAGCTGTCCTCCCTGCCACATCATACAACTCTTGTAGATGCATAAGGATAGTGTGAGCATCCATATGCTCATGTTACTTCTGTAGCTCAATGTTCATGCAAGCTAGCATGATGCATTGAGAAACATTTGCATCATCTATCCACCTACGATACACAACATGTTCATCATTATGTGCATCACTAGCAGGTTCAGTAGGCTTAGGTGAGTCAAGCACATATTCCAGCTTCTCAACCCTGAGAATAATTCTCAAGTTTCAAAGCCAGTCAGCAAAATTAGGACCAGTCAACTTGTGAGCATCTAGTATACTCCGGAGTGACAGTGCAGAAGACATAACGAATATAGTAAATCTGTAAATGATGAACACATAACAACACTTAGCAAATATTCAATTTTATTTCAAGACACTATATGAATCGGGTCTTTATTCATAAGTGGCTCCCACTAGTTTATCTAATTTATACAACCCCTAAGTGAAAATTAAGCATTCATAATGCTAGTGAATATAGGGATCCTAAATTCCATCACACAACCTCGGCTGTAGCACGAAACGTCATGTGATATTCAATAGGCAGACAACTCTTGTCAATTATATCTTATGTTATTCCCTAATAAAACTTTAGCCTCTTGAATAATTGAGTCACGGCTGTAGCATGACAAACTCAATATTCTAAGTCAAGTCTAACCCAACATTTCGTACAATTGAATCAGTCTCCAATGGCCCACGGCTATAGCACGTAACGACCTTTAGATTCCAATTTAATGTACACATCTCTATGTAATAGACAAGTATTTCTTATTTCGAAATCAAAGCCCTCGGCTCTAGCACGAAATGACAATGATTTAAAAATAAGAACCACTTTCTACCATGTTGGAAGGCTATGACCGACACAAGCCCGTTGTGTCATTGGCCAATTACTACTTGATATTATTTAATTTTAGAGGGATTATATTATGTTACAATCATAATCATATTATAAAGAGATTCTTCCTTTTAAATTAAGTATTTCAAATCAATAATCGATAATCAGATGATTCCCAAATCGGGGGGAGCATTGTCAAGAGGCGTCACTTAATACCCCTTTCTTACAGATAGAAATTTGCTTTTGACAGAATCATCCTTTCTCTCAATATTGAAAATTCATATTTAATTATGTGTTTCATAAACACATGAATCTCATGATTGTATTCATAAAATTATTGTTAAGGCAAGAAACGATTCCTATTCTAGATTTTCTAGAGCACGCCTTATATTGATTTAAATTCACCTAAATCTATCATCGGATGGTAAACATAGGCATATATCTCATATATAAAATTAAATAAACAAGTAAATGTAAAGTGCAATAAAGTAAATGTGTTTGGTTATGGCCCCATCCTATGTGATCTTTATCAAGCTTATGATAAAGATCAAGGTCAATCTAATATGGTGATGGAAATAAATACAACTACTTATTACATAAGTCTTCTTCTTTGTTTAGACTTCTCGTATGCCTCGTCTTTTTCTTTGTATCACCTCCATTGGATAGCCTTCTCGAGTCTTCAATTACATTACATAGATTGAAAGTAAAACTAATCTAATGAACTTACAAGAATAACTCGAGTTACATTCGAGATTTATAATTACACAGATTGACGACATGCAAGTCGTATTTAAAACCAAAACCAAAACCAAAACCATTACACTAAGGTCGAAAGGCCATAACCATCCACCATGCTCATACAACACATAAAAGCATGTTAAAACACATAATCTGATCTTAACATATCATATTATCCATGATCTAATCATAAAAAAAATATGACAAAAATTAGAAAAATCGGAATCAAATTAGAAAAACAAGAATCACTGTTTACGAGCACTAAACGACGTCAAACGCCTTACAGACAAGTCGTTGATAGCTTTTGCTATCATTTTTGTTCAGACGCTCGTTTACCTATGGAATAGGGTATTCGTTTGCGTAAATCAGACACCAGACCCAGATTTCAGCAAATCTGCAGTAGCCAATTCAGAATCCGTATCTAATATGATTCTCATAATTATAACAAATATAAATCATGTATATATCAGTATATATACAGATTACATAATCATCTTATGATTATACAACTCACATGAATATCATATATTCAAAACCATACATATATAAGCATATTATATAAACATCAAATCATGGCGAATCATGTACATGCTCATATATCGAAAACAGTTAAACACATAAACGAATTAAAAACTTTTTGCAAGTTGCTCTGATACCATTGAAGGGTTTTTAGCACATAAACGCAACGAAAACGTAAATTTAAATTTTAAAAAAAAACCGAAACCCTCCGCATGATCCATGCGAAAAATAATATTTAATTCGTAGTTCAGTATGTTTACCTTAAGAAGCTTTACGTTAATGGAAAGATGGAGGTCTTTAATAGCGATCCAAGAACGATGAACGGAAATCCCTAGCAGTTGCTCCTCAAGTGTGAAGCACTCCACCGGTATCCACCAAGAGTACAATGTGATGGAGGAGGAAGAGGTTGAGAGAATTAGTTGTCTCCCTCTTGTTCTACTTTAGAATTAGGGTTAATTATTTGGGTTGAGGCAAATAGGGTTTATAATAATATATTTATAGGCAAAATTTTCAGCTGAAAATTTTCCGTAAAATATTATTATTATTAACCCTTTAATTGATTATTCTTATTAACCAATTAACTAATAATTAAAACACCTTTTAATCATTAATCCCTTTTCTAAACAATTTAGAAAAATAATTCTCTCACTTGATTTAATTTCCAAAATTAAATTCTCAATTAATAATATTAAGAATTAATTAAATCTCATTTAATCAATTATTAAATCTGCTAATTAATTATTTATTTCATAAATAAATAATTACCAGCCATTATTAATTAATTCCTCCACCATTAAATCATTCTCTTTTATGGTGTGACCCTGTAGGTTCAATATTAAGCCGATAATAGAAATAAATAATAATAAAACTATTTTATCATTATTTATATAAATTCTCTAATTTATTAAATATGATTAATTAATAAATTAATCATATTTATTCTACATCGTGAGGGATACTTCTCAGCATATCGCGACTATTTGGATAATACGTATGCACTGCTTAGAATACCAAGAACCTATTCAGTGAGTATTTACCGTACAATCAATTCCTTCTACCCTGTAATGTCACGATTAAATATAAGGCATGGAACTTGTGTCAAGCCTATCTTATTTAATCATTTGCTTTCCCATTCACTATGCTTCGTTCTATTTAATGTAAATTAGAAACTCCTTTCTAATTTCATTCACTCTGGTCAGAGATTTCTAAACTAGCATAATTGGATCAGCATTGAACATTGTTTTCCTTCACTGGAACGGGTAGATCCTTTATTAATCATACACTATCTTCGTGTACAAATTTCTATACCCAGTAGAGCCCTTATAATTGTCCCTGGAGACTAAGAACTAAACCAAAGCATAGTTCAGTGTACACAAGATGACTATGATGACCTCAAGTTTAAGGATACTTGTACAACTATCACTATGTAAATAACTGCTGACACGTGAGTGAACTCCATCAGTTGTTCAGCTGTGTGAGTCATGTTTAGTGAACTTATTCTATAATAAGCACCTACATACTAGCTATAGTGTCACCACACAAATGTCTATGAGAACAGACATCCTTCATAATGAAGCAAGCATAGTATGTACCAATCTTTGTGGATTACTAATTACCAGTTAGTAATCTTACGACCAGGAAATATTTAAGTTTAGAGTTATCATCTTTTAGGTCTCATTATTATGATCTCATCATAATCCATAAAAAGCTTTACTCTAAACTATGGTATATCTTATTTAAACACTTAAATAGATAAAGCCCGCAATAAAACCAAAACAAGTCTTTTATTAATATCAATGAAATAAAAACCGATTACATAAAAGTTATTCCTAAATCATCATACATGATTGGACTTAGGACACATCTCTTTCACTACTTCCATGTATGTGCCACCTCAATTTCCTAACATGAATGCCATGCCTCCCATGCCTATGAATGATATGTTTACACAGAATATGAATGTACAGTCTGCTAACATGCCATTTGCACTTAATTCTTATTATGCTGCATTTAACATGCCACAAATGCCATTTAGCATGCCTTACTGGAATAACATGTTTACTAACAGTATGCCATTCCCTGTTAATTATAATATGCATGATAATTATGTTGCAATGAACGGTTTCAAAGGCCCAACTCAAATGACCAAGGATGAATCTGATATCCCTAAGTCAAATGAGATAAAGCCTAAGAAAGAAAAAAGAAAGCTAACAAGGCAGGGCCCAAGGAAACTTGGGTACCAAAATCAAATTGATTTGATTTTGATGTTAGCAGGGAAACAGAAAAAATCTTTGGTACTTGGATAGTGGTTGTTCAAGACACATGACTGGTGATTCTACCCTGCTCACAGAGTTTAAGGAGAGAGCTGGCTCAAGTATTACTTTTGGAGATAATAGCAAGGGTTATACTGTGGGATATGGCTTAATTTCAAAGGACAATGTCATCATTGAGGAGGCTGCCTTAGTGGATGGTCTCAAACACAACTTGTTGAGTATCGGCCAGCTTTGTGATAAAGGCAACTCAGTAACCTTCAATTCAGAAGCCTGTGTTGTGACTAATAAAAGAAGCAACAAAGTGGTTCTCACTGGTGTGAGAAAAGGAAATGTGTATCTAGCTGATTTCAACTCATCTAATGCAGAATCTGTTACTTGTCTTCTCAGTAAAGCAAGTCAGGATGAAAGTTTGCTATGGCACAAGAATCTATCCCATTTAAACTTCAAGACCATGAATGAGCTAGTAAATAAAGAATTGGTTAGAGGCGTTCCTCTAGTGGAGTTTTCCAAGAATAGACTGTGTGATGTCTGCCAAAAGGGGAAGCAGATTAAAGCATCATTCAGGAAGAAACTTGATTCAACAATTGAAGAACCTTTGCAACTGCTACACATGGATTTGTTTGGACCAGTCAATGTGTTGTCCATCTCAAAGAAAAGATTTTGCCTAGTAATTGTAGATGATTTCTCAAAGTTTTCTTGGACATATTTCCTAAAGTCTAAAGATGACGCTAGTGAAATAATCATCAATCACATAAGGCAAGTCAATAATCATCCTGATTTCAAGGTTAGAAGAATCAGGAGTGACAATGGAACTGAGTTCAAGAATTCTGTCATGAGAGCATTTTGTGAGGAAAATGGGATTATGCATGAGTTTTTAGCAGCAAGGACTCCACAACAGAATGGAGTAGTGGAAAGGAAGAATAGATCACTTATTGAAGCTGCAAGGACAATGCTTGAAGAATCTAAACTGCCAACCTATTTCTGGGCTGAAGCTGTAAATACTGCATGCTACACTCATAATATTTCTCTGGTTAATCAAGCAAGATGCATGACTCCCTATCAATTGTTCAAGAATAAGAAGCCAACTCCAAATTTTCTTCATGTCTTTGGCTGCAAATGCTATATTCTGAGAAATCAAACTGATCAAAATGGGAAGTTTGATGTTAAAGCAGATGAAGGAATTTTTGTTGGATATGCTATTGGTAAAGCATACAGAGTCTACAATCTAAGAACCAACATTGTTATGGAATCAATACATGTTGTGTTTGATGATAAAAAGATTGAAGGACTGAAAGATGGAGATTACCATGAGAGCCTCAAATTCGACAATGTGGAGATGGTTAGTAATGACAGTGATGATGAAAGTGATCAAGAAATAGTGTCAAAGGATATTGCAGAAAAATCTACTACCAGTGAAGCACAAAACTCAACATCTGTCGAGTTGCAAAATGCTTCATCTGTCGGGAGGCAATCTGCGTTATCCGTCGGGAGACAACCAGCTTTATCCGTCGGTACTCAAAATTCACCATCCTTTGGGTTATCAAAAGGAGCAGGAAGTCAAGATAGACCACCTATAGAAAGTTCCCCTTTCTCAAATCAAAGATCCACAAACTCAGGGGGAGTGTCTAACAATCAAAACTCAATCACACATCAAGACAACAATGAGGTTTCTTAATCTAGAGCTAATCTACCTCAACAAAGATCACCCCTTTGAGCTTATTATTGGTGATGTTTCTTCTAGATTTCGAACAAGGAGAGCAACTCAAGAAGAATGTCTATACAATAGCTTTATTTCAAAGGAAGAACCAAAGAAGATAGAAGAAGCTTTGTTGGATCCTGATTGGATTTTAGCTATACAGGAGGAGCTAAACCAATTTGAAACGAATAATGTATTGAAGCTGATGCCCAAGCCTAAAGGAAAGAATCTAATAGACACCAAGTGGGTATTCAGAAACAAGATGGATGAAAATGGCATAGTTGTCAGGAACAAAGCTAGATTGGTTGCTAAAGGCTATTGTCAACAAGAAGGTATAGATTTTGATGAAACATTTGCTCCTGTTGCAAGACTTGAAGCCATTAGAATCTTCTTAGCCTATACAGCCCATGCCAATTTCAAGGTCTATCAAATGGATGTCAAAAGTGCCTTTCTAAATGGAAATTTGGAGGAAGAAGTCTATGTCAGTCAACCTCCTGGTTTTGAAGATCCAAATTTTCCAGATCATGTCTATTATCTTTTGAAAGCACTTTATGGACTAAAGCAAGCACCTAGAGCCTGGTATGACACTTTATCAAAGTTTCTTTTGGAAAATCACTTCACAAGAGGTACTATAGATAAAACTTTATTTTTTAGAAATGTTAATGGCTCTAGTATACTTGTTCAAATTTATGTAGATGATATTATTTTTGGCTCTACAGATGAGAAACTTTGCAAAAAGTTTGCCAAACTGATGCAAAGTAAGTATGAAATGAGTATGATGGGAGAATTGACTTACTTTCTTGGTTTACAAGTTAAGCAAGTATTCATTAGTCAAACTAAATATATTTTTGATCTCTTAAAGAAGTTTGATCTAGTGGATTGCACATCTATAAAAACTCCCATGGCCACTGCAACTAAGCTTGAATTAAACACTATTGAAAAGTCTGTGGATATTTCAAGTTATAGAGGCATGGTTGGCTCACTTTTGTACTTAACAGCTAGTAGGCCAGATATAATGTTTGCTACATGTTTATGTGCTAGATTTCAGGCTGATCCTAGAGAATCTCACTTAATAGCTATTAAGAGAATTTTCAGATATCTCAAAGGAACACCAAAACTTGGCATTTGGTACCCTAGAGATTCTGGTTTTGATCTAACTGGTTATTCTGATGCAGATTATGCAGGTTGTAGAATTGATAGAAAAAGTACAACAGGAACCTGTCAATTTCTAGAAAACAAGCTTGTGTCCTGGTTCAGTAAAAAGCAAAATTCAGTTTCTACATCTACAGCTGAAGCTGAATATATTGCTGCTGGTAGTTGCTGTGCACAGATATTATGGATGAAAAATCAATTGCTAGACTATGGTTTGCCAGTTGAGAGGATTCCTATTTTCTGTGATAACACAAGTGCAATTGTCATCACTGAAAATCCAGTACAACATTCAAGTACAAAGCATATAGATATCAAGTATCATTTCATAAGGGAACATGTAATGAATGGTACTGTGAAGCTACATTTTGTTCCAAGTGAGAAGCAGCTTGCATATATCTTTACCAAGCTACTGGATGAATCCACCTTTTCAAGGTTAGTAAGTGAGTTAGGTATGCTTAATTACTCTTAAATCTATATGAGTTAATTTGCAAGTTGAAATGCAGCCAGAAATTTAATTGATCTTTCAGTCTTTGATGAAATTTTGGCTAAGTCAAAATTTACATCTCGACGGATGATCTTTATCCATCGAATTTGATCATCCGTCGGTATACTATTTGCTAATAAAAATCAATTATTTTTCTGGAATATTTTATGACTCGACGAATAATAGTTTATCCTCATCCGTCGAATTGTCTTAATCTCAGCCATTAATTCCCTATACATTATCCATCGAGTATACTTACAGTTTGTAAGCATAACACGACGGATAATTGGTGGAATTTTTACAGTTTATTTTTAAACGGCTATTTTAGACAATTTCTATTGGTTAATTTATTTTACTTTATTATTTTTATCAGTTATTTTTGAGATAGTATAAAAGCTTATTTCATTTCAATTGATTTTCTTTTATCATTCTCAATTCAACTGCTCCAGTTTCATTCTCTCTCAAAGCACTTACTCTCTTTCTCTTCAAGCTCTTATTCTCTAACAATGGCACCTGTTGTAAAGATTATGTCTCAAACTGGGTTCATTTTTGATTTCTAGTGTGGTTATGGCAACTATGACAATGACCGAACAGTTGCCTACACAAGCTACCAAACCTATAATAATTTCAAAATCCAAATCAAAGGAAGCCCCCTTTGGTATCTCTCAAAAGATACCAGTTGCAAAATCTACTAAAGCCAAAGAGGGGAGTGTGAAGGAGGATAAGTTAGGTGAGGAAGGGGTGAACATCAAAGAAACCCCAAGAATAAGGTTGGAGAGTTGAGTGGATCCCAGCCAAGCCACATTGCAGTTTCCTAACAAACTGCAGTGCTTCAAAAAGGATAAAAGCTCATTTCTAGCTGCATCCTCCCAAAAGGATGTAGTTATTGAACAAAGCTCTCAACCAAGAGCACAGGCCAAGAGGGTTAGGGACACAAGCTCACCCCAAACTTATGCCAGAAAGAAGAAGTCTAAAACCCTTGGGGATGCACAGGGTACACACACTGTGCAAACTGGTGCTAAAGACACAATCACTGCACCTTCACAAATTCAGTTTGATGTGGCTCCAATAAATGTGGAGTCACAACCAAAATCTCTAGTTCTAGAAGCACCACAAACACCAAACTCGCCAACAAATTCTCTGGATGTGGATATGATAAACACATAAATTCTTGATTCCCCCTCCTTAACTCTGTTGGGGAAGCCAAAATCTAGTGCAATTGAGCATCATCTTTTAGATGATTTGTTGGCTCACTTGCCAATTCTTTCAGGAACTGTTGTATCATCCGTGCCCCAAATATCTTCAATCAGCACAGAGTCAACAATAGTTTCTATTCCCAGCTCATTCATTTTTACTCTCTCGACGGATATTGCTCATCCGTCAAGTAGTGATTGTATCCCGACGGATAAGCTTGACAGCAGTTATCCGTCGGATAGCAAAACCACTCACTCGATGGATATCACTCATCCGTCGAGTATCTCTGAACAGCTTCAAACTTCATTTATTTCAAGTGCAGAAGATTTAGTAGTTGTACAGTCACTCTTAGGATTGAGAGAGAAGAGTGTTTTGAGTGAGAGTCTGGGTTGCTCCCAGGAAAAAGGAGAGGAAATGAGTGAAACTCTGCAATCCATTTCTTCAGGATTGGCAAAAGAGAGTGAGAGGAGTCCCACCTTAGTAGGTGAAGGTGAGGGTGTGAGGGTGGGGAGCCAGAGTGAGACCCTGATGCAATAAAAGAGAGAAAATGAGAGAAATGCAGGTATTGGAGTTATAAGGTTGGATGTCATTGCTAGTGAGTCAATGAATATCCAGGATGCAGACAGGGAGGGACTATCTCAGCATCCTAAAGCTGTTATAGATTCCACCTCCCTTGATGCTGAGGCATTTGCTCGCCCTGTTCCAACTTATCAACTTCTAGCTGAACAGGGAAATGACAATGCAGAAAGGATGCTAAATTTGGTGCATACCACACAGTCCATGATGAGAGCTAAGGATGTCATCACAGCTTTACCTTCTACAGCTGGTGATGTGGACTATGAGACTGGTGGTTCAGCTGATTTCTTTGGTGATGGGAGTGGAGATAGTGAAGATGAAGCAATGGATATAGGGGGAGAAGTAGGCTCAAAATCAAGATCAGGTATGCCATCATGGGCATTCTCAAAGCACTGTGATGAGCATTACTTCAAGACAACCCTGATCCAGTTAATCAATCAGACAAATACTGCACTTCAAACCACTACCAATGCAAGCACCAAGAAGCTCCTTCAGGCACATCTAGCCTCCCTGCAACTTCAACAAATCCAGGGTTTCCAGCATGCCAGGGATGTAAACACCATGAAGGGTGATATTGAGGAGATGAAGAAAGCCCTTTCAGACATGATAGATTCTAAACTTCCAGAAGCTACAATGCTTGACATCAAGAGGCAATTAAGGAAAAATTCTGATCTGTCAACAAAGATAGATGCCTTGGACACAAGAATGTCAGCCATGGAAGCATCTTTAACTGCCATTCATCTTATTCATGCCCAACAGACAGATCTACTTCAAAAATTGGTGGCTACTCAAACCCCATCCTCTACTCAACTTGATGATAACAAAAAGGGGGAGAAAGGACCAAGTGAGGGGGAGAGGCTTCAAATTCAAATCAGTAAAGTAATTATGCCTTCAATTACTATCTCAAAGCCATCAGTTACAGATAGTATAGATCTGATCAATGCAGCAGCAGCCAACATAAGAGTAGCTGATAAAGAAAAGTTAAGTTTTGTCAACTGGGAGAAGATTGATGAGGAAATACAGAAGAAGTTTGAACTTGTCAAGGAGCCAGTTAAGTCAGCTATCCATCACTCTCAAGTCAAGAAAATTAGTGTGAATGAGATGAGCATGAACTATCTGGAAAGAGGACAGCCTTCCTGCATCAAATCTCCAAAGGCTGAAATAATTATGAAACAAAGGGTAAACTACTAAAAATCATCATTGAAGAACCCTTTGGATACTGTGTATGAGACACCCAAGCCTGATGAAAAGAAGCTTCTGTCAAGATCAATTGTTTTCTACAAAGATCCAGCTGATTCAGCTTCAAAAAGAAGAATTGCCAAAATTTTCAGGAATGGGAAAGAAATTTGTGTGGTGGCTGGACATCCTCAATTTGCTCAAGCAAAGAGAGAAGAAAAGGCTAGATTGAAGCAGGAAAAGAAGCAAGCTGCTCTGGATGCTAAAATGACTAAACAAAAGAAAGAGTAAATTGCTATCTTGACCAAGCTACATGCTGTAAATTCATCACAACAAATTCCTGTTCAACCATTTGAAATTACTGAATCAAAGAAGCAAGTTGAACAACAGAAGAAATCTCCAAGAATCAAGGAATTGGCTAAAAGAACTAAAAGGAAACTGGATATTGTTGACAAAGAATTGGAAGATCAATTTCCTAAGGAATCCACACCATCTACAACTCAATCATCAAAGCCCTCTGTGGTATTTGAAGATATCAGGGTGGTGGATCCCTACAGGAATATTCATGGTGAACCTATTGTGCCCAAGGATGAGCCAATAGAATGGGAGAACATACCAATTCCTGACTTCAATCTACCAATCCTTAGCAAGCTAAGAAGAACAAAGTCAAGAGAAGTCAAGAAAGTGAAGCTGTCACCTCTCAAATCCAAATCTGTAGTCAAAGCTCAGTCCAAAGTCAATATAGGAGTTTACATGTACTTGTGTGACATCAAAAAATTTTCTGATCTAAACCTCTATCTAGATGAACTAGATGAAGTGAGAGGAATTGATGCATACAAAAACCTACCTGAAAGGTTAGTGTTCAAGTACAAAGGAGGAAAGGAGATTCAGTGGCCACTTCATAGGATCCTTCAAGAAAGCCAAGTTGTACTGATTAAAGTTTATTCATCCTTCAAGAAGAATTTTGGGTTCAACATTACTGCAAGAAGATTGGTACTGAAGAAGATTGAAGAGCTAAGGAGTGTTAGAGCCAAAGATACACTCCCAAAGACTCTAATCATCCCTTACACAGGGAAAAGAGTGCATCTAAGGCCCTACTGGCTGATGGAGTTCATGGATGACAAAGGTGTGAGAATATTTTTCAGATTAGAAGACCAATTGAGCATCTCCAGCAATGAGACTCTTTTGGAAATGCGTGGAAAGCTAAATCTCTCAGAATCTGATGAACTGGAATTCCACAGGCAGCTCCAAAATCAGATTGAAGAAAACAACAGAAAGCATGGAAAGAGATCCAGACCTTCAAGGAACTAGATAAATCTGCTCAGGCTAGAGGAGCATCTTGAAAATGACTGTGAGCAAAACTTTGTACAATTTTTATTATTTGAAGCACTTTTCAGTAATATCTACTTTCTTTTAAAGTTATATTTTTAGGGTGTTTTGTTATTATCATGTATCTCTTAATTTATGGCTACAAATCCAGTAGACATAAATTGGGGGAGATTGTTGTGTATATGTTGTGTACTTGATGATTTCATGAACAAAACACCTTGGTAGATTTTACTTAGTAAAATTATGTAGCACTCGACGGATAAGATTTATAGTCCCGATGGATGACTCATTATAGTCCCGATGGATGATGACTTATTATCCATCGAGTGAGTAGCTTATGTAACAATAAGTCTGTAGCAGATTTCTGCATACACCATTGTATAGATTCTGTAAGTAGTATTCAAGTCATGTTGACTTTGACTAGATATGCAGAATAGGTTGATTAATTGTACATAGATGATGTCTTGTAATTCTGCATAAATGAAATGAAGTCAAGTACTAGACTGCTACTCGACGGATAAACTACAATGAAGTCGACGGATGATCAACTAGACAACCCGACGGATGATCAATAACTCGACGGATGATCATGAACCCGACAGATAAAGAATTTAAATATATGTTGACAGTGACAACACAGTCACATGCGTCGAGTGGATGCAAATGGAATTTGGTAGCCTATTCAACTGGGTTTTCGAGAATAAAGAAGCATTGCCATTTCTATGCTATTATGAAGATATTCAAAGATGCTGGAATAGAGTAATGAAGTAGCATTGTAATATACTAGATAGTTTTGTTTTATTATCATGTCTCATTACTTTGTAATCTTGGTGATATATAAACCAAGAATTAGCAACTAAGGAACTATCGATCTAAGCAACATATCAGAGAAACATTTGTAAGCAGAATTCTTAGCATTTCTCTGTAGTCTTAGTTGTTCAATTATTGTAAGCAGTTGTGAGCATTTTGCACACAGGGTTCTCTCGATATATAATATATATCTCTAGTGGAATCATTCAAATCCACCAGAAAGGTTTTAAAGACTCTTGTTTTTAATTACTTGTGATTTGATTCATTTAAGTAACTATTCCGCATTGTGCTAATCAATTCACACTTATATATATATATTCGAGTTAGAACATTTTTATTTCAAGAAAAAGTTTCAAGAATTCCATTCAACCCCCCTTCTGTAATTCTTATCATATTGTTAAGGGACTAACAAGAAGGAATGCGAACACCGTCTTCGATAGCCAACCAAACTTTGACTCCTTGAGATCTAGCATAAATGTGAAACCTTGTTTTCCATGTTACAACATTGTTACCATCAAATAGAGGAGGTCGTGAGCTAGATAGACCTTCACCACAACCAGCGGGATTAATATACGCCATTCCAGATCACTTTTTGTTGTGCTTGTAAATCTGCAAATCACATAACAAACACGTTAAAAAGCACTGCTCTGATACCAATTATAAGGTCCCATAAGAGGGCTATTTTAAGCTAGAAGGGGGGTTAAATAACTTAATTACCAATTTAAAATTATTATGGCATTTTTAAATAATTTATCCCTTTTTAAAACTTTACTGAGTGGTTATATAGTTTATATGTGCGGAAAAATAAATTGCAAGGAAAGAAAATACCACACGACGATTTTATCCTGGTTCACGATGGCGCAACCTTTAATAGATTCACTCACCCCTACTCCAGTCCCCGAGCTCCTCTCCCGGACTCGGGATTTTCCCTTAAAATAAACTCGCTCCTTTAGTAGGTGGAGAAGCCTTTACACCCTTACAAGTATTTGTCTTGGTGCGTAACACAAGGGTCACCACCTCAAAATAAATGTAATACCTACACAACTTATCTTAGACAATAACTCCCCGCTATTTCTTCAAAGTTGATGTAGAACCTTTGTGTGGACTTGGCTTCCTTAGCTTTTCTTGGTCTTGGATCTTAGTGATCCGGTCTTGGGTCTTTCCTCTTCCTCAGGGTGCGAAGACTACTAACTCCCCGTTAGTACGTCTAGGACTTGGGTCTTAGAACGAGAATCACCTCATGTTACTTCAACTCACTACAAAACTAATAAGACAATCCACGAAACAAACCAAGTATAGAAAAGATGGTTTGAACTAGTATATTACTGTACTAGCCCACCAATAGTATAATATACAAATAAGAATATTAAAACTAATTAGTTATACTTAACTTAGGATAATACAAGATAGTCAAGTATATTTATAGTTACTATTTTATAGATTAAATTAGATAGGTGGAGTATTATGAGAAGTCTTTTTATACAAAGCGCTGATGGCTTATGACTTCTTTAGTATTCTTCTTCTTTTGATTATGATTTATAGATCAAAGAATACTTTTAATTACAACCTCGGAGTTGTAATTTTACCTTTAAGTATATCAACTTAAGGTTTTAAGGTATACTTGTATATTGACGATTATAAGGTCAAAGTATACACTTTTAACTTCAAGCACGATTTATAAGATTTATGAGTCTTAGACAAGATCCAAATAAGTTAAGTGCAAGTAATTGGATTAAGATTGTGCTTTCGATGTTTGGACGAATAATTACGAGTATTTTATAGATATCAAAGTATAACCCCACGGAACACTGAAGATGTTAGAAGGGGCTTATATGATATGACTCATAATTTTTTATATACACGATATGTGTTAGCCAAGATCCAATTAAATAGCGTGTAATTAATTGGCTAGCTCGTGGATTTTATTCGTCCTTAAATTTAACGGATGATTACGAAGTGTTTATAGATCGAGTTATAATCCCCCAGAACACTAAAGATATTAGAAGGGATTAAAACTATATTTCGTAATAATTTATGTGCATGAAATATGTTAGCCAAGATCAAATTAAATGAAGTTCAAATAATTGGCTAACTCATGAACTTAATCTGTTTTGATATTTGACAAATTACGAGGTTTTTATAGATCAAGTTATAATTTCCCGGAACACTAAAGATGTTAGAAGGGATTTAACTTTACTTCGTAATATTTTATGTGCATGAATAATTTTTAGTCAAGATCCAATAATAAAATTAATTGGATAACTCGTGAACTTGGGTCAAATACAATCTCCCTTTTGGAGATGAAGTACTTTTGTTTATAGATCTTCTTCTTGAGATGATTTATGTGAAGATCAAGTACTTATTCGAATTTCGAGTTCGAATCTTAGTTCTCTTGAGAACTTTGTTTATAAGAGATCTTGTATTAGAGCTTAAGATGAAGTAGAGAAATTAAGTACAAAGCTCAAATAGAAAGAACTCAAATAAGAAGCTAAAAGTTACCAATTTTAAAGAATGGTCGGAAAAATTCACCAGAGATTTGGAAGAATTTTGGCACTTTAGTCGAACTTGGGTAGCCCTTCGGGAGGCCGGGAAGTTGTAGTGGAATAGCTCACCTGGTGGGATGAAGCTTGGTTGGGTGAAGCTAAGCTTGGGTTTCAAAAACCTTGTATATATGTAAGTATATAGAAGGGATAGAAGGTTTTTGAGAAGAAGTGTGTACAGAATTTGAAAGAGATGAAGAGAAGCACTTCTTGAAAAAATTCCAGAAACTTTTTGGCTATTTAGCTTAAAGAAAATGGGTTGGGGTGGGGTGTATTTATAGAAGAAGTTGGGTGGATTGAATGGTGGAGATTTCAGGAAAATGGATGGTAGATGTTGTACGTCACATTGATTGATGACTTGGCAAGTAGGTTGTGTTTCTTTGACATAGCCATATAAGAAAAACAACTTTATGGGTTCAAAAACTCAGCTGATATATTTGAATAAATATATATTTTCCTTTTCTTTTAATCATTGTTTAATCACTTAATTAAGGATTAAACACCATTAATTATGACCACCTTAAAAACTCTTAAATAAATATGATAATAAATATGATAATTACTTAAATAATATAAAATGATGTCCTGCAAGTTTTGGCCAACTTTGGTCTATGGTAGCTAGGTCAAACGTGGTCAACTGGGGGACCAATTGCCTCGATTTTTGTGCCCGGACAAAAACTCTCTGAATGTTACGAATTTTTTACCATACTTATAAAATATCATTTAAATGATCCATACAAAATTTTAAGTCATTCCAGAATGTGGAAGTATTTTATCTAAAATAAAACTGTTGTGTCAGCCTTTTTTTTCGAGTAAAAATATCATTGGTCTTGAAAATGAAGGAGCTGGATCTTTTGACCAAAGTTTTGACTTGAATAAATACTTAAAATATATTTCCTAATATACAAAATATATTTGGATGTTAGAAAAATATTTATGAATATTTTTTAATATTTTTCTCCGAGAAATGTTTATTTTACGAAAAGGAAGAAAATTGCAGTAGGTGTACATGAATTGAGTTATACACCTGGATATTAATATTGCAACCATGAATATTAATACTCTTTGAATAAAAAATCTTTTGACATATGTAGAGATATATTTTGGAGCGAAAAGTAAAATATTTTTGATATAACACGAGACCTCTAAAGAATATTTCTGATATATGCCTTATTCGAGCATATTTCCATCTTCATGTTGCAACACAGATCTAAGAAATATCATATCTTGATGTTTCTTCTTTGATCATATTGCCTTAGAGATATATTCCATAAAGATATAATTTTGATATTTTGAAAAAATAGAATATCTTTTTTATATATTTGAAAGAAATGATTTTGCTAGTTTGACTTTTTGACTTTGATTTGGATCAATTAAATTTGTGTCCTAATAGAGAGGATCTACGTGTTCATAATTTTATGTTTAATCGTACAAATACCAAAATGAATAATATATCGAAGATATCCTTTCACACAAAATCATAACCCAAATCGAGTTAATATCGACGGAAATTGAAACTGAAAAATACAAAACCTCAGATCGTGATTGTGGTGTCAAAATGAAGGTCTCTTCAGGAGCTTTGATTTGGTATCAAGATCGACAAAAAACGATGATCTAATCTCTGTAAAACGTTTGATTTGTGTCAAGAACAATTATTCACCACCAAAAATAAATTTTCTAAGTTTCTATTTTTTTTGTAATTATCTAAAATATATATAAAATAAAATTATATTCCAACTATTTATACTTTCTTGAAAAATAAATACCCCAAAATTAATTAAGGGCGTTTTATCCCTTAATTAAAATAATTAGGCCCAAAAAAATTAATTATGGGGAATTATTTTTAATTAAATAAATATTAAATTTATATCAAAATTCCCCAAAAATTATGAATAATCCAAAAATACAAAAATAAGGAATATTTAAAATATGCATGATTTTACAAAAATAAAAATATGAATTTCGTGGCCTTTGACGTCCCGGTGGGGTCCCTGTCCGTTGATTTTTGAGAAACCGAAATATTTCCTAAATTAATAGAAAACCCCGAAAACACATAAATGCATGCAAACAAACATAAAATGAGATAAAACAAGTACCTCGATAAAAACTGAAATAAACATGCGTCCAGATCGCGGGTTCTTTCATATGATTGCATTTTGAACATGTAACAAATAATCGAAAAAATTTCTGGTCCTTACGGAACCACATATAACAACTACAACATGTCATAACATGGAAATACTCATTTTAAACTCATAGAAACACATCATATTTATTTATTTATCATAAAATATTCACATAATTTTTCCGGATATTACATCCTCCCCCCATTAACAGGATTCTGTCCTCAGAATCAGCTTAAGAAAACAAGTGAGGATACTTGGCTAGCATTTCGCTTTCCAACTTCCAGGTCAACTCTTCAACGTTGCGTTTCCTCCACAAGACTCGTACTAAGGACACAAACTTATTCCTAAGCACTCTTTCCGTCCGGTCTAAAATCTGCACCGGTCGCTTTATAAAAGACAAGTCTGGCTGAATCTCGATTGGCTCGTATTCTTCCACATGATTGGAATTAGGCAAATAACGCTTCAACATTGACATATGAAACATATTATGGATATGTTGCATGTGTGGTGGTAAGGCTAGCTCATAAGTGACCTTTCCCACTTGCCTCAAAATCTCAAAAGGGCCAACATAACGTGGACTCAGATTTCCTTTCTTCTCAAATCTAAATAAACCTTTCCAAGGTGAAATATTTGATAACACTACTTCACCAACTTCAAATTCCATATCTTTTCTGGCAAGATCAACATATTTGCGTTGACGATCTTGAGCTGCCACTAATCTTTTCTGGATGAGTTCTACTTTCTCTTTTTTCTGTTGGATCAATTCTGTACCAAAAAGCTTCCTTTCACCAACTTCATCCTAATAGATTGGGGATCTGCATCTTCTGCCGTACAAAGCTTTGTAAGGAGATATTCCAATAGTGGCATGATAACTGTTATTGTAGGAGAATTCAATCAATGGCAAATATTCATCCCAACTTCCTTTAAAATCTAAAGCACATACTCTCTGCATGTCTTTGATTGTCTGAATTGTTCTTTTACTTTAACCATTTGTATATGGATGATATGCGATACTCATATTCAACTTTGTTTCAAGACAATCTTGAAAACTTTTCCAAAATCTTGAATTAAATCGAGGATCTCTATCGAAAACTATAGATACTGGAACTCCATGTTGAACCACGATCTCCTTTAAATACAGCTGAACTAATTTATCCTCTGAGAATCTCTCGTTGATAGGTAGAAAATGTGCTAACTTATTTAATCTATTAATAATAACCCAAATAACATAATGATATGCCTTGGTCCTCGGTAATCCAACTACAAAATCCATCACAAGATGTTCCCACTTCTATTCTAGAATGTCCAATGGTTGTATCCATCCACCGGGCCTTTGATGTTTCGCTTACTTGGCAAGTGTTACACTTACTCACCCATTCAACAATTTCTTTCTTCATACTTGGCCACCAAAAGTTTTCTATTAAGTCCATGTACATCTTCATACTTCAGAAATGAATTGAATATCTGGAATTGTGAGCGTCTCGAAGAATTTCATCTTTTAGCTCGGCCACGTTGGGTATCCATATTTTGGAAGAAAATCTTAGTATTCCTCTATCATCCTTTTGGTTCCCTTTCTCTTCACCTGTTAACTTGTCTTGTTCATGGCTCATCACTTCTTCCTGAAATCTTCTTATTTTCTCCAATAATTCTGGTTGAAAAGATATAACACACAATACATCTTTAGACATACTTGAAATACTGACCTATATTTCAAACTTCTCCAATTCCTTGATCAATACCTCAGATGAAGTGATCTTGTTTAACCTTTTTTCCTGCTTAGAGCATCTACCACCACATTTGCTTGCATGGATGATAGTTAATTATACAATAATAATCCTTAATCAATTCTAGCCATCTTCTGTTCCTCATGTTTAGCTCTTTCTCGATAAAAATATACTTCAAACTCTTGTGATCCGTGTAGATCTCACACTTCTCCCCATAAAGATAATGCCTCCATATCTTCAATGCAAACACTATAGTTGCCAATTCAAGATCATGTGTTTGATACTTCTCTTCATGTGGTTTCAGTTGTCTTGAAGCATATGTTATCACCTTGTCATATTGCACCAATACGCATCCCAATCCTTTGTACGACGCATCACTGTAGATGATAAAATTCCCTTGATCATCCGGTAAGACTAGCACTGGACAAGATACTAATCTCTTTTTTAATTCCTGGAAACTCTCCTCGCACTTCTCATTTCATTCAAACTTCTAATTCATTCTAGTGAGCTTTGTCAATGGTGTAGCTATCTTTACAAAATCTTGCACGAATCTTCTATAATAACCTGCCAATCCCATGAAGCTTCTTACTTCTGTTGGTGTTTTTGGTCTCTCCTAGTTGATTATAGCTTCAATCTTTGACAGATCCACTTACACTCCTTTATTACTAATCACGTGCCCAAGAAATCGTACTTCTTTTAACCAAAATTCACAATTGGAAAACTTTTCATACAATTTCTCATGTCGCAGTATCTCTAGAACTATTCTTAAATGCTCTAGATCTTATTCTGTCTTGGAGTAGATCAAAATGTCATCTATGAACACAGTTACAAATTTATCCAAATACTTCTTGAACACTCTATTCATTAGGTCCATAAAAGCCGTTGGTGCATTTGTTAATCCGAATGCCATTACAAAAAACTCATAATGCCCATATCTGATTCTGAATGTTATCTTTGGAATGTCCTATGGATTAATCATCAGTTGATGGTATCCAGATCTTAAATAAATATTACAAAATCATACAACACCTTTTAATTGATCAAATAAATCATCAATTCTTGGCAACATATACTTATTCTTAATAGTCAGCTTTTCCAATTCGCGATAATCAATACACAGTCGCATACGACCATCTTTCTTCTTGAAAAACAAAACTATTGTACCCTACGGGGACACACTTGGGTTTTTATAACTCCTTTCTCCAAAAGATCTTGTAACTGAGCTGCCAACTCTTTTATCTCCACTGGTGCCATTCGATACAGAGCTTTAGAAATTGGTTCTGTTTCGGGTGCTAAATCAATTGCAAACTCAATCTCTCTGTCGGGAGGTAACCCTGGAAGATCGTCTGGAAAGACATCTGGAAATTTATTGACAATTGAAATTGCTTCGAGCACGGGAACTTCTTTGCTGGTGTCTATCTCATTAGCCAAGTACGCCTCACAATTCTGACGCAATAACTTCTTCGCTTGAGATATCATTAAGAACTTATTTTCTCGCTTATTCCCTTGAAATATCACATTCTTCTTACTATCCAATGTTTGAAGTCTCACTTTTCTATTCTTACAATCAATCTGAGTGTTATTCTCTGACAACCAATCCATTCATAAGATAACATCAAATTCTCCCAACTTAAAAGATGTTAAGTTGGCATAAAAATGATGTCCTGCTATCTCAATCTCACACCTCGAGCACACTTGGTCAACAGGAACTTGGTTCCTATTAGATAATTCTATCATTAACGCTTGTTCTAACAATTCGACTTCATAATGTAGTTTATTAACAAAATCTTTAAAAATAAATGACCTTGTAACTCCAGAATCGATTAAAACTTTAGCATCTATGGAGTTGATTGGAAGCGTACCTGCAACCACGTCGGAACTCTGAACAACATCCTTCATAGTCATATTGAACGTCCTGGCCTTTGGATGGTTCTTTGCTGGCAGTCCTTCAATCCTTTCCACATTAGCTCTCAGATCTGTCGCCTGGCAGTCCCTGGAAATATGTCCTATCTTTCCACATTTAAAATACACAGTCCCCGACTTTTGAGCTGAAGTCTAATTCCGATAGTCATTAGCATAGTGCCCCTTCTGATTGTACTTAAAACACAACACATTAGCCTTACAAATCTCAAAGTTTCTTCTACCATAAAATTTCCAATCTAACATTGGTGGACGATTAGATCTCTACTGATTTGTATTCTGAAAACGGCTATCTTGTCCCCATTTCCTAATTGTTGTCTTCTGAATCCCACATTTTTATTACCCTGAAACTTTGGCCTTTTGTTGAAATGGCCTTGGAAATTACCTTGCTGCTGACCTCCTTTTGAGGCTTCTATTTTTCTTTTCTTCCCCTCCCTTTCTTTCTGAGACGTGTCACTCTACTATGCCATAGATGACCTATTTGCACATTTTTGTGCGGTGTTGCCTTAGAAAATGTTGCAATAGGTATGAAATTATGACCCTATCACAAAACCGTGATTTTGATGCTACTATAGGTACATAGACGTGTTGCTATAGCTCAATCCGTCTATGGTGTTAACATAGATGTTTTCCCTATTGCAACATGAGGCCGTGTTGCCATAAACAGCTATATTTTTTTTATAATTTAACTTAAAATTAAATTTATTTTTAAAAGTAATTGATTTGAATACATAATTTATGAAGTTTTCTTATAAAGTAAAAGTATGTCTAATAAATGAAATACGTAAGTAAAATATTTTTTTTTGAATGTAAGATGAAATGAATAGATGTTAATTAATTAGTATAAAATTAATAAATATTTTTAAATCAGTAAAACATTTTTTGTAGAAATTAGCATTATATAATAACTATGAATTTTTATTAAAGTAATTAAACTTTGGAATAAATACAATGTGTAGAATTTAAATTTCTTTAAAAAGAAAAAAGTTTAAATTAATATGGCTACATATTTTATACAGAGCGGCAAATGAAATTTTGTACAGAGTCAAATACACAATTTGGGTCTTGGGCATATCAAACACTCGGCTCTCAATTATATCTTTCACCTCTCTCCACCTATCTCTCTATATATATATATATATATATATATCTCTCTCTATCTCTCTCTCTCGTATAACCTCTTTGGTTTTTCTTTTTAAACTATTTGTTTTTTAATTTAGGATTTTTTTATCTTTGGGGTAACTTTGAATATTGAATTGAAAATTAGGGATTTAGTTCGGGTTCAATTTGGGATTCAGATAGAGTTGAATTTGGAGATTTAGGGTTTTGAGGTTTTACTATCTCGTGTGTACATATAAGTTCTGTTTACCTTTACAATTTCTTGGATTTTGGAGGTGATGGTCCCTTACATTATTTGATATGAAATGCTTTTACTATGGTAACTCTATTCTATATTTATATTGTTTCATTGGGTTTGAAATTTTTAGGTTCTTGTACATTTATAATACTGATTTGTATGGCTAATTAACTATCTAGAAAAATCAAACTTAATTGTGTGTGTGTATATGTGTCATGCTTTCTCTTAATGATAATGTATAATTGCAAGTGCAAATCCCATGAGTATTTTTGCTTTTAAGTAGATATATATATATATATATATATATATATATATATATATATATATATATAAAAAATCAAATTCAAAGATTTTTCATATTACCTAATTTATTAGTTTGGAAGTGATGGTTTTTCTGAAACTAGGTGATTAGTTACCAAAAGAGCTAAGCATGAAGACCAGAGAATAAAGGAGAGACAAGAGCTTGCTTACCAGGTTACATTGGCCTAGGAATACCATCGCAAAGCTGAAGAACAGATGAAACTGCAGGTCAATATTTTTCGTGTTATTTACTTTTAGTTGGTGTTTATATTGGGATTGAGAACAGTTGGAGAGAAGAAAACAAGAGGAAGAGCGAAAGAAAATAAAGCAACAAGAGGAGTATTTAGAGCAGATGAAGGTTCAAATTAAAGGCAGTCCAATTTTAAGTTATTTGTTCATTGAAGTTGTAATTATGCTTGTTTATAATATTTGGTATCCTGTACGTTAGTCTTTTTTTCATGTTCTCTATTTGGGGATGCTATTAAAGTTGGTAAATCATTTTAATCTGATGTTACACAAAGTCTTGGTCTCTATTACTGTGATATAAATATTAGATTGATAAATGTCCTTGGAATATGATATGCAATTCTATATCTCTAAGTACGGGACTTAGAAATGAGATTATGAGAATAGTATCAATATTCCTATGGGTCCCTAGTCGAGTATTATTATTAAGGGACAATAATAATGCATTAAGACTAGTGTGTTTTTTGACTGACGATCACATCTCATTGATCATAGGTATAATGATACTGACTAGTAATTCTCACAGTGATAATAATGTAATGGTCCTTACATTGTACATTATTCACGAAAGGTTTAATCGATCATCGATTTAATTATTATTACTTGGGTAGCAATGATGTATTACTAGATGCCGCTCATTGTTTAAGATTTTAAATTAGATTTAAAATTTGTTGCCAACGTAATAATAACCTATAGGGTCACACACAAAGAATGCTTGAAGGATTATTTAATTTAAATTGGATTTAAATTAAATTAAAGTAATTTGAATTATTTATTATATTAATTAATTTTGACTTAATTATTTAGATAAATATTGATATTCGAATTTACTAATATTAATTATGAAATTTATTTATTAAATAATTAAGTGTGACTTAATTATTATAGAAATAGGAATTTCGAGTTAATAATAACTCCTAATTAGTTAAGAGTTATAATTTTTTTTCACTCTCTATATAATATCTCTTATGTGGCTGATTTTGTAAGTAAGACTTTTACTAAAACCCTAGCCACCAAGAGAGAAGATGGAGAGAGCAAGAAGAAACGAGTTTGTGCTAGTACACATCCAATACTTGAGTTCAAGCATTCGTGTGGATACCGATAGAGCGTAGATCGCGAGAGCGGGATGCGTGGTGATTGAAAAAGCTTTGGATCTCCATTAGTCAACCAATTTGTAAAGCTTCTTAAGATAAACAATCTGATCTACGAATTAAATATTTATTTTTTGCATGAATCCTGCGGTGGGTTTCGAAAATTCTGATTTTTAACATTTTTTTAATTACTGTTTCTGTTTCGTTTATGTGCTCGAAACCCAACAATGGCATCAGAGCTACTTGCGAAAAGTATTTAATTCGTTTATGTGTTTACTGGTTTTATGATGATAACATGTATACAATATTCCATGACTGTTATGTATGCGATTTTGTATGTATTATATGTTGTTGTGTTTATATATGCGTATATATATATATGTTTTGAATATATGATATTCAAGAGAGTTGTATAATTATATTATGATTATATAATCTGTATATATACTGATATATACATGTTTTGTGTTTATTCTTATTATAAGAATCGTATTTGATATGATTCTGAATCGGATGCAGCGGATTTGCTGAAATCTGTGTCTGGTGTCCAATTTTGGCAAACAAATACGCTATTTCATATGAAATCGAGAGTTTGAATGTAACAGATAGCTAAAGCTATCATCCACTGATCTGTAAGGCGTTTGACGTCATTTAGGCCATGTAATCTACGATTTAATGTTATCAAATTTAATTTCAAATTTTCTGATTTTTTCAGTATTTGGTTTTTATGATTAGATCATGATAGGTATGATATGTTAAGATCAGATTATGTGTTTTAACATGTTATTTTGTGTTAATTGAGCATGGTGGATGGTTATGGCTTATGTCCTTAGGTTAATGGTTTTGGTTTTTCAAATACGGCTTGCATGTCATTTAATCTTGTAATTATTAAATCTCGAATGTAACTCAAGTTCTTCTTGTAAGTTCATTAGATTAGTTCTCATATTTCATTCTTGTAATGTACATGAAGATATGAAGATTTGAAGATCAAGGGTAATCCCACATGGAGGCCATCCAAGGAAGCAATCCAAGAAAGAAGACATGTAATAGTTAGCCTGTATTTATTTTCCACCTTAGATTAACCTAGATCTTTGTCATTAGCTTGATAAAGATTACATAGGATGAAGCCATAACCTACCACGTTTATTTATTGCACTTTACATAAATATGCGCATATGATGAATGCATGTGTAAAGTAGTTTATAAAGATGCATACTTAATTAGATTAAGGATGTATATATTAGATATGACACCCATGCCATGCTTGCTAAACAAGATAAAATCTGTAACGACACAAGATTTTCAAATGAACCAACGATTATGAGATTCTCGTGTTTATGAAACACGGAATAAAATACAAATTTTCTTTATTTCTAACATGGGGCGATTTTGTCAAAAGTGAGTTCTTTGAACTTGTAAGGTTGTGGGTTTTAAGCGAGACCGTTGTGACTCCCTCACTACCTGGAAATCAAATCATTGACGAATATTGATTTGAAGTATTTTATTCAAGGAAAAATTGGGAATCTCTTTATGATGGGATCATGATCGTTTTAAAAGTAACAAAACCCTAAAGTTAATATTAAGTTGATCGGATGCCTTCCAATAAGTCTAATGCGTTAACCCTAGATCGATAGGAGTGGGTTCGCCAAAGCGAAGTATTCCCATCTATCGTGGGAGATGTGTTGAAGTATATTGATACTTTTTGACTATTGGGTTTGACTTAACTAAGTTACCACAATAGGATTGTGAACTTAGAGGCATAGAGTTTGGCGAGATTTATTAGATAAATGTGAACAAATGTTGTTCCACCAAGCTATCCAAGAGTTATATAGTTGATATAATTGACAAATGTTGTCTACCTAAATAATCATATTTTAGGAGAAAAGCCAAAGTTGACCTAACATATGGTGAAATATGGAACTTGAGGATTGTCCTCAGGTTCAAGGATGTCACTCAAACCCCTCCCTTATTTCTTCTAGCTGAGAATGAAATATGTGCTAAACAAAATGCTTACCAGAAGCAAATGGATTATGCAACTGATGTTTCATGTCTCATGCTTGTAATTATTAGTGCTGAGCTTTAGAAGCAACAAGAGAATAATGAGGCTTATTATATGATTGAGCACCTTTAAAGGATGTTTGAAGGATAGGCTCGTCAGAAAGATTTGATAATAATAAGGCACCATACTTTGCATTAATGGGAGAATGATATCCGGTTGGACCACATATTCTAAAGATGATAGGTATATGTACCTTGATATTTTGGGTTTCAAGAATAGTCTAGATACTCGGCTTGATTTGATCAAACAATCTTTGAACAACTTCTATTCTTAGTTTGTTAAGAAAAAAGGAATGAGATAGACAGAACACTCACTGAGTTGTTAAGCATGTTTAGAAATGCTGAAAATAACACGGTAAAGGCATGAATTACGTCTATATTGATGATGTACACATGGAATGCAAATGGGAAAGGAACGTGGACAGACAAAGTGAAGATTTGATCTTATTCGGTGCCAAACTAAAGTCCAATCCTAAAGGGCCTTTGAAGCCTAATAGTGGTGTTGCTAAAGGAGATGATTGTCATTTCTGTGGAAATAACTGGATGAATGGAAGTTAAATTATCGAGCTTATTTGGAAGATCTAAAGAAGAAGACTAACAATGTTCAAGTTTCAGGTATAGGGTTAGAATTGGAGCAAAAGTTTTTGCTCTAGTTGAAAGGACTCAATACCTAATTTTGCCCATAAGGCAAATTGAGAACTTGATAAATTATAATTACGTGCCTGCCTTTAGGGGATACATTAAATCAATTTCTTATCAGGACAAAAAAGGTTTTCATTTTTATTAAATAAACAATAATTGTTTATTCTATTTCAATGATAAGACTTATAATATTGCACAATTAGTTAACAATTTATAAGTTCTAAGTTGACTCTCAAATCAAACATTACCTCTAGCATTGTCGTTAAGCCATATTAATGAGAAATGCATTTTTGAGTTACATATAGATGAATACTTGGATAAGTTTGATTTTGAATCATACGGAAGATGTGAACTTTGTCTCATTGGCAAAATGACTAAAGCTTCTTTTACCTGATCAGGTGAAAGGGCCACCGAACGATTATGACTTATACATAATGATGTATGTGGTCGAATGCATATGATGGCAAGGGGGAATTATACTACTTCATAACATTTACTGATGATTCAGTAGATATGGATATGTGGTTCTTATGAAGAACAAATCCGATTCTTTTGAAATGTTCAAAGAATATAAGGCCGAAATAGAAAAGAAAACAAGGGAAAGTATAAAATTTTTACGATCTGATCGTGGAGGAGAATACATAAACCTTAATTTCAAGAGTTTCTTGAAGAAGTGTGATAGTGTATCATAACTTCCTCCTTCTGGAACACCTCAATGGAATAGAGATTCTGAGAGGAGAAATCATACCTTGTTGGACACAGTGCGATCGATGATGAGTCAAGCGGATCTTCCATTCAGTTTCTAAGGTTATGCTCTAGAAACGGATGCATATACACTTAACCAAGTTCCGACTAAAGCGGTTCAAAAAACTCGTGTATTTTTCTTTGTATTTTAATATTTAAAAGTGTAATAAAGGTTTAAATAATTAAATAAAATGTGTGTAATGGTTTGGCAGCAGTTGTTGATTGTTATTTAATTTTTTGTGATCTGTTGATATGTGGGATGGAATTGTGTGATAAACTAGTGAGTTATACGATTTTATTTGACTTGTAATAGTGATTTTATTGTAGTTTTAATTCCATAAATATTTGGATTGTCTTTAAATCTGGTTTTCTAATTTTATAATTTCAATTATTATTTTTTGGACTTAATAAAATTGAGAAATCAATATTCCATTAATTAATTATTTCCAAATGATTTCCTGAGTGTGTTTATTTGTAAAGTCCATATTTAATTCAGGAATTCTTTAAAAATGATAAAACTTATATTTTATTAAGTTTGTATTATTCTGAGAATTTTAAAATTATTTTGGAAATTTTCGGGAATCGTTTCACCCGCGCGTCGTTTCGTTATTTGTTAAAAAGCGGGTACAAAGATCACCTTAAAAAGTGTTTTAAAAATTTCAAAAATTATGTTTTTGTAAACTTCGGGATATTTATGACATTTTGATATTATTTTTGTAATTTTTGGGAATTGTTTTGCGTGCACCTTGGTCCGTTAATTTCGAATTTCGGGGCAACCCGGACTTTAGAAAGTTTATATTTATCCTTGCAGCTACGTGTACATTTTATAAATAAAGTTAGGGACACGTGTTTTTCCCTGTGTCCAGTTGCTACACCTGTTAAGGAAATAAAATATTTTTTATTTACTCCTTTTCCTGTTCATATCAGTGCCCCGGTTTAATCTCACTGTCTTTCGTACCATATGACATAGAGCACATGATTAGGTGGCATCCCACCCGACTCTTCGTCATCCTGACAAAGTGTCTCATCATAATACTGTTTGTCCCAATCAGAAAGCAAAACTTGAAGAGAACAACTAAATTTGAAAGGAACGTAATATCCTCCTTTTTGATATCATCATAAGGAGTTTATTAAGAAAAGAAGTTCATACATTTTTGGAATTAAATAGGAATATACGCTGTAATATTGAGAACAAGAATGATACCATTGGTCACCATCCATATTTCACTTGTATTCATCTTTCGAGTTTGATCGATCATATCCCAATTGCGTCATATAATAACTTTAGAAGGTACACTGAAATGCCTTCGCAAATTAAACTGTATGGTAGATTCCTACTTGTCATGTCTTGCGTATTTAACATCACACCTACACGTATAATACTGGCGTTCCTACCAGATAACTTTGAGTTTCCTCTTTTTAATTTAGAATAACCACGAATCATTCAACATAACGATCCCTTTATTAATAATATTTTTCTTTTAGAAAAATTTGGAAATCTTCCCAATCTTCTTCGATCACGCCCAGGCTCCTTTTAAATCAATGAATTCTTTAAACTTTAATGGTCTATGCAACTGGATGAATAATTACTCCATACGCGGATTCTGTTATTAACCTGGTCAAACAATAATTTTACCTTACCGTTAGGAATAATCAACTTTTTCATAATCACGGGTTACTTTGTTCTCTGAATTAACAATAGTAAGTCTGAAACAAGCATCCTTCCAGGTGATCCGGGTCTTTTAACAAACAAAAAACTCAAGTAGTAACTTGACAACCAAGGTTTAAAACTTATTTTATTCAAAAAGGATTTTAGAAATTTTGTAAGGATAAAAAAAATCTTTTTCGAAAACTTGTTTAAAGTTTTTGAAAATCACAAATCTGGTTGTCCTTACTATATGAGTTGGTTGTTGTCCTTCCGACCTATAACAAGGTACCAAATTAAAGAAACGATCACATAGAGGTCCATTCACTTCAACCTACCTTCTCTTCTTTATTGGGTTCATTTGCCTTCCTTAATCAACAATCACTTCAATTGTCGTTGCGTGTTATCGTATTCGTAGCTTCACATCAAAACTTCCATATTGGTAATGCTCCCGTCATTAACTTTACAGTCATTCAGTGGAACAGATTATCCAATAGTCAACAAGTCTATTTCATAGAACAAAATTTGCTCATATCACATCACATCACTACTTTACATATCGCATTTATCATAGCACCATCATTTAATTCTACAAAAATTCCAGATTTATACTTTTCTCTCTAACTTTTTTCAAAATTCATCTATTCCATCCCACAACTAATCACGGGTGGCCTAGTCACTAATGGCTTCTTTTAATCTGGTAGCAGCTATCCTCCGGAACACTTGAATCTTCATTCTAAACTTCTTCTCACCTTTATTTATATCTCAAGTACTCGCCAATTACAATAACCATCGAATCCATCCTCGTAGGTACTATTGCTTTATAAGACGAGTTTTAAACCGGGGGTATAGAACAGGATGTAGGGTAAACTAAAGAGATATACTCACAATCGAATGTCCAGTAAACCAAGAATAAATAAATAGAGGTTCTTAAATAGGTCGTCTCATATCAAGAGGTGGTAAAATAGCGTTGAATAACTTGAAAAGGTGCAACTGTCATAACAGAATGTAGTACCTTTAATACTGATGGAGAAACAAGGTGTAAATTAAATCTGGGAGGAGATGACGATCCTCAAACGGAAAGCTCCAAACGATCAGACGATGCAGGGAAATCAGGATCTGCCATTGTCGTTGTCTGGGAATCACGTCGCAAGTTAAGAATCCCGAATCGCAATACGAACCATGCCGGAGATCTACTATACAATCGCACTCAACCTCACAACGTCTTATCTTTCTATTTCCTATTCCTAATCCTAACCCTCTACCCAATCCCGACAATCTAGGCTTGTTTCAGTGACTTATAACCTGTAGCTCTGATACCAACCTGTGGCGCCCTCCAAACCCAGGTCAGAAGTTTGGGATCCACAACACATACACAATATATAAACCTGTATATAAGATACCATTTGCAATGACCCTGCTTTACACATCCATGGATCACAACAGGTTAAAGTATGAAAACAAGCCAGAATCTTAACCTTTATTACAACGTACCAAATCCCAACTAATTTAACTTACAACTGATAATAAAATCATTCTTACAATCTGACTATCTCTCTACCGCATGAAGCTTCTGCTAGCTCGATCCAACTCAACTGGAACCTTAGCCCGCACTTTGGACTGAGGAACTTCACTATCATCCATATTCTTTTCAACTGTAAAATATATAAAAGAATCGCAAGGGTGAGCTAACTAGCTCAGCAAGTCTTAATAGGGATAACTGAGGTTAAGCAATAATCAAATGAAATGATTCAGAGGAATCAAGTTTCTCTTTTAACTAATCATTAAAATTGGATATTCATTTTAAATTTTAAAAACCAAGGTTAGGCTGCTGATCAGTCACGCTCTAACCCCGAGCGAAGCACACAGCTCTGCTCTACGAACTGGATCCAAGGCACACATTTGCCTAATTCGACCACAAATCTAGTCTGACCATGAATCTAGTCCATATAAAGAAAACTATCCAATTCTAAAACAATTTAGTGTAACAAACAATGTAATTCAATAAGCAAGATCATAATCAACAACGATAAAGCATTGGTATAAAAGCGTAATGCAATTCTTGAGTATCACAAGGGTATATCAGGGTATATATAAGAAACGGTTTCCAGTTTGTAAAGGATCAGGTATTGGACTAGTAATGATTTTTCAAGGTATAGTTCTTTGATGTTATAAAGAATGGTTGGAATATAAAAGTTTCTGTGTTTTCAAACAATTTTGTTCCAGTGTTTGGTGTTTGGTAGTTATACATTTGGGGTGTAGTATCATATTTTTGTGGTTTGGTATCTGAGGATCAACCAAGGATGGTTTACAAATAATAAGGCTTTTTGCTCAAGATCAAGAGAAATCAGGGTTCAAAGTTAAATAGTTTAAAGCACTTGCATTATAAAATAGGAGTTATTTAGAATAGTAGTGACATGTTATGAAACAGTTCGAAGATATTGGCAATATATCTTGAAGAAAAGTTCAGAAGTACTTGCCTTAACGGGCTTTATAACTATTACTGATTAATTCTGAGCCGACTCTGTCGCTCAGGCTTTAACGTCCAATCACTAGATCCCATTGGATTCACCTTCGACACTCAGGTTTTTCTGTTGAACTCTACTGAGCCAGTCGACTGACCACTAGGTTATCCTTAGTCTAACGTTCACTTTCGATCTCCCGACTAGAACCTACAGGGTCGAAATACCCTACGTTAGACATCTAGGTATGCTTGACATATTTTCGATACTAATTTTTACCCAACGATATTCAAACCCGACTCGTAATTATGAATATTATAATAACACACGCAACAAATAGGGTTCACAACCTCAAAGATCAGTTCGGTGTTCGTTTTCGGAAAATATATATATACTCTTTATTTTACGAAATTTATTTTACGAAATCAGGGTTTTCGATTTGGCAAAATATTTCATTACATCATACAACCAAGTTTCGTATATAAAATATACACATATAAATATAGTCACTCAACGTCCCGATAATCAATGGATATGTTCCCGTATTTACATAATTCAATTTCCCGGAAATCGGGCAACGTCTTCTTTGTTTATCGGACTACCCGTCAAAACATCAATCGACGTCAAATCTCAAACACAACAATCACAACAATTATCCAATCACTGATTTAAACCACTAATTATTAGTATTCGCGTTTTTACATTTATTTCTTTTAAAATATTAGGACTCAGATATACATCATTATCGTCCACCGTCCGCTCGTCGAAATTCATCGCGGACGGCGGTAAAATCCGCGGGCATCCAATTAACTCGGGTTCCAACACGAACTTCACCGATTAGCAATATAACTCCATACAAATTTACTGATATCACAAAACCGTAATCAAATAAATCCGGCAAAATAAATAAAAATTCAATTTTCAGATTATAACAGAACCAGGCAACAGGCAAAGCAACACAAGCCACTCTCCCCGTCACACACGCGCCTCCGCGCGCAACCCACACATACACGACACACACAGGTTGCACACAACCCAGTTCACACAGTACTCACACAGATATAGATACATATATATATATATATGCAGGGCTGAATCAGGCCAACAATCGGGAAAATAAAAGGGGGCGGCCGGACAATTACCGGAGTACGACGGAGAAAAAACCCGGAATAAACTGGCGCAACAGGGACGGGCGAACAACAGGATGGCACATGGAGAACTACCAGGGAACCAAAGGCAAAAATCACAGAGATGAACAGAAGAAACACTAGCAAATAAAATTAGGAGAGAGGAAAATTCGGGAGGGTGGAGAGATACAGAGAGGAGAGTGAATCGAGAGGAGGGGTGAGGAGAGGGGGTTCACAGAGGTGTGCTCTGTGTTTTATTTAGTTTATATTTTATTTATTTTTAAAACAACAAAATTCAGCAACCCTCCAACCAAAGAATGAAACGCGTCTCCAATTTCACGAGAAGGAGACACGTATCCCTGCTGCACAGACTAATTTTTGTTTCGCACTTTGATAACTAACGAACCAAGGTACACTGAAAATGGTTTCAGAAAACCATGAAAACAGTCTTAAAATCTTCTAAAAATCCCCAAACTAATAAAATAAAATTTTTGTAATTTTTTAAAGCATTTTCGAAATGCAACTTTTACCCGTATTTTATAATTAACGAACCAAGCTGCACTTAAAAGAAATTCAGAAATTCAGAAATTCACGAAAATAGTCTTAAAATGTTATAAATATCCCGAAGTAAATAAAAACATAAATTTGAAATTTTAAAACAATTTTTGAAACGCAATTTATACCCGCTTTTCAACAATTAACGAAACCACTCGCGGGTGAAATTAATCCCGAAAATTTCCAAAATAATTTTAAAATTCTCGGAATATTCCAAACTTAAATAAATATGAGTTTCATAATTTTTTAAGAATTCTAGAATTAAATATAGATTTTACAATTAAATGTAATTAGAAAATCATACAGGGTTAAATAATTGATAAAATATTGATTTCTAAACTTTGTAAAATCCCAAAAATAATTATTGAAATTATAAAATCATAAAACTAATTTTAGAGACAATCCAAATATTTACAGATTTAAAACTGTAATAAAATCACCTTTAAAAGTAAAACAGAACAATATAACTTAATCTTTAACTACACATTCCAATCCTTTACACCAATAAATCACAGACAAATAGTATATATCAACATACTGCTGCCAAAACTAAGACACATATTTTATTTAATTAATATACCAGAATTACATATTTAAATAATTCAAAAATACACGAGTCGTTATAAGTACTGTATCTAAATGTGTTGCATGAATTTTGGACTACAGCTGTAGTGAGAACTGATATTAACAATAACTCTCTTTCTTTGGTGGTGACATGCACAATTGGAGGCCAATGAATAGAATTCAATGACGAGGATGTGAATAGAGCCTTGGGGCTGCCAACTGAGAATCTGGTAGAGATACCAACTCCTGATGAGCTGATTGAGTTCATGAACTTCATCGATTATGGTGGGAGAATCAACCTGTCAAGCTTAAACCAAACCAATCGCAGGAAGGAGTAGTCATTCATCTTTGACTCTGTAGTAAGGGCCTTTAGTTGCATAAAAACAGGACATGACAATATCTCAAGTGTTGTGCAAAAGCTGGTGTATTCAATTGCCCACAACAGACACCTGAATGTTGGTCTGCTGATCCTGGAAGAACTTGCAACCAGGCTGGTTATGCCTCTAACAGCTAGAGGTAAGGAAATTTTCTTTCCTAGATTTATTATGTCCACTTTAAATAATAAAGTAGCTGACATACACATACTGAATGGTATAGATAGTACTAAAATAGGCAACTGTAAGCAAGTGTCCAAAATAATATTTGGCTCACTTACTATAAAGAATAAGGTGAATGTAAGTCTGAAAATCACTCCATTTATGTTAGAATGATTTAGGACTTATCCTTATCCTATGCTTGACATGAGATCCAATGCATAATCTAATACAGCTAGGATTCCTGAACCTGTGGAAGTACAAAGACATGATTACCAATAGGGATCTTCCCATGCTGCAACCATTCTTTCACAACCTTTAGAAGCTAGGAAACCAACTATCTCATCTTCCCAAAAAGGTGAGGTCAGTAAAAGGAAGAGAAACGGGATAAGCCTAGCTGTGATAACTGAGAGTGGTGAGAAGAGAGCTGAAAAAGAACCATGTCTAGTCAAAAGATCCAAAAGGAGTAAACAAAATAAGCTGACCACTCTATCCTCCTCTACATCCGCTAAACAGGATGTAGTTGTAAAAATAACCAGGAGTGAGTTTGCACAGCCTGCACAAGATGCAATTCAAGTGTATGGTAGGAGAAATAAGGAAGGCACACATTGTGAGAGCACATCTCTTAAAATTCCCCCTCTGTTCAGGGGGAGCTGCCAACACTTACAACTAAGCAATAATCTCTTCTATCTAATATTTCTTCTTTACTTGAATCCATTTCTCAAGTGCACCAAAAATCAAGTGACTTAGCTCAACAAGCTTTGCTCACCACCCAGACACCTCATTTAGATGGTGAGAGGCTACATGTTGGCATAGACCTTGATGACACCATCACAAACATGAGGGATTCATCAGTCTTTCCTGAAGACCCCATGGATACCTCTAATGCACCTTCATGTGCAAAATAGTCTTCACAGACTGAAAGGTTTGAGGGTAGTACTCCTGAGGGGGAGCTATCTAAATCCTCTGAAATTCAATTGGAGGTTCCTTATGAAGGAACAACTCCCCTCATAACCCTAGAAGAAATTGCCTCTGCAGTTGAAGCTAGGAGTAGACTTGCCCATGATCCTTTCATGGGGGAGGCAAGCATAGCACATTTAAGTGCCAGTGTATTGCAAGACACATAAGGGTTTGAAATTGGTGCACATGACAGTAACCCAGTAAAATCCCCTCCAATTCAATTGGAGGTTCCCACTACAAGTGGAGGACACCACACTATCAAAACCACAGAGCAATCTGTGAGTCAAACTGTGATCTTAGTCACAAGAGTTTCTAATGAACCATCCACCTCTCAACCTCAACAACCTCACATACTCTCTTAGTGGCTACAAGAATCTGCCTCTCAACCAACCTCTAGAGATGATCTACTAGTAGAGTAGATCTCTAGACTAGCCAACATCTCACAGCTTCTTCTAACTTCAGACATGAGCAACCAAGACTATCAGTCTATCATGCTTGCTTATAATGAAGAGGTTGAGGAGCAAAAAGAGAAAATTATCAATGATGCTGAGCCAGATGGAAATGTGGATGCATGGCTATCTGATGACTTTGTCTTAGAGATGAATCAAGTTATGGTCAGATTTCGAGAAGAATATGTTACTATTCTGAGCAGCAATGCAAGAGACTTGAATCCAGAAGCTATCTATGATGCCATTATAGATGTATATAAAGCTCAGCTCAAAGCATTTCATCTGTTTGGTAAGGCTCTTGAAATCAAACTTACTGGCCATGAAGACAGAATCAGGAAATTGGTAAATGAGAAAATGGACAAGATCATACAATCTCAAGAACAGATCTCTTCTAAATTCAAACATTTTTCTGAGCAAATGACCAGGATGGATCTTGCCTCCATTGAGAAGGAAGTCAAAAATCTCAAACAGTCGTTCACTAATCTCCATGAAATGATCCAGAACCAAATTACTCATTCAAATGAGACTAAAGTTCAGCTGGATCTACTTCACCAGGGCAGATTTAAGCCCTCATCTTTGCTAATGGAAGGGATCAAAGAGGCTATAGAAGAATACTTTGGCATATCTAGCAGCTCTTATCAGGCTGGATCCACTTCAACAAATCTGCAAATTCAATCTCTGTAGGGTCAAGTCACAGCATTATAAAACTCTAACTCCTCTCTCACTACACAAGTTGAGGCTTTGACATCTCTTGTCAAAAGCCAACAAACAGATATCCAAACTCTGGTGGATTCCAATAAGCATCTTCAAATGCAGAATTCTATAGCTTTAGGAGCCATCATGGGTAAACTCAACATACCACTCCCTTCTTTACCTGAACAAGTCAGGCCTGAAATCCCTACTACCCTTCTCATGCCTGTCAACAAGACTAAGGGGGAGATAGAGGCTAGGTTGGCACAATCAAGGTCATCTTAACATCAAGTTCAGGGTGCTGGAAAGAAATATAAAGAAGTTGATCTTGACAAAGAGAGACTTATTAGGTCTGCTGAAAGACCTAGTTTGAGCAGAGAGTTTGAAGAACTACTCAATGCCTTAAAAGCTTCTATCAACAACAATTATTTCACATATAAAAAGGCCTTGAAAAAGACAATCAATTTCATAAGAGTGATCAAAGTCAACATGGACAACTTTCTGGAAGACAGGATAGTGGTTAATGCAAATGACTCAGGGACAGACAGATGTATGCAGGTGTCCCTCAATTGCTTTATCTCAAGGAGGGCATCTGAGTTAGATATCTTTATCAGCAAAGTTAGAGTTATAACTCGTGAAGATACCAAGCTACTGACTGCACTGAAAGATGCTCATGTAACTTCCTTTCCTAAAACATATCTTCAGCCAAGCAAGGGTATATCATATATCTGTCCAATCACTAAACAATTCAGATTTTTCAATATCCCTAAACAATGTGTCAGGAGCAATGAGAACCTTATCATGATCCTAGGAACTAGCTTAAAAGCTAAGAAAAACAAGAACCATGATGATTTGGAAATGATAAAGCTACTAAGAAGATATCTGGATAATGTACAAGTCAACTTGCCCAAAACTAAGTTTAACAGTGATGACTTGGATGATGATGAGCACAAGAAGAGTGATTAGAATCCTTCTGGCTCAAATCCGAGTTAGTCTAGTAAGCCATCTGGTAGAAAGGGTGGAGACAAGAAGAAGGAGGATGACAAGAAAAATGAAGAGAAGAAGAGAAGAGGGGAGAGGAAGAGTAGAAAACCTCATGATGATTCAGGAACTCAAACAACCTTAAAAATCCAAATATAACCACCTCAAACATTAGCTCAACCCACAACATCAACTATCTCTAACATCAAACCTTCTCAAACACCTAAGCCAAAATTTCTTTACAGATAAACTGCCAACTTCTTCCTAAAAATTCCAATCACCTCAAGCCTCACAAATCTCAAAAAAATAACAACCCTACCTTTAGCCAAACCTTCACTAAAATTCAAGCTCAAATATGTTGGGAGAAACCCTAAAAAATTCAAGCCTGTAAAGGAAGTGGAAGTCACATAAAGGGCCATCTATAATTGCTTTAAAGAATCAGACTTTCTACCTCTAAATTGGTGCACCTCAGATGAAGACCATTTCCAATATCCAGCTGAGGAAATTGTTAAAATCTGGGTTGTATCCCTGAGAGAAGTTAGAGTCTATTTTAAGGATTGTACATTCACTATTCTAAACAAAAACTTAATGGATTCTTTGACTCCTGCAGAAATCAAGAGATTGTTCAGTTTGTTAAAAGGCAAGGACACTGTTACAAGGACTTGGAGATCATCTTTGGCTTCATTGTTGATTGAAAGGGAGGAAACAGAGAAAAGAGATAAGGCTGAAGCTGAAGAAAGAAGAATGAAAAATGATGAAGAAATAGATATGTTTATAAAAAGATCAGAAGAGTTGAAAGTAAAAGGAATGAACAGAATTTCTAAATATGGTAGATTTCTAAACATCAAAGTTGGTGGATTCTCAAGATTCAGCTTAGAGTATCTGGACTAGGGTTACCTTAAGGCAGCAAGGTAATAACTTGTGGAAGCTCTAAGTGGAACACTCATCATAGAAGAACTTGAAATTCTTGATCACTTGAAGGATAAACTTAGAGAAGAAGCAGATGTAAAAACTGTCTTTACCTGATTCTTGTAATCTTGGAACCTGGTGAATCTTATGTTGTACAAGTTGTAATTCTTTCAAGCTTTATATTTTAATTCTATCTTCCATTAGTTTTAAACTTGGGGTTAGTCTTGTTAACATGCATGAATCTTTATGAATCAATCTTCTCACAAATTGGGGGAGATTGTTGTAAAAGACATGCTTGTACTTTAACAAGACTAAGACAATCTGTCAACACTAAATAAGTTGTATTGTTATCTAAATTTGTATTTTGTACTTGTAACACTTAAAGTCTGTAAAAATGCAAAGAAGCAGACTTGAGTCTTTTTCCTAAAACAGTATCAAGCCTAAGGATTCTATCTGGAAGAAGATCAAGAAGATCATGCCTTAAAAGAATTTTGAAGAAGCTTCGAGTTGAATAAATCTGTTTGTAGAAAAATATTCTAAGTCAAGATCTCTACAAGTCACAGATTTAATGTTATAGAGAAGTCATTCGAGAACTCCAGAGAGTACCGACGGATGAGCAATATCTACTCGATAGATGAGCTATAAATCTACTCGACGGATGAGCTATATATATACTCGATGGATGAGCAACATCTACTCGATGGATGAGCAATATCTACTCGACGGATGAGCTATATATCTACTCGACGGATGAGAAATATCCACCGGGAGTGAAGAAGTCAGAAAAGCTACTCGAGAACTCAAGCAGATATCGACAAGCCAATTCTAAAGAACTGAAGATTGGTTATATCGACAAGTCATTTATTCACTAGAGAACTCAAAGTTATCGATAGGTCATAGTGAAGATATGAAGACTAGAAATCTCGACAAGCTGAAGACCTCTACAAGTCAAACTCAATATGGAGTGCTAGAGATCTCGATAAGCCTATATACAAATCGAGATGTCAAGTGTGCTACTAATTCAAACTAGAGATCTCGAGGTACAGTCTCAAAGTACAGAATTACAGATCAGTTCAATATCGAAGATAAACAATCAACAAACAATCTAACAGCTGGATTGACAAGTCAACAAAAAGCAGCTTAAAGAATGTGGAAGATCAATGGCAAAGATTAACTGACAGAGGAAGATTAAAGTAAACACGGGATGCTAAAGATATGCTATGCCAGAAATGGAAGATCTGCTTTTCTATAAATAGAAATGACAAGTGACAATTTAGAAAAGCTAATAGCATGTTTATTACCCACTGTGTAAAACATCAATTAACTAAGTTATAAAGTTAACACTGGTCCTCTATTTAGAAGTAACAATTTAGGTAAAATCTCTTGTATTACTCTCAAGAAGATGCTGAGCTCTTTAACATCAAAGAACTTAGAAATTTGTAGCAAAACAGTCTTATTTTTTAATATAAAAATTAAGTGAGTTTTGAAGATTTGTGTTCTTTATTTTATGCAAGTTTAATTTCTGCATGAACACTTTTCTATAAAAGATTTAATTTACTTTGTTCAACCATTAACTTTCAAGAAAAGCCAAAATCAGAAAAACACATTCACCCCCCATGTGTGTGATTCATTACCTAACAATAATTTCAATTATTTTGGAACAATGATGCATGGTTTTACATTTTAGTTGGATTGATATTTTTTAATTTTAAACTATTTTGTAAATTTCATGTCACTAAAATATGATTTTGTACTGAAGTGTATTACGTACTTTCTTTTCTTATTTATTTTGACTTGTTCAGAAATATCAAAATGATATATGTTTATTGTTAACTAGTATGGTTTAGCACTGTATATCATATATATACATTGAAGTAATATTGTTTACACCTTACCATTTTATATGGATTATTTATTAATTTTAATTGGTTTGATTAATTGAAACTTAGGATTTGTTTGGCAATATTTTGGATCACCATTTTTGCAGCTAAGGTAAGTTAACTTTTCACACTTTTATTATTATTTCAACTCTTTTAAATATTTTTGCACTGCTTTTGTTTTAAAATTTATGGATCAAGTACCCTGTTTTAGAAGCAAGAATTCCCAGTGAGCTCTGACTTATGAACCAGTTAGTAATTGCGTATAGTTTCACAACTAGCCTTTGATACCTTACTAAGGAGTGCTACTTAAGATGCCTTCGAGAGCGCACCCTATGATACCTTAGTAAGGGGCACATTATTGACATAAATTATGAACTTTTAATATTGTGTCACCAGGTATTTGTGGCCTTAGTGAGCTTTGGAATTAAATTATGTTTTATGTCATATGGATGTTTGGACAATGATTTCGGTTTTATAAAATTATGATACTTGATCCACTAGTGTAGAATTGTTTTCTTGATGGGCTCTTTGGCTCATTATTTATAAATTTTCAGGTGCTTAGCTTTTGGGATATCTTAAATGTGGACTTGATTTGAGTTTGCTTTGAAATTATATTTTGGTGATTATGTTTGCATTGGAGCCGTGTCTCCAGGATTTGACTTTATTTTGAACTTGGATGATTTTATTTCTATCTTGGATCTTAAAATTTTATGTACAATTAGAAACTTATTCTTATTATGAATAAAATTTGGAGTTTTAGCTGAATTTTTAAGTATAATTATTCTCTGAAAAGTCGGGGCATTACAACATAGACTGTAGAGAATACTTAGATATAAAAGCTGATATTCATGCTTTTTGATAAACTCTGAAGTATCTCTGAACAAATGCCTTTACTCTTTCATCTATCTTCTTCTAGAGTAGTTGTTGTAGCCTATACTTCAAATTTCTTTCATATTCATATTTTTCAGATAACTGATGTATGGAAGCTCTCAGAGTTCTTAATGGGGTTATCTCTAACATCAAGTCATCTAGCTTCACATAACAAGGCTTTAGTCCATCAGGATTTAAAGTTATTTTCCTTTGAGTAAGAACAATTTCAAATACACCTGAACATCTTCTCATATTCACTTCTTGATAACTGAGATTCATGTATGTGAGAACATATTGTCCGGAATATTATATGCCTTTATCAAGAATCCTTCTTCTTATTGCATAAAATATTAAATCTAACCATTCTTTAGATGATTCATTTTCAACCCTCGACAAATAATGAATGTACTCGAGTTCTTTGGTTGACATCATCATCAGCTCTTCATATGGAAGAACTTTAACTTGATCTCCTTGCAGCATAAACAAAAAATTATGTTTTGGTTCTGAGCCATCATATCTATCAAGAATGATTTTTACAGCTTTCAGCATGTCCAAATGATCAACTATGACTTCCTGACCAGGTCTATCAACCAATGTAAAATTCACCATTCTTAGATTTATTAGTTCAGTTTCATGATGCCCAATTCATGCTCTACTGTGTGGTCCGAATAACTTGAGAGCTTGAGCATGTCTTAATCATGAAGGTGTATCATCATTTTTGTCCATAGTGCTAGGCTAAGTTAATCATTTCTTCCTTATTCATCCTGGAAAAAGTTCCTCACCTTCTTGCATTTCAGATCATCAACTTTCTCCCACTTATAAGTGTGCTTCATTTTAGAAAATTAATAAGCCCTTTTCTCTTCCCTTTCTCTAAGTTCTTTTATGTATATGTTTCTCCATCTACTTCTCCCAGATCTCCTTAGCATATTTCTGAATTCTTGATTTTCTCTATTCACAACTATTTTTTTATCTTTTCTTCTCTCTTCCTCATTAATTTCATCATTATAAGAATCAACATATACAGATAAGATTTGAAGATTTAAGTGCTCCAAGACAGCTTCTTGTCCATCTTTAACATCATCTGGAATTGACCATCTATTAGGATCAGGAACTGAACTGTCAGGATTAGGAAAGTCAGGATTTCTTGTGTCAGGATTTTTAGTAGTGTTTTCAGGAGATGCTTTAATTTGCAGGTTTCTTGGTCTTCTACATAACTGAACTTCAACTTTCACATGACCTTCTTCTCTGTACAATTTTAGATTAGATAACTCCCTTGGCCTTGGTACATAATTGAGAAATAATGGATCAAAGAGCACTTTGGGAGCCTGAGACTGAGATGTCTCAGGTATTTCTTCAATCCTGACCCCATTTGAACTTGTTTTTCTTCTTTGAGAAGGAATAATAGCTTGTTGATCATTTCTTGCAGTTCTTCCTCTACCACCTCTCTTAGTACTCCTAGGTCCTCCAGATCTTCATCTTCCTTTAGAAGGACCTTGATTTGTAGTCTACAATTGACTGAGAATTTTTTCCTGCTGTTTGAGCATTTCTTCTTGTGATGTGTCAGGAAATTCATCTGCCAAAAGAGTGAGAGCTCTCCTTTCAAATAGCTCCTCAACTCTTTTATCCTTGTGGTAGAGAGTTATGCTATCATCGGCCTTGGTCCTGAACGTCGTGTAATATATCTGAGCGTCATTAGGATTATCAATTACCACTTCATTTTCATCAGGAATTACAGACACAATTTGCTTTTCCATCAAGATCTGAGAGTGAGTAACTGTTTGAGTCTATATAGTCTTTAAACCATCTTTAGAGACATGATTTGACTGTGTGACTTGAGTTTGAGTTTGAATTACAGTTCTAGATTGAACCACCACAACATTAGAGGTGTTGAGAATTCGCTAAGTCGAAGATCAGGAACTGTATAACAATCTGGATATGATCAACTGATGTGATATGATTATCCGTTAAAAGCTTCGTTATCATCCGTTGACGATCTTTAGTCATCCGTTGATAAGTATAAATGATTATCCGTTGAATCTACAACATTTATCCATTGATCAGGCTATCCGTTGAGAATGACTTGGATGATAAGTCAGGACTGCGAGATAAATCAAAAGGTGCTAATTTATAGGATCATAGTTGATTTAGATTTGTATGGAAAGTGTTAGAATTATAATGTACCATATCTTGTACTTGATAGCAGACTGATTTACATCTACAGCTGAAGCTGAATACATTGTTGTTGGTAGTTGTTGTGCTCATATTCTTTAGATGAGAAATTAACTAATGGAGTATGGATTGTCTTATACAAAGATTCCTATCTTCTGTGATAATCAAAGCGCAATTGCAATGACAGGTAATCCAGTACAACACTCACTGACAAAGTATATAAGTATTAGATATCATTTTATTAGGGAGCATGTCAATGATGGAATAATTGAGCTTCATTTTGTTCTGACATGTCAACAAGTAGTTGATATCTTCACCATGCCTTTACCAGAAGAAACATTGGAAAATTACTTTATGAGCTTGGGATGGTTAGCTATGAGAAGAATTGAGTTGTCGGATCCTGACCTTCTTGTCATATCTGGCTACATTAAATCCTGATGATGTAATTATGACATTAGTTGTGAGTCTTTTATGATTATGTTTAATTATTTTTCCTAATTAATAATTGATTTATATTATGTATATTTGAGAATTATTTTTGTGCATTATTATTGAGTTGTTTGTAAATTGGTTATGTGTAGTAGCATGACTGCTAATTTTTAGGTGATGTATCAAATATTCTCCTTGAAAATCATGCATGTTTAACCAGAATTACACATTAATTTTGGTATTACCTATTCTCTTCAATCAGCATATGCCATGTGTATTAGTGTCTTACTGTCTATTACTAATTTACAATCATCATCATTTTTTCTAATACATACACTATACATGAACTACTTATTATCGATTCTCTCTCTCTCTCTCTCTCTCTCTCTCTCTCTCTCTCTCTCTCTTTCTCTCCCCCTCTCTCTCTTCGAACAAATATTAACTTTTTGAATGGTTAACACCAAGTCTACTTCTTCGCTCTCTGCGATTAAGTTTGTGTTTAATCACCAGACTTTTCCACCTAATAACTGTAACATCCCCATATCCGGGGTCAGGATTGGGTGTCACCAAATAATCTTTTCATAACATAAACCTGTATATTAAAAAAAATATACAGATGACCCCTCAATTCCGGATCATTTACAGGTTATGGTATGAAACAAAAATCTAACCTTCTAAAATTAATATCAACTAATTACAATTTTATTACCTCTTAACTTCCTTGTCTTATTTATTCTAACATCTTCAACTTCTCGCAGCTGGGACTTCTCCAATTTTTCTGTCTACCAAGAGCTATTCACTTTAATCCTCATTTGAAACTGAAAGGAATAAGAATTCACGTAGCAAGAGTGAGCCAAAAATGCCCAGCAAGTACATAACTGATTTCCAGGTATCAACATCAAAAGTAATTTCGGATATAATCTTTAAATAATTTATAAACATTTTTACTTATTTGAAGTAGTTGAGCGAATAAAACATTGGCCTTTATTAGCCCTTAATCATAAATCAAAAGTAACGAGCAATTCCCAGATTCATCTCTTGAATCGGGTCTTTGTCCGGTTTTGTAATCATAATTTTTTTCCAAAAAGGAATGCCATTACTGGCGGTCCACAATAAATTAGACTAGACACTAGATCATCGTTCACACTCATACCCTGCTGATCAGTCAGGATATAGTATAGATCTATACCTACCTGTATAGATCCATTCCGGTACCCAAACACTATGGTCCTGTCCATCCCCGTCCCTTAGGGTCCAGTCCATTCTTGACCCTATCGTAATAATCTAGTCTGTAGAGTATTTTGATATCAAATCATTTTGATTTCAAAACATCCAGATTCAGGGTTCGCAAATAACCCGGAATAATAAGTATTATCAATCAATAATAAAGGAACAATAATGAAGGGTACTTGCATAATTAAGAGTAATTGAAGAAAAATATAAAACATTTAACTATTCTGAACTTAGAATAGGAAGGAAATACTTGCAGTATATCATAAGAAAGTTCAGGAATATTTGCCTCAATTGATTCATTTTCTAACCTTCAATCACCATTCTATGCTCAAATCTACTTCGTATCTACTTGTTCCATACCATACAAAATCAGACTTTACTTTCACTATCAATATCTGGCTTTGAATGCCTTGAACTAGGTGTATCTATCATAACAGATACTATGAAAATTAACCAACATTGTATAATTGTCTAGTCCAATCCTTATAGTCTACCCGCTCGATATCCAAAGATAAGGATTACGTTTAATCATATAAAGTTTAAATAGACAGGTGTATTCATAGTTTACATAACATGTAAGCACATAAGGCACGCATCACATATTTCATATAACATAACACAGTTCGTCAAAACATTCGACTCGATACGTTCAAAATTGAAATTGGGTCAAAATATTTCTTTTTGATATTTACGCGACTTAAAAACGTTTATAGAATCAAATGACCTTCCGAAATGGAAGATTTTATTTCTTGAACTTTTTAATAGAAGGGAAATATTTTTCTGAGTCTAGACGCGTTCATTTCGTATTAAACGGACGAACAGTTGATTTATTACGAATAAAATAAGCATAATTCAATTATTAATTGAATTTTAAATACCTTTATATATAATTTTTAAAAGTTCAAGAATTATTTTTAAATCATTATTTGGTTTAATTATAAATAATTACATTTTATTTAATTATTTATAGATAAAATTAATTAATTAAATGAATTAATCAATTAATTAAATCCATAAATAGTTAACTAAAATAAATTATAAATAAATAAATCAAATTGGATTTTTGAAAATAAATAAAATAAAAATATTAATAATAATTTTCTAGAATTAAAAATAATTTAACTAATTATTTAAAATATATAACTAAATTAAATTTGGCTAAAACTGAAGTTGGGTTGAGGAGATCTAGGGGCGGCATAGACTGACGGATATGCTGGATTTCGGCCGGACTTCAGCCGGGATTTGGGTTCAACCCCAGAAACCGACGAAGTCACCGTTTTCCGGTGAATTTCCAATTAGTACCAAACTTTAACGGTTCGAGCCCGTTTCAACACCTTAATAATTACTTACAACCTCAGTAACTCAGACAACAACATAACACTGTTAGATAACCCCGGAATCGGTTCCTACGATCAAAAACAAAGAACAGCCGGTGACAATCCGGTGAAACTCCGGCCTAGGTCAAATAGGGACCAAACAAATCTATACATAACTCAAAATAAAGCTCTAATTACATATAATCTGATATAATCATTCTTAACATCAAAATATTAACAAACAAACCAGAAAAATGAATCAAAATCGAAAATTTTCATGAAATCGTTTTACCACTTTGGTTAATCATTTGATATACTTAATTATATGAATCGATTGCAAATTATATCCTGAAGCTTAATCAAACATCAGAACAAGCAAATAACCCCGGATTCTAAAACCCCCAAATTCAACAAAATCCCTAAAAATTCAAATTTCAAAATTTTCTATCGTTTGATGATTTTGACGATTGAAATGGGTAGAATAGATCAAGGGCTTCACAACGGTTACTCATACTTTGAATTCTGAAATCCACATCACCTCCAAATTTGGATTTGATTCTCAAGAACACCCAAGAACAATTTTTAGAGAATTTTCATAATTTTATTTATTTTCAGATTTTTATATAATAAAAAAATTAAGTAAACAATAATTAAATGGTATTTATAGTTATAAAAATAATACTCCCAAAATTATTTAGAGCCTAATTATATCATTTAATAAAAATAATTAGCCCAAAATTGATAATTAACAGGGAATAATTTTTAATCCAATAAATACAAAAACTATGTCAAAAATTCCCAAAAATTATGAATAATCCAAAAATACAAAAATATTGAATATTTGATAGTCCCGGAAATTTATAAAAATACGATTTTTGTGGGATTTACGTCCCAATAGGGTCCCGGAAAAGTCATTTTTCACGAAACAAAACACTTTCTAAATTAACTGGATGTTCGGAAAATCACTATAGTATACGCCATATGATGCAGAATAAAGCCAATTGCTCTGTACGAAATAACATCTATTAAAATGAAATTTGGAAAGTATAACGTTTAATATAAATCCATTTAACACGTAATAAATTGGGGGAGATTGTTGAGAATTGGCTAAGTCAAAGATCAGGATCTGTCTAATAATCAGGATATGATCAATTGATGTGATATGATTATCCGTTAAAATCTTCGTTATCATCCGTTGACGATCTTTAGTCATCCGTTGATACGTACAAATGGTTATCTGTTGAAGCTACATCATTTATCCATTGAACAAGCTATTCGTTGGGAATGACTTGGATGATAAGTCAGGACTGCGAGATAAATCAGAAGGTGCTGATTTATAGGATCGTAGTTGATTTAGATACATATGGAAAGTGTTAAAATTACAATGTAATATATTTTGTTATTGATAGAGGACTGATTGTAGCTGTGTAATATATAAACACATAATAGGTTATCACAATGTGAAGAGTGATAAGTGGATTTTATATCTACTTGGAACGTTTCATTACAGGCTTAAGTTGGTGCTTGAAAATGATTCGGGAACCTTAGTCCATGGCCAACAACTTTGTGCAAATGTAGTTGTTCATTATTTCAAAAATTTGTTGGGGCCGAAGATTACTCACACTGCCATTGATCTAGAATCTGTTGATTGTAAGGTCATTACGGAGACTCAAGCTAACCTTCTTAGTGCTGCTGTTAATGATGCTTTAATCTTCAGCACCTTGAAGAAAATGAAGAAAAACAAGGGGCCTGGATCAGATGGTGTCAATGTAGAATTTTTTCTAGCAACTTGGAACACTACAGGTCCGGAATTTTTGTGCTTCAATCAAATCTTTCTTTGACACTGGGTTTCTTCCTTCAGGTATAAACTCCACTCTCATTTCCCTTATTCCAAAAGTTGATTCCCCTACTAGAATGGCTGATTTTCATCCAATATCCCTTTGTACGGTCTTGTACAAATGTATATCAAAGATCATAGCATCTCGGCTCAAATTAATAATGCCTACAGTCATTGATATTGCTCAATCTACCTTTATCCCGGGAAGATCCATCTCTGACAACATTTTGCTAGCTCAAGGATTATTCCGAGGTTATGATAGGGAAACTGGGACCCCTAAATGTGCTCTAAAAATTGATCTTCATAAGGCTTTTGACTCTTTGAATTGGGACTTCATTTTGGATGTCCTGACCCATTTTCACTTTCCTGAAATTGTGATTAAGTGGATCAAAGCTTGCTTATATACAACTAAATTCTCGGTTAAACAAAATGGCATTATCCATGGGTACTTCAAAGGGACAAAGGACATTCGTCAAGGGGACCCTTTGTCACCTTACATTTTTGCTCTGTGCATGCAAGTTTTGTCTGAGCTTCTTAACAGGGTTCCTCCAGGCTTTCGATACCACTGGCGTTGCAAAGAAATGGGTCTAACCCATCTATTTTTTATGATGATGTGTTGTTTTTCAGTCATGGATCTTAAGAATCTGTTATGCACATTATGAACTCCATTGCAAGGTTTTCAAATTGGAGTGGTCTAACCCCGAGCATCCATAAGAGACTTCACTACTTGGTTTGATTCGTTGTTGATTCCCAGAGGCAACTTACCAGTTTGTTTTCTTGGGGTTCCTTTAATAACTACCCAGCTTTGTGTGAACGACTGTATGCCACTCATTAACAAAATCACGAATAGGCTGACCTCTTGGACATCGTTGCTCCTGTCTTTGGTTGGAAGAGCTTTTCTTATTAAATCAGTTATTTGTTCTCTAGTGGCATTTTGGTGTAATCACTTTCTTTTACCAGGAACCATACATGCAAATATTCAATCTCTACTCACCAAGTTTTTATGGCGTGGTAATATCAACCATAAAGGTGGTGCCAAGATTTCCTGGAAAACTGTGTGTCTTCCCCGAGAGAAAGGAGGTCTTGGCTTGAGAAATATGTGCGAATGGAACAAAGCTCAAATCATTTGTCACTTTTTGAAAAAAGTAACGAACTCAAAAACTCTGTGGGCATCCTGGGTGAATAAAATTATGCCCAAAGGCAAGTACTTTTGGAGTACTAAAATTCCATCAGATTGTTCTTGGATTTGGAAAAAAGTGCTAAAACTCCGTCCTTTAGCTATGCAATTTGTGTCATTCAGAATTGGAAATGGTGAGTCCATCTCTCTTTGGTTTGATCCTTGGTGGCAAAATTCTTGCTTAGCATCTACTATGTTCTCTCCCATTATTTCCTAATGTGGTTTACACCATTGTGACAAACTCAATGCTATTATTTGTAATGGTGAGTGGTTACTCCTGAGAGCCAACGCTCGAAGCCATCACTTAGATCCAATGTTGGTGCATTGGCTATCAAACTTTGATCCTCCAACAATGCATGCAGGGCCTGATCTTTTATTATGGGATGATATTGATGTTGCTAAGGCAAAAACTTAGGATATCTGGGACTCTATTCGATTTAAAGATGAGATGGTTCCTTGGCACAAAGGGGTTTGGCATAAACTTCGTGTGAATCGCTATGTTCATCACCAATGGGTTTCTTGTCATGGGAGACTTCACACTCTAGCTCGTCTCCATAGATTTGTCCTTGTGGAATCACAATAATGCTTCCTGTGTATTTGTGCTCGAGAAACAGACTCTCGTATTTTTCTTCATTGCTCGTATAGCAACTGGATTCTCCGCAATCTAATGTCCCCATTAGATATTGTCATTCATGGGGAGTCCTGGAACAGTTTTATCACCTATTTGATAGATCTCTTGGATAAAACTAAGAGCATTGTGGCTCTTTGCTGTGCTCAAATTTTCTGTTATCATATTTGGCGTGAGCGTAATGCACGAGCTCATGATTCAGGTGTTTTTGGTCCAAGGAAGCTGCTAACTGGGATCCAAAAAGATTTTATTGCTAGACATAACAGCTCATCTTGGTTTTCTAAAGTGCTAGATAGTATGCCAGATTTTATTCGTTGTACTAGTTTGTAGTAGGTGTCTTTTGTTTGCTTTCTATCTCCAATCTTTTTCCTTAGATTGGCTATAGATAGTTTCTCTATGGCCTGTCATAGAACATAGGGTAAATCCCTTTTGTTCCTTTTTGTTCTGTTGATATATACATAATTTAGCAAAAAAAAAGTATGTGATATTTTTTATGTGTTTTTATGTTTTTGCATTACATGCATTAGTTGGATGAAGAAAGAAGCTTTTCAAGGAAATATGCTGAAAAGAGATCAGATTTTGAGGTCAAGACCATTCTCAAGTTGAAGAGTATCTCGATAGCTTCGCGTGGACGGTTGAATCATCAAATTCTGACAAACGGAACTCAAACTACAGCAAAAAAAAAAGAAATTGAAGCCAAGTGCAGAGGCAAGGAACGCCCGCACGGAGATGCGGGGCGTCCGCGCCAGGCGGGTCGAAGTTGCGCGCTCCCGCGCAAGAAGCGGGGCAGCTGCGTGGGTTTTTGGCCCAGAATCCTGTTTTGAGTACAATTGTGAGATTTTGCAAGCACAGGTCGTCCAGAAGCCTATATAAACCAATAATAATTCATTTTTAATTACAAGCTGCGAGTATAACACCCTCCAAATCCGGGGTATAGATTTGGGGCATTATTAACAACAACTACAACTAAATCTGCACAAGCGGAATATAAATATAATAATTACCCCGAACTAATACTACTCAGGATCTTTTAAGGGTTGAGTTGAAAACAAGAACCACATACTACACTTTATTACAAACCCAAATAAATAAAACCTGTCTCAAGAACTCTCTTTGTTACAAAATTTTATTCTATCTACAATCTCACCACACAACTTTTATTCAAACCACACAAGACTTTTATTCAACCCAGCATTACTACTTATCCTGCTACACCTGATCTGGCAATTCAAAGCTCTCTTTGGGAATGGGAAGGAACACTCTTGGTATAAGAGGGTCCCGCTGCTTGACTCGCTTCTTGACTATGCGGGTCCTGATGGGTTTCATTCTCTACCTTAACTGTAAAATAATAGGAATAACAATAAAAGGGGATGAGCCAAAATTGCTCAACAAGCCTGCAACAATATATATATTATAAAGAGAGAGAAATAAGTGAACCAATAAGCTGCTAGTTGGAACAACCATCTGAATCTGTATAGGATAGTAATTTTCCAATGCTGGCGAGTACCAAGTGAACAAGACTGGAAACAAGAACAACCATATGCACTATAACCCGCTAATCAGTCAGGATATAGTGCGGATCTATACCCAACTGCATAGACCCAACCAACATAAAGAGTACTCAGACAACTATGGCCTATTAAATAATGGTCTGGGTAAAACCCAGCCCGTATAGTAACCATCCAGTCCAAGGCTTAGCATCCGGAACAATCGGAATGCTTTTGATATATCCCAACACCAGGATATACCAGAGTATATGTAACAAGGGTAAAAAGGATTGAAATATGAATAGGGAATTCAATAAATTGGGAGAAATCAAGAATCGAAATGAAATTGAAACAAACATTAATAAATGGGTAACAGTGTATATGAACAATGATTATCAAAGGTAACTGATATGATAAAAGGAAATATAATTCACTATTCTGAATTTAGAATAGGGGAAAAACTTGCCTTGCGCGTACTTAACCTGGTTCAACTCACCGCCTTCTGACCCTAGCTTGCTCTGCCTTGCTAACACTGAACCAATCATGGAAAGATTGTCGTTTAGATAACTTACTATATACGTGTATCTTGAATTCATATCACGCAACCTTATCAGTCTACCCATGCGTTTCTATCTGACTCGCATATATACACATACATTTATATAGCACATAGGTTAACATAATCACGTAAAGCAGGTAGCACATAAAGCATATAATCAATTTTTAGACTTATAATTATTTTTAGAATTGATTCTAGACTCATACCTGCATTAGCTAGTCTTATCTGATTTTATTATAATTTTTCGGAATTTATTCGGCTCAATTATACCCCTATTAGGACCTACGAACTATCAATTATCACCAAACCACTCTTTTTCGGAAGAAATTAAAACTTACTACTATTTTATTGAATTCGTCTCATTTTTTTGAGTCCAGGGGTCTTCGTTTCGCTCAAATCGGACTAACGGTTGAATTATTATGAATTAAACAAGATTTAATTAATTAATAATTAATTATAAATAATTAATTATAATTAAACAATCCTTATTTATATTTTTAAATAATTAATTAATAATTATTGTATTTTAAAATAATTAATCCCTAATTATTAGGAATTATTACTATTTATTACAAATTATTATTACTTATTCGATCAGTTCGATTATTTACAAATAATCAATCGATTTAAATAACTGATACGCTATTTATCGAATAACTACGAATTACTCGAATTATAAACCAACTTAACGATTAATCACTCGTATAACTACGAGCTACTCGCAATTCTCTCATAATTATCGAACTATTGTATTATTATTGAAACTCATACGATTCGCTAATTAATTATTTACTGATATCTAATTATACGATATAAATACTTACCGCAATATTATTCGAATAACTAACGCTCAAATAATAATTTTAATTAGTGAATCACTATTCGCATTATTAACTAATTATTAGATTATTAATCATATCACTTAATTATTTCTAATTCTTATTTATTAATTAATTACCCAATTATTAATTAATTAGATAATTAATAAATAATTAGATAAATAATTAAATAATTAATTAAATAATTAATTTCAAATTTATAATTTAATAAAATAATTTACAAATTAATAATACTATTTTTCAGAATTCAAAACTAATTTTTTATTTACTTTTTAGAATCATTAAAAACTGATTTTTAATATACTAAAATATAAGTAAATAATTAATTTAATCAAAAACACAAAAACAGAAACAGGGGTTGGGTTTTAAGGATCAAACCCGGGTCGTTTCCGGGTTGCAAACCGGGTCGACCTCGGGTTATCGGGTCACGAAGAACAGCCGTCACCGTCCCAGAATCCGGCGACTGCGATGGGTTCCGGCGAGACGAAAAACACTCGATTCCAATTCGATTCTTCTGCGTTTTCGAAGCACAGCAACACAACGACGCTCCCCTTCTGTTCCCAGGCCTTTCTCTGTCCTCCTTCCTCGTTAAACACCGCCGGAGACGAAGAACAACGGCGGCGTCGCCGTTTTTCCGACGAACACGAAACGGACACCAACAAACACAAACCCGGTGCCAATCGATTCCAAATTCAATGATCTAAATGTCTATACTAACAGAATCATCAAACAATACACAGAAAATCAAACCCGAATTCAAGAATTAAAACTGAAAATAACAACTTTCAATTCGATCAATCAAATAACAAAAACAGTTATATAATCATAAACTACGATTCGTGGGCTTCAAAACGGATACTTACACTAACGATTTGGACTCCGGAATCACGATGAAATCCTACTTTGATCCTCCTGCTCTGTTCTTCACAAACCCTAACCCTAATTCCCTTTCTAATTTTCTTTTTATTTTTCTGATTTTTAATTATAATTAACTGAAAAATTAATAGTAAATCAGGTTTTTATATTTATGAAAATAATACCCCTAAGTAAAATTAAGGGTCTAATTACACTCCTAATAAAAATATTTGACCCCAATTTTTATAATTTTTGGGTATTAATATTGAATTTTTAAATATCTAATAAATACTAAATAAATGCTAAAAATTCCCAAAAATTGTGAATATTACAAAAATACAAAGAAAAATGATATATGATAGTTTCATGATCATATAAAAATAAAAATGTAATTTTTGTGGGGGTTTTTGGTACCCGAAGGGGTCCGGAAAAGTCGTTTTTCGCGAAAAAGGTCAATTTGTAAAATATCTAGGGGTTCATAATAGCGATATGGTATAGGGCATTTTTAATAAAATAAGGCCAATGATTTTGTTTGAAATACGAGCTTTTAAAACATAGTTTTGAGCTGTACACGTTTTGATATAAAATATATAACTGACGATAAAACGCTCAATAAATGTCCAAAACACGTTTGGATCAAAACAGCCAACACATAACACATAGCAGTTAGGGTTTAATGACTTAACACATTTAATCACATAATAATACACATAATTTATCATTATTATAATATAATACAAGCGTAATTTCTCGGCCGTTACATTCTCCCCCCTTAACAGGATTCTGTCCTCAGAATCATACTATGCAAATAACTGAGGATACTTTTCTAACATTTCACTCTCAAGCTCCCAGGTTGATTCTTCAACCACTGGGTTTCTCCACAAAACTCTCACTAATGACACAGACTTATTTCTTAATACCCTCTCTTGCCTATCTAGAATTCTTATCGGCTGCTCTACATACGATAAATCTGCCTGAAGTTCTACTGGTTCATACTCTATCACATGCCTTGTATCAGGATTGTACTTCTTAAGCATTGATACATGAAATACGTTGTGAATGTGCTGCATATGGGGTGGTAAAGCTAACTCATACACAACCTTCCCAATTTTCTTCAAAATTTCAAATGGTCCAACATATCGTGGCTTCAATTTCCCTTTATTGCCAAATCTGGTCAATCCTTTCCATGGTGATATTTTGAGCAATACGTGTTCTCCTTCCTGATAGTCCATATCCTTCCTTGCTTGGTCTGCATATTTGCTTTGCCTGTTTTGCGCTGCCTCGATTCGTTTTCGAATAAGTTCAATCTTTTCTTTCGTCTACCGAATTAATTCTGGACCCAAAATCCTGCGTTCTCCAACTTCATCCCAATGCACGGGTGATCTGCATTTTCTCCCATATAGTGCTTCATACGGTGGCATTCCAATACTGGCGTGATAGCTGTTATTATAAGAAAATTCCACTAGGGGTAAATGTTCATCCCAACTGCCTTCAAAATCGATCGCACAAACTCGTAACATGTCTTCAATCGTTTGAATTGTCCTTTCGCTTTGACCGTCGGTTTGTAGATGATAGGCTGTACTCATGTTCAACTTCGTTCCTAGACATTCTTGGAATTGTTTCCAAAATCTTGAATTGAAACGAGGATCTCGATCCGATACAATCGAAACTGCTACTCCATGACGCATCACAATTTCTTTGAGATATAAGTGCACTAACTTGTTCAGTGAAAATCTTTCGTTAATTGGAAGAAAATGTGCTGATTTCGTCAATCGATCAATAATAACCCAAATTGCATCGTGATTTGCTTTCGTCCTTGGAAGTCCCACTACGAAATCCATCGCCAGATGTTCCCATTTCCATTCTGGAATGTCTAACGGTTGCAATAACCCACTCGGGCGTTGATGTTCTGCTTTAACTCACTGGCATATGTAGCATTTACTTACCCATTCTGCTATTTCCTTCTTCATATTCGGCCACCAAAAGTTTTCCTTTAAATCGCGATATATTTTGGTGCTTCCTGGATGAATGGAATACTTCGAATTGTGCGCATCTCGCATAATTTCTTCTTTTAATTCTGCCACGTTAGGGATTCAGATTCTCGACGCAAAACGTAAAATTCCTTCATTATCTTTCTGAGTTGTAATCTCTTCTCCCGTTAAGTCGTCGTCTTGACTCATCACTTCGTCTTGATAATGGCAAATCTTTTCTAGCAACCCTGGTCGGAAAGTCATAGCGTAGATAGTTCCTGTAGATTCATTAGGAATACGAATCTTAATTTCTAATTTGTCGAATTCCTTGACCAATTCTTCGCATGAAGTTAACCGATTCAATCTTTCTTTTCTGCTCAACGCATCCGCTACAACATTTGCTTTTCCTGGATGATAACTGATTGTAACATCATAATCTTTAATCAATTCCAGCCATCGACGTTGTCGCATGTTCAGTTCCTTTTGTGTGAAGATATACTTCAGACTTTTATGATCCGTGTAGATTTCGTATTTTTCACCGTACAGATAATGTCTCCAAAGCTTCAATGCAAATACGATTGCTGCCAATTCTAAATCATACATAGGATAATTATGCTTATGAGGTTTAAGTTGTCTCGAAGTATATGCAATGACGTTACCATGTTGCATCAATACACATCCTAGCCCGCGATACGAAGCGTCACTGTATATGACGAAATTTCCTTGCTCATCTGGCAGTACTAATACTGGTGCGGTCACCAACCGATTCTTCAACTCTTGAAAACTTTCTTCACACTTACCATCCCATTCGAACTTTTCACTTTTTCGAGTTAACTTGGTCAGCGGTGTTGCTATCTTTGCAAAATCTTTGACAAATCTTCGATAATATCCTGCCAATCCTAAGAAATTTTGAACTTCTGTCGGCGTCTTTGGTCTTTCCCAATTTAACACAGCTTCAATCTTTGCTGGATCAACTTGAATGCCTTCTCTACTGATGATATGCCCTAGAAACTGCACTTCCTTTAACCAAAATTCGCATTTTGAAAATTTTGCATAAAGCTGCTCCTTTCGTAATATCTCCAATGTAGTTCTTAAGTGCGCGACATGTTCTTCTTCCGTCTTTGAATAAATCAAGATGTCATCAATAAATACAATGATAAACTTATCCAGATATTTCTTGAATACTCGATTCATCAAATCCATAAATGCTGCAGGTGCATTCGTCAATCCAAAAGCCATCACAAGAAATTCATAGTGTCCGTACCTCGTTCTGAACGCTGTCTTTGGAATATCTTCGGCTTTGATCTTTAACTGATGATAGCCTGATCGTATGTCAATTTTCAAAAACCATGCTGCTTCTTTTAGTTGATCAAATAAATCATCGATGCGAGGTAAAAGATATTTATTCTTGATAGTTAACTTGTTCAGCTCACGATAATCAATACACAGTCACATACTACCATCCTTCTTTTTCACAAATAATACTGGTGCGCCCCATGGGGATACACTTGGCCTTATGATTCCTTTGTCGAGAAGTTCTTGCAACTGCTTTGCTAATTCCCTCATTTCAATAGGTGCCATTCGATATGGAGCTTTAAAAATTGGTTCAGTTCCTGGCGTCAAGTCAATAGTGAACTCAATTTCTCGATCTGGTGGAAGTCCTGGTAGTTCGTCTGGAAAAACATCAAGAAACTCACAAACTACAAGAATATCTTCAATCTTCGGATTACCCTTATCAGTATCCCGTACATAGGCTAAGTAATCTTGACATCCTTGGCGTAACAATCTTCTCGTCTGCATTATTGTTAAGAATTTCTGCTTTTGCTTCTCACCTTTAAATATTACCGTTTCATTTTTTTCAGTTTGCAATTTCACTTTCTTATTCGCACAATCAATCTGAGCATTATTACTAGATAGCCAATCCATTCCTAAAATAACATCAAACTCCCCTAGCCTAAAAGGTATTAAATCAACTGAAAAATGACATCTCCCTATCTCAATATCACAACTCGGGCATACTCGATCTACTACAACCTGATCATCATTTGCTAATTTTATGACTAACACTGCATCTAACCACTGAACCTCACAATCTATCTTAGAGATAAAATCTTCAGAAATAAAAGATCTAGTAGCTCCTGAATCAATCAATACTAGAGTATTTACGGAATTTACAGGGAGTGTACCTGCAACCACATTCAGATTCTGTACCGCTTCCTTCATTGACATGTTGAAAGTCCTTGCTCTGGGCTGATTTTGTTGTGGTAGTGGAGGTGGAGGTAATGCTAAAACTCTTGGAATACTAGCAGCCATTGCAACTCCTCTGCAGTCTCTAGCAATATGTCTTTTTTTCCCATATTGGAAACAAGTAACTTTTGTTTTCCCCATCGGACATTCTCCAGAATAGTGTCCCCTTTGCTTGCACTTGAAACACGTGACATTTGGCTTGTTGCAAATTCCCGTATGCTTTTTACCACACGTTCTGCAATCAGGTATAGGCGGTCGAATAAGCCTTTGCTGAGTTGGGGCAGGAAGTCGATTACCCATCCTCTGGTTGTTTTGTTCTGGTCTCCTAAGTTTACCTTTTCCCGAGCTTGAAATCCCGGACTTTTGTTGAAACGATTCTGAAAATTTCCTGGTCCTTTCTCTTTCTGAGCTGCTTCACTTTCACCTTCAATAATCATAGCCTTCTGAACAACAGCCGTATAAGTTGTCAGTTCAAACACAGCTACTCTGCTACGAATCCATGGTTTCAGTCCTTGCTGGAATCTCTTGGCCCGCTTCTCATCCGTATCCACTTGCTCTGGAACAAATCTAGCCAATTCAGTGAACTTGGTCTCGTAATCCGCCACTGATAAGTTATCTTGCTTCAGCTCCAGGAACTTGATCTCCATCTGGTTCTTCATAAAGCGAGGAAAATATTTCTCCAAGAAAAGATCAGTGAATCTATCCCAGGTCACCACACTTTCCCCTTCCAAAGCTTTCTTCGATTCCCACCAGTAATTGGCTTCGCCTTTTAGAAAGTAGCTAGCAAAATCCGTTTTCTGTTCTTCCTCAACTTTCACCAACGAAAATGCCTTTTCCATCTCCTTCATCCAAGCTCTCGCCTTTGTAGGATCTGTGGAACCCATAAATTCCGTAGGCTTTACCGACTGAAATTGCTTGAAAGTGACCGTAGGTGCTGCTGGTGGTACTTGATGTCCTGGATGAGCGGCTTGTTGTAACATCTGTTGCTGGAACTGTTGCTGTTGCTGCTGCATCATCAACATTTGCTGTTGTATGAGATTAAACATCTGATCCATCTGGTTATTATTGTTTTGGCCCTCGGTGTTTCCATTTGATGAGTCGGGTTGTGCTTTTCTTTTAGGTGCCATCTTTCTGGTAAATAAACAATGGGCCTTCTTTAATAATAGTATATTAAACATATATTAAAATAGTTGATTTGGGAAAATAAAACAGCTTATTAAATAGCTAAATAAATAAAATAGTATGATGTGTAAATAAAAATATATTTTTGAAAACATAAGGGTATAACATGATCGTAAATAAAACAACATTTGTAATTATGCAATGGTAATGAAATAAATGTAAATACTTAAATACTTGGAAATAAAATAAAGAAAATGTGCAAAAGACCATCTCATATATGTATAGGTAGAACACCAGCTGCAGGTGTCAGTGCTTGATACAAAAACCTATGATATAATAGTCGTACTGCTACTACTATCAGTCAAAGTCAGTAGCTACACTCATACAAATTAGTCATACAATACTATACTGCCTCTATCTACAAAATGTACATGATACAACACTCCTCGATCTGCTAGTCTCAAAATCCTGGTGGCACGTGACTCAACTCCTCCTGTAATGCCTCTAGCACTGCCTCGGTAAGTCCCAATACTCTCCGATATGCTATCTCCGCACTAAGATCCTGCTGTCTCAAATCCATAACCTGCTAAAAACTAATCCGGTGAATCTGACATAGCCTCTCTCTCAGTATATAATCTGATCGTAATGCTCTGACAGGACCATCTGCCTGCGTCTCATACAATCCAAGGATCTCTCTACACTGATTCTGCCATCGAATCCTCTCCTCCCTCTCCGCCTGAAAGCGCTGATAAGTCACTATCTCATCCATGAACTCTGGCTGAGGAAACTGATAAACTCCAGGAATAGGGGCATAAATGGCTAATGGGGCAGGGAATAAGACAGGCTGCTCCATAGGTGCATACACTGGCGGCTCTGCCTCTGGCTCCATCTGTGGCATCTCTGGAATCTCGACTGGTGGCATAGGAATCTGGGGCTCTAAACCTCCCACTACGGAAGATCAACCATGTCAGGAATATCGAACATCGGAAACTCTAGTGGTGGAAAATCTGGTATCTCTGGCTCAAAATATGGAAAATAATCTGCAAAACCGGGTACCTCTGGGGGAAGTGGTATCTCTGGTGCTGGTCCAGGTGGCAATGGTGGAAGTGGTGGCAATGGAGGAAAGACTTGCTCTGACACTGGAGCTAATACCGGTGCAACTACTGGATCTGTCTCGGTCCGCTCCGTAGATGATGATAAAGAAGCCATCTAATATACATAACAATAATAACACAAAAACAATCAAATCACAATCCTAAAACTCATAACTTCTAATCACATAAACAGACAATCCTAACACTCTTACTTTTATCCTATCTCATTTTCCTATCATATCTTAACCCTAACGTTCTTGTTTTCAAAGGTCAATCCTAAGCTCTGATGCCAACTATAAAACCCTCCAAATCCGGGGTATAGTTTTGGGGCATTATTAACAACAACTACAACTAAATCTGCACAAGCGGATTATAAATATAATAATTACCCCGAACTAATACTACTCAAGATCTTTTAAGGGTTGAGTTGAAAACAAGAACCACATACTACACTTTATTACAAATCCAAATAAATAAAACCTGTCTCAAGAACTCTCTTTGTTATAAAATTTTATTTTATCTACAATCTCACCACATAACTTTTATTCAAACTACACAAGACTTTTATTCAACCCATCATTACTACTTATCCTGCTACACCTGATCTGGCAATTCAAAGCTCTCTTCGGGAATGGGAAGGAACACTATTGGTATAAGAGGGTCCTGCTGCTTGACTCGCTTCTTGACTATGCGGGTCCTGATGGGTTTCATTCTCTACCTTAACTGTAAAACAATAGGAATAACAATAAAAGGGGATGAGCCAAAATTGCTCAACAAGCCTGCAACAATATATATATTATAAAGAGTGAGAAATAAGTGAACCAATAAGCTGCTGGTTGGAACAACCATCTGAATCTGTATATGATAGTAATTTGCCAATGCTGGCGAGTACCAAGTGAACAAGACTGGAAACAAGAACCAACATATGCACTATAACCCGCTGATCAGTCAGGATATAGTGCGGATCTATACCCAACTGCATAGACCCAACCAATATAAAGAGTACTCAGGCAACTATGGCCTATTAAATAATGGTCTGGGTAAAACCCAGCCCGTATAGTAACCATCCAGTCCAAGGCTTAGCATCCGGAACAATCGGAATGCTTTTGATATATCCCAACACCAGGATATACCAGAGTATATGTAACAAGGGTAAAAAGGATTGAAATATGAATAGGGAATTCAATAAATTGGGAGAAATCAAGAATCGAAATGAAATTGAAACAAACATTAATAAATGGGTAACAGTGTATATGAACAATGATTATCAAAGGTAACTGATATGATAAAAGGAAATATAATTCACTATTCTGAATTTAGAATAGGGGAAAAACTTGCCTTGCGCGTACTTAACCTGGTTCAACTCACCGCCTTCTGACCCTAGCTTGCTCGGCCTTGCTAACACTGAACCAATCATGGAAAGATAGTCGTTTAGATAACTTACTATATACGTGTATCTTGAATTCATATCACGCAACCTTATCAGTCTACCCATGCGTTTCTATCTGACTCGCATATATACACATACATTTATATAGCACATAGGTTCACATAATCACGTAAAGGTTCACATAATCACGTAAAGCACGTAGCACATAAAGCACATAATCAATTTTTAGACTTATGATTATTTTTAGAATTGATTCTAGACTCATACCTGCATTAGCTAGTCTTATCTGATTTTATTATAATTTTTCGGAATTTATTTGGCTCAATTATACCCCTATTAGGACCTACAAACTATCAATTATGACCAAACCACTCTTTTTCGGAAGAAATTATAACTTACAACTATTTTTATTGAATTCGTCTCATTTTTCTGAGTCTAGGGGTCTTCGTTTCGCTCAAATCGGACTAACGGTTGAATTATTATGAATTAAACAAGATTTAAGTAATTAATAATTAATTATAAATAATTAATTATAATTAAATAATCCTTATTTATATTTTTAAATAATTAATTAATAATTATTGTATTTTAAAATAATTAATCCCTAATTATTATGAATTATTACTATTTATTACAAATTATTATTACTTATTCGATCAGATCGATTATTTACAAATAATCAATCGATTTAAATAACTGATACGCTATTTATCGAATAACTACGAATTACTCGAATTATAAACCAACTTAACGATTAATCACTCTTATAACTACGAGCTACTCGCAATTCTCGCATAATTATCGAACTATTGTATTATTATTGAAACTCATACGATTCGCTAGTTAACTAGTTATTGATATCTAATTATACGATATAAATACTTACCGCAATATTATTCGAATAACTAACGCTCGAATAATAATTCTAATTAGTGAATCACTATTCGCATTATTAACTAATTATTAGATTATTAATCATATCACTTAATTATTTCTAATTCTTATTTATTAATTAATTACCTAATTATTAATTAATTACCCAATTATTAATTAATTAGATAATTAATAAATAATTAGATAAATAATTAAATAATTAATTTCAAATTTATAATTTAATAAAATAATTTAGAAATTAATAATACTATTTTTCAGAATTCAAAACTAATTTTTTATTTACTTTTTAGAATCATTAAAAACTGATTTTTAATATACTAAAATATAAATAAATAATTAATTTAATCAAAAACACAAAAACAGAAACAGGGGTTGGGTTTTTAGGATCAAACCCGGGTCGTTTCCGGGTTGCAAACCAGGTCGACCTCGGGTTATCGGGTCACGAAGAACAGCCGTCACCGTCCCAGAATCCGGCGACGGCGACGGGTTCCGGCGAGACGAAAAACACTCGATTCCAGTTCGATTCTTCTGCGTTTTCGAAGCACATCAACACAACGACGCTCCCCTTCTGTTCCCAGGCCTTTCTCTGTCCTCCTTCCTCGTCGAACACCGCCGGAGACGAAGAACAACGGCGGCGTCGCCATTTTTCCGACGAACACGAAACGGACACCAACAAACACAAACCCGGTGCCAATCGATTCCAAATTCAACGATCTAAATGTATATACTAACAGAATCATCAAACAATACACAGAAAATCAAACCCGAATTCAAGAATTAAAACCGAAAATAACAACTTTCAATTCGATCAATCAAACAACAAAAACAGTTATATAATCATAAACTACGATTCTTGGGCTTCAAAACGGATACTTACACTAACGATTTGGACTCCGGAATCACGATGAAATCCGACTTTGATCCTCCTGCTCTGTTCTTCACAAACCCTAACCCTAATTCCCTTTCTAATTTTCTTTTTATTTTTCTGATTTTTAATTATAATTAACTGAAAAATTAATAGTAAATCAGGTTTTTATATTTATGAAAATAATACCCCTAAGTAAAATTAAGGGTCTAATTACACTCCTAATAAAAATATTTGACCCCAATTTTTATAATTTTTGGGTATTAATATTGAATTTTTAAATATCCAATAAATACTAAATAAATGCTAAAAATTCCCAAAAATTGTGAATATTACAAAAATACAAAGAAAAATGATATATGATAGTTTCATGATCATATAAAAATAAAAATGTAATTTTTGTGGGGTTTTTGGTACCCGAAGGGGTCCGGAAAAGTCGTTTTTCGCGAAAAAGGTCAATTTGTAAAACGTCTAGGGGTTCAGAATAGCGATATGGTATAGGGCATTTTTAATAAAATAGGGCCAATGATTTTGTTTGAAATACGGGCTTTTAAAACATAGTTTTGAGCTGTACAGGTTTTGATATAAAATATATAACTGACGATAAAACGCTCAATAAATATCCAAAACACGTTTGGATCAAAACAGCCAACACATAACACATAGCAGTTAGGGTTTAATGACTTAACACATTTAATCACATAATAATACACATAATTTATCATTACTATAATATAATACAAGCGTAATTTCTCGGTCGTTACAGCGAGGGGAGAACATTGAGAAGAATTTTGTATTCTTCAATATAGTTGATACTTTGGATGCTTATTTTTGATTTATCTTTGAACCCTTGTACTCTTATATTGTTTATTATCATGTTTTCATTGGAACCCAGGGTGACGATGAGTTCGATTATGAACTAATCGTTGTCATGGGATTCTAGCGGATTTATCTATGGATTTCAATAGTTAATTGTTTATAATCCTTTGTGTTCGGTGATTTATGATTTTCTAGTTTGTTTGTGCTTATTCGTCTTTGATGCGTAGCTAAAATCTAAGGTTGTTTGTTAATCTTTATTGAAACTTGTCAAGCTAACATAGGTTTATGTATGTATTGACATGCATAATTCATGGGTAATTTTAACCATCTTATTCACCCTATGTAATCACGATAGATAACTTGCTCTTAAACCATTATATTTTAAATCTTTATAGACATATAAGGACTAAGCATAATTGAGGTATATTCAACTTCTATCTTAATTGTGGATGTCTGATAGTAGGGTGTACGTATAACGAAAGTTAGCGTATACTAATTTCATGTTATCTGATTAGTTATCATCATCGTCACATGCTAGGCTTAAAGAACAAAACTTTGAATAAAGTATTTAATGAAGTTAGAATCTCATGTTTATTCTCATATAAGTAATTCAATCGTAATTCTCTTACTTAATGTTATTTATTATAATCTCTTAGTTAAATCAAAACTCAATTTTTTAATTGTATTAACATTGAACGATAATCATACATTGTTGCATAAGTTCATAATCTGAACTTAACCTAAACCAGTCCCTGTGGGAACAAACTTGACTTATATCTTATACTACATGTGATCGTGTACGCTTGTGTGTATTTTCTCGTTTGAATTACAGTGAACAAGTTTTTGGCGCCGCTCCCGGGGATCGAACCCGGGTCACCCGCATGACAGGCGGGAATACTTACCATCCCAAAAACTTGTTCGCTGTAATTCAAAGGTGAAAATACACGCAAGCGTACGCGATCACAAGTAGTATAAGATACAAGTCAAGTTCGTTCTCACAGGGACTGGTTTAGGTTAAGTTCAGATTATGCACTTATGCAACAATGTATGATTATCGTTCAATGCTAAGACAAGTAACAAATTGAGTTTTAATTTAACTAAGAGGTTATAATAAATAATATTAACTAAGACATTTACGATTGAATTACTTAATGAGAATAAACATGGGATTCTAACTTCATTAAATACTTCATTCAAAGTTATGTTCTTTAACCCTAGCATGTGATGGTGATGATAACTAATCAGATAACACGAAATTAGTATACGCTATGCGTACACCCTACTATCAAACATCCATAATTAATATAGAAGTTGAATAGACACCAATTATGCTTAGCCCCTATATGACTATAAAGATTGAAAACATAATGGTTTAAGAGCAAGTTATCTATCGTGATTACACATGGTCAATAAGATGGTTAAAATTACCCACAAATTATGCATGTCAATTCATACATAAATCTATGCTAGCATGCCAGGTTCTAAACCTCTGTATTCACTTTCACTTCAATAGAGATTAACAAACAATCTTAGATGTTAGCTACGCATCAAAGACGAATAAGCACAACCAAACTAGGAAATCATAAATCACCACACACAAAGGATTATAAACGATTAACTATTGAAATCCATAGATAAATCCTCTAGAATCCCATGACAATGATTAGTTCATAATCTTATCATCACCATGGGTTCCAATGAAAACATGATAATAAACAATATAAGAGTACTAGGGTTTAAAGACAAATCAAAAAACGAGCATCCAAAGTATCAACTACATTGAAGTATATAAAAGTCTTCTTCTCCGTAGCCATCTTGTGCTCTCTAGGTCTTCTCAATGCTCTCCCTTGGCTCCTTGTTATTAAAAATGAATTATTATTGGTTTATATAGGCTTCTAGACGACCTGGGCTCGCAAAATCTCATAATCATACTCAAAACAGGATTATGGGCCAGGCACCCCGCGCGACCGCCCTACTTCCCCACGCAGGCACACGCAACTTCTGTCCACCTGGTGCGGCGCCCCCCGCATGGCTTATATATAAAGGCCAAACAGCTTCTATCAAGACTCTTGAGAATCAAATAGGGCAAATTGCCAATGCTTTGTTGTACCGTCAATTAGGAACTCATCCTAGTGATAAGGAAGCTAATCCAGGCAAGAGGGAAGTCAAGAAGCAGTTGAAGGCAATCACCTTGAGATCTGGAGAGGTCACGAACCCAAATTCAGCAAGATGAAGATTCTGAAAATTTTGTTCAGAATACAGGTGCATCTATACCCCTGCCAATTCCATAAATGAGATTGTTGCTGAAAAAGTAGTTCATAACGATGCCGGGGTGGAACCGAAGAAGAAAGCTATCGAAAGCAATCCTTCTGAGGGTAATACAGGGGATAAACAGATCTACCCACCTTAGCCATATCCTAAAAGACTTTAAAAGCATAAGTTTGATAAGCAATTTGCTATATTTTTGGAGGTTTTCAAGAAGTTGCACATTAACATACCTTTTGTTGAAGCTCTAGAATAGAGGCCGAGCTATGCTAAATTCATGAAGGGTATTTTATCTCGGAAGCTGAAAGTTGAGGAGTTGGAAACCGTTACTCTAATGGAAGAGTGCAGTGTTATGCTACAACAGAAATTACCTCCTAAGTTAAGATACTGGAAGCTTCAGGATACCTTGTACCATTGGAAATCTGTCATTTGACAAGTGTTTGTGTGACTTGGGAGCTAGCATCAATCTTATGCCCTTGTTCGTTTTCAAGAAACTTGGACTACCTGATCCAAAACCTGTGAACATGTCTTTGCAGTCGGCTGATCGTTCCATCACTTATCCGCGAGGAGTAGTGGAGGATATCTTGGTTAAGGTGGATATACTCATCTTCCCTGCTGATTTCATCATTCTAGATTTTGAGGAGGATAAGAAGATTCCCATTATCTTGGGAAGACCATTCTTAGCTACGGGTCGAACTCTTATCGATGTGCAAAAGGGTGAACTAACCATGAGAGTTCAAGGTCAGGATGTCACGTTCAATGTCTTCAATGCAATGAAATTCCCCACTGATGAAGATGAGTGCTTTAAAGTGGAGTTGGTGAACTCTTAGTGACTTCAGAGCTTGATCACTTGCTAAGGACTGATGCTTTAGAAAGAGCCTTAACGGGGGATTTTGATAGTGAAGATGAAGAAGGGGAAGAGCAAATGCAGTATTTGAATGCATTCCTGTGGAAGAGGAAGTTGGACTTTCCTTTCGAGTCACTTGGATTGGAAGAGCTGAAAAATTCTCCAAAGCGTCTCAAGCCATCTATTGAAGAATCTCCTACACTTGAGCTCAAACCACTGCCTGATCACTTGAGGTATGCATTTTTAGGCGAGGCATCTACTTTTCCTGTTATTATTGCATCTGACCTTTCAGGAAGTGATGAAGACAAGCTCTTGAGAATTTTGAGAGAGTTTAAATTAACAATTGGATGGACTATAGCAGATATTAAGGGAATCAACCCTTCTTATTGTATGCATAAAATTCTGCTTGAGGAAGGAAGCAAGCCAACTCTGGAGCAATAAAGGAGGATAAATCCTATCATGAAGGAGGTTGTGAAAAAAGAAATTCTAAAATGGCTAGATGCAGGAATCATTTATTTTTATAGCTGACAGTTCGTGGGTGAACCCGGTGCAGTGTGTGCCTAAGAAAGGAGGCATTACAGTTGTAGCTAATGAGAAGAATGAGCTCATCCCTACTCGGACAGTTACAGGATGGAGAGTATGTTTGGATAATCGAAAGCTAAATAAAGCCACAAGGAAAGATCACTTTCCGCGTCCATTCTTAATCAGATGTTTGACATGTTGGCCGTACATGAGTACTATTATCTTCTGGATGGATATTCGGTATATAATCAGATTTGCATTGCTCTAGAAGATCAAGAGAAAACCACGTTTACTTATCCATTTGGCACTTTTGCTTTTCATCAAGTCTCTTTTGGACTTTTTGGTGCGCCTGCTACTTTTCAGAGATGCATGATGGCCATTTTCTCATATATGATAGGCACTAATGTGCAGATGTTCATGGATGACTTTTCTGTGTTTGGTACTTCTTATGACAAATGCTTGCACAATCTTGGGTTGGTGCTAAAAAGATGTGTTGAGACCAATCTAGTGCTCAACTGGGAAAAATGTCACTTCATGGTGCAACAGGGTATCATTCTTGGGCACAAGGTATCAAAAAAGGGTCTTGAGCTGGATAAGGCCAAGATGGGAGTCATTGAAAATCTTCCTCCGCCAATCTCAGTTAAAGGAGTCCGCAATTTTCTTGGTCATAGGGGTTTTTATCGGAGATTCATCAAAGATTTCGTGAAAATCTCTAAGCCTTTTTGCAATTTGCTGGAAAAGGATGTTCCCTTTAAATTCGATGAAGAATGTCTAGCTACTTTTGAAAGCTTAAAAAAAGTTCGACTACAACACATGTGATTACTACACCTGATTGGAACCAGCCCTTCGAGATGATGTGTGATGCTAGTGACTATGCAGTTGGAGCAATTCTTGGCCAGAGGAAGCAGAACATTTTTCATGTGGTTTACTATGCTAGTAAGACCCTTAATGGTGCTCAGCTGAATTACACTACTACAGAGATTGATTTTTTGGCAATTGTCTAAGGTTTTGAGAAATTTCGATCTTATCTTCTTGGGACAAAGGTGACAGTTTACACTGATCATGCTGTTATTCAATATCTGGTCTCGAAGAAAGATTCAAAACCTCGGTTGATTCGATGGATTCTCTTACTTCAGGAATTCGAGCTGGAAATCAAGGACAGAAGAGGTACAAAAAATCAAGTAGCAGATCATCTATCATGCTTGGAAGATCGAGATAAAACTTCAGAGGATAAGACGTTGATCAGTGAATCTTTTCCTGATGAGCAACTTTTTGGGGTGCAAGAAGAAGAACCATGGTTTGAAGATATTATGAACTATCGGGCGAGTAATGTTATTCCCTCAAAACTCTCTTATGCTCAAATGAAGAAGTTTCTACATGAGGTGAAGTGGTATCAATGAGATGAACCTTTCTTGTTTAGACAGGGAGCAGATCAGATTATCCGGCAATGCATTCCGTATAGTGTGACTGAGGGAATCTTGCGTGACTATCATTCTATTGTGTATGGTGGACATTATGGTGGAGAGAAGAAAGCTGCTCGTATCCTTCAAGAGGGATTTTTCTGGCCTACTTTGCTTAAGCATGCTCATCAGTTTGTTTTGAGATGTGATCGCGGCCAACGAGTTGGTAATATATCCAAGAGAGATGAGATGCCTCTTAATGTGATGCTCGAAGTTGAAATTTTCGATGTTTGGGGAATCGACTTCATGGGGCCATTTGTCTTGTTCTGCAATAATCAGTATATTCTATTGGCGGTTGATTATGTGTCCAAATGGGTCAAGCTGAAAACTTTGCTAGCCAATGATTCTAAGATGGTGATCAACTTCCTTAATAAGCAGATATTCACGCGTTTCGGCACGCCAAGAGTCATAATCAATGACGAGGGATCGCATTTCTGCAATCGCAAGTTCACTGCATTGATGGAGAAGTATCACGTGAATCATCGTATTTCCACAGCCTACCATCCTCAAACTAATGTGCAAGCTGAAGTGTCTAATCGGGAGATTAAACGTATCTTGGAGAAGGTTGTGAGTCCATCAAAAAAAGATTGGTCTTTGAAGCTAGATGAAGCTGTGTGGGCATATAGAACAACATTCAAGACTCCTCTTGTATGTCTCCTTTCCAGTTGGTGTCTGGGAAGGTATGTCATTTTCCTGCGGAGTTAGAGAATAAAGCATATTAGGATTTGAAGAAGTTAAATCTTGACATGGAAGCTACTGGAGAGAAAAGAATGCTTCAACTAAATGAACTCGAGGAGTTTCGACTACAAGCTTATCAGAATAACAATGTGTACAAGGAGAAAGTCAAGAGATGGCATGATAGGAGATTAGTGTGTAAGTATTTTGTTCCCGGTCAGAAGGTTATATTGTACAACTCTCGGCTCTGACTTTTTCCGGGAAAGCTTAAGTCGAGGTGGTCAGGGCCATTCACGGTCAAAACTGTGTTTCCACATGGAGCTGTGGAGATTTTTCGTACACATCCGGATCAAGCGTTCAAGGTCAATTGGCAGAGATTGAAGTATTACTATGGAGATACGGCGAACCGCGAGGTGGTGAGCGCCATTCTTTCAACAACTTGATTCGAAGATTCACGTCAAGCTAGCGACGTAAAACAAGAGCTTCATGGGAGGCAACCCATGTTTGTTGTATAGTAGCATCGACAAAGAGAAAAAAGCAGGAAATAATAATTTTTTCCAGGAGCATGGCGCACCCGCGCCAGAAGCGGGGAGGCCGTGCGGATTCTACAGAAACACGGCGCGCCCGCACGGGAGAGCGGGGCAGCCGCGCGGAAGGTCTAGAAGAAAAAAAGAGAAAAATCAAAAAAAAAACAAAAACATACAAAACCCCAAGCCAAATTCAGTTTTTAACCCTATTCCTACTCAAATTCTATTCATAAACACTCCTAACCCAAACCCATATCTATCATTTATATACATACATCCTACATACAAATCTCTCACACATCTATTCCAATTTCAAAACCCTAGCTTCTCTTATACACTACTTACACACAACATCTCTCTTTCTCTCTCTCTATTGTTCTAATGGCACCCAAAAGAGCAAGAACCGCTAGGAGTAGTAACACTAATCCCTCGGCTATCGACGATTCTAGCGTGGGTGGTGTGGTGGCTAGATTTTCTTCTCCGGAGGCACAAGCTGAGTTTACGAGATTGGTGTCCAAATCAATTGCTAAGGAGAGGGGTTTCTTACCCACAGTGAAAGATGGAAAGATGTTGGAGATGGTTACGGAGTTGGGATGGCAAAATTTATGTGAGACACCCGTCGCAGTCCCAATGAGCATTGTTTGGGAGTTTTATGTGAATGCAAGGGTGGATAAGAATGGGTTTTCTGTGGTTCGTGGATTGACGATAGATTATCATCCTATGGCTATCCGTCGGGTCATTAATCAACCCGCGAGAAAGCCAATGCAAGAGGACTAGGTGAACAAGTCTAGGGATGAATTCGATCTGATTATATTGTGTCTAAGTTGTGTGTTCCGGGAACACAGTAGAAGTGCAAGAAGGGCACGAATGAGCCGCTCACTTTTACGGCTGCATGTATGAACATGTATGTTCGGGCATGTAATGCTTTTGTGTGTGTGAACATTATGCCTTCTTCGCATCAGCATGGTGTTACTGTTGATAGTGCTATTTTACTTTGGGGGATCTTGAATGAAGAGTATGTGGATCTCGGCCAGGTGATATATCATAATATGCTGAGGTTTCTACAAACCAGGACATCGGGGGCGATTCCTCGTGCCTCAATTGTGACGAAGCTTTGTGTTTCGGTTGGTGTTCGTTGGCCCGAGTTAGAGAAGTTGTAGATGTTGAGCGCTCCTATTGATAGCTCCACGATCGCAGTGATACAAGAATGGTATGGTAAAAAGGTTGAAGAGAAGGGTCTGGGTTACACTTTTGACCATCTTCCAGAAGGCCAGCCAATCGATCAGACTTATGCTGGTGGATCTTCTCCGGCTAGGCGTGCATCTTGGAGAGCCGCTCGTGGAGAGGCTAGTTCTTCGCGTGCTCAGCAGGAGGTAGGGGATGGTTCTGGGCTTGGCGATGCGCAGTTTCAGAGATTGGCCAGATGCGTGGATGCGATGCACGGTATGCACAGTCGTTTTGTGGCTGACTTGACACAGGCTTTGGGCACTGCTTTCCAAGCCACTAGTGTTGAGGTCGATTGGCCGGTATTTGGTGCCAATTCTGTATATCCGCCACCTGATACTCCACCCGAGGAGGGTGATCTTTATAATAACTAGGTATGCCTAACATTTTATATTGATCTTTAATAAACTGTTACAAAACTCTCTCCAGAACAATATTCTTAAGAGCTTCTAGGTTATATGAATACTCGAGTTCTGCTCTTTATTCTCTGTAATTCAAATGCGAAAATACACGCAAGTGTACGCGATCACAAGTAGTATAAGATATAAGTCAAGTTCATTCCCATAGGGACTCGTTTAGGTTAAGTTAAAAATATACACTTATGCAACAATGTATGATTATCGTTCAATGTTAATACAATTAAAAAATTGATTTTTGATTTAACTAAGAGATTATACTAAATAACATTAACTAGGAGAATTACGATTGAATTACTTATATAAGAATAAACATGGGATTCTAACTTCATTAAATACTTCATTCAAAGTTATGTTCTTTAACCCTAGCATGTGATGGTGATGATAACTAATCAGATAACATGAAATTAGTATACGCTAACTTTCGTTATAAGTAAACCCTACTATCAAACATCCACAATTAAGATAGAAGTTGAATATACACCAATTATGCTTAGTCCCTATATGTCTATAAAGATTTAAAACATAATGGTTTAAGAGCAAGTTATCTATTGTGATTACATAGGGTGAATGAGATGGTTAAAACTAACCACGAATTATGCATGTCAATACATACATAAACCTATGCTAGCTTGACAAGTTCTAAACCTCTATATTCACTGTCGCTTCAATAGAGATTAACAAACAACCTGAGATGTTAGCTACGCATCAAAGATGAATAAGCACAACCAAACTAGGAAATCATAAATCACCATACACAAAGGATTATAAACAATTAACTATTGAAATCCATAGATAAATCCGCTAGAACCCCATGACAACGATTAGTTCATAATCGAACTCATCGTCATCATGGATTCCAATGAAAACATGATAATAAACAATATAAGAGTACCAGGGTTCAAAGACAAATCGAAAACAAGCATCCAAAGTATCAACTATATTGAAGAATACAAAATTCTTCTCAATGTTCACCCCTTGCACCTTGTTATTAAAAATTAATTATTATTGGTTTATATAAGCTTCTGGACGACCTGGGCTCGCGAAATCTCACAATTGTACTCAAAACAGGATTATGGGAGAGGCACCCCGCGCGGCCGCCCCGCTTCCTGTGCGGGCGCGCGCAACTTCTGCTTACCTGGCGCGGCCGCCTCGCATCTCCGTGCGGGCGCGCCGTGCCTCTGCACTTAGCTTCAACTTCTTCTTTTTGCTGTAGTTTGAGTTCCGTTTGTCAGAATTCGATGATTCAACCGTCCACACAAAGCTATCGAGATGCTCTTCAACTTGAGAATGGTCTTGACTTTAAAAATCTGACCTCTTTTTAGCATATTTCCTTAAAAATCTTCTTTCTTCATCCAACTAATGCCTGTAATGCAAAAACACAAAAACACATCAAAAATACCACATACTTGAGTACAAAACATCAACTTAAGCCTTTAATGTAGCGTTCCAAGTAGATATAAAATCCACTTATCACACCCCCAAACTTGAATTGATGCTTTTCCTCAAGCATAAACAGACTTAAAACGACAAAACAAAATAATGCATGAATGCAACTACATGAATGCAACTAAATGATTATGCAATCGATCCCCTCAGAATAACCATAACCAGAAATGTGTGTTTGTGGATTCTTAACAGATATACTCTCGATATTAGATCAATAACCATAACTTATCTATCATTAAAACAATCACAAGTTTATAAACAGAATAGACGTTAAACACATAATGACTCACAACACCTCATTTTTACCAGAGTTATACAAGGATTCACGCTATTATTGAACATATAACAAAGATGCTTATTTGACTGTGCAATGAATGAGGTCCCAAAAGACTTATACAATAATACCCATGTAGCGAACGTTAGGTTAGCGGATCCCAGACTATCAAAGCCCTATGTCACTAGGCACAAAGTCCCCTAGAACTTAATAACTCGAGTACTAAAGAGCTCACCCTTGATCAATTATGCATAAACACATATTTTTTCTTCTTCTTTTTCTTCTTTTTTCAATTATTTCCGAATGAGTGTGTTTCGCTCCATCTAATTTAACCCTAGACTACTCAAAAAATATGAGCCGACTACTAGCCATTTGACGCCTAGCCTTATTTACAACTAGCAATGAAATCCTAGCTTTTCTCCAGATTAAAATTCAGTGTTCTTTTGTCATTAAGAGAATACCAAAAATTCTAGATATAAATAAGTGCTTAAATCTCAACAATTAAACAAATATGATCATCACCTAAACAAATATGTCATTAAGAGCAATCCTATAAGATTTTTGATTTTTTTTTCTGGCATGCAAATCAATTTATTAAGACTTAAACAACCCTCTATTCGTCATCACCACACTCAAATTAACATTAACCAATCAATCAGAAACAGCTCAACCTAAGGGATCATGTAATATGCATGCAAATGCAACTATATGGACTCACATAAAAACACAAACAAATATGTCCTATATGAACAATCATGCAAAAATATGAATGAAATAAAACTAAATATGCAACATGAATCTATATGGACACACAAAAACTAATCATTACATTATCACCCCCAAACTTAAAATTTTTAATGTCCTAATTCATCTATTCTTACTTTACTTTCATAATACATCAATTTTTTAGTAATTGTATCCAACCCTCCTTAAACAATTACTTTACTGGGCAACAAGAGGTCCCTGCACCATCATTATCAGGATTAGCATCATATTTCCTTAACACTGATTGAGGTGCACATTTTGTCTTGGCTACCATTTCCCCCTTTTTGGCATCAAGACCCTGTAACAAGAAGAAAATGGCATCCAGCTTTTAATTTGTTGCCTGCTGATTTGCTTCAATAACAGACAACCTTTCATTATTCTATTCTTGCTGAGACTCCACACTCATCATCCTTTTGACCAATCTATTGTGCTTATTTTTTCCTTTGATAGTTACAGAAATGTCAGCAACTTCTTCTTTCAAGTCAATATTTGAATCCTTCAAGGTAAAAATAGAAGAATGCATCCCTTTGACCAGCACTGTTGTAGCTTTCATCAAAATTTTAATCTCAGGATTAGAAGTAGAGTTGATAGCATGATCTACAAGAGTGTGAGAAGCTTCTATAGAGATTCTTTCATTGCCCATCCTCCAAGAATGATTCCACTCATGTGTCCTATAAGAATTAAGAGCAGCATGGACATATGAAGATCCATAGGTAGACATTTTAGAAGCCTCTACTGCAGCTTTAAGCTGGGCATCATTAGGATCATCACCATAAGAATCAGAATACGAATCATCACCAAACTCATCAGGAACATCAGGAATGTCAGGAACTAACTCATCAACTTTGCCTTTAAGTTTGAGATCAGGAATTGACTTATAAGGCACAGTATCTTGTGATGCACCTGAAACAAAAGAACAAGGAACGCCTAAATATCTCTTTTCTTTTAAAATGATCTCATCACTTCTCACACATCTATTACTTTTGAGAGTAATATTTTTCTCACTTTTATCACTCAAATCTACCTCTCCTTTTTGCAGTACAGGAGATTGTGTAATAACTCGAATTTTTGAGACATTATAAAACGCTGAATGAATAGTAACCCTGAAAAAAGGGGAAAACTTTTATCCCACACTATATTGTGCATAAGAAATTGAGTTTCTGAGTCGATAACATGATTATACGTATCAAATGAGTGTATGTAAACGTTATTAGTTTTCGAAGAAAACGAACTTTGAAAAATTATCACCTTGTGGATTGATATACTCTAGTAATGAATGGTTCATTTCAAAGACAATAACCTGTAATTGTGTGTGTTGATAAGTGTGGGGTCGTAAAGGTGTGAGTATTTATATATTGTGGTACGAGATAAGTGTTATACAAGATTCAAGATGGAGTGACCTTCTAAATCCCTGACCCCGGATTTTGAGACGCCATAGAAATGGTATCAGAGCCTTAGGTTATCAAATCTTGGAAATGATGGGATATAAAATATGTAGACATAAGAATAATAATAATCATTTAGAACTCAAGTTGAGTTTGTCATCGGGATACATGGGTATTCTTGACATTTTTACCCTCAAGGGAATTCTGACTCTAAGTTAGTAACACCTTGCTTATTGTGTCAGGTACCAGTGGAGCCTATGGGGGAGGTTGACCCTGTTGAGAATGTTATGGCCCTTGAGCGTGACCCTACTCCCGAGCCGGAGGACCCACCTATTGATGACGCAGATGATGACCCTACTGAGGATCCCCCGGAGGAGGAGACTGACTTCCCTGCCCCCATAGCTGATGATGATGAGATGCCCTAGGGTGATGGCATAGACTGGACAAACATAGAGATGTACCCTCTCCCGACCGTTCACCCTCCTACACCTTACCTAGGGTTGTTGAGCCCTTTGCCCTACACTGATGAGGACGAGGATGATGAGATGGATGTAGAGACCTACCAGGTTTATGACATATCCTCTAGTGACCCAGACTCACATATACCACCCCCAACGACCATACATGTAGCCGTGCATGATTGGATAATGGCTTAGCTTAACACTAAGATCACCGCGGCATCTTCCTGCATTGTTGAGCTACGACAGGCGCTGACAGCCGAGAGAGCCATCAGGCTAGGAGACCCAGAGGAATTTAGAGCTGCTTCCGAGCTATAGCTCGCAGGGAGATTGATGGGATTGAGCTCCGTACCCGAGTACAGATGAGGATGACAACGATGGGAGGATACATCCCGGTAGTTGATGCAGAGCTGATGTTGGAAGGAGCGATGAGGAGAGTTCGAGACCTCACGCACAGTGACAGTGAATGAGAGGCTAGTGACTACTTATGGACCTTGTAAAGGGCTGGGTGACTTTTCACCAATTTTATTAGGATAGCTAGTAGTAGATAGCATTCCTAACCCTTCACGGTACCCGGTGTATGTATTTGTATTTCAGTATTCGGGATCAAGTAGTTGATGTATTATATTCAGCACCATGTAAGAACTCGGATGGTTGTTTTGTCCCCAAGATATAATCTGAGAGACCCTATGATATATATCTAGCAGTTATTAAGAAATTAATTACCATATTATTGCACTCGATAAAAGCCTGCTAGATAATTAATGACATGCATTCCTACAAATAAATTAATCCAAATGTAAAATTTTGCAACGGTATTGACATATTTTCATTATCAAAATAATGCCACCCTGCATAAGAGTAACCAGGGCATGGCCCACAATCTGTCAACCAACAATGAAATGGACATGACCATGTAGTGAATGAGGAAAGTGAAGAAGACCTAGTCTATAATGAGTATGATGAAGAAGGATATATAGAGGAAGAAGCTGAGGATACCCATCAGGGAGGGAACCCCATTAATGAATTTATGGAACTTTTAAGAGCCAATCTGACCCAACAGCCCATTCCACCACAACCGCATATTGCCCAACAGACTGCGGCCACTGCCTTCAGGGCATTCAAATCTCTCAAACCCCAGAGTTTCTAGAATCTTCCGACCTCATTGAAGCACGGACCTGGCTCAAAGAAATAGAAAAGTCCTTCGAAATACTAGGTGTTGAAGAGTGACACAAGACCATTTTCACCTCTTACATGTTGAAGGGGGAAGCTAACTACTGGTGGGAGTCTAAACGAAACCTCATGACCGATGTTGTGATTCCATGGGATAGATTTACCCTATTGTTCTTAGACAAGTATTTCCCTAGGTTCATGGAAACTCAGATGGAGATTAAGTTACTAAAGTCGAAATAGGATAAGATGACTGTGGCGAAGTACGAGGCCAAGTTTACTGAGTTTTCACGATTTGTACCAGAATTTATGAATACCGAAGAGAAGAAAGCGCGAAGGTTTAAGCTTGGTCTAAAACAGTGGATCCAGAACCGAGTAGCAGTACTAGAACTGACAGATTATGCCACCTTGGTGCAGAAAGCCTCGATTGTTGAAGCAGGTAGTGAACAAAGTTTGAAGGAGAATGAAAATAGGAAAAGGAAGATAGGAAGTCAAGGCGAAGGAGGAGGAACCCGGAACAGGAGCCTTCCAAGCAGGTTTGTCAGGGGAGTAGTGTCCCAACCTAGGAGAGGCCCCGGATTTAGAAAGGCCCCAAGTGAGAGGGTTGGCCAGAGTGACGGACAATCTAGGGCAACATTTAACAGCCAACCCCGTGCCCCAATACCGGAGTATCAGACATGCGGAAAAAGACACTTTGGAGTGTGCAACCAAGAGAGAACCCCTCTAAGATGCTATAGGTGGGACCAAACCGGACACCTCGCCAACAAATGCACCTGACCCAACGTGGCTTGTTTTCATTATGGGAAGGTAGCGCACATGAGGAAGGATTGCCTGACATTAAGGCTCCCAGCCTCGGGGATGAGCAAAGCTGAATCCTGCCAGCCCCCAACTGCTAGGACTTTCAACATGAGCGTTCAGAATGCTGTCCGAAACACTGATGTGGTAGCAGATATCCTTTGGTTAAACTCCGAACATGCAAATGTCCTATTTGATTCTGGAGCGACCAAGTCTTTCATATCTCAAAATTTTGCTAAGAAGTTAAAACTTAACGCCATACCCTTACGTGTGGTATTATAAGTGGAAATAACAAACCGATAAATAATTCGTGTAAATCAAGTACCCCTTAAATGCAAGTTAAAATTAAAAGGGAAATTCTTTGAGGTTGACTTAATCCCATTGTGATAGGAGAATTCGATATAATCCTAGGAATGGATTGGTTGTCCAGTAATGGAGCGCAAATAGATTGTTAGCGAATAAGGGTAAAGATAAGAGTACAAAATGGAAAGGAAATAGTGTTCAAGGGTCAACGATAGACCCAGAAATTTATGACTATGATTCAGGCTAAGACATTGTTAAAGAAAGGTAACGAGGCCTACTTGTCTTATGTGATGGATACTAAGAAGGAAGTTCCCAACATATAGGACATACCCGTAGTAAATAAATTCGAGGATGTGTTCCCAGAGAACTTACCAGGATTGCCACTCGACAGAGAAATAGAATTCGCTATAGAACTAGCACCAGGGACGGCACCAGTGTCCAAGGCCCCTTATAGGCTAGCCCTAGTTGAAATGAAGGAATTAGCTTCTCAACTGGAAGAATTATTAGATAACGGGATGATAAGACCCAGTGTGTCACCGTGGGGAGCACCAGTACTGTTTGTAAAGAAAAAGGATGGTAGTATGAGATTATGCATAGACTACCGAGAGTTGAATAAACTGAATGTCAAGAATAGGTACCCTCTCCCTAGGATTGACGACCTATTCGACCAGCTCAAGTGTTTTGTGCACTTTTCCAAAATAGATTTGAGAACATGATACCACCAGTTAAAAATCAATGATGAGGATATACCAAAGACTGCCTTTCGCATTAGGTATGGACATTTGAGTTCTTAGTCATGTCGTTTGGGCTAACCAATACACCCGCAACCTTTATGGATTTGATGAACAGAGTGTTCAAGAAGTACCTATATATATGTGTGATAGTTTTCATAGATGATATTCTAATCTACTCAAAGACAGAGCAAGAACATGTTGAACATTTGAGGATAGTCTTAGAAATCTTGAGGAATCAAAAATTATACGCCAAGTTCTCGAAATGCAAGTTTTGGTTAAAGGAAGTTCAGTTCTTAGGACATGTGGTGAGTAGCAAAGGAGTTTTAGTTGACCCCGCCAGGATAGAGGCGGTATCTAACTGGGAAAGACCTACTACCCCAACCAGGATTAGGAGTTTTGTGGGTTTAGCAGGATATTATCGGAGATTCATGCAAGACTTTGCCAAGATAGTCGGCCCATTGACTAGGCTTACCCGAAAAACGAAAAAGTTCGTATGGATAGAGAAATGTGAAGAAAGCTTTCAGGAACTGAAAATGAGAGTGGTGTCGGTACCAGTGCTCGTTCTTCTTGATGGAAAGGGAGAGTTTGTGATATACAGTGACGCCTCCCACAAGGTACTAGGATGTGTGCTTATGCAACAGGGAAAGGTTATTGCGTATGTCTATCGGTAGTTAAAAGAATATGAGATCCGGTGTAAAAATCCAAATTTTTGACATCGGTAAAAGACCTTTATGAATAGTAACCTTGCGGTTTAATAAAAACTTTTACGACCACACCAGTTATGAGTTTTTAATTTATGATTCCGAGTTGATATTGTGATTATACGTACCAAATGAGTGTATGTAAACACTATTAGTTTTCGAAGAAAATGAACTTTTAAAAACAACCGTATCTATGAATCATCAAGGATTACGAGAATCAAAGTATAATTACAAATTTAAAATTCTACAAATTCATATCCGAGTACGATACTTTAAAACATAAAGAACGCATAAGAAATAATTTACATCGCGAAACGTTTACGATAATTTATTACGAAAACAAATAAGCGACCGACCGAAAGCGTAAACGAATAAATAAATGAATCAAACCAAGCTAACTATACAAGCTAACTAGAGTAAAAAACTAATTATGGTCAAGTAACCAAATAGTAACCTAGCTAGATAGGAAATGATAACCTAAAAGCTAGCAAATAGTAACCTAGGATCTAAACTAAATTGAATAGCTTGGAACCTAGGATGGCTAGCAAGCTTTTATTGTTTTCCTAGTACTAGGTGATATATAAATGATTATATAACTAGCCTTTTACAAGAAGCATTCAAGAAAACACACAAAAGCTCTCTCTCTCTCTCTCTCTCTCTCTCTCTCTTCAAGAACAATGCTGATTTTCAAGAACACTATGAAAAGAAAAATTCATATCTCATGTTCTACTCATTCACAAATCACCAAATATTTACCAACCCTCTTTCATATCATGGGTAAGTCACGCACCAAATTTCAAGCCCATCCATGAAGTTTTAAATTTTATAAAAATGTTTGAAGTTGAGGGTGAATAGTAACTCCGAAAATCACTAACTTATTTTCTTGATTGTTCATGGAAGTTTAAGGCCCCTAAAGCTAGACCAAGGATTAATCAAGGATCTTAGGAGTTTATTAAGTATTAAAAAGCTTCAAGTAAGGTATAAATATTCATCCAAACTTGGTTTAAGTTTTAAGTTTCAAGAAAAGTAAGGATTTTGGATATAATATGGTTTTGATGATTGATTTGATATTATTTTGATGTTTAGTTAATTAGTTTTAAGGTTGATGATCGTTGTCTCAAGAACAAGATTATTTTTAAAGGATTTTGTGTTGAGATTATGATTTGATGGTTTTTGATGGTGGTATAATGATTTGAGAAGTAAACGAAACTCGGATCGTAATCGTAATCTCGTTAAAATGAACAAAACTCAACTTAAGTTTCTGCAGAAGTTCCTGAATGTAAAATCTGTATTTTACTGAAGCATGAGACTTGATTATGATATAAAATGTTATGAGTATCATTTAGGTGCTTGAATCGCTTGATTTCAATTTACGGATCAAAAGTTATGACCGTTTTAGTAAAAGTGATTTACGCGACAAAACTGCTATAAATTACGAACTTTGTAATTATAAATGATCAACTTAAAAATATTTAAAAATCATGAAAATTTTAAATATAGTAAGAAATATAGTTTTTGAAATTCCATAAAAATTTCAAGTAAAAATATCTATTTTTCAAGTTTATAAAAATATCGGAGCCGAGGTCGCGCGGAATACGAATGTCAAAAACAACCCCTGTTAGGAAACTGCCACTTTGGGATTTTCTCCCCTGTTAAAAGAAAAACATTTTCAAATGGCGTGTTCTATTTTGACTAGATCGTACACGCGAAAACGGTGTGTCAATTGAGTTAACAGTTTGAGAGATATCGACGTTTTAGTGAAAGCGGTATGAATAGTAAAACTCTGTAGTTGACCGAACTTTTAAAATGCTTTTCACCTATTTAAAATCATTTTATCGAAATGAAAATTTTATGATAAATATTAGAAGCACTCAAGAAACTCCTCGAGGTGGTTTCGTACTAAAATATTAATTTTACAATTTATTAAAAATAATAGAGTGCGAGTCGCGTAATAGTATTATTCGGTAAAGTCAACTCTAGAAGACCACTTTGACCGTCCTTTTCGACCAAGGATTGAAACTTATTTCGAGGCGGTCGAATATTTAAAATTATGATGTATCGTACTTATTAGAATTATGAGTTGGTGATGAGATTAGGAATACTGATTAAGATTATGATATTTGTTGATTAGAAAACCCGAAAAGAGAGGAAGTCGGGAAACGTATCATGGACCTCAAGCAAGTTTTCAAACCCTATCTTTTTAAAACTGTTGTGTTGTGTTTGTTTTTAAATAAATGATATAGACATGATGTTGTAATATTATATTTTACGAATTGTGATATATAATATCATACGATATGTTAACGATTTGGTATATGAATATTACTAAATTTCAATCGATAACGCTAGAGAGTAGCTTGTATATATGAGGAGTATATTTTAGACCGAGGATCAGTCAGTATAATTTGATGAAAACTCGGAAGTATTCCAGAGGTGTTTTATTTAAGAATTTTAACGCTATAGTAGAGCATGATGTATAAGTCGTAAGACCGAGAGTCGGTCGGTTTTTATAAAGTATAAACCCGGGAATCATCCCGGAGATGTTTTGGACGATTAAAAGTCCATAGCTATTTTATTCTAAGGGACTCGATGTCCTCTTGTGAAATATTAAAGTACCTCGAATTTTATTTAAAAATTATTTCTATAGATCGTATTCCCTCAACTCTATTTAATTATCCGAGCAATGAATATTATTTCAGATATTCATTTAAGAAGGGAGAAGTATTCTCCAACGTTTATTTTATTTTAAAACCAATTATTTTTTATATATATAAGATTAATATAATTACTTAAATATAAATTAGTTAAGGAATATTATTTCACATATTCTTTTAACGAAGAACTATTCGAGGTTTAATTATTTAATAATTATTATTTAATTATTCAATATTTATTAAATGATTTAATATCATTAAAAAATCATAAAACCTATTTTAAAATATTTTCTGAGTTTCAAAAATAACTCCCCCTCATTTATCTATCTGTTAACAATGGTCAACTCACATTACCTTAGTACTTCCTCCGAAAATTCTCGGAAGTACATATATATATATATATATGAGATGAGCTGTAGCTATCACCAAGAAAAATGCTTGGAGAACTTCGATGTGATTCGAGTTTTTGAGATATGATAGGATTTCTTAAAAGGACAAGGGAGGGGTAGACTCTAGTACTATGAGTACTAGGGAAACTACCAACGGTACCGCAGGCGAAGGTACTCTGTGTACTCAGGAACTTGTGTAGTATGTGTATACCCGAAATGGGACACGTAGCCCGAATGTGGAAAGGGTGATAACCGGGATACGAAGGTGTCGTCCTTCTACTAGTAGAAAAGGTTAGTATTTTACGTATTACGATTGATCATCGTATGCGGTGGCTCCAGTGAATGTCCTATTCTTTTAATTGGAATTGAGATGCAATACCGTAACCCAAGCCTAGGTGTTGGGTTTACCATTAAGGTATTTGCAGACTAATAAGTCAATCAAACAATTGTTTTGGAAAGAGGTGTGTATCAGCAAGAAAACTACTTTGAATAAATACATATCCTTATACGGATTAATAAAATTTCTTTAACAGTCTTTTCATACTGTTCATTATTATGGCTAAGCATTATTGCTCACTCTTACTTTCTTTTAAATGTCACAACACAACAGATTACCAGTATGCCGACATGGGACTTAGTCACTTGAAATCGTGGGGAGAATCCCTTACAGCTTTATCTCAGGTGGACCAGAGCATCCAGATAGGTATAAGATGTTAGTAGTAATTATTGTAACTTCATGTAGAGGTTATGAATAATTGTTTAAGATCCTGTAAAGTACATTTTAGTGTAACAAAAGAAGATTACATTTTGTACATGTTTTCTAAGGCTATAACTTGTGTGTGTGTGCTTGAGATTGGGGTCTGTTGGATTATTGAATCAATACAGGTTATTCATGATTGAAGGATGGCGTGATGACCTAAATTCCTAACTCCGGATTTGGGGGCGTTACAGATATGGTATCAGAGCAATAAGTTATAGTACTTAGAGATGAGAGTGTTAGGAGTCTATCTAGATGCGAGATTACGTAAGAGCTCATATAGAGTTCATCATTGGACTACCGGATGTAGCCCCAATGTGTAGGTTAGGATAAGTGTATATTTGAGGTATTAAAGCATGACTAATAGGACCATTGGAGATTATCAGAATGATGAGAAGAAAAATTAGAATCATATATGATTTGGCAAGGATGTGGATGTAGAACTCGAAAATGAGTCTCCAGGGTGTTTAGGGTAAAGAAGGTATTATCGAAGCCATATGTTCATTCGGAATAACACGAGCCTGGTTACTTGTAGTTCCTTATAGGTTGCCTATGAGGGGGCATCACATGCGAGAACCATGAAGTCTAATTATTATCAGTTGAGGTTATTGACCCAAACTAGTTAAATGATCATTTTACCAATGAGGATTTGAATACCCTATGAATAACGAATTCAGCGGAGATAGTATCCAATATACCCTTGAGGATTTATTTCCATTAAGGAAGATTTGAACGTAATATACGATTGTTATCGTAAGACGAGTACACTACATAATATTATTACTGTGCTTCACATGTAAGATTATGATGGTTTAGCTCATAGATCAAGAGCATAGAGAATTGATGGCATGTCTACAATTAAATGACGTAAGATTGCAACGAACGATGGTTCGATCTTAGAACCTTTTAAAAGGATAAACCAGTGAGTCTAGGGCGGAATTATTCGGTAGATATGATGTTAGAGACTATGTATATATACTCGTAGACCTCTAATATATTCGATAACGTATGTTCAATTACACACACATGCCACCGAACTTATGGACTGCATTGATATTCCTAAGAGATCTCTTTGATCTGTTCCCAGGGGGAATTGGCCACTTATAATTAGTAACGGATGTGTGTAGCAGGCCTCTATCGGCTTAAGAGATGCTTTTGGAAGAATTCTGAGAAAGGTCTTCGAGCTAAAACACCGAAATGACAGATATACTTACGAAATTCAAGTTAGTAAGTGACTTTTTAATGATGACTGAGGGAGACACTAGTTGAAACATGATATTACGAAAATGAAGAGATGGGATCATCCTCGAACGGATAATGACAAGGGTTAGGATAATCAGTGAATTATTTTGGCATCTACTCACTATCACACTACTCCCTCCAAACTGTTGATCATTCATATTACCTTGATAAGTCATATCAGGAAATCCTTTTCGTTCCCTACTTTGAACTTTTGATGTGACCATCTTGAATAGTCTTTCTCCGTATCAGGACTTGTTCAATTCTTTTAGTTGATCCATGAACTTTCATTCATAGATTATGATCTTTTTGTTCAGCTCAGAGCTATTTACACTTCATTTCAATTATCCAAGACATTTTTAATACATTTTCCTCAATTCATCGATGAATATTCATAATGAGTATCTTCAATTGATTCTTCTTCTTTCTTACTCTTCTCATTCGAGATTGTAAATATCAAACATATTGTTAAAAACATGAATGATCTAATATCCATAGATTCCTCGGTAATCCTTTTCTTCTATTCGGGATGAGATTGTATATTGAACTTTGAAATCATAGTAAGGGTATCAATTTGATATTGGTATTCTGAATTCAATTTTATTTGAGAATCTGATAAAGTATATGAACAAGGGCACCTCTGAGTTTACCAATTTATTGGAAAGAAATATTTGATGAGAGGCTATCGATTGTTCTGATGCCAAGACCACTCGATTCAGAGTTATAATTGTCTTTCTCGGCCCAAATTTGGAAACTCTTTATTTCAAAATCGTCATCTGGGTAGCCACAAATTTCTTCAGTGGTTATGATGTTGAGATTTTTTTAAATAAAATGAAATATGCTTAGTTGCATATGTTCTCATGAATGACTAGAAAATTATCCTAACTAGTCGAAATTTTAATTAATATGACGGAAGCCTAGCTAATAGTCCTATCTAGTTGCTTTGGCAATTGAGCTGGCCATTTTCTTAGCCGGTTGATAATATTGCTTGATATGGACTAGTTATTAATTTTTTAGTTCCACTTCCAATCAAATTTTTATTATTCCATAGTGCATTATATAAGCAAAATTTAATTGTTGATGAAATTTTCAAAGAATGATTTAATTGAGACCTAACTAGGTCGCCCACTCAAACAAGAATTCATATTCAGTTTTATGAAATATTTTGTTCATTAAATGTTCTATTCTTTCGTTTATATAACGAATATCCAATTAAAATCATAAAGTGATTGAATAACAATTTACTTCCTTTTTTGTTAATCATTGAATAAAATTCTGTTAGATATATTTGATAATGTCATTACTAATATGATTTGTGTTTAGTTTTCAGATCTTACTTAACAGGACAAATCAGTACTTAATTGGAAATCAATACTTATACTGAAGTCAGAACTTAAGTTGTCAGAACTTAAGTTATCAGGAGATATTTATCAAGAGATAATATCAGGACTTAAGGAGACTTTCAGATAAGGAAGGCGGCTGATTGAAAGGAAAGAAGATCAAGACAAACGCAAGAAGAGATATGCATGAAGAAGGAATTCTATGAAGAATAGAATACTTGAAAGAAAAGATAACTAGTTGATATATTTTAGGAAGCAGAATTATATTCCATATAAATTAGAATTTATCTTGTAACTGTGTAGTATATAAACATATACATAGGGTTTACACTACATGTGTTATCATAATCGAAGTTATTATTTATTGTAACCCTAGCAGCTCTCGTGATAATTATTCATCACTGAGAGAGGACAGTTCCATATTGTAACAGTGTTTATTGTGTTAAATAAAATCTGTTTTTTGTGTTCTTATATTCAATTTAATTGTGATAAATACTGTATTCAACCCCCTTCTACAGTGTGTGAGACCTAACAAGTGGTATCAGAGCAGTCTGTTAACACGCAAATAGTTTAAGATCCAAAAACAATCATGTCTGAAGAAGAACAAACTCCAACCAAGCCCACCAAAACTGAAGAACCTCCAAAGACTCAAATCCATAATCGATATGAGACTATTAGAGTTCCCATACTGAAACCATCTGAATATCCCATATGAAAGGTGAGGATGTCTATGTTTCTGGAAGCTACAGATCCAAAACAGAATCAATGAAGGACCACACAAGCCAACCAATCTTTCTGTTGTAGTTGCAGGTGAACCAGCAAAGTCTGTTCCAAAGGAGAAGAGTGATTACACTGCTGAAGATATCTCATCGATTGCTAAGGATGCTAAGGTACGACACTTGCTGCATAGTGCCATTGATAATGTCATGTCAAATAGGGTAATTAACTGCAAGACTGCAAAGGAGATATGGGATGCCTTGGAGACAAGATGTCAGGGAACTGATTCAATTAAGAAGAACAGGAAGACTATACTCACTCAAGAGTATGAGCACTTTGACTCAAAATCTGATGAGTTATTGACTGGTTTATATGACAGATTTGTCAAACTCTTGAATGATTTGTCACTAGTTGACAAGGAATATGATCTTGAAGATTCAAATCTTAAATTCATGTTAACTCTTCCTGAAAGTTGGGATTTGAAGGCCACCACTATAAGAGACAACTATAATCTTGAAGAAACAACTCTTGATGAAATTTATGGGATGCTCAAGACTCATGAACTTGAGATGGAACAAAGAAGCAAGAGGAATGGAAGAAAGTCAAGGACAGTTGCTCTAAAGGCTGAGGAGCAATCCCCCAAAGCAGCTACCTCAAGAAAAGGCAAAGGAAAAGCTCTCATCACAAAGTCTGATACTGAGTTATCAAGTTCTAATAGTGATGATGACTCAGAAACTGAAAGCTTACTTGAGATGGATGCTGATGAAGAGATGATGAAGCTGTGTGCTCTTATGGTGAAAGGAATCACAAGGATTGCATACAGGAAATTCAGAAAGGGGAAGAAATTTTCCAGGAAAGGTGCAAGTTCTGATAAGAAGGGTTTCAGAAAATCTAAAGGCAAAGGAGGAAAGTCTGACAGAGGAGATTACTCAAATATCAAGTGCTACAACTGTGGTGAGAAAGGCCACATATCTCCTGATTGCAAGAAAGTGAAGAGTGACAAAGGCAAGGCTCTTGTCACAAAGAAGAAAAGCTGGACAGACACTTCAGATTCTGAAAGTGAGGTGAACTATGACTTGATGGCAAATGCTGATAGCAGTTCTGATAATGCTGAGTTAAAGGTACCTCAAACTACTTATGCCTTTCATACTGATGATATTGCTGAGTTGAGAAGATATCTTAAAACCATGTTCATTAGTTATAGAGATCAAACTTTAACATGTGAAAGATTAACTTCTAAAAATCATTCTTATAAAAAGAGGAACGATTATTTGGAAAGATAGATTGCAGAAAGATAGAGATGATATATTTTATGTTAGGGATGAAGTACTTAAAATAAATGAATCTCTAAAACCTGAATTAGAAAAGGAAAGAGAGATTATCAGGACTTGGACTAACTCTGGCAGAAGAACTCATAATTTGTTAAGTAGTGGAAACTGGAAAGAAGGCTTAGGTTATGGAGATGATAAGAATGATAAGGGAACTATAGAAATTGAGCCTATAGTTGTTAAACAAAAGCCAAAGGTTAATCCTGTTAAGTTTGTAGCTGTAAAGTCTGATATTGATAAATCAGAAGTTAAAGAGAAACTAACTTCTGACAAACCAAAACAAGATAAGCCAACTGAAGTTAACATAGGCTTAATGATAAAGAAACAGCTTAAGCATAAGCTGAAAGATCTAAAGAATGTAAACAAGGTAAAGCTCCCTAGGAAAAACAGGAATGGAAAGGAAGGTGTGAATAAAAGTAATGATTATAAGCCTATTCCTAATGCTCCTAGAAAGAAATGTTATAACTGTGGAAATTCTAACCATCTGGCTTCTTTTTGCAGGAAAAATAAGAACATAAACTCCTTACCTTCAAAGTCAGGAGTTAAGAGTCAGTCTGTTAGATATAGGCCACAAAATCCTTGTTTTCATTGTGGTAGTTTATGGAATTCCATTTACACTTGTAAGGAATATCATAGTCTGTACTATGATTATTATCAAATAGAACCTTCTTTAAAGAAAGTTAGTATTATTCCTTCTAGTGTAAGTTCTGATGCAAAGTCTGATAGTGTAAATGCTGATAAGAAAAATGTTAACATAAACTCTGATGCTAAATCCGCTGCAAATGTTAACAAACTTATTAAGGCCAAAGGATCCAAGCAAGTCTGGGTCCTTAAAACTAATCATTAGTGGTGTTTGTGATTGCAGGGCAACAGGAAAAACATCCTAGTTCTGGACAGTGGATGTTCAGGACATATGACTGGAAATAAAGCCCTGTTATCAGACTTTGTGGAGAAAGCTGGCCCAAGTGTTTCTTATGGAGATGGCAACATGGGAAAAACTTTGGGATATGGCAATATCAATCTGGGGAATGTCATCATTGAAAAAGTAGCTCTAGTCTCAGGACTTAAACACAATTTGCTGAGTGTTAGTCAAATCTGTGACAGAGGTTATCATGTGGATTTCTTTGAAGAACACTGTGAAGTTGTAAGAAAATCTACAGGAAAAATTGTTCTGAAAGGATACAGGCATGGTAACATTTATGAAGCCAAGCTTTCAACAAGTACTGATGGTTCTGCAATCTGTCTGTTAAGTAGAGCATCAATTGAAGAAAGCTGGAATTGGCACAAGAAACTCTCTCATTTAAATTTCAACAATATAAATGAACTAGTCAAGAAAGATCTTGTGAGAGGTTTGCCAAAATTAGTATTTGCTCCTGATGGCCTTTGTGATTCCTGTCAAAAGGCAAAACAAAGAAAATCTTCATTCAAGAGCAAGACTGAATCTTCAATTCTTGAGCCTTATGACCTACTACATGTTGATCTATTTGGTCCAGTGAATGTCATGTCTATTGCAAAGAAGAAATATGCTATGGTCATAGTGGATGAGTTCACCAGATACACATGCGTGTATTTTTTGCACATAAAAAGTGGAACTGCATCTATTTTGATTGATCATGTCAAGCAACTGGATAAATTGGTCAAAGATTCTGTGAAGATCATAATAAGTGATAATGGCACTGAGTTCAAGAATTTGATCATGGAAGAGATTGATTTTTGTGAACTTCTATTAGGACTTGGACAGACACTTCATATTCTAAAAGTGAGGTGAACTATGACTTGATGGCAAATGCTGATAGCAGTTCTGATAATGCTGAGTTAAAGGTACCTCAAACTACTTATGCCTTTCATACTGATGATATTGCTGAGTTGAGAAGATATCTTAAACAATGTTCATTAGTTATAGAGATCAAACTTTAACATGTGAAAGATTAACTTCTAAAAATCATTCTTATAAAAAGAGGAACGATTATTTAGAAAGATAGATTGCAGAAAGATAGTGATGATGCCTTTTATATTAGGGATGAAGTACTTAAAATAAATGAATATCTAAAAACTGAATTAGAAAAGGAAAGAGAGATTATCAGGACTTGGACTAACTCTGGCAGAACAACTCAGAATTTTTTAAGTAGTGGAAACTGGAAAGAAGGCTTAGGTTATGGAGATGATAAGAATGATAAGGGAACTATAGAAATTGAGCCTATAGTTGTTAAACAAAAGCCAAAGGTTAATCCTGTTAAGTTTGTAGCTGTAAAGTCTGATATTGATAAATCAGAAGTTAAAGAGAAATTAACTTCTGACAAACCAAAACAGGATAAGCCAACTGAAGTTAACATAGGCTTAATGACAAAGAAGCAGCTTAAGCATAAGCTGAAAGATCTTAAGAATGTAAACAAGGTAAAGCTCCCTAGGAAAAACAGGAATGGAAAGGAAGGTGTGAATAAAAGTAATGATTATAAGCCTATTCCTAATGCTCCTAGAAAGAAATGTTATAACTGTGGAAATTCTAACCATCTGGCTTCTTTTTGCAGGAAAAATAAGAACATAAACTCCTTACCTTCAAAGTCAGGAGTTAAGAGTAAGTCTGTTAGATATAGGCCACAAAATCCTTATTTTCATTGTGGTAGTTTATGGCATTCCATTTATACTTGTAAGGAATATCATAGTTTGTACTATGATTTTTATCAAATAAAACCTTCTTTAAAGAAAGTTAGTATTATTCCTTCTAGTGTAAGTTCTAATGCAAAGTCTGATAGTGTAAATGCTGATAAGAAAAATGTTAACATAAATTCTGATGCTAAATCCGCTACAAATGTTAACAAACTTATTAAGGCCAAAGGATCCAAGCAAGTCTGGGTCCTTAAAACTAATCATTAGTGGTGTTTGTGATTGCAGGGCAACAGGAAAAACATCCTAGTTCTGGACAGTGGATGTTCAGGACATACGACTGGAAATAAAGCCATGTTATCAGACTTTGTGGAGAAAGCTGGCCCAAGTGTTTCTTATGCAGATGACAAAATGGGAAAAACTTTGGGATATGGCAATATCAATATGGGGAATGCCATCATTGAAAAAGTAGCTCTAGTCTCAGGACTTAAACACAATTTGCTGAGTGTTAGTCAAATCTGTGACAGAGGTTATCATGTTGATTTCTTTGAAGAACACTGTGAAGTTGTAAGCAAATCTAGAGGAAAAGTTGTTCTGAAAGGATACCGGCATGGTAACATTTATGAAGCCAGGCTTTCAACAAGTACTGATGGTTCTGCAATCTGTCTGTTAAGTAGAGCATCAATTGAAGAAAGCTGGAATTGGCACAAGAAACTCTCTCATTTAAATTTCAACAATATAAATGAACTAGTCAAGAAAGATCTTGTGAGAGGTTTGCCAAAATTAGTATTTGCTCCTGATGGCCTTTGTGATTCCTGTCAAAAGGCAAAACAAAGAAAATCTTCATTCAAGAGCAAGACTGAATCTTCAATTCTTGAGCCTTTGACCTACTACATGTTGATCAATTTGGTCCAGTGAATGTCATGTCTATTGCAAAGAAGAAATATGCTATGGTCATAGTGGATGAGTTCACCAGATACAATGGGTGTATTTTTTGCACACAAAAAGTGGAACTGCATCTATTTTGATTGATCATGTCAAGCAACTGGATAAATTGGTCAAAGATTCTATGAACATCATAAGAAGTGATATGGCACTGAGTTCAAGAATTTGATCATGGAAGAGTTATGCAAAGACCATGGAATAAAGCAGAAATTTTCTGCTCCTGGAACTCCACAACAAAATGGAGTTGTTGAAAGAAAAAATAGAACTCTTATCGAAGCTGCATGAACTATGCTTGATGAAGCAAAGTTGCCAACCTACTTTTGGGCTGAAGCTGTGCAGACTGCTTATTTTACTAAGAATGCAACACTCATTAACAAGCATGGAAAAACACCATATGAGATGGTAAAGAAAAAGAAGCCAAATCTGAAGTATTTTCATGTATTTGGATGCAAGTGTTTTGTTCTTAAGACTCATCCTGAACAGCTATCCAAATTTGGTCTAAAAGCTGATGAAGGAATTTTTGTTGGATATCCACTTTCCACAAAAGGCTTCAGAGTCTACAATTTAAGAACAAGGGTTGTCATGAAATCTAACAATGTCTCTTTTGATGATAAGATGATTACAGGACTTGAAGATTTCAATGATCATGATCAGCTGAGATTTGAGAATGAAGTTTTAAATTCGGATACCGTAAATCCTGACAGTCTAAATCCTGATACTGCAAACTCTGATGGATTAAACTCTGATGTTATTGAAACTGTGGTGACTACGCCAAAGGAAGATGCACCTGTGTAGGGGGAGCATACTGAAGATACAACCACATCTCAAGAAACATCAGAACCTACAACATGTTCTTCAAGTTCTGATGGGCGAAGTTCTGATAATTCTGGAAACTCAAGTGTTGATAATTCTGGAAACTCAAATTCTGAAGGATCTAACTCAGAGAGCATAAATTCAGGCGGAGCATCAGAAAATGTTGATGAAGACAGCATGGATCATGGGGGAGCATCCAGTTCTAGAGAAAATCTTCCATCTGCAAGGAAGTGGACTAAAGCACATACACCTGACTTAATTATTGGAAATCCTGATGCAGGTGTCAGAACTAGAACAACTACATCAAATGAATGTCTTTATCACTTTTTTCTCTCTCAGACTAAACCAAAGAAAGTGGAAGAAGCTCTTCAAGATGCTGATTGGGTGCAAGCAATGCTGGAAGAGTTAAATGAATTTGAAAGAAATAAAGTTTGGACCCTAGTGCCAAGACCAAAGAACAAATCTGTTGTTGGTACAAAGTGGGTGTTCAGAAATAAAACTGACAGTGATGGCATAATTACAAGGAATAAAGCAAGGCTGGCTGCAAAAGGTTATTCTCAACAGAAGGGAATTGATTATGATGAAACATTTGCACCAGTTGCTAGATTGGAAGCCATAGGATATTTTTGGCTTATGCTGCTCACAAAAAGTTTACAATCTTTCAAATGGATGTAAAAAGTGCTTTTCTTAATGGAGAATTGGAAGAAGAATTATATGTTGAACAACCTCCAGGTTTTGTAGATTCAAAATTTCCTAATCATGTCTTTAGACTTGACAAAGCACTTTATGGCCTTAAGCAAGCTCCAAGAGCATGGTATGAGACACTAGCTCAGTTTTTTCTGGAAAGTGGATTTAACAGAGGGACTATTGACAAAACATTGTTTTATCTCAACCATGGAAAGGACTTACTTTTGGTGCAGATATATGTTGATGATATCATTTTTGGTTCTACAAATGACAGACTTTGTAAAAAGTTTGCCAAGCTGATGCAGTCAAGATATCAAATGAGTATGATAGGAGAACTCAGCTATTTTCCGGGCTTCAAGTCAAGCAGAATGAAGAAGGAACTTTTATTTGTCAATCTAAGTACACCAGAAATTTGTTGAAGAAATTTGGAATGCAAGATTGTTCACGTGCATCCACTCCTATGGCCACTGCAACAAAATTGGATAAGGATACTGGTACATCAGTAGATATTACTGATTACAGAGGTATGATTGGCTCATTACTCTATCTAACTGCAAGTAGACCTGATATCATGTATGCTACCTGTTTTGTGCAAGATTTCAAGCAGATCCAAGAGAACCTCACTTAACAGCTGTGAAAAGAATTTTCAAGTACCTTAAGGATACAGCTAACCTGGGATTATGGTATCCTAGAGAATCAGAATTTAAGCTAATAGGTTACTCAGATGCAGATTTTGCAGGATGCAAAATTGACAGGAAAAGCACAAGTGGAAGCTGCCAATTTCTTGGAGGCAGATTAGTTTCTTGGTTTAGCAAGAAACAGAAGTCAATTTCCACATCAACTGCAGAAGCAGAATACATTGCTGCAGGAAGTTGTTGTGCACAAATTCTTTGGATGAAGAATCAGTTACTGGATTATGGGTTACTGGATTATGGGTTAGAATTTTCTAAAATCCCTATTTACTGTGATAATCAAAGTGCTATTGCTATGACAGGTAATCCAGTTCAACACTCAATGACAAAGCACATCAGCATTAGGTACCACTTCATAAGGGAACGTGTGGATGAAGGTACAGTGGAATTGCATTTTGTTCCAACAGATCAACAACTAGCAGATATCTTCACAAAACCACTATGTGAAGCAACCTTTACAAGATTGGTAAATGAACTTGGAATGGTTTCAAGTTCTTTTTCTAAATCTGCTTAGTTTATGTTCTGGTACATCAGACTTTATGATTAGTATTTACAGATATTACTATTTTTGTGAATTCTGTGCCTAAATTGAAAATTTGCTTAAATGTTGATTGTTGTCTGATGTGAATTTCTAAACTCTGATAGTGATATGAATGTTTCTGTGACTATTCAATCCAATAAGGATAATTGTGCTAGATGCTGAACTAGTAGTCTTTAATATACTAAAAATCCCATGTCTGAAGTAATTGTTTATATGGAAATCTCTTAACACAAGCAAATTCTGATATTGAGCTTAGTTGAAGTTTACTTTGTGTATCTTATTACTAAGTCAAAAAGTAGAATAGTGCTTCTTATCTGTCAAGTTCTAATGTTAATAAATCTGATGGATGTACTAAGTGCTGATAAGCCTCACTTATCAATAGAAAAGAAAAGAAATAAAAATCAGGTACTCCTTTGAGATCTAGAGTAAATATGTGTGGAAGGGAAGACCCAAGTGCATTGCTGGTATTAAGTAATATGCATTAGAAAAGCAAAATAAAATTTTCTTGGTGACTTTTCACATTCTCTGATTACTGGAGAAATACTCTGATAATAGCATAAATTCTGATAAAGCAGTTGTGACTCACTTACACTGAGAAGCCACTGTAAAAAGGAATTTTAAAAGATGCATAAAATGAGCACAAAACAGTTGAGGTGGACTCTTGCATGAACTCATTCTATAGTAGACTTTAGAATAATAACAGATTTTAAGCAAAGTTCTTAGTTATGCCTTATTTCTAAGATGTACTGAAGTAAATCAGACTTTACTCTTTGTCTGATATTTAGCTTAATGCACACACGTACACTCCATATGAATGATGAAAATTACTGTGGTGATAAATGTTATTTTGGGTGAACTGTTTAAGTATTAGTTGCATAACTTCTGAGGACAAGTTATGATGGAAGTTCTGATGATTAAGTTCTGATGTACCCATATCAGTATTTGTGTGAAGAATTACAGGATAAACATTCAATTTTTGAGTAAAGAAACCATATTCTGATGACTTTTAAATTCTGATAATAGTCAGGTTCTGATGCTGACGTGGCAGTATTTATTTACTTGGTTTATTTTTGGTCATTACCTTAATGGTTACATTTTTTTTTGAATATTTGTTTATGTGAGATAAAGCAGTAATAATCATTTGTTTAATGGGAGCAGTTTTTTTTTTAAACTGAACGTGCAAAGTCATAATTGCTTATTTACCGTGCCCATTACCTTTTGCCTTAACTACTGCATGTTTGACAGGTGTAAAGGTCTGTTCCACTTCTCATTAACTTCTGTAACGTGGGTTATCTAAGTAAAAGAGATAAAAGATTTTCAAATCTTTTATTCATATTTTTATTCTATTTCACTCTCTCTCTTTTCTTATTCTCTCACATTGTGTGACGGTTCACTCAACAGACATTTCAACAAACACCTTTCAGGCAAACAAGTTTCTCACTAATTTCTGATGGCGCCCAAGGATTTAATTGTTGATGGAGCCAAGTTTGTACCAAATAACTATACTGCAATCTTGAACAAGGCTGAAGCTCCATCAGATTTGCACTTTGTGCAAGATTTCTTAGCAAATAGTGAGAAGGGTATGCTTTGACCCAACCTCAAGCCATTTCAAGCCAACAAATACTGACGTTTTGGCAGACTGAGATTTTTGATAATGGTGGTGCTACTGGTACTCCAAGCATAGTATTTGAAGTAAATGATGTTGAACATGTAGTTACTCCTGGGGCAGTTCGCAAAGCTCTCCACTTACCAGAAGGCTGTATATTCTCAACAATGGAGGATCCTGTTCTACAGCAGCTTATGGCCAGTTTAGGTTATGAGAAAAGTCTGGGAAAGCTTGGGCAACTGAAAATAGCAAATATCAGGAAAGAATGGAGCTTTTTCTTTGATTACATCACTAAGGCATTCACCAATAAATGCTCAAATTTTGATGTTATTCCAATCATGAGTCAGCAAATCGGGTATGCTCTTATTCATCAAACTCACTTTTATTTTGCAAGTGTTGTGCTAGGTTTCATAGGGGATAGGATGACAGAGGATAGGAATGTAGTATACTTTGCTAGATTCTGTCAGCTTATATATACTTTTTGTTGTGCTGATGAATCCCTACCTACCACTGATTTAATTCCACCCTTTAAGCTTGAAAAAAGGGCTTTTAATGATTTGTTAAATGGTGACATTAAGAAAATAGTGGTTAGACCCTTACAAATACCTCAGTTAGTGAACAGATACTGGTAAATGCTGATCCTCAAACCTATACATCTGTTTACCTTGATGTTCAACCCACATCCCAGCCACCACAACAGCCATCAGAACATACCACATCTACACAAACACCTCAAACTTCTCAACCTCAACCCACTCAACCCTCAATCAGGATATATTTCAAAACATCACAGACATCTCAATCTCAACCTTCAGCACATCCTGTGAAGCCTTCATCTTCCAAACCCAAGAGGACTAAGACAGTACCTCAGACTCAACAGAAGAGAAGGAAACTTGTTCTGAGAGATGAGTCAGACAATGAGGAACAGGTTCCCATGTCTGAACCTGTTGTAGTAGAAGCTAAGAAGATCTCTTCTCAGAAAGACACTGTAACTGGGAGTTCTAGGCCTCTCAAGAGGCTTAGAAAGCTAAATCCTGATGCTAAAGCTCCTATAATGTCTCCACCTTTGAAGAAAATTAAAAAGCAAAGAGCTCACAGGGACACAGTTGAGACAGAATCAGAAGATCAGGAAGTAGGTAAGGAAGAGGGTCAGGAATCTCTTATCCCAACAGTTGCAATTGTAATTGAATCACTTCCTTCAGCACAACCACAAACTGCTCAAAATAGAGTGCCTACTCCTCCTGTGTCACCTATAATTGAACAAGTACATACTGATGACCCAGGCACAAGTGCTGAGATTGATATTCATAACTTGATTGTGCCTGAGGTTTTGTACTTAAAAGTTCCACCAACTCACATCACTCGACCAACAACACCAATCCTAGATGCTGATTTTAATTAAGATATTCCTACTACACCAATTCTGAATCTGGATGATGATAATCAGATTTTAGGTGGGCATCAAGGTTTGGGTGTTGATCAGAACTTAGTTGGAGATCAGCACTTAGAGGATGATGTTGAAGCCTCAATAGCCTCTCATACTGTTCTTTTATCAGAGGATGTTGATGATGCTGATTCTATAAGTTCTGATGCTGCTAATGATGAACTTACTGGTGAAACTGCTGCTACTGTAGATACTGATGCAGCTGGTCCATCAGGACATGCACCTCAACAAGCTCCAAACAAAGTTGAATTAATCAAGAAGTTTGTTAGAGAAGAGGCACCAGTACCTTAGAGTGAAACTCCTAGAGGAAGGGAGTGGACTCAGGAATGGAACAAAGTTGATTTTGTTCCTTCTTCAACCATACTTGCTGATCACTTGACCAAAGCTGATGAGATGCTACTCAATGATGATTTCAAGACAGCTCAGAGTTACTGCACTAAGTATAAGGCACCTTCAAGGTCAACAATCTGTAACTCAGGCCAAGGTAGGCAGGATTCAAGAATCCATAAATCAGCAAGATATTCTTGTCAAGCTGGACAAGAAAAGGTTTTTCAAACCTACCTTTGACAGAGTTGAGTTCATTGAGATAACTCAGGAGAAGCAACAAGCTCAGATTGATGAAATTTTGAAGAATCAAGCTTCTCATCAAAATCAACTCAATGAAATCCAATCCTTAGTGGAATTGCTTCTCTCTCTTCTTTTACCTGCTGATGCCAAAAAGGAAGAGAAAGTAATTAAGTCCAAATGCAAAACTGTTAAGACACTGAAGGTAAAGGATGATGAAAAAGATGACCAGGGAAACTCTGGAATGGGTGGAGGTCATAGTCAAGGTAAAGGGTTTTCATCAAGCAAAGCTAGAACTACAAGTCAAAGAACAAGTTCTGATACTAGTAAAAGGATAAGTTCTGATACTGGTAAAAGGATAAGTTCTGATGAACATCTGGAACTTGACGAGGAAATTTCAAGACAGTTATTTCAGAAAGAAAATCCAGAAATGGACTTTGAGAGTCTAAAGGAAGAAAAAGCTAGACTTAAGTTAGAAAAAGTCAACTCCAAATCTAAAGCTTCTGCTGTTCCTAAGGCTAAAGGCATTGTGATAAAAGAAAGGACAAATCATAAGGCAACTAAAGTCAAATCACAAGTACAGATAGATCCAAGGTCCAAGGGCAAAGAAAAAGTTGATGAACTCGTAAAGGTTTATGTGCCATTCATGGATGAAAAAAATATCTGATAAAGATGCTAGTCTTACTCTGATAAAAAGGAAGATTTCTCAAACAACCTCTGACATGGCTCATGTTGTCCAGAGTCAAGATATAGTAAGTTCTGATATGACAGTGAAGCAAGCAACCTCTGATATAGCTCAAGTTGGCTTGATATCAGAAGATAAGGAAAAGGAAACCTCTGACATTGCTCATGTTAAACCTTCAAAGTTACTCCTACCAGGATTCACCAAAGCTAAACAGACTCAATCTTTGAAGACTGCAACAAGTGGTTTTGAAGCAAGAGTTGTTACAGGGAAAGAAGCTAGAGATAAATCTGGATTGGGTAGTGTTGATGAAAGAAGAATACAGAATACAACCAATGATCCAACTTCTTTAAGTGAACCAGGTGTTGGAGCAACTCCTGAAAGATTGAATCAGCTTGAATCTGTACAGATGGTTTACCATACATTTTTGAAAGAACACATCTTGTTATACTTTATGACAGATGGAAGGGTATACCATATTAGGCAGAATGCTATACCACTGAAGTATTTTGAGGAACTGAAACATGTTCTATTCTTACTTCAAGTGAAGAACAGATTAACAGATGGTGCTGCAAATCATTTGAAGACTCAAATTCAAAGACAGAAGAAGCTTTACTCTGTAAAGTCTGACAGCACATATATTCCAAAGTACAGAGATCACAAAGGTGATATTGTCAAGATGAAGCCTAACTCTGCTAAGATTATAACTACTTTTCTGGGTTATAAGGCTGTGGAATTCAATCTTGAGTCTGACAAGGCATATTTAATCAGACTAGATCAGGATATAAGGAAAGCAAGAATAAATGATCTCAGGGCTCCTATCTTTCAAATTGGTGAAGATACAGTTGAATTGAAGAATGCTAAAAGGAGGATGATTAATAAACTTGAATATGCTGAGAGATGTTTGTTAAAGAACTATCTCAGAACAACTCCTGATATCAAAGAGATCAGTAATTGAAGCCAAGTCAAAGATCTACAACTGTTTAAATTCTAATGTGTATATTCCATATCAATTAGAATTTATCTTGTAACTGTGTAGTATATAAATACAGACATAGGGTTTACACTATATGTGTTATCATAATCAAAGTTATTATTTATTGTAACCCTAGCAGCTCTCGGGATAATTGTTCATCACTGAGAGAGGATATTTCCATATTGTAATAGAGTTTATTTTGTTAAATAAAATATTTTTTATGTGTTCTTATATTCGATTTGATTGTGATAAATACTGTATTCAACCCCCTTCTACAGTGTGTGAGACCTAACAAATTCCTTATTTCAAAATAACATCTCTTTAGAACCTCAAGGGTTAACCTTTGGTTAAGGATGTTATTCGATATTTCTTTTATTATTCGAAAAGAAAAGTATTCTTTCAATGGGAAAATCTTACAAGTCATTCGAATGATGTTATTATCCAGCAATCATTGCTTTCACGAGATATTCTTTATTATATCATAATATAAAATTCTAAGAACATGGAAGGATAATCCTTGTTGTATTCTTCCTTCCAAGTTATAAATCTTCTGAGTGTTGCGACTCTTTTATTCAAAGCTCCTTATTTATTCGGATGTTAGATTTTAAAATCTTGTTAAGATTTTCTAAATTTCATCGATATCGTGAAAATCATTATTCCAAGGCTGATTGCCTTCCGAACAAAGAGGGGTATAGTTGAAAATGGATTATCGTAATATGAGACTGAAAACCCGATGCTATGTTGGTGCAATCGGAGCATCGTGATGAGTAAGTTGTTTTAAAAAGGGAATACCATGTTTAGTTATTATCATAAGAATCTTTGACATGTTTATAGAAGAACGATAATAGAGATACCAACGTGATTAGTGAGGTACGCTTCTATGAAACACTATTAGGATAGGTACTATTGAATTCGAGAAAAAAAACCAAACATGTATTAATTCGAGGAATAGGATTTTCAAAAAGTAAAGGTAAGATTATTAACAACCCAGTGTTTGCAATACCTGACGATAAAAAGAGGATTTTGTGTGAAGTATAATGATATGCCTATGCGGCTGAAGGACCGTGAGACAAGGTGTTCCAATAATAATCTAGAATAATCGCGATAAGGTTCGCACTGAAAGGGACAAAGAGTTTAACTTATGAGGAAATTTGGGAATTTTTTTTATAGTGAACACGAGATAGAGGCTATAATCAAATTGATCAAGGGCTATGATTGAGAAATCTATTATCATCAAGGAAAGGCCAATGTGGTGGCCGACACTTTAAGTAGGAAAAGATATATTGGGGATGACAAATTTCAGGACAACTGATGAGAAGGATCACATGAATGAATTTTGAAGTTGAGACAAGGTGAATAGAACCCTTTATTACTTAAGAAAGAAGACTAAAAGATGCCTAAAAATGAAAAAGCATATTAGTCATGACTGAATATGAAAGGTATGTCATTGATTAGGCAAGTAAGTACTCGACATGGTTGAAAGTGAAAACGGAAAGGCGAGGATTAAAATTTTGGTGATTACGACGTATAGATGACCCAAATAGGAGGAAGAGTTAATTATAATAAATTTTGAAGTAGGATTATCAAGGAGCAAGTTAGCCATCGTGCTATTTGAGGATTTTGAGTGATAGGTTAAATAAAATCACTTATTTTATTATACAAACGACATATCTCCACTCTATAAAATTGTTATGAATATGGAAGAGATAATTGGTGATAGAGAGACCCCGTGATATTGTCCCACACAAGGACCCAAGGATTAATTTCACAACTGGGTTATTTCCCAAGATATTTTGTGAGAAAGGACGAACAGAGGCATGACTTAAAGTTCTTAAATCGACAAGTAGGATGGGAGGACTATCCAGACCATTGAAGATACGTCTATTGGCTAGCCTTTATTTGGAATGATTAGGAGAATTGCCTATCGTCGACCTAAAATTTTTATAGATATACTTACCACGCGAGCATACGGAAAATAGACGTCGGTATCCCTTACGAAGAATAACGTGGAAGAACGAAGGATGTTATGGTTAAAGCTGACTGAAGGCAAAGAATATCATACACGCCCTTTAAAAGGCCATTAGTAGCAGTTTCCAATAAACACAAATACGTCTAATGCGCTAGCAAGAATAATAAATACGACCTGGAAGGTATCGTAGTACTACAAATATTATACGGGAAATGATTAAAGAAGTCTAACCGATAACGGAAGCTGAGCGTTCTATGACTCTAAAAGCGTATCAATCAATTGCGTATGAAATGGTGCTTCCTTCAAAATGGCAACAGGACCCGACGTGCCTTACGTTACTACGGGAAGAAATGTTAAATCCGACGCTAAACGTATAAAAGGATACGAACGTGTAGAAATGCAATGAGGACTTCTTACATAAAATAATCGACACAGATGGTGTGCCAAAATGGGAAAACGTTAATGAACGAAACACCAGAACTAGTAGGAGCGATGGAGGGGGAAACAAATAAGTTGAAGGATGATTCCAAACACTAGAAGATGCGCTAATCGTCCATATTATAGATTTTTATGGGAAATGAAGTGACCAGTTGACGTTAATCGAATTACCGATAATAACGAGTTATCATGCGGGCATTGGAATGACCACAAAGCTTTGTATGGAAGTAATTAGATCGTTCTCCCTTATATTGGGAAGAAGTTGGTAAGCGGAGGATACTTGGACCATAGTTGAATCAATAGACCAAAGAAATTTATAGAATTTATCCGAACCCAGCTAGTGGCAGCCCATGATGAACACTAGAGATATGTCGACCAGAACTATAAGGACAGAGAGTACGACGTAACAGACCAATTATTGTTGAAAGTGCCTCCCGGGGAGGGAGTGATGAGATTCGGAAGATAAAGGAATGTTGAACCCAAGGTTTATTGGACCAGTTCAAATCCTTAAAGGACTAAGAAAGTTGATTTATAAATTAGCAACATCGTCGAACGGTCGCCAAATTTATAACGAGTACCATGAATCGAGGTTAGGAAATTTAACCGTCAACGCCAAACATATGATTGAAAACGAGCTAATAAACTTAAAGCCAGACTTAGCGTTTGTGGAGTAACGTCTAAAGGTCATAAGTCTACAAGAACGAGTACCCGGAAATATATTTGAGGGGTGAGTGGAAATTTTATGAAGAGATCCAATACTGCAAAGTCAATGTGAGAACTCGAGGTGGTCATGTGAGAAGCGTATCCCCGCCAATTTCTAAACTGATTCCGGGACGGAATCCTTTTAAGGGGGGAAGACTGTAAAAACCAATTTTTGACATCAGTAAAAGACCTTTATGAATAGTAACCTCGCGGTTTAATAAAAAGTTTTGTGACCACACCATATACGAGTTTTTAATTTAAGATTCCGAGTTGATATTGTGATTATACGTACCAAATGAGTGTATGTAAACACTATTAGTTTTCGAAGAAAACGAACTTTTAAAAACAACCATATCTATGAACCATCAAGGATTACGAGAATCATAATATAATTACAAATTTAAAATCCTACAAATTAATATCCGAGTATGATACTTTAAAACATAAAGAACGCATAAGAAATAATTTACATCGTGAACCGTTTACGAGAATTTATTACGAAAACAAATAAGCGACCGAGCGAATGCGTAAATGAATAAATAAACGAATCAAACCAAGATAACTATAGAAGCTAACTAGAGTAAGAAACTAACCATGATCAAGTAACCAAATAGTAACCTAGCTAGATAGGAAATGATAACGTAAAAGCTAGCAAATAGTAACCTAGGATCTAAACTAAATAGAATAGCTTGGAACCTAGGATGGCTAGCAAGCTTTTTATTGATTTCCTAGTACTAGGTGATATATACATGATTATATCACTAGACTTTCACAAGAATCATTCAAGAAAACACACAAAATCCCTCTCTCTCTCTCTCTCTCTCTTTTCAAGAACAATGCTGATTTTCAAGAACACCGTGGAAAGAAAAATTCATATCTCATGTTATACTCATTCACAAATCACCAAATTTTTACCAAACCTCTTCCATATCATGGATAAGTCACGCACCAAATTTCAAGCCCATACAAGAAGTTTTAAATTTTATAAAAATGTTTGAAGTTGAGGGTGAATAGTAACTCCGAAAATCACTAACTTGTTTTCTTGATTTTTCATGGAAGTTTAAGAATCCTAAAGCTAGACCAAGGCTTAATCAAGGATCATAGGAGTTTATTAAGTATTAAAAAGCTTCAAGGAAGGTATAAACATTCATCTAAACTTGGTTTAAGTTTTCAGTTTCAAGAAAAGTAAGGATTTTGGATATAAGTATGGTTTTGATGATTGATTTAATATTATCTTGATGTTTATTTAATTAGTTTTAAGGTTTATGATTGTTTCCTCAAGAACATGATTTTATTGAGAGGATTTTGTGTTGAGATGATTATTTGATGGTTGTTGATGGTGGTATAATGATTTGAGAAGTAAACGAAGCTCGGATCGTAATCGTAACCTTATTAAAACGAACAAAACTTAACTTAAGTTTCTGTAGACATTCCTGAATGTATAAACTGTAGTTTCTTGAAAAGTGAGACTTGATTATGATATAAAATGATATTAGGATCGTTTAGGCACTTGAATCGCTTGATTTCAATTTACAGATAAAAAGTTATGACCGTTTTAGTAAAAGTGATTTACGCGACAAAACTGCTACAAATTATGAACTTTGTAAATATAAATGATCAACTTAAAAATATTTAAAAATCATGAAATTTTACAGAGAGTAAGAAATAGAGTTTTTCAACTGTCATAAAATTTCAAGTAAAAATGTTAATTTTTCAATTTTATAAAAATGTCGGAGCCAAGGTCGCACGGAGTACGAACGTCAAAAACAACCCCCTGTTAGGAAACTGCCACTTCGGGATTTTCACCCCTGTTAACAGAAAACCATTTTCAAATTTTTTTTGTTCTAAATTTTGTCTAAATTGCGTACACGAAAATGGTGCGTCAATTGAGTTAACGTTTTGAGAGGTATCAACGTTTTAGTGAAAGCGGTATGAATAGTAAAACTCTGTAGTTGACCGAACTTTTAAAATGCTTTTCACCTATTTAAACTCATTTTATCAAAATGAAACATTTATGATAAATATTAAAAGCACTCGAGAATCTTCTTGAGGTGGTTTCGTAATAAAATATTAATTTTACAATTTATTAAAAATGATAGAGTGCGTGTCACGTAATAGTAATATGTGGTAAAGTCAACTCTAGAAGACCACTTTGACCGTCCGTTTCGACCAAGGATTGATACTTATTTTGAGGCGGTCAAATATTGAAAATTATAATGTATCGTACTTATTAGAATTATGAGTTGGTGATGGGATTAGGAATACTGATTAAGATTATGATATTTGTTGATTAGAAAACCCGGAACAAGAGAAAGTCGGGAAACATATCTTGGACTTCAGGCAAGTTTTCAAACCATACCTTTTTAAAACTGTTGTGTTGTGATTGTTTTCAAATAAATGCTATATACATGATTTTGTAATATGATATTTTACGAATTGTGTTATATAATATCATACGATATGTTAATGATTTGGTATATGAATATTACTGAATTTCAATCAATAACGCTAGAGAGTAGCGTTGTATATATGAGGACTATATTTTAGACCGAGGATCGGTCAGTATAATTTGACAAAAACCCGGAAGTATTCCGGAGGTGTTTTATTTAAGAATATTAACGCTATCGTAGAACGTGATGTATAAGTTGTAAGACCAAGAGTCGGTCGGTGTTTAGCTAGTAAAAACCCGTGAATCATCCTGGAGATGTTTCGGACGATTAAAAGTCCGTAGCTATTTTTTTCGAAGGGAATCGATGTCCTCTTGCAAAATATTAAATTACCTCTAATTTTATTTAAAAATGATTTCTAAAGATCGTATTCCCTCAACTCTATTTAATTACCCGACCAATGAATATTATTTCAAATATTCATTTAAAAAGGGAGCAGTATTCTCCAACGTTTATTTTATTTTAAAACCAATTATTTTATATATTAAAGATTAATATAATTACTTAAACTTAACTTTCAAGGTTTAATTTTTTAATAATTATTATTTAATTATTCCATATTTATTAAATGATTTAATATCATTTAAAAATCATAACACCTATTTTAAAATATTAATAGAGTTTCAAAAATTCATATTAATATTTTCAGATCATCAAAGAATACTATCTCGATGAATTTTAAATATTTTGTATATAGTTTCAAAAGAAACTCCCCCTCGTTTATCTATCTGTTGAAAACGGTCAACTCACATTATCTTAGTACTTCCTCCAAAAATTTTCGGAAGTACATATATATATATGAGATGAGCTGTACCTATCACCAAGAAAAATGCTTGGAGAACTTAGATGTGATTGGAGTTCTTGAGATATGGTAGGATTTCTTAAAACGACAAGGGAGGGGTAGACTCTAGTACTGTGTGTACTAGGGAGACTACCAAAGGTACCGCAGGAGAAGGTTCTCTGTGTACTCAAGAACTTGTGAAGTATGTGTATACCCGAAATGGGACACGTAGCCCGAATACGGAAAGGGTGATAACTGGGATACGAAGGTGTCGTCCTTCTACTAGTAGAAAATGTTACTATTTTCCGTATTACGACTGATCATCGTATGCGGTGGCTCTAGTGAATGTCCTATTCTTCCAATTGGAATTGAGATGCAATATCGTAACCCAAGCCTAGGTGATGGGTTTACCACTAAGGTATTTACAGACTATAAGTCAATTAAAGAATTGTTTTGAAAAGAGGTGTGTATCACCAAGAAAACTACTTTGAATAAATATATATCCTTATACGGATTAATAAAATTAATTTAACAGTCTTTTTCATACATTTGATTATTATGGCTGAGTATTATTGCTCACTCTTGCTTTCTTTTATATGTCATAACATAACAGATTACCAGTATGCTAGCGTGGGACTTAGTCACTTGAAATCATGGGGAGAATCTCTTAGAGCTTTGTCTCAGGTGGACCAGAGTATCCAGATAGGTATAAGATGTTAGTAGTAATTATTGTAACTTCATGTAGAGGTTACGAATAATTGTTTATGATCCTTTAAAGTATATTTGAGTGTAATAAAAGAAGATTACATTTTGTACATCATTTTTAAGGCTATAAATTGTGTGTGTGTGCGTGAGATTGGGGTCTGTGAGATTATTGAATCAATATAGGTTATACATGATTGAAGGATGGCGTGACGACCTAGATTCCTGACCCCGGATTTGGGGGCGTTACATCCGGTACCCAACCCAGGACCTAGAATTAGCAGCCATAGTGTTTGCCCTGAAAATTTGGAGGCACTACTTATACTGTGAGAAATACGAGATTTACACAGACCATAAGAGCCTCAAGTATATTTTTACTCAAAAAGAATTGAACATGAGACATAGAAGATGGTTAGAACTGATTAAGGACTACGATTGTGAAATTTTGTATCACCTGAGTAAAGCCAATGTGGTGGCTGATGCCCTCAGTAGAAAGGAGAGACTTAAAATGATAATGACATCTAATGAGTTAGTTAAGGAATTTGAAAGGATGGAGATCGACATGAGAATAACCGGCAAGGGATTAGAAGGACTATTCGAGATCAAATTGGTACCGGAATTGACTAAAAAGATACGAGTGTGTCAGGAAAAGAAGATGAATGAAGAAAGAGAAAAATTGATCGGTGAAGAAGTCAGATGCGAGAAAGATGAGAAGGGGATCATGAGGTATGCGTCCCGGATTTGGATTTTGAATGTGCAAAACTAAAGGATGAGCTGGTGCACGAAAGGAACGGCTCCAAGTATTGAATCCACCCAGGAAGTAAAAAAATGTACTGTGACCTTAAGGAATATTATTGGTGGCCTAACATGAAAAGAGAAGCAGAGTGGGTCAGCAAATGCTTGATATGCCAGAGAGCGAAGGCTAAACATCAGCAACCGAGTGGACTATTACGGCCCCTGGAAATTATGGAATGGAAATGGGAACATATAGCTATGGATTTTGTGACAAGCCTTCCAAGGACTAAAACCAATCACGATGCCATATGGGTTATCATAGACAGACTAATCAAGTCCGTGCACTTCCTTCCAATCAATGAAAGGTACACCGTAGACAAACTAATGGATATTTACTTGAATGAAATTGTAGTGAGACATGGTGCTCCTGTTGCTATAGTGTCAAGTAGAGACCCAAGGTTTAACTCCCGATTTTGGATAAGCTTCCAAGAGTATGTAGGCACCAAAATAAATATGAGTACCGCTTACCACCACCAAACAGATGGGCAAAGCGAAAGGACTATTCAGACCCTAGAAGATATGATGCGAGTGTGTGCATACTTTAAAGGGAATTGGAATGTCCACTTACCCCTAATCAAATTTTTCAACAATAATAGGTACCACACTAGCATAAGAATGCATCCATATGAAGCTCTTTATAGAAGAAGATGTCGCTCTCCCTTATGTTAGGATGAGGTTGGAGAATATAAAATAATAGGACCCGAGTTAGTTCAGCAAACCAGAGAGGTTGTGGGACTCATTAGAAAGAGACTGGTAGCAGCTCAAGACAGACAGAAGAATTACGCCTACTAGACCAGAAATGATAGAGAGTATGAAGTAGAAGATTCAGTGATGTTGAAGGTATCTCTATGGAAAAGAGTGATGAGATTTGGAAAGAAGGGAAACTGAGCCCCAGAGTCATAGAACCCTTTGAGATCTTGAGGAGAATAGGACTTCTAGCTTACGAGCTCGCCTTGCCTCCTAATGTGCAACAAGTGCACAACGTGTTCCATGTGTCGATGCTAAGGAAATACCATGTTGATGCGCGACATGTGATAGAGTATGAACAGGTAAACTTACAACCAGACCTGACGTATGTTAAGCAACCAGTACGGGTAAAGGACCAGAAAGAACGAGTGCTGAGGAACAAGACTGTGAAGCTGGTTAGAATCTTGCGGAGAAATTAAAATATTGAAGAGTCAACTTGTTCTATAGGATGTTTGGTGTTGTGCCTTAGGTAGACCTAATAAGCTGGATTGGTTTGCAGTTATTTTTAGTTCGACTTATTTACAAGTATGACTTATGTAAGATAATTAATAAGAAACGTATATTTGGCCGACGGTCTAACCTTACATAAAGCTATTTTCGCGATAAGACTTAATCACTTTTGGGATTGTAATAATTATCACCTTGTGGATTGATATACTCTAGTAATGAATGGTTCGTTTCCAAGATAATAACCTGTAAGTGTGTGTGTGTATATTGATAAGTGTGGGGTCGTAAAGGTGTGAGTATTTGTATATTTTGGTACGAGATAAGTGTTATACAAGATTCAAGATGGCGTGGCCTCCTAGATCCCTGATGCCGGATTTTGGGGCGCCACAGACTGCCTCTCAGAAATTCTATTTTTCACTAAATCTTTTCCCACATTCTCACTTAAAAAGCTCAGTTCACTCACAAATAAAAAAATAAAAGGTGGCAAAGAGGAGTGGTCTATAGTCATATATAATAGGGGTATCCTCGTGCAAAGGGCTATTATTAGTAATACTAACAGATATAGTAGAAGATTGAGTTAAAGATGTACCTATAGCGATTGTATCCATAGGTAGAGCAGATAAATAAGTCATCAAGATAGCTCCAGTATTGTTCTTTTTAATAACAAGTTCAACCTCTTGATCAGTATTTGAGGTGTCAGGAATAGCTGCATCAGGATCAAAAATAGCTGTGTCAGGATTTGACCTTGTGTCAGGATTTGCAAACTTGTCTGCATCAGTGCTTTGAACTGATGGTTCTTGTGTGACTGGAGGTTGTGAAGCTGCTTCAACCATTTTAGTTGAAGGTTCTTGTGGGCTTCCCTCAAAAATAGGATAATTGATTACAACATCCAATTGAGCCAAATGCTCATGATGAGCTTCCTTCTGTTGAACATGTTGTAGAATATCTATCTCCATATAGTCAGGACCGCCTTGAGCATGGTCAGGAAATTTCTTTTGAGCTTGAATGTCTGCACTCTTACTTTGAGAGAGTGGTTCTTATGGGACAAGAGACTGAACAACCACACTTTAACTTTGAGAAAGTGGTTCTTATGTGCTGCTCTCCTTCTGTGGAGATTGTAGCTTTGGTTTATTTGTTGTGAAGACTTCTATAACTTTAGCCTTTCTCTTCCCAGCCTTATCAAGACCTACTTCCTGAGCTAGCTCTATCTTCCTCTCATCTGAGACCACATTAAATTTAGCTGGAGGTGATTCATGATTTGATTGATCAGGAATTGGTATGACCTCATCAGGATGGATGATGTAGCAGTGTCAGGATATAGATGTTCTTGATGAGTAGTAGCATGAAGTGTAGTTTGCATCTTAACTTTGTCCTGTTGAGATTTAAGCTTGTCACCCATTTTCATCAATTTTCTCTTTTATTTTGGAGTATCCTCTCCAATAGTAGTATGTGCATCCTCAACAACAGTTTAGTAACCACCATTTGTTTCACATTAAGCTTGAACACTATAGGTCCTTCATCACTATCAGTGTCTGAGGATTCAGCAATGACACTTTTTCCAGCTGTTGTTTTTCTTTTCTTCTCAGCAATTTTTTGTCTAATCCTGGTGGATGGTACATGCTTCTTATCTCTGGACAATTTCATTGTTCCACCTTGTTCTTCATGTGTTTGTGGTGTAGGTGTGTTGGTGAGACTGCGTAGCTGTATGAACAGTTACGTGATAACTCAACATGAGAACAACACTAGAACAGGACAGGTTAATAATACTACGACTACACAAGAAATCAGAACAAATGAAGACAGGGAAAATATAAAGAATCAATAGATTAAAAGAAATCTAGAAGTATATTTATAGGTCACTGAAAGAAGTTCACTAATATGATCATGCCTCAGTAAAGAATAAAGGTTAAAGACTTTCATGGTTTCAGAAATGATGAAGATTCAGTGTATAAGTGCTACCAGAAGATTTCAGTGTATTGGCATTAATTAAAGATAGACATTGTTCGAAGCATAGGAATCTGAAGAATTGAAGACATGGTATAGACATAGGTTAAATAGGACAACTGCAGTCTTGAAGTTATACTCGCTGACAAAAGTTTATTTATATGTTCACACATCGGTAAAGAACGGTGAATGAAGTATTCAAAATTGTAGTAGCAATGAAGACGTTGTCTAAAGTACCAGAAAGGATTCCAGTGAAAGTACAGTTGTTTATTGACAGTCAGTGTTGGAAGCAATAAAGTTGTTGCAAGCTTGACAATGTAATCAAGGCTATAATATGAAGATCTGAATCGGGGTTAGTCGTCTTTGAACCAGACCAGTTGCACTAGGCGTCAACATCTCGTGAAAGGAATCTGGGTATTATTCTTAGGAATAAGTTGTGAACTTGATGATAAGTTAAACAAAATACCTTAGTAGATTTAACTTAGTGAAATTTGTAGCACTCGACGGATGATCAAATATAGTCCCGACGAATGAACTTTATAGTCCCAACAAATGACAAATTGACATCCATCGAGTGAGTAGCTTATGTAACAAATAAGAACTGTAGCACATTTCTGCAAACAACATGTATTAGTCAAGTAGATTGCTTAGGGTTCTGTAAGTCATGTTGACTACTAGATTGATATGTAGAATAGGTTGATTAATTGTAAGTATGAGATGTCTTGTAATTCTGTATAAGTGAAATATGGTCAAGTGGCAAATAGACTCTCGATGGATGATGTTAGGAATATGTTTATTAGTTTGATGATAAGTTCAGCAAAACACTTAAGTAGAAATCTAGTGTTTGTAGCCTCAACGGATAAGACCATCTTGGCTATCCGTTGAAGGAGTAGCCTTACTTAGCAATAAATTTGGTATTGTAGCACATCTCATTCTCTGGTTTCAAGCTGTAATTCTTAGATGTTGTTAGGAGATAATCAGTCATGTTGACTCCTAATGGATGTACAAGTAGGAGGGCTAATTGTAAATATTTCATGCCTTGTAATTTTGTATAAGTGAAGAAGTATCAACTGATATTGAAGATCTTCAACGGATAAGAAACTAAGCTTCAACGGATGTCTCTAACGCTTCAACGGATAAGCGCTTCAACGGATAAGTGCTTCAACGGATAAAGCTTCAGCTGCTAGAGCATCAACGGATAAAGCTATCAACGGATGAAAGCTTCAACGGATGCTCAGTCTCATAGCAGTTGATAGTGACAATTAACAAAGCTGACAGAGGCACATGGATTGACAGAGATGTGGTAGCCTATTTCAGGAACAGCAGAAAAAGCAGCCATTTTTAGTCTGGTTCAAAATGGAAAGTCAACAGATAATTCCATATTACACTGGATAAAAATGGAACAGAAGCAAGTGGAGAACTATTGTCTTATTGTACTTTATCTTTGTCTTCACTTGTAAACTTAGTGATATGTAAATCATGTAGTAGCTAGTAATTAGATATGAATTTTTCCCTGAGCTGTTTAGAAATATCAAGAGAGAAAATCATCTAGTTTGTACTAGGAAGCAGCTGTGATTTAATTTTGAATCACAGATTTTCTGAAATAACACATCTCTGGTGGAACAATAAATCCACCAGAAAAGTTTTTAAGTTCTTTGTGTTCATTACATTTGTGTTTGAATATATATCTATCTGCATCAGCTCCAAGCAATTCACACACATTTGATCACTCAAACACTTAGTCTTACAAGCTGCTCAAAACTTGAAAAAGTTTTGAGATTTACATTCAACCCCCCTTCTGTAAATCTCATTGTTAGTCCACTGGGAATAACAATTGGTATCAGAGCAAGCTCTTAACATACAGAGAGTTTAAAGATCTATTTTGCTAACATCATGAGTAAGAAGGATATTGGTATAAAGATTCCAATCTTGGAAAGAGATAACTATCATCACTGGAAGGTGAAGATGCATTTACATCTTCTCTCTCAAGATGAAAGCTACATCAACTGCATTGAGAATGGTCCTCACATCCCACACAAGGTGGCCACAGCTGCTACTGCTACAGTTGCTGTTGGACAGTCTATTCCCAAGCCAAAGGCAGAATGGACTGTTGAAGATATTGAAGAGGTCCACAAGGACAAGAAAGCCATGAACATTTTGTTTAATGGCCTGGATCAAGATATGTTTGACAATGTCATCAATAGCCAAACTGCTAAGGAAATTTGGGATACTGTGCAGCTTATCTGTGAAGGCACGGAGCAAGTTAGAGAAAACAAAATGCAGCTTCTCATTCAACAATATGAATATTTCCACTTTGAAGAAGGAGAATCATTGAATGATACATTCAATAGATTTCAGAAACTATTGAATGGATTAAAGCTGTATGGGAGAATGTACCAAGTCAAGGACTCCAATCTAAAATTTCTAAGGTCTCTACCAAAGGAATGGAAGCCTATGACTGTTTCTCTAAGAAATTCACAAGATTATAAGGACTTCACACTTGAAAGATTATATGGAATTTTGAAGACTTATGAACTTGAGATGGAGCAAGATGAGCTGTTAGAAAAGGGAAAGACAATGCCAAGTCTCAAAATTGGCACATGTAAATCAGAATCAAGCAAGGGTAAAGAGCAAGTTGCTGAGGATGAAGACAATTCCAGTCAGGATGAATCTGATGATATTGATGAACATCTGGCCTTTCTGTCCAGGAGGTTTGCAAAGATGAAGTTCAGGAAAAACAAAAAGTTCACTAAGCCAAACAAATCATGGTGGACAAATCAAAGTTCAAATGTTACAACTGTGGCATTAGTGGACACTTTACAAGTGAGTGTAGGAAGCCAAATTCTGAGAAAAAAAAATTTGAGCAAGTTGATTACAAAAGGAAGTATTTTGATTTGCTCAAACAAAAGGAAAGAGCTTTTCTCACTCAAGATGATTGGGCAGCAGATGGGGTAAATGAAGATGATGATATGGAATATGTCAACCTAGCCCTGATGGCTAATTCTGATGAAATTGAAACTAGTTCATCAAGCAACCAGGTAATTACTACTGATCTCTCTCAGCTTTCTAAACATGAATGCAATGAAGCCATAAATGATATGTCCAATGAATTATATCATTTGCGTGTTTCTCTTAAATCACTAGCTAAAGAAAACACTAGGATCAAAGAAAATAATATGTTTTTAAGTGATAGGAATGCTGTGTTAGAGAGTCAGGTAATTGAGCTTGAATAGATTAAACTTAAATGCTTGACTGTCGAGAGTGAACTAGAAGAAGCTGTTAAGAAAGTAGAAATTCTTTCTAAACAGTTAGAAAGTGAGCAAGAGGTAATCAAGGCCTGGAAAACATCTAGGGATGTTGGTGTTCAAATTGCCAAGGTTCAGGGAATTGAATCATTTTGTGAGGATGCCTGGAAGAAAAACAAAAAGAAGTTAGAATTAATTGATGGATTGTCAACGGATGTGGAATCAACGGATGATGAAAGTTATCCGTTGAAGGAAGAAAAGGAGCATCCGTTGAAGGCTCATCAATTAAAACAGGCAAGTTCTTTTAAAAATAAAAAGAATGATTCAACTCTCAAGAACTTTGTCAGAGAAGGAGCAAGTACATCCAGAGATGTCAGTAAGGTGAATATAGGACACATGACTTTAGATCAGTTGAAAGATAGGCTTAAGTTGGTTGAGGATAAGAAGGAAACTAAAAGAAAATCTAAAAGAAATGGGAAGGTAGGGATTAATAAACATAACAATTACACACCTGATAGGTATGCTCCTAGAAAAAGCTGTGTACATTGTAAAAGTGTTAATCACCTATCTGATAATTGCAAATCTGTTAAAAATGCTCCCGTGCCTTCAAATCCCTCCATGCCTAACATGTCTATGTCACCTCTGCATGCTATGCCTGTTATGTCTCACCAGAATCCCCATGCACATTTTGCAAACATGCCATACATTAACAATCCTTACTTTACTGCATTTAGTATGCCTCAAATGCCATACAATATGCCTATGTGGAATAACATGTTTGCACAACCTATGCCTTATCAAATTTAATCAAATGTGTTCAATGATTCCGTGACTAACCCTACACTTCAACCAACCACATCTGAGACCAAGGTTGACCCAAAGTTACCTAAGTCAAAAGATGCAGGAGGAATGAAGTCTAGGAAAAAGACTAACAAGGCTGGACCCAAGGAAACTTGGGTACCAAAATCAACTTGATTGATTTTGTTGTGTGCAGGGACAAAGAAGGAATCTATGGTACTTGGACAGTGGTTGTTCAAGACACATGACAGGAGATTTCACCCTGCTCACAGAATTTAAGGAGAGAGTTGGCCCTAACATAACCTTTGGAGATGACAGCAAAGGATTCACTATGGGATATGGCTTGATTTCAAAAGAAAATGTCATCATTGATGAAGTTGCATTGGTTGATGGTCTCAAACACAATTTATTGAGCATCAGTCAACTATGTGACAGAGGGAATACTGTTTCCTTCAATTCTGAAGCATGTATTGTCACAAGTAAAAAGGACAATAAAGTGGTTCTAACTGGAATTAGAAAAGGAAATGTGTACTTAGCTGATTTCAACTCTACAGATGCAGAATCCATTACTTGTCTTCTCAGCAAAGCAAGTCCAGTCGAAAGTTGGCTATGGCATAAGAAGTTGTCCCATTTGAATTTCAAAACAATGAATGATCTGGTCAAAAAGGACTTAGTTAGAGGAATGCCTCTAGTGGAATTCACAAGGGATGGACTGTGTGATGCTTGTCAGAAAGGAAGGCAAAAGAAAGTATCATTCAGTAAGAAGCTTGAATCTGCAATTGATGAACCACTGCAACTTCTACACATGGATCTCTTTAGACCAGTCAATGTATTGTCAATTTCAAGGAAAAGATACTTCCTAGTGATTGTAGATGATTTCTCAAAGTTTTCATGGGTTTATTTTCTTGGATCAAAGGATGAAGCTAGTGAAATCATCATCAATCATATCAAGCAAGTCAACAATCATCCTGATTTCAAAGTAAGGAATATTATGAGTGACAATGGAACTGAGTTCAAGAATTCAACCATGAAGATGTTCTGTGGAGTAAATGGGATCATGCATGAGTTCTCAGCTCCAAGAACTCCACCACAAAATGGTGTGGTGGAAAGGAAGAACAGATCACTAATTGAAGCTGCAAGGACAATGCTTGAGGAGTCAAAGCTCCCAACTTATTTTTGGGCTGAGGCTGTTAACTGTGCATGTTACACTCAGAATATTTCTCTAATCAATCAAGCAAAATGCATGACTCCCTATCAATTATTCAAGAGAAGAAAACCAACTTTAAACTTTCTACATGTCTTTGGTTGCAAATGTTACATCTTAAGGAATCAATCTGATCACAAAGGAAAGTTTGAAGCAAAGGCTGATGAAGGAATATTTGTTGGTTATTCTGCTGGAAAATCATATAGGGTCTACAATCTAAGAACCAACATTGTCATGGAATCTGTACATGTTGTGTTTGATGATAAAAAGATTGATGGACTAACAGATGAGGGACATCATGAAGGAATCAAATTTGAAAATATTGAGATATATTGTGATGATAGTGAAGATGAGAATGATGAAGAAGACATCTCAAGAAGAAACCAGAGTCTGTCTTTGGATAATGCACAGAATGCTGCATCTGTTGAAAGTCAAAATTCAGCTTCCGTTGAAAGAAGCAATGCAGCATCCGTTGAAAGACAAAGTGCATCATCCGTTGAAGTTCATAACGAAGCATCCGTTGATCACAGTCTGTCAACGGATAATCACTTCACCTCATCAGTTGATAGAACTCCCATTTCCTTTCAAAGGATCAGCAACTCAGGGGGAGTTTCAACAAATCAACATTCTATCTCACATCAAGACAATACTGAGGCAACCTCATTAAGGGCTAATCTACCACCTCAAAGGAAATGGACCAAGAATCACCCTTTTGAACTGATCATTGGTAATGCTACATCAAATGTACAAACTAGAAGGGCTACTCAAGATGAATGTCTGTATAGTAGCTTTCTATCACAGGAGGAACCTAAGAGAGTGGAAGAAGCTCTATTGGATGCAGATTGGATTTTAGCAATGCAAGAGGAGCTAAACCAATTTGAGAGGAACAAAGTATGGAAGCTGGTACCCAAGCCAAAGAACAAGAGTTCTATTGACACAAAATGGGTATTCAGAAACAAGATGGATGAAAATGGCATTGTCATAAGGAATAAAGCCAGATTGGTTGCCAAAGGCTATTCTCAACAAGAGGGAATAGATTTTGATGAAACATTTGCTCCAGTTGCAAGACTTGAAGCCATCAGAATCTTTCTAGCCTATGCAGCTAATGCCAATTTCAAAGTCTGTCAGATGGATGTCGAGAGTGCATTTCTAAATGGGGAATTGGAGGAAGAAGTTTATGTAACCCAACCTCCTGGTTTTGAAGATCCAAATTTTCCAGAAAATGTGTATTATTTGTTGAAAGCACTCTATGGACTAAAGCAAGCACCTAGAGCCTGGTATGAGACTTTATCAAAGTTCCTTCTAGATAATCACTTCACAAGAGGTACTGTTGACAAAACTCTCTTCTTTAGAAATGTTAATGGCTCTAAGATACTTGTACAAATTTATGTAGATGATATTATATTTGGATCTACAGATGATAAACTTTGTAAAGAGTTTGCTAAATTAATGAAAAGTAAATATGAAATGAGCATGATGGGAGAGCTAACTTACTTTCTTGGTTTACAAGTTAAACAAGTTAGTGGTGGAATTTTCATTAGTCAAACTAAATATATTTATGATCTTTTAAAGAAGTTTGACTTAATGGATTGCTCACCTGCAAAAACTCCCATGGCCACTGCCACCAAGCTTGAATTAAACAAGGCTGAAAAGTCTGTGGATATTACAAGTTATAGAGCCATGGTTGGCTCACTTTTATATTTAACTGCCAGTAGACCTGATATTATGTTTTCTACATGTCTCTGTGCTAGATTTCAAGCTGACCCTAAAGAATCTCACTTAGTGGCTATTAAAAGAATTTTCAGATATCTCAAAGGGACTCCAAATCTAGGAATTTAGTACCCTAGAGAGTCTGGTTTTAATCTAATTGGCTACTCAGATGCAGATTATGCAGGTTGCAAATTAGACAGGAAAAGCACAACAGGCACCTGTCAATTTCTAGGAAACAAGCTTTTAGCATGGTTCAGCAAGAAGCATAATTCTGTTTCCACATCAACAGCTGAAGCTGAATACATTGCAGCTGGTAGTTGCTGTGCACAAATACTGTGGATGAGGAATCAGTTATTTGACTATGGTATAACTGTTGACAAAATTCCAATATTTTGTGACAACACAAGTGCCATTGCCATTACTGAAAATCCAGTGCAGCACTCAAGAACCAAGCACATTGATATCAAGTACCACTTCATTAGGGAACATGTGATGAAAGGTACAGTGGAACTTCATTTTGTTCCAAGTGAAAAGCAGATTGCAGATATATTTACCAAGCCACTTGATGAATCAACATTCACAAGATTAGTAAGTGAGTTAGGTATGCTTAACTATTCATAATCTATGTCATCTATGTAATCTATCTTATAGCCTGAAATGAATTTGCTGCAAGAACAAAGTTGGCTTTAATCAAGACTTATCCTATCAACGGATATTCCCTATCCCTTGAAAGCCAAAATTGTTCTATCAACGGATATTCATTATCCGTTGAAAGACAAATACATTTCTGGTAATTTTATCCTTCAACGGATAAAATAGTGTTGTTCATCAATGGATAACTATTTACCTTATCCGTTGATGTGTCCCGTTAGTGAGTCACAGCCGTTGATTCTTTTACTCAACCGTTGATACAGATATACAGTGCTGTATGTATTTGTATTTACGGTAGTTTTCAGAATTTCTACAGTTTCTTTTATTCCTGAACGGCTTTCACTTACTTAAAAGTATCATTTAATTGTTTTAATTTGTGTTTTAATTCAAGAAAGTATAAAAGCCCAATTGAATTCTTATTTTCACTTTACGCTTTCTTGCAATTATCATTCTCTTTCTCTCTCAATTCTCAAGTTCTTCTCTGCAACCTCTACTCACAAAAATGGCACCAGTAGTCAAAATTATGTCTCAAACAGGATTTGTTTATGAAAAGAATAATTTCATAGTCTTGGTTGAAAAGAAGGAAGCCCATTCTGATTATCACAAGATGATGGACTTCATCAAGAACTGCAAACTGAGCTATGCAATGCTGGAAGCCCCAACCATCTACTGTGAAGTGATTGAGGAGATTTGGACAACTGCAGAGTTCAACTCCACAGATATGACCATTTCCTTCTCTCTCAAAGGTAAGGACTATTGCATTAATTGTGATGATTTACAATCTTGCTTTAAGTTGCCTGAGAATAATGCCATGACACCACACACTGATAAAGATGTCTCTGCTATGCTAGATTCCATAGGCTATGCTTTTGATTCTACTAGTTTAGGTAGTATTAGAAGGAAAGGCCTTAGGAAAGAATGGAGTTTTCTTGGAGATGCCTTTATTAAGGTTTTCTCTGGGAAGATTAGCAATTTTGATGCTATCACTTCATCTCTTGTTAATATGCTCTATATGCTAGTTTCTGATAGGTACTTTAATTTTAGCAACTGTGTTATGCTAGAATTAGGTTCCAGATTAGGTAACAAAGCTAATAGACCACATAACATCTACTTTGCTAGATTCTTTATGTTATTGGCTAACCATGTTGCTGAAGGTTTGGTTATATCCAATGATAATAATAAACTCAAATGATGGGCACAAGAGAAAAGGGTCCTTGCAGACCTTTTGAGAATGAACCTCAACAGCCAGGTGCCATTGGTATACTTGCCAATCATGAATGCACCACAGGTAAGTGAGGTAAATGTTTCTATAACTCCTACCATTTCCAACCCCAATGTTTCTTTGCCTTCTAGTGTGGCTATGGAACCTGTGTCATTGTCCAAACAGGCTCCTACCAAAGCCACCAAATCTAAAATCTCCAAAGTCAAGTCAAAGAAACCTACCTCTGTTGTTTCTCAAAAGACAACAGTTGTAACAACTACCATAAACCCTGAAGGGAGTGAACAGGGTGTGAGTGGTGAGGGGAGGGGTGAACATCAAAAAGCCCCCCAGGATAAGGTGAGAGAGGTGAGTGGTACCCATTCCAGCCAAGCCACAGTCTCTCAAAAGACTGTAGTGGTTCAAAAGGAGTCCAGCACATCCCTAGTTGCATCCTCCCAAAAGGATGTAACTATTGAAAATAGTCCCCACCCAGGGACACAGAACAAAAGAGGGAGGGACACTGAAGCTAAACATTCACCAATTCAAGCCTTTTTAAGGAAGAAGAAGGCCAAAACCCTAGTTTCCGCACAAGGGGCACACACAGCACAGATACACCCACCAGTATCTGTGCCTTCTCAAATTCAGCTTGATGTGATTCCAGCAAATGTGGAATCACAGCCCCATTCTCTCAATATAGACACACACCATTCCTCAAACTCTCCTACTCCCTCTCTGGATGTGGATATGATATTCACATCAATTCCTGATTCTCCCTCATTAAAACTCAGGGAGGAGCCCCACTCAAAACCTGGTGATCATCATCTTTTAGATGATTTGTTGGATCATCAGCCAATTCTTTCAGATGTAGTTGCAGAATCTGTGTCACCTCACTTAAAATCAATCCACACAGATTCAACAATTATATCACTTTCTATCTCTACATCATTTCCTTCTTCAACGGATATCTCTCATCCGTTGACAAGTGGTTGTTCTTCAACGGATAAGCTTAACAGTAGTTATCCGTTGATACCATCAGTTTCCACTTCAACGAATACTCCTTATCCGTTGATGGCCTCTACACACTTAACAGAAACAACTCCAACTGTAGAGGACATGGCAACTGTACAATCACTGTTAGGCTTGAGGGAAGGGAGTGATTTTTTGAGTGAGAGGCTGGGTTGCTCCCAGGCAAAAGGAGAGGATGAGAGTCACCAAATGCATGCTATTTCTTCCAGCATGGCAAAAGTAAGTGAGAGGAGTGCCACCTTAGAAGGTGAAGGTGAGGGTGTGAGGGTGTGTGTGAGCCAGGGGGAGCCCCTGATGCAAGAAAAGAGAGAAATTGCGAGAAAGGCAGGTACAGAAGCTATGCGGGTGGATCCAGCCATTGCTAGTGAGTTAATGAAAGTGGATGATGCAGCTAAGGGAAGACAATTTCAGCAACACTACAAAGCTGTCATTGATAACATTTCCTTAGATGCTGACACTTTTACTCACCCTGTTTCAGCCTATCAATTATTGGCTGCACAGGGCAATGTGGAGGCAGAACAGACACTACACATTGTACACACTTCAGAATCTCTTCTAAGAGACAAAGCTGCTGTCAACAGGCTGCCTTCTCAAGCTGCTGAGCCATCTGAAGAATTTGGAGTAAATTCTAATGATGATGACTCTAATTCTTTGAATGAGAGCATGAACTTAGGGGGAGTAGCAGGCCCAAGTTCTGTTCCTAATCTTCCTGCATGGGCATGGGCCAAACCATCAACACCAGGAGAGTTTGGTGTCACTTTGGTCAAACAAGTCATGACAATTCAGCAAGCCATTCAGGAGACTCAGGATGCTGGCACCAAGGCAATTCTTCAAGCTCATCTGGAATCTCTGCATCTCTTGCAGTTGCAGCATTACCAGCACAATCTAAGTGTGGATGAGCTCAAGCTGGACATTGCTGATCTGAAATCCTACAATGCTGAGAAATTGGATTCAGTCATACCCTATGGTACTATGCAAGATTTGTTGGGGAGACTCAGGAAGGCCTCTGATGCTGATAAGAGGTTGGCCAGATTGGAAGATAGGGTTCAAATAATTGAAGACTCTATGGTCACCATTCTTCAAAATCAACAAACTCAAACAAATCTCCTCATGCAGCTGGCACAAGCACAAGGCTTGACCCCTACCCTTGATGATAACAAAAAGGGGGAGTATAAAGGGGAAGGGGAAGGAGAGCCATCCACAACAGTTCAGATTTCTCAAGTGCTAGTTCCTGTTATTACAACTTCTCCACCAATTTAAGTCAAAGGAAAGCTAGATGGAATTGATCTAATCCAGATAGCAGCAGCTGAATTGCAAGTCAAAGAGCAAAGGAAGAAGATTGATGAAAAGATGCAACTAATATTTGGTTCTACAACTTCCCAATCACAATCTGTGAAGCATAGCACAAAAGTGGAATCAATTATTATGGAACTCAAGCCAGTAGGGAGGCATAAGGATGGAGAAACTTCTTCCAAAGATCTGCAACCTATGGTTCTCAAGCCCAACAACAGATCCAATAAGGACTCTACAAAGAATCCTCTAAAAGAGGTGGATTTTCCTCTTCCAAAAGCAGATGAGGACAAGCTTTTAGGAAGAAGTATTGCATATCTCAAAGAGACCATGGATGAGGCTGTAAGGAGAAATATGGCTATTATTTTCAGAGAGGGAAAGAGCATATGTGTGATGCAAGGACATCCCAAATTCTCAATAGCCAAGAAGGAAGAAACCAAAAGGTTGAAGGAAGAAGCCAAACAGCTAAAGGCTGATAAAAGAGCACAAGCAAAGCTTGAAAAACAGCTAGAGTCAAGTCAGGCTGAAGATCAGAAAGTAATTGAAGACAAAGGTGAAGATGAAGCTATGGGGGACATGGTTGGTATTGAGATGGAGGAAAGAAGTAAGGAAGAATGGCAGAAAGGGAAAAGAAAGAAGGTCAATGCAAAGAGAAAGAAGGTAGATAAGACTGAAGAAACCCAATTAATATCCAAACCACTATCCTCCATTTCTGAACCCATTGTACCTGACCCCTTCATGAACATTCATGGTGAAACAATCATTCCCAAGGAGGAACCAATTGATTGGGACACCATCAAATTGCCCACCTTCCTAACCTCTTCTCCATCATCAAAGAAGCAGAAAAGAAGAATCAAATCAACACCCTCTAAAGCCTCAATCAAATTCACACAGAAGCCTAAGTCCAAACCTCAAAACTCTAAAGATGATTATGTTCACATTTGTGACATAAAAGAATTTTCAGACATTGAACTCTATCTGGATGAGCTGAAGGATGTAAGGGGAATAGCTGCCTACAGACAGCTACCAGAAAGACTAGTGTTCAAATACAAAGGAGCTGGGGAAAGAACATGGCCTCTTCACAGAATTCTGAATGAAGGCTACACTACCTTGATTAGAGTCTACTCAGCCATACAAAAGGATTTTGGCTTTACCAGAACTGCCAGGACTGAGATTCTCAACAAGATTGCCAACATAAGGAAAACTTGGAGGGAGCCCAAAGCTTTGCCTAGAACTTTACTCATTCAAGAGAGAGGTATTACAATTCACAAATCACCTCATTGGTTGATGGAGTTCAGAGACAACAAATGAGTCAGAAGATTTTTCAGAATTGAAGATCAGCTAAAGATTGCCAGTAATGAAACTCTCAAGGATATGCAATCTAAGTTAGATATCAATGAAGAAGATGAAGCTGAATTCTACAGACAACTTCAACTTCAAATGGAGGAAAATGACAGGAGGCTAGGAAAGAAAACCAGGGATCAAAGGAATAGAAAGTAATTTGCTCAAGCTAAAGGAGCACCCTTGGAAATAATGTATTTCTTCAATTTCATCTCAGCATATACACTTTTGCAGCACTTTTGAATTTCTGCTTAGTTACAGTTTATATATTTGTTAAGTGTTTTGTTATCATCAAGCTTAACCCAAATTTATGCCTACAGTTCTAGTAGACATAAATAGGGGGAGATTGTTAGAAATATGTGTATTAGTTTGATGATAAGTTCAGCAAAACACTTAAGTAGAAATTTAGTGTTTGTAGCCTCAACGGATAAGACCATCTTGGCTATCCGTTGAAGGAGTAGCCTTACTTAGCAATAAGTTTGGTATTGTAGCACATCTCACTCTCTGGTTTCAAGCTGTAATTCTTAGATGTTGTTAGGAGATAATCAGTCATGTTGACTACTAATGGATGTACAAGTAGGAGGGCTAATTGTAAATATTTCATGCCTTGTAATTTTGTATAAGTGAAGAAGTATCAACTGATATTGAAGATCTTCAACGGATAAGAAACTAAGCTTCAACGGATATCTCTAACGCTTCAACGGATAAACGCTTCAACGGATAAGTGCTTCAATGGATAAAGCTTCAACGGATGCTCAGTCTCATAGCAGTTGATAGTGACAGTTAACAAAGCTGACAAAGGCACATGGATTGACAGAGATGTGGTAGCCTATTTCAGGAACAGCAGAAAAAGCAACCGTTTTTAGTCTAGTTCAAAATGGAAAGTCAACAGATAATTCCATATTACACTGGATAAAAATGGAACAGAAGCAAGTGGAGAACTATTGTCTTATTGTACTTTATCTTTGTCTTCACTTGTAAACTTGGTGATATATAAATCAAGTAGTAGCTAGTAATTAGATATGATTTTTTCCCTGAGTTGTTTAGAAATATCAAGAGAGAAAATCATCTAGTTTGTACTAGGAAGCAGCTGTGATTTAATTTTGAATCACAGATTTTCTGAAATAACACATCTTTGGTGGAACAACAAATCCACCAGAAAAGTTTTTAAGTTCTTTGTGTTCATTACATTTGTGTTTGAATATATATCTGTCTGCATCAGCTCCAAGCAATTCACACACATTTGATCACTTAAACACTTAGTCTTACAAACTGCTCAAAACTTGAAAAAGTTTTGAGATTTACATTCAACCCCCCTTCTGTAAATCTCATTGTTAGTCCACTAGGAATAACAGATGATCTACAAGACTCCGGACGGATGATCAACAAAGCTCCCGACGGATGACAAGCATAGTCCCGATGGATGATGAAATTCAAATAGCCGTTGACAGTGACAACACAGTCACATGTGTTGGATGTTTGCAAAAGGAATGTGGCATCATGTTAAGCAGGAATTTGAGAACAAAGAAGCATTATTATTTCCATGCAATTGTGAAGATATTCAAAGATGCTGGAATAGAGTAGTGAAGCAGCATGGAGTTAGACTAGATATGTTTTTATTTTTTTATCTTTTCTTATTGTCATTTAAAATTGGTGATATATAAACCAAGTATAGAAAGTAGAACAAAAAAACTAAGCAAGCCTATTTTCAGAGAAACATATCAAGTTGTATTGTGTAAGCATTTCTCTGTAGTTTAGTTGTTCAAACTTGTAAGCAGTTGTGAGCTATTCAAAGCTTCATAGGGTTCTCATTTGATATATATATATTTCTAATGGATACTTTCAAATCCACCAGAAAGTTTTAAAAGCTTGTGTTTTTATTACTTATTGTTTTAATTTCTATCACTTTTTTATACCGCACCATTGCTAATCAAACACTGTTATATTTATCAAGTTAGAACTTTATTTAAATTTGAAAAAGTAGCCAAAATTACATTCAACCCCCCTTCTATAATTCTTCTATTGTTAGGGATTAACAATTGGTATCAGAGCAAGCTCTTGAAGAACAGAGAGTATAAAGATCACAACAAACAACAAGATGAACAAAAAGGATGTTGGAGTAAAGATTCCATTTCTGGACAAAGACAACTATCACCACTGGAAGGTGAAGATGCACCTACATCTTCTTTCCCTAGATGAGGCCTATATGGAATGTATAGAGAGAGGTCCTCATGTACCAATGAGAGCTGCAACTATAAATGAGCCATCTATTCCAAAACCTAGGCATGAATGGTCAGACCCTGATATTGAGCAAGTCAGGAAAGATAAGAAGGCCATGAATATATTATTCAATGGAGTTGATGGTGATATGTTCGATAACATCACTAACTGTAAAATAGCCAAAGAGGTTTGGGACACAATCCAGATCATTTGTGATGGTACTGAGATAGTAAGGGAGAACAAGATGCAGCTACTGATTCAGCAATATGAGCATTTCCACTGTGAAGAAATTGAGTCTCTCACTGATATTTTTAGTAGATTTCAAAAGCTACTAAATACTCTGAAGTTGCATGGAAGAGTCTATCAAACAAAAGACTCTAACCTCAAGTTCCTTAGATCTCTTCCAGAAGAGTGGAATCCAATGACAGTCTCATTGAGAAATTCACAAGATTACAAGGAGTTCACCTTGGAGAGACTGTATGGCATCTTGAAAACCTATGAGCTTAAAATAGAGCAAGATGAGAGGATGGAGAAAGGAAGGAAGAAAGGAGGGTCCATAACACTGGTTGCTGAGTTAGAGAAGGAGAAAGATATGAAGGTAGAAGCTGTTGAGTCTACATCAAAGGTCTGTGAAAGCAAGGGTAAAGGGCTGGTAGCTGAAAATGAAGATCACTTGAGCCAAGATGACATGGATGATATTGATGAACATCTAGCATTCTTATCCAGGAGATTTTCTTGACATCTAACTTGGGAACATTTTTTAATCTACATCATTATTCTTATCCAAGCTATGTATCTTCATTCTAAGACATGATTAAGATTGATCTTCTTTTAGAGACTTATTATTTAGCTTGTTGGCTGTTTACTGAAAAATATTCTAATATAGTCTTCTTCAACATTTTTACAAACTCAAGGAATACAATTACAGATTACATAATAATTACAAGTCAACTTAATCTAAGAATTTTCAATGTGACTTAGTCTTGTTATATTAAGGCATGTCTTGCACAATATACGAATATTTCTAGATACATATATTTTGGCCAACGTACATCTTAGTTCTTCACTAATGAATACCAGAATGGTGAAGATCTTCATGATCACAGAGTCTCCAGTAAAACTGGTGAAATATCCATATTTGCGATGGTATCATTAAAATATGCCTCAACATGCATTTTCTGACTATCATAATGTTGTGTGTGAGTGGTGAACAAGGTTTCATGTACCAAGTCACTTGAAAATTTTGACTCATTAACTGAAAGAAGAGTTGAAGATCAATTTTCATTTAATGGAAGTTGTGTTTGACTATTTAAGCACAGAGTGAAATTTTGGCAATTCTCTTGTAAAATAAGAGATTTTTTCTTACGTTACGGTCTTCCGCAGGCAGGCTGCACTCTAGGCGTGTAGAAGGATCGAATTGTATCCGAAGAACAAGGGGATACAACTCCTGTCTTGTCCGTAAAGCCTGTTACTAAAACGAGACGCGTAAGATAGTGAAGAATATATTCATGCCAATGATATATGGTAAAACCCTAATGAGCACGCCAGGCCCCGCCTTGTCCATCTTCATTGCTGTGTCTGGGATTGTGGAACCTGCTGAGATCGTTAATATCAGGTTGGTTACACCTACAACCGAAATGGAAACCGAGTGTTTCGTGGTTCAAAAATGTGCATCAGTTGCACTGGAGGTTTTCGAATGAAGTTTGTGGTCCGCCCCTTATTGAAAAATTGAAAACGGCCTAGCTAACGAGCAATCTTTCTAAAGTGCTAACGGGGGAATTGCACGTAAGAAAAGGGGGAATCTTCATAGACTAGCTTCCACCAATCGAAGCTCTGTACCTTTCTGGTATTGGGCATCCATAATGAGAGGGACACCTCTAAATCTTCGCGCAAGCGTTTGGTTCGCCCTTTGTATTAGGCTCACTAGGTGATGCCTTCTATTCGAAAATAACAGTTTACATCACAAGAAGAATGATCTGTAGATGATTAAAGCATTCTTGTGGTTATGTGGATGTTTAATTCACTTTCATGAAGTTCTAGTAAACTAGAGGGGATTTAAGTGAACCTTCCACACATGTAGCATTCTCAAACCCTGTTTCTCTTGGGGAGGAGCCACTAAAAAAATGGATTTCCTGTCATTGGTAAATCAAGATAGTTTAACTTATTATCTCAACACCTTAAAAAAATGCATCTTAAACAATAATTATGAGGGAATGTTGTTCAGTCAAGCTGAACTTCCATTTTAATTGGAATGGATTTTAATGGCTTCCCCTGTAATAACTCAAATTTTTGAGACTTTGTAAAACGATTAATGAATAGTAACCCTAATAATCGGGGAAAACATTTTAGCCCACACTATGTTATGCATGGGAAATTTAGTTTCCGAGTCGATAACGTGATTATACGTACGAAATAAGGGTATGTAAATGCTATTAGTTTTCGAAGAAAACAAACTTTGAAAGACGACCGTATCTATGAACCATCAAGGAATACGAGAATCACAATATAATTACAAATCTAAAATCCTACAAATTCAAACCCAGGTACAAGGCTACAAAGCATAAAGGACGTATGCGAAAGGATTTACCCCGCGAACCGTTTACGAAGATTTATTACGAAAATGAATAAGCGACCAAGAGAACACGTAAGCGAATAAATAAAACGTATCAAGCCATGAAAACCATGAAAATTAACTAAGGTAAGAAAGTAACCATGATTAACAACAAAATAGAAGCCTACCTAGAGAGCATGATGACCTAGCTAGCAAATAGTGTCATGAATAGTGAATGTGGTACTAAGCTAGAAAGATAGCTTGGAAAATAGCTAAGCTAGAAAATATGTACTAAAGATATGTATATCTATGATGATATACACACATAAACACATCACAATTACAAGAAGAAACCAATGAAGCACCAAACTTTCTTTATCCTCTCTCTAAAACATCCCATTCGGCCTTGAAGAAAAAGAAGGAGAAATCAAAATTCAAAATCCAACTTCAAGCCATGAAAAAATTCTCCAATTAATTCCTAAGCTTCCTACATATCAAACTAAGGTAAGATAAATTTTTGAGAGCATTTCATTGAGGTTTATATAGTCAAATAATTCTATGAAAGTGATGATGAATAGTGCCAAATAGTAACACTTCTTGATTTCTTGATTTTCATGGCATGATTTAGGATCCTTGAGTACAACCAAGCCTCCCCAAGGTTCAACCATCAAGAATAACACATTCCAAGATTTCAATAAAGGTATAAATACTTACCCAAACTTTGTTTAAGTTTTAAGTTTTAAGAAGATTAAGGATCTTAGTTGTAAACCTAGTATTGATGATTGATTTGATAGTTTCTTGATGTTTAGATAATTAGTTATTAATGTTGATGTTATGGCCTCAGGAACATGATGTTATTGAGAGGAGTAAGTGTTCAAATGATGGTATGGTGATGGATGATGGATGATGGTTGATTAAAGATTTAGAGCGAAAATGAAACTAGAGTCATGAGCATAACGATGTTAAAATGAGAGATTCGTAACCATACGTTTTATGCAGAAATACAGAATGTATAAACTGTGATTTCTTGAAAAGAAAGACTTAAAAATAATACATATTGTTTTAAGGATCATTGAATCTCTTGAATTGCTTGATTTCAATTTACGATTAAAAAGTTAAGTCCGTTTTAGTGAAAATAATTTACGCAATAAAAACTGCTACGAATTACGAACTTTGGAGATGGAAATGATCGACTTAAAAGTATTCAAAAATCATCAAATTTTTAAAAAGAGTAATAAATAGAGTTTATTAACTTCCATGAAAATTTCAAGTGAAAATATGGATATTTCAATTTTATAAAAATGTCGGAGTCGAGACCGCGCGAATAGAAACCCTTAAGAATCGAGAGTGGAGCCGAGGGACGCAATGTAAAGACATTAACGAACATAAGGGATTTCGAAAAGAAAGAGAATATGAAAAGTACTTGTACTTATTGGAATAATTAGAGTAAAGCGAGTTGCGTGAATGAAAAGTAAGTATTGCGTATGTACAAGTAACGATAAATACGAACAGAATCTAACAAAACGATAATTGTTTATAATTAAAGATTTCTGGGCGGACCCTAGAGCACCCTCCACTTCAAAGTACCCATGCAAGTTCACGAACCCGACTCCATATATTGTTGTGTTGTGAAAATTGTTTTATTGTCGTTTGTACAAATTCCATTTTTGCCATGATAGTAAAATACGAGTTTTGCGTATCGATAATGTTTGAACTCATGATGAGTATATTGGGGAATATCTTAACGCTACAATAAAGCGTGATGCATAAATTATAAGACTGAGAGTCGGTCAGAGTTTACAAATTAAAAACCCGTGAATCATTCCGGAGTTATTTTGGATGATCAAAAGTCCGTACGTATTTATCCCAAGGGACTCAATGTACTTTTACGAAGTATTAAATACCTCGAATTTATTTAAAACGATTTCCAAATATCGTATTCCCTCAACTGTGTTTAATCAATCGAATATTGAATATTATCTCAAATATTTATTTAAATATAAGAAGTATTCTCCAACAATTATTCATTTCAAACTCAATTATTTTATATTTATTAAATATAACTTTAATTAGTTGAGGAATATTATTACCAATATTCTTTTATAAATAGGATTATTCGAGGTTTAATTATTTAATAACTATTAATTAATTATTAAATATTTATTACATGATATAATATGATTAAAAATTCATAAAATCTTTTTTAAATTATTATCTGAGTTTCAGAAAATCATTCTAATCCCTTTGGATCGTCGATAATATTATCTTGACTTATTTTAAATATTTTGACTATAGTGTCAAAAGAAACTCCCCTTTAAATATTTATCTGTTGAAAACGGTCAACTCATATTATCATAATACTTCCTCCGAAAATTTTCGGAAGTATATATATATATATATATGTGTGTGTGTGTGTGTGTGTGTGTGTGTGTGTATATGTGTATACATATTAATGTGTACCTATCAACAAGCAATATACTTGGGGAATAATATAAGTTCCAAATATATGATAGGATTCTTACAAGGACAATGAGGGGTAGACTCCAGTACTTCGTGGACTGGGGAGACTACTAATTTACTACCACATGAGAAGGTACTTTATATACCGATGAACATGTGGAGTATGCGTACCTAAGAGGGATGGACGCAAAACCGTGTCTTGAGAGGGATAGACAGGAAGTGTGTACCTGAGAGGGATGGACATAGGAAAAGGACCGAATGCAGCCAGGGTGATAAATGATAACAAAGGAAATCGTTCTTTTACATGTAGAGAACAATAAATATTACCGTTATACGACTGATCATCGTATTTCGGGGACTCCGGTGAATGTCCTATTCTTGCAATTGGAATTGAGATGTTATACTGTAACCTAAGCCTGGGCGCTAGGTTTGCCATTAAGGTATTTGCAGACCAATAATTCAATAAAAGAGTTGTTTTGAAAAGAGGTGTGTAACACCGAGAAAGACTATTTTAAACAAACATATATGTATCATATACGAAATCTGATATGAATTTCTTATACAGTCTTTTCATACTGTACTTTATTATGCTGGGTATAATAGCTCACACTTATTTTCTTAAAATGACACAACACAAAAGTGAATCAAGATGTCTATGATGAAACTCACAGCCAGGAAATGGGTAGGAAATGGCCAGCTATATCGTAGGATGTTCGGAGAAGTGCCCTAGGTAAACCGTATAAGCTGGATTGGTTTTCAGTTATTTTTAGTCCAACTTATTTACAAGTATGACTTATGTAAGGTAATAATGAAGAAACATATATTTGGCCACCGGTTTAACCTTAAATAAAGGTTACACCCGTGGTAAGACTTAATCATTTTTTGTCTATAATAATTATCACTTTGTGGATCTGATAAACTCTAGTATTGAATTGTTCGTTTCTAAGATAATAACCTGTGAGTATGTGTGTGTTGATAAGTGTGGGGTCATAAATGTGTGAGTATATGTATATTGTTGTATGAGATAAGTGTTAAACATGATTCAAGGTAAGGTGGCCTCATAGATTCTTGACCCCGGATTTTGGGGCACCACATAAATGGCATCAGAGCCTTAGGTTATCAAATATTGGAAATGATAGGAAATAAAATACATAGACATAAAAATAATAATAATCAATTAGAACTCAAGTCGAGTTCGTCATCAGACTGCATGGGTACTCTTGACAGTTTTACCCTAAACGGAATTCCGACTCTAAGTGAGTAACAACTTGCCTATTGTGTCAGGTACCAGTGGAGCCTGTAGGGGCGGTTGACCCTGTTGAGGATGTTATGGTCCCTGAGCGCGGCCCTACTCCCGAGCCGGAGGACCCACCTATTGATGACTTAGATGATGACCCTACCGAGGATCCCCAGGAGGAGACTAATTCCCTTACCCTATAAATGATGATGTTGAGGTGCCCCGGGGCGATGGCATAGACTAGACAAACATAGAGATATACCCTCTCCCGACCGTTCATCCTCCCATACCTCACCCAGGGATACTGAGCCCTTTGCCCTATACTAATGAGGACGAGGATGACGAGATAAAGGTACAGACCTACGAGATTCATGACATATCCTTCAGTGACCTGGACTCACCCCTGCCAACCCCTCCAACCATACACGTAGCCGTGCATGACTTGATACTGGCTTAGCTTAATACTGAGATCACCGCGGTATCTACTCGCATTCTGGAGCTACGACTATTGAGTGGCATTTATGACACTTTATTATACTCCGTAAAGCTTTGAATTAGTGTTTTGTACTCAAGTTGTTAGTCTTTTTAACGTGTTTTGTAGTGTTTTTGCATTTCAAACATTTACCAGGTAACCAGGTGAATTAACATGATTTTATACTAATTTGGTGTTAGGATGGTGTCTAGAATAAAAGCTCGTGAAAAGACCAGCTCAAATCAGCAAGAAAATAAGAAGTCAACATTTTTTTCAGAAAGACGGCGTGACCGCACAGTGCGGCCGCGCCAGGAGTTCAGAGATGCAACGCGCCCGCGCTGTTCAAGCGCGCGGCCGCGTTAGATCAAATTCAGAAAATCCTGTTTCTCATGGAATTTTGATCCAGAAGACTTCTACTTTGCATGGGCTACTATATAAACATACTTATGCTCGTTTTTTGTAGGGAGACGTACCAGAGCTTAAGGAGAAGGCGTAAGAAGACCGTAGAGCACAAAATCAACCAAGGCAAAGAAGATCTAGTTTAATCTTGTGATTCTTTATTTTAAGCTATAACTTTGGATGCTAGTTTTCTTATTCATGAACCTTTACTCTTGTTTCGTACTTGGTTTTATTAAGTATAAAGACTACGTTTATTATACCATGCTTTCATTGGAACCCACATTGATGATGAGTCCGATTATGGGCTAATTGTTATCGTGGGGTTCTAACAGATTTATTTATGGATTTTTTTAGTTAATTCGTTTCGATACCTTTGTATGGTGATTGTATGATAACCTAGTTTTGATTGTGCTTATTCATCTCAAGAGTGTCGGGAACTTATGAGATAGTGTGTAAATCTTTAATGAAGCGAAAATGAATTTAAGGGTTTAGAACTTGCCATGCTAGCATAGGTTTATGTATTCGTTGTGCATGATTCGTAGGTAAGTTTAACCATCTTACTTTCCCTATGTAATTATGAGAGATAACTTATGCATTAGACCGTTATGTTGTCAAATTCTATAGACATATAGGGTCTCAATATAATTATTGTCTATTCAGCTTCTATCTCTTTTGTGGATGTCTGGTAATATGGTATTCGTACAACGAAAGTTGGCGTTTATCAGTTTCCTGTTATCTGATTAGTGTCATCACCAGTACATGCTAAAGTTAAGAATGAAAAGGCTATTGAATGAAGTATTTAATGAAGTTAGAATCCCATGCTTGTGTCATATATTATTCAATTCTCTTTAATCTCGTAGTTTATGTTCTTTAGTAGAATCTCTTAGTTAATTTTAGTATAAACAACCACAAATTGTTACCCGTCTTAACATTGGATAATAACCATACTAGTGTTGCATAAATACATTGATGGAAATTAACCTAAACCTATCCCTGTGGGAACGAACTAGAATTTATTCTATATTACTTGCGATTGTGTATACTTACATAAATATTAGTGCGTGTTTTAACCCTAACAACGACATACACTAACCGCCGAGAGAGCTATCATGCTAGGCTACCCTGGGGACTTCAGGGCTGCTTCCCCGGCTATAGCTCGTCGGGAGATTCATGGGATTAAGCTCCATACTCGAATGCGGATGAGGATGATGGCGATGGGAGGATACATTCCAGTAGTTGATGCTAAGATGATGCTAGCAGGAGTGATGAGGAGGGTTCGAGACCTCACGCGCAGTGACTCAGACTGAGAGATCAGTGACAATATATGGACCTTGTAAAGGGCTGGGTGACTTGTCACCAATTTTTTTCTAGCCCTTCAGGGTACCCGATGTATGTATTTGTATTTCAGTATTTAGGACTATGCAGTTGATGTATTGTATTCAGGAAAATGTATGGATTTGGATGGTTGTTATTATCCCTAAGACATAAGTCTAGGAGACCCTATTATATATTATCTGGCTTTACATGCAACTGTAGTAACACCATTTTATTATTATAACGATGTCACCTTGTAGAAGAGGAACCAGGGCACAGCCCGCAGAATCTGTTAATCAATGGCAGAATGAACCTGACCACATAGTGAATGAGGAAAGTGAAGAGGACTTATACTTTAATGAATCTGATGAAGAAGGATATATAGAGGAAGAAGCTGAGGATACACATTAGGGGGAAACACTATGAATGAATTTATGGATCATTTAAGGGAAAATCTGAACCAACAGCCCCTTCCACCACCGCCATATGATGTCCAAAAAACTGATGCTACCGCCTTCAGGGCATTCAGGTCTCTTAAAATCCTGGAGTTTCTAAGATATGCCGACCCCGTTGAGGCACGGGCATGGCTTAAGAAAATAGGGAAGTCCTTCGAGATACTAGGTGTGGAAGAATAACACAAGACCATCTTCGCCTCTTACATGTTGGTGCTGGTGCCCATGAGACTGATCAGTGTGCCATTTCTAGTAAATCAGCTCAGTTCGTGAGCAACTTTCAGAGGTCGCAGCAACCTGTACCAGCCACCTATCATCCTAACAACCACAATCATCCTAACTTTAGCTGGAACAACACCCAAAATGCGGTTCATCAGCCTTATCAGTGGTATCCAGCAAATTAGTACAACCCCCTGGTTTTCAGCAACCGAAATATGCACCAAGGCAACAACTTCAGCTACAAAAGTCGAATGAAAAATCTGAATAGGAGGAGTTGAGGCTCATGTACAAGAGTCAAGCGGTTTCTATCAAGACATTGGAAAATCAAATTTGGAAAATTACCAATACCTTGTTAAATCATCAACCTGGTACACTTCCTAGTGACACTGAAGTACCAGGAAAGAGAGAAGCAAAAGAGCATGTAAAGGTAATTACATTGAGGTTTGGGAAGGTTGCAAATCCCGAACACTCTCAAGGTTCGGATGAAGAAGTTGTAGCTGAGGAAGAAGTGTAGAAGGAAGCTGAAGTGGAACCAAGGAAGATTATTGTTGAACACACTCCTCGTGAGGGTAATACATGGGAGAAACTGACCTATCCTCCACCTCCCTTTCCTAAAAGGCTGCAGAAGAAAAAGCTGGATAAGCAGTTTAAGAAGTTTCTGGAGGTGTTCAAGAAACTTCACATCAACATACCTTTCACTGAAGCTCTTGAACAGATGCCTAGTTATGCGAAGTTTATAAAAGGTATTCTCTCTCGGAAGGTGAAGCTCGATGATTTAGAGAATATTTCTTTCACGGAGAAATGCAGTGTTGTGTTGCAATAGAAGTTGCCTCCAAATCTTAAAGATCTTGGAAGCTTCACTATTCGTTACACCAATGGAAATGTGTCGTTTGACAAATGCTTATGTGACTTAGAAGCTAGCATCAATCTGATGCCCTTGTCAAACTTTAAGAAGCTGGACTTACCTGATCCAAAGCCTACTTATATGACTTTACAGTTGACCGATCGCTCTATTACTTATCCACGAGGCATTGTTGAGGATGTTTTGGTCAAGGTGGATAAACTCATGTTTCCTGCTGATTTTGTGATTCTTGATTTCGAGGAGGATAAGAAGATTTCCATAATCTTGGGAAGACCATTCTTGGCAACTGGCCGAACCTTGATTGATGTGCAGAAGGGTGAGCTTACCATGAGAGTGCTGGATCAGGATGTAACATTTAATGTGTTCAATGCCATGAAGTTCCCTACGGAAAATGAGGAGTTCTTGAAGGCGGAGTTGGTCGATTCTGTGGTTACTTTAGAATTTGATCAATTGCTAAACTTTGATGCCTTAGAAAAGGCCTTTTTGGGAAATTCAGATAGCGAAGATGATGAAGGTGATGAGCAGTTACAATATCTGTATGCTTCTCCCTGGAAGAGGAAGATGGATATGCCTTTTGAATCTCTTGGAATGGAGGAGCTGAACAAATCTCCAAAGTGCCTCAAGTCATCTATTGAGGAAGCTCCCACACTTGAGCTTAAACCATTACCTGAACACTTAAGGTATGTCTGTTTGGGTGATGCATCTACTTTTCCTGTTATTATTGCGTCTGACCTTTCAGGTAGTGATGAAGAAAAACTCTTAAGAATTCTGAGAGAGTTCAAATCGGCAATTGGATGGATGATAGCATATATCAAGGGAATCATCCCTTCTTATTTTATGCATAAAATTCTGCTAGAGGAAGGTAGCAAGCCTACTGTCGAGCAATAAAGAAGGCTGAATCCTATCATGAAGGAAGTTATGAAGAAAGAAATTCTCAAATGGCTGGATGCAGGGATCATCTATCCTATTTATGACAGTTCTTGGGTGAGTCCAGTTCAGTGTGTACCAAAGAAATGAGGTATCACCGTTGTTGCTAATGAGAAGAATGTGCTCATTCCTACTCGAACAGTCACGGGGTGGAGAGTCTGCATAGATTACAAAAAGCTGAATAAGGTCACGAGAAAATATCACTTCCATCTGTCGTTTATTGATCAGATGCTTGATAGATTGGCTGGGCATGAGTCCTAATGTCTTCTGGATGGCTATTCGGGCTATAATCAAATTTTCATTGCTCCGGAAGATTAGGAGAAGACTACTTTCATTTGTCCGGTTGGTACTTTCATCTTTAGTAGGGTTTCTTTTGGTTTATGTGGGGAACCTGCCACATTTCAGAGATGTATGATGGCTATTTTCTCTGACATGATTGGTCAAGATGTGGAGGTGTTTATGGACGACTTCTCTATATTTGGTGATTGGTTTGATGAGTGCTTGCAGAATCTTGGCAACGTTCTTAAAAGGTGTGTTGAGACCAACTTGGTTCTCAACTGGGAGAAATGTCACTTTATGGTGCGAAAGGCCATTATTCTTGGGCACAAGGTCTCTATTAAGGGTCTTGAGGTGGACAAATCCAAAGTGGGGGTCATCGAAAATCTTCCTCCACTAATTTCTGTTAAGGGAGTTTGTAGTTTTCTTGGTCATGCGGGCTTCTACAGGCGGTTCATCAAGGACTTCTAAAAAATTTCTAAACATTTGTGCAATCTTCTGGAGAAGGATGTCCCGTTCAAGTTTGATGATGAGTGCCTAGCTGGTTTTGAGTTCTTGAAGAAGAGTTTAATCACAGTAACTGTCATAACTGCACCTGATTGGAATGAACCTTTTGAGATGATGTGCGATGCAAGTGAGTATGCAGTTGGAGCAGTTCTTGACAGAGAAAGAACAACACATTTCATGTGGTCAACTATGCTAGTAAGACCCTAAATAGTGCTCAACTAAATTATACTACTACTGAGAAAGAACTTCTGGCTATTATCTACGGTTTTGAGAAGTTTCGATATTATCTGCTTAGGACGAAGGTGACAGTTTTCACTGATCACGCTGCAATTCGATATCTCAACTCGAAGAGGACCTGAAGCCTAGATTGATTAGATGGGTTCTTTTGCTTCAGGAATTTGAGTTGGAGATCAAGGACATAAAATGTACTGAGAATCAAGTCGCTGATCATCTCTCTCGTTTGGAAGATCCGAGTGCAACTTCACTGGATAAGACACTGATAAATGAGTCTTTTCCCAATGAGCAGCTGTTTGGAGTTCAATAAGAAGAACCGTGGTTTGCAGACATTGTGAACTACCTTGTGAGCAATATCATGCCTCCCGACTTGTCGTACGCTCAAAGGAAGAAGTTTCTTCATGAGGTGAAGTGGTACATGTGGGATGAACCATATCTGTTTAGGCAAGGAGCTGACCAAAACATCATGAGATGTATTCCCTACAGTGAAACGTGGGGGATCTTTCAAGACTGTCATTCAACTGTTTATGGAAGCCATTATGGTGGAGAGAAGACAACAGCTCATATCCTTTAAGCGGGATTCTTCTGGCCTACATTATTTAACGATATGCATCACTTTGTTTTGAAGTGTGATCGATGCCAGTGTGTGTGTAATATGTCCAAGAGGGACGAGATGCCTCTTAATATGCTTCTCGAGGTGGAAGTCTTTGATATTTGGGGAATCGACTTCATGAAGCCGTTTGTCTCATCTTGCAATAATCAGTATATCTTGTTGGTGGTCGATTATGTGTCGAAATGGGTGGAAGTCAAGGCTTTGCCGATAACTGATGCAAAGGTGGTGCTTAATTATCTTCATAAGAAGATATTCACAAGATTTGGGACTTCAAGAGTCATAATTAGTGATGAAGGATCGCATTTTTGCAATCACAAATTCACCGCCATGATGCAAAGGTATAATGTGAATCATCGCATTACAACAGCCTACCATCCTCAGACTAATGGTCAAGTAGATGTGTCTAACAGGGAGATTAAGCGTATCTTAGAGAAAGTTATGTGTCCATCAAGGAAGGATTGGTCTTTGAAGCTTGATGAAGCTGTTTGGGTGTATAGAACAGCATACAAGACTCCATTGGGAATGTCACTATTTCAGTTGGTTTATGGTAAGGGGTGTCATTTGCCTGTGGAGCTCGAGCATAAAGCGTATTGGGCTTTGAAGAAGTTGAACCTTGATTTGGATGCAGCTGGTAAGAAGAGAATGCTTCAATTGAATGAACTTGATGAATTTCGGCTTCAAGCATATGAAAACAACAAAATGTACAAGCAGAAGGTCAAGAGGTGGCACGATAGGGGTCTAGTTCTCAAGTCATTTGTCCCGGGACAACAAGTTCTATTGTTTAACTCTCGTATCTGTCTTTTCCCAGGAAAATTGAAGTCGAGATGGTCAAGGCCCTTCATAATCAAAACTGTATTTCTGTATGGAGCTGTGGAGATCTTTGAGAATGATCCAGGCCAAGCATTTAAGGTCAATGGTCAGAGGTTGAAGCATTACTATGGGGATACAGTAAACCGTGAGGTGGTTAGTGCCGCTTTATTTTCTTCTTGATCTCGAGATACTACATCAAGCTAACGACATAAACGAAGCGCTTCTTGGGAGGTAACCCAAGTATGTTGTACATTAGTGGATAGAGGAAGCAAAAAGAAAAGAGAAAAACACAAAAAAAATCTAAAAAAACAAAAAAATCCAGGGCCAACTTCAGTAGCACGGCACGCCCGCATTGATCTAGCGCGCAGCCGCGCTGAAATTCCAGAAATTGGGTGCGCCCGCACTGATCTAGCGTGCGGCCGTGCTGAAATGGCAGAAACTTAGCGCGCCCACGCTGATCTAGCGCGCGGCCGTGCCGAGTCCCTGATTCAGAAAAAAAAATCTAAGTCGGTTTTTGAAGAAAAAAATCAGGGTTTTTAATACAAAATCAATTCCAACCCGATTTTTACTCATCTACAACCCAAATTTCCCTCTCCAAATCCAACCCATTATTCCCATTATTCCCATAATCAATTCCCAATCCTTTTCTATAACTAATTATCTCCCAATCTCCTATATATACATACACTTATAAATAAACTTCTCCATCACTTCTCAAAACCATCAAACACACAAATTCTTTTACAAACTTCTATCCTCTCAAACTCTCTCAATCTCAATGGCACCAAAAAGACAGCGAACTCAAGTAAGGAGCAACATCACCAATTCTTCGAGTGCAGGTGGTATGAGGCCTAGACTTTTGACTCCCGAGGCTGAGGCAGATTATGTGAGGCTTCTTTCGAAGCCTATAGTCAAGGAGCGTGGTTTTCTGCCATCGGGGAAAGATGGTAAGTTGTTGGAGATGATCTTGGAGATGGATTGGGTGGTTTTCTGTGAGACACCCGCTGATGTGCCCATAAGTGTGGTGCGTGAGTTTTAAGTTAATGCTAAGGCTGATAAGAACAAGTTCACTATAGTGAGGGGGATGACGGTGGACTACAGTGTTGAGGCGATTCGAAGGGTGATTGAGCAGCCATAAAAGAAGGAGGAGCAGGAGAACTGGAACGAGAAGACTCCAGAGGAGTTTAACTTGGATTTGATTATTGCTACCCTGTGCGTGCCTGAGATGCATTGGAAGTTCAAGAAGGGCACGAATGAGTATAACACGTTTCCTGCTTTGTGCATGAACAGGTTTGCACGTGCATGGAATTCTTTTATTTGTGCTAATATCATGCCATCTTCTCATGTGCATGAGATTACTGAGGAGCGTGCTCATTTGTTATGGGGTATTCTGCAGGGGGATTATGTGGATCTTGGGATGGTGATCCATCAAGATATTCTGAGGTTCTTGCGAGGGAGTAATACGGGTTCGATACCCTATACGTTCATTGTGACGAAGTTGTGCATGGCAGTTGGTATTGGTTGGTCCACACATGAGCAGCTGCAACTCCCTAGTGCTCCAATTGATAGTTCGACATTGTTGAACATGACTGAGTAGGGAGGAGGAATGCCCGATTGGAAGGGGCTTAGTTACTCATTTGACCATCTTCCAGGTGGAAGGCCACGCGATCAGATGTTTGTTGGTGGGACGATGCAAGCAAGTAGAGTAGCATAGAGAGCTCAGTTGGGAGAGGAGGCTGGTCCTTCGGGCTCGCAACAGCAGCAGCAGGAGGAAGCACAATCAGTGCTGGTTTGAGTATGACGCAGTATAGGCGTCTAGCTAGGAGGATGGATGCGATGCATGATATCCATAGCAGGTTTGCACATGACCTCAACCAGGTGTTGGGGACTGCTTTCAGAGCCACAGGTGTTGACATTCAGTGGCCAGTATTCGGTGAGGACTCGGTGTATACACCTTCAGACATTCCTGACACTACGCCCCTTGAGAGTGATGATCCTGATTAGGTATGCCTGATTCCTTGCTATTACCTTCATTGAGGACAGTGAATATTTCAAGTTTGGGTGTAGTAGTTAAGGATTTATGTGTTTTGTGTGAGTCGCATGTAGTTTGCATATTCATGCTAGTTTAGTTCATATAGTTCATATTCATGCTAGTTTATTTTTTGTAGTTTTTATGATAGTTTGTTCATTTAGTTTCTTGCATTTGCATAGTAACATGATCCCTTAGATGACTTTGCCGATTGATTTGTGATATTGATGTTAGTGAAGTGATGTCGTATTCAGTGATGTTAAGTCTTATCGAGTTGATTTGCATGCTAGAGACAATTATATTTCACTAAGTCTTATAGGTTGCTTGAGTGCTAGATTATGGTCATGGTTTATTTATTGTTGGGGTTTAATCCCTTGTTTATATTTAGAATTTAGGATATTCTCTTAATGATAAAATAACATGGATATTTAAAAAAATGGAGAAAATTGGATTTCATTGCTATTTGTTGTGGCTAGGTGTCAAATGGCTAGTAGCCAGCTCATTTTATATGAGTAGTCTAGGGTTGAATGAGATGGAGCGAAATGCACTCGTTCAGAAATTTGTGAAAAAAAGAAAAAAAGAAGAAGAAAGAATATGTGTTTATGCATAATTGATCACGAGTGGTGTAATAACCCCAATTTTTGGAATTTTTGAAACATGGATGAATAGTAACTTTTGCTGATGATGCTGATAAAGGAAAATTATCAGACCACGCTATATAGGAGTACTGTTATGGAAATTCTAAGATCGTATTAGTATTCCATAAAGTAAATAAGTTTATGTAAAGATCGTCAGAATCCAAATTCGAACACTTTGATTTTTCCCGAAAATCCACCAGATACCGAAAGAATTGAGTATAAGGTAACATGATTAGAAGGATTTAATTCAAGGATTATAAGAGAGGATCATAAAAGGAATATAAAATATTGAGAAAGGTTTGGGGGAACCCAAGTAATAAGATCCCGGGTATGATCCCTCAAACGATAAACGAGAACGAAAGTTAAGCAAACCGTATAACAGATCAGCGGTCATTAGCCAAGTAATTAGGGGTTAATCAAAGAGGTTAATGGACGATGATGTCATCATACCAATAAGAAGAAAACAAGTGTAAGAAGATGACATAAGAAAGATGACATATGCATGGTGACATAAGCATGACAAATAGAAAGGTTAGTTGGTGGATTGTGAGCCGTGTAATTTTTACCATGGTAAATTTAATTAGCAAACAAGAGAAGCAACCAAGCCAAAAGAAATCATAACACAAAAATTGAGAAGTTGACTTTGTTTTTCCACAAGAAGCTCTCGGCCAAAACCAGATCAGCAACTTCAAACTACCATATCTACTTCAATACTCACTCAAATAGTATGTTCTATAGCTCTTTGGAAAGGTATTGAGATGGCCTACAACTCTTGTTCACAAGTCTCGTCCAAATAGGCATGGTAAGACCCTCGTGTTGACAGTTCTTTCAATCTGACTTTTAGAAACTTCAAAACCTAACTTTGTGTTCTTGATTTCTTTGGAAAGATCAAGCTTGTAGGAGGCTCCCTAAGACTTCCTAGCTACCCTAATCACTCCAAGGAAGGTATAACACCTCCAAACCCTAACTGTACTTTGAGTATTAAGATGGTTTTGATGGTTATAGTAAATGAGAAGCATGATGCTTGTGTGTTTAGAGTTTGGATTGGATTTGTAGTGATTTGGATGTTGAAATCTTGTTTATAGTTAATGAAACTTAAGTATAGCTAGTAGTTCATGTGTGGAGTTGTATAAATTGGAAAATCTTGAGGTTTGGGGACTGATGTAGTAAGGTTTGGATGAGGGTTGGTTGTATTGTTGGTTGTGAGTTGAATGGTGGTTGTTTGGAGTGGTTTAAAACTTCGTAATCGCGTAAACAAAGCCGTCGTAATGCCTAATTTCATACAACTGCTTGTTCTTAATGTTCGGGACAGAGAGATAACTATTGAATCTGTGACTTTTCCATATTTAGTTAGATTATGTCGTAAGCTTCATTTTGATATGTGGTTCGCTTGAATCTGATGTACGGTTTAGGAGAAACGACCGTTTTAAGTAACGACATTTCGCGAACGAACCATTACCCCTCGCCTTACTTTGTAACCTTGGTTAAGGCCCTTAAATGACTAATTGGAGTATGAAACAATTATGTAAAGTGGATTAGGCAGTTGGTAGAGTACTCGCGAAAGAATCGCCTTAAAATTCTTAATGGTTAATTTATTAAAAATGGTGGAGCCAAGGGTACTCGAACGACTTATGTGATTCGTTAAGCGTAGAAGTGACCATAAGCAAACGTTAGGGTTCAATTGGTTAAAGTCTAGTTTCTTAAGCGACCGTGGTTTAATTCTGACTTATTTTATTGTTCATAGGTGGTCGCACCCACTCTAAGCTTAAGTCTATCCGGGAACACTCAGGCAAGTTTTCTACCCGTTATACTGTTGTTGTGATGTAAATATATGTATATGCATTATCTTGTGATAAGTTCATGATTATTATTAGCAAAGTCTTGCGATATATTAGAGCATGTGATATGATATTTATATGCATGCCTGTTTCGTAATCTTGATATCTAATTGTTGATTCAAATGCTTATAAGTTGCATAATACATATGCTAGAGATAAGCAGTAGTTGCGTATACCTTTAGTATAGGGGACCCAAAGGTGAACATTTTCTAAACCGGGAGTCGATGTTCCCGAGTATAATATATATATATATATATATATATATTTAATCGAATAAGGTTTATTCTATAACTTTATTTTATTTAATGAATATTATTTTGAATATTCATTCGAGGACTTATGACTCCGCTTATTTTATTTAATGAATACTATTTTGAATATTCATTCGAGGGCTTATGACTCCGCTCCTTTTATTAAATATTATTCTTTATTTTATTAAAGAATAATGTTTCGATATTCGAACTTATTTTCGATTATTCAAATAAAGATCGTACTTTCATATAAGTATATCTTTGGTTATTTATTATTCATTTCAAGTATGAATCTTAAAACTTCTACTTCAATTATTTTTATAAAAGATTATCCTTTATGGAAATATTATTTAAATAATAATATTCAGATATATTCCAACATATCGGGACTGATTTATTTTATTAAATCAGCATTACTCCAAACATTCTTAAAAAATGTTTTCGAGTCTTCAACATAATTTTTAAAAGTTAGAGCGGATCCCAAAACTCGTTTTCAAATTTAAGATCTTCCTTTCGAAGGGGACTTGAATACTCGGTCAAAATCTAAAGGATCCGGCTCTGTGGTATATTTATATTCGCAACGAGGTTGCTGTTTTGATAAATGAATTGATTACTTACCCAACGTTCAGGAAGTAAGTCCATCTATTTGAGTCGGCATAAGCAACATGGGCTCTGTGGGCGTCCATGAAAGTGTAAGTGGCTCAGTGGGAGTCCATCAATGCGTAAGTGGCTGAGTGGTAGTCCAGCATAGGTCCTAATGCGGCCAGGGTGATGACCAGTGGGGAATTCGTCCATCTAACAGTATAAAAGATTACTTATTGGTATCTTTGCCTGATCAGCAAGATATCAGGTTTATGCCAAAGTTTTCTCCTTTCCAAATTCATTGGATATTGCAACTCTGTTTATAATTTTCATAACAGAGGTTTTCAAGGAGTGTATGAAATGTATATATATGTGTATATATATAGGGACTTAATGAAGTATCTCGTAACTTCATTATTTATAATGATATTTCAAAGATTGAATCTATCCAAGTCTTTTCTTGTAGTCTCATCTATGTGATGAACTTTTGAAACTGATTATACCTTGAACGGTGGTAGTTCAAGTAGTATTCAGAAAAGATATAAGTATATTGGAGTATCTTGTAACTTCATCTTTTCAACTTATATCTGGTTAATAATTATCTTATGCATGACAAAGATTTTCACAAAAATGTTGGGACAAGGTTAGGTATATGAGGTCACCTTGCAACGATATTTTTATACAGTTATAAACTGGAACTCTGTGCATATTATGCATGGAAGAGGACTTCCAAGATTTTGAAAAGTATATATACATATATACTGAATATTTTGTGACTTGGTCGCGATAAGATATCAAACTTGGTTCATTTTTTACTTGACCAAGACTTTCATGAGTACTATGAGAATGCTCATATATTGTTAATCATTATACATATTATTTCGGTGAGCTTGTTGCTCACTCTTGCTTTCTTCTTTCATCACACAACAACAGATAGACAAGATGAACAGAACCAAGCTCCCAATTCGTGATCGGATAGGAAACGTTTCGCAATTTTCTGTTGGCGTTGATGCCGTTGTGGCTGAGGTAGGAACTACCAATAGGCTAGGCTTTTAACTTTTGATGTACCAGACTTATGTATATTATGAATTGTAATAATGGAAAAGAAAATGTAAATTTATTCAGAAACCCTTTTGAGGTATAATGACTTATAATTGTGGAATAAAATGACTGGTGTTATTTTTGGTATTCATCTTTGAGACTATAACTTGTGGTGTATGTGTATATATTGTGGGGTCACAGTACGCAGTGGTTGGTTGTTTATTAAGATTAAGAGTTGTTAAGGGAATTGGAACTCGTGACAACCCGGATCCCCGACCCCGGATTTGGGGGTGTTACAGAAATGGTATCAGAGCCAAGCGTTATAAACCTCAGAGATGATGTGACGTTAAAATAATAAGTTCACTAAGATAATAAGGACTCTTGCCAAGTTCATAGTCGGGCTACCTAACGTAGTACTGACAGTTAAAACCCTTATGGGAACCCTTATAAATATCGTGATAGAAGCATAGTTCGTTATCGTATATGGTAGCGAGACTCCGAACCCTGAGGTTGAGGAGTAACAACGCAATGATGTTTTATTACTTATTGGAGAGCAGATTGTGGATCCGATAGAGCGTCCTAACGCAGGACCGGATGATGTTCATATTGAGGATGTAGCGGTTGAGGATGTTGTCCTAGAAGGGATTGTTGCCAAGGAGGATCTCGTGGGGGATCCTGAAAAGAATGAATAAAGGACCACTGAGGAATTGATAATCATGGTTAGGGAAACTACCAGAGGTAGGATTGGTCGGTCACTACCGGAGGTTCGTTCAAGTTTGTAAAGATAGTAGCCCCTTTAACGCGCTTACTCGTAAGACTGAGAAGTTCGAATGGACAGAGAAATACGAGAACAACTGTTAGGAATATATGTGCATTAGTTTGATGATATGTTTAACAAAACACTTAAGTAGAAATTTAGTGTCTGTAGCCTCAACGGATAAGACCACTTTGGCTATCCGTTGATGGTGTAGCTTTACTTAGAAATAAGTCTAGTATTGTAGCATATTTCAGTCTCTGTATTTAAAATGTAATTCTTAGAAGTTGAGAGAAACTATGAGTCATGTTGACTACTAGATGATATACAGATAGGAAGGCCAATTGTAAATATTTCATGCCTTGTAATTTTGTATAAATGAAGTGGTATCAACGGATGACTTAAAGACCTTCAACGGATGAGAAGCTAAGCTTCAACGGATGTCTCTAAAGCTTCAACGGATAACATCCTTCAACGGATGAGAGCATCAACGGATGAAAGCTTCAACGGATAACATCCTTCAACGGATGAAGTCATCAACGGATGAAAGCTTCAACGGATGTTCTGCTAATTAGCCGTTGATAAGTGGTAGTTGTACCTACAAACAGAGGCACATGGGTTGACAGAGAAAAGCTGAGATGTGGTAGCCGAATTTCAGGATCAACAGAAAAAGCAGCCGTTCTTCTTTAGTACAAAGTTGCAATAGTCAACAAAGTACTTGAGTGAACAGGAAAAGAAGCAAGTGAAGAACTTATTTTACTATTGTAATTTTATATTGTTTTTCACTTGTACACTTGGTAATATATAAACCAAGAAGAAGCTAGTAATTAGAGAGAGATTTTCCAGAGCTGTTAAGAAATATCTTGAGAGAAAATTCATCTAGTTTGTACTAGGATGCAGCTGTGATCAACATTGTTGAACACAGATTTTCTAATATACCATCTCTGGTGGAACAACAAATCCACCAGAAAAGTTTTTAAAGTTTGTTGTGTTCTTTACATTTTGTGTTTGAATATATATCTGTCTGCATTAGCTCAAAGCAATTCATACACTTGTTCATCTAGAACACACTGCTTTAATAAACTTCTCAAAACCTGAAAAAGTTTTGAGATTTACATTCAACCCCCCTTCTGTAAATCTCATTGTTAGTCCTCTAGGAATAACAATTGGTATCAGAGCAAGCTCTTGACACACAAAGAGTTTAAAGATCTTGGAATCTAACAAAGATGAGTAAGAAGGATATTGGAGTAAAGATCCCAGTTCTTGACAAAGACAGTTATCACCACTGGAAGGTGAAAATGCACCTTCATCTACTCTCCCAAGATGAAGGTTATGTAAACTGCATTGAGAATGGTCCTCACATTCCCCACAAAGTAGCCACAGTTGCTACGGCCACAATTGCTGTTGGTCAATCCATTCCAAAACCTAGAGCAGAATGGACAATGGAAGACACAGAAGAAGTCCACAAGGATAAGAAGGCTATGAACATTTTGTTTAATGGTCTTGATAAGGATATGTTTGATAATGTGATAAATTGTTCAACTGCCAAAGAGGTTTGGGACACAGTTCAGCTGCTGTGTGAAGGTACAGAACAAGTAAAAGAGAACAAAATGCAGCTTCTCATTCAACAGTATGAGTACTTTCATTTTGAAGAGAATGAATCTTTAAATGACACATTCAATAGATTCCAAAAGCTGTTGAATGGACTGAAGCTGTATGGTAGAGTGTACCAGGTGAAGGATTCAAATCTTAAATTTTTGAGATCCTTACCAAAGGAATGGAAACCCATGACTGTTTCCTTAAGAAACTCTCAGGATTATAAGGACTTTACTCTTGAAAGATTATATGGAATCTTGAAGACTTATGAACTAGAGTTGGAACAGGATGAGGTATTGGAGAGGGGGAGAAAGAAAGGAGGTTCAGTTGCATTGGTAGCTGAAAATGAGAAAGCATGCAGAAAAGAAACTGTGAGATCTACATCAAGCTCCAAAGATGGTGTAAGAAATCCAGAATCAGACAAGGGTAAAGAGCAAGTTGCTGAAAATGAAGACAACTCCAGTCAAGATGACTCTGATGATATTGATGAGCATCTTGCATTTCTGTCCAGGAGATTTGCAAAGATGAAGTTCAGGAAAAACACTAGAGCCACTAAACCCTATAAGAACATGGTGGACAAATCCAAGTTCAAGTGTTTTAATTGTGGTATAAGTGGACACTTTGCAAGTGAGTGCAGAAAGCCAACCTCTGAAAAGAAGAAATTTGAACAAGTAGATTACAAAAAGAAATATTTTGATCTGCTCAAACAGAAGGAAAGGGCTTTCATTACTCAAGAAAAGGACTGGGCAGCTGATGGAGATGAAGAGGATGAAGATGTGGATTATGTCAACCTTGCTCTCATGGCTGATTCTGAAGAAAACGAAGTTAGTTCATCAAGCAATCAGGTAATCACTACTGATTTAACACAGCTTACTAAAGAAGAGTGCAATGATGCTTTCAATGACATGTCTACTGAATTGTATCATTTGCGTGTGTCTCTTAAATCTCTTGCTAAAGAAAATAGTAGGATCAAAGAGAACAATCTGTTTTTAAGCAATAGAAATACTGTGTTAGAAAATAAGTTGATTGACCTAGAGAAAACCAAATTGCATTGTATATCTGTTGAGAATGAACTAGCTGAATCTGTTAAGAAAGTAGAAATACTTTCCAATCAATTAGAGAAAGAGCAAGAGGTGATTAAAGCCTGGAAAACATCTAGGGATGTAAGTGCTCAAATTGCCAAAGTCCAAGGAATTGAATCATTCTGTGAAACTGCCTGGGATAAAAATAAAAAGAAACTGGAATTAATTGATGGACTGTCAACGGATGTGGAATCAACGGATGATGAAAGTTATCCGTTGAAGGAAGAAAAGGAACATCCGTTGAAGGTTCCTCAATTAAAACAGGCAGATGTTTCTAAAAGAGAAAATCTAAAGAAACTCAACAAAAAGTTTGGTTCAACTTCAAAGAACTTTGTCAAAGAAGGAGCAAGCACATCCAAAGATGTCAGAAAGGTGAATGTAGGGCACATGACCTTAGAACAGTTAAACAATAGGCTCAAGATGGTTGAGGATAAAAAGGAATCCAAAAGGAAATCCAACAGAAATGGGAAGGTAGGAGTTAACAAACATAACAATTACACACCTGATAAGTATGCTCCTAGAAAAAGCTGTGTGCATTGTAGTAGTGTTAATCATCTATCTGCTAATTGTAAATCTATTAAGAAATCTCCCATAACTGTACCCTCTTCCATGCCTAACATGTCTGTATCACCTCTACATGCTATGCCTGTTATGTCTCAACAAAATCCTTATGCACATTTTGCAAACATGCCATATTTTAACAATCCTTATCTTGCTGCATTCAGTATGCCTCAATTGTCATACAATATGCCAATGTGGAATAACATGTATGCACAATCCATGCCTAATAATTCTATAAATGTGCTGGATAATGTTGTGACTAACCCTACACCTCAACCAACCACATCTAAGACCAAGGTTGACTCAAACTCACCTAAGTCTAAAGATGCAGGAGGAATGAAGTCTAGGAGAAAGGCTAACAAGAATGGACCCAAGGAAACTTGGGTACCAAAATCAAATTGATTGATTTTGTGGTGTGCAGGAAAATAGAAGAAATCTATGGTACTTGGACAGTGGCTGTTCAAGACACATGACTGGAGATTTCTCCCTGCTCACAGAGTTTAAAGAGAGAGCTGGCCCCAGCATAACCTTTGGAGATGACAGCAAAGGGTTTACTATGGGATATGGCTTGATTTCAACAAGGAATGTCATCATTGAAGAAGTTGCATTAGTTGATGGTCTCAAGCACAACTTACTGAGCATCAGTCAACTATGTGATAGAGGGAATACAGTTTCCTTCAATTCTGAAGCCTGTGTTGTCACTAGTAAGAAAGACAACAAAGTGGTTCTAACTGGAGTTAGAAAAGGAAATGTGTACTTAGCTGACTTCAACTCTACAGATGCAGAATCTATTACTTGTCTCTTCAGCAAAGCAAGTTCAGTTGAGAGTTGGCTATGGCACAAGAAGCTATCCCATTTGAATTTCAAGACAATGAATGATCTAGTCAAAAAGGACTTAGTAAGAGGAATTCCTCTTGTTGAATTCTCAAGGGATGGTCTGTGTGATGCTTGTCAGAAAGGCAAACAAAGGAAAGCATCATTTCAGAAGAAGCTTGAAACAACAATTGATGAACCATTACAGCTGCTACATATGGATTTGTTTGGACCAGTCAATGTATTGTCAATAGCAAGAAAAAGATATTGCTTAGTGATTGTAGATGATTTCTCAAAGTTCTCATGGGTCTGTTTTCTTGGATCAAAGGATGAAGCAAGTGAAATCATTATCAATCACATCAGGCAAGTCAACAATCATCCTGACTTGAAGGTAAGAAACATCATGAGTGACAATGGAACTGAGTTCAAGAATTTGACATTAAGGCTGTTCTGTGAAGAAAATGGAATCATGCATGAGTTCTCAGCTCCAAGAACACCTCAGCAAAATGGGGTAGTTGAAAGAAAGAACAGATCTTTAATTGAGGCTGCCAGAACAATGCTTGAAGAATCAAAGTTACCAACATATTTTTGGGCTGAAGCTGTTAATTGTGCCTGTTTCACTCAAAATATTTCTTTGATCAATCAAGCTAAAGGCATGACTCCTTATCAGTTGTTCAAGAAAAGAAAACCAACTCTAAACTTTCTTCATGTCTTTGGATGTAAATGTTTTATACTGAGGAATCAATCTGACCATAAAGGGAAGTTTGATGCAAAGGCTGATGAAGGAATATTTGTTGGTTATTCAGCTGGAAAATCTTATAGGGTCTACAATCTAAGAACCAACATTGTTATGGAATCTGTGCATGTTGTGTTTGATGATAAAAAGATTGATGGACTAACAGATGAGGAACATTATGAGAGACTCAAATTTGACAATATTGAAATATATTGTGATGATAGTGAAGAAGAGATTGATGGAGACGACACTTCAAAAGGAATACAAAATTTGCTCCTGGATAATGCACAAAATTCAGCATCCGTTGAAAGACATTGTGCATCATCCGTTGAAGTACTTAATGAAGCATCCGTTGATCATAGCTCATCAACTGATAATCAATTTACATCATTAATTGATGGAACTCCAAGTTCCCTGCAAAGGACCAACAACTCAGGGGGAGTTTCAACTAATCAAAACTCTATCTCACATCATGACAATACTGAGATCACCTCATCTAGAGCTCATCTTCCACCTCAAAGGAAATGGACCAAGAATCATCCCTTTGAACTGATCATTGGTGATGCATCATCTAAAGTGCAAACAAGAAGAGCTACTCAAGATGAATGTCTGTATAGTAGTTTTCTATCTCAGGAGGAACCTAAGAAAGTGGAAGAAGCCTTATTGGATCCAGATTGGATATTAGCTATGCAGGAAGAGCTAAACCAATTTGAGAAAAACCAAGTTTGGAAGCTGGTACCCAAACCAAAGAACAAGAGTCCTATTGATACAAAATGGGTATTCAGAAATAAGATGGATGAAAATGGCATTATCATAAGGAATAAAGCCAGATTGGTTGCTAAAGGCTATTCTCAGCAAGAGGGAATAGATTTTGATGAGACATATGCTCCTGTTGCAAGACTTGAAGCTATCAGAATCTTTCTAGCCTATGCAGCCCATGCCAATTTCAAAGTCTATCAAATGGATGTCAAGAGTGCATTTCTAAATGGGAAATTAGAGGAAGAAGTCTATGTAAGTCAACCTCCAGGATTTGAAGATCCAAATTTTCCAGACTATGTGTATTATCTGTTGAAAGCACTCTATGGACTGAAGCAAGCACCTAGAGCCTGGTATGAAACATTATCAAAATTTCTTTTGGAGAATCACTTCACTAGAGGTACTGTTGATAAAACTCTCTTCTTTAGAAATGTTAATGGCTCTAGTATACTTGTTCAAATTTATGTAGATGACATAATATTTGGTTCTAAAGATAATAAACTTTGTAAAAAGTTTGCTAAGCTAATGCAAAGTAATTATGAAATGAGCCTAATGGGAGAACTAACCTATTTTCTTGGTTTACAAATTAAACAAGTTAGTAATGGAATTTTCATTAGTCAAACTAAATATATTCATGATCTGTTAAAGAAGTTTGACTTAATGGAATGTTCATCTGCAAAAACTCCCATGGCCACTGCCACCAAACTTGAATTAAATAAGACTGAAAGGTCTGTGGACATTACAAGTTATAGAGGCATGGTTGGTTCACTTTTATATTTAACTGCTAGCAGACCAGATATAATGTTTGCTACATGTCTGTGTGCTAGATTTCAAGCTGATCCTAGGGAGTCTCACTTAATTGCTATCAAGAGAATTTTCAGATATCTCAAGGGTACACCATATTTAGGAATTTGGTATCCTAGAGAATCTGACTTTGATCTAATTGGTTATTCAGATGCAGACTATGCAGGTTGCAAAATAGACAGGAAAAGTACAACAGGCTCCTGCCAATTCCTGGGAAACAAGCTTGTATCATGGTTTAGCAAAAAGCAAAATTCAGTCTCTACTTCTACAGCTGAGGCTGAATACATTGCTGCTGGAAGTTGCTGTTCTCAAATGTTATGGATGAGGAATCAACTCCTTGATTATGGACTTCATGTTGATAGAATACCTATCTTTTGTGACAACACAAGTGCCATAGCCATAACAGAGAATCCTGTGCAGCACTCAAGGACCAAGCACATTGATATTAAGTACCACTTCATCAGGGAGCATGTCATGAATGGTACAGTGGAACTACATTTTGTTCCAAGTGAACAACAAATTGCTGACATATTTACCAAGCCACTTGATGAATCAACATTCACAAGATTGGTAAGTGAGCTAGGTATGCTTAATTACTCTTAAAATTCATGTCTTCTTTGCAATTTGATGTGAAGCCTGAAATATATTAGTTGCTAGAACAAATTTGACTTTTAACAAAGTTTATTCCATCAACGGATGTTCCCTATCCGTTGAAAGTCAAAATTGCTCTATCAACGGATATTCATTATCCGTTGAAAGACAAGTATATCTCTGGAACTTTTATCCGTCAACGGATAAAGCTGAAGTACCTTTCAACGGATGACAATTTACATTATCCGTTGAAATGTCACATCAGACGTTTGAGGTGTTTCACAGCCGTTGATTCTATTTTCTCAACTGTTGATACCATACATACATCTGTATGTATTGGTTTTAAAGGTAGTTATTAGAATACTTACAGTTTATTCTTAAACGGCTGAAATTCACTAACACCTATTTATTGATTAATCCTTTATTTATTTTTATTTTTTTTTTGAAAGCATATAAGCCCTTCTGATTGTTCATTATTACTTTACGCTTTCTTAGAATTTCAAGCATTTACCATTTTCTCTCTGCAAAACCTTCAAGTTATTCTCTGCAATTTCTACTCACAACAATGGCACCAGTCGTGAAGATTATGTCTCAATCTGGGTTCATCTACGAGAAGAACAATTTCATAGCTCTGGTAGAAAAGAATGAAGCCCACTCAGATTATCACAAAATGATGGACTTCATCAAAAACTGTAAACTTAGCTATGCAATGCTGGAAGCCCCAACGATTTTCTGTGAAGTAGTTGAGGAGATTTGGACAACTGCTGAGTTCAACTCCATGGATATGACTATCTCCTTCACTCTCAAAGGTAAAAATCACTGTATTAAATGTGATGACTTACAAGCATGTTTTAAATTACCTGAGAACAATGCCATGACACCACACACTAATAGTGATGTATCCAGCATGTTAGATTCCATAGGTTACTCTCTTAACTCTGCTAATTTAGGGGGTATTAGACGAAAAGGCCTTAGGAAAGAATGGAGTTTTCTTGGGGATGCCTTCATAAAGGTTTTCTCTGGGAAAATTAGTAATTTTGATGCCATAACTTCATCTCTTGTTAATATGTTCTATATGCTTGTTTCTGATAGGTACTTTAACTTTAGCAACTATGTGATGTTAGAATTAGGTACTAGATTAGGTAACAAAGCTAATAGACCTAATAACATCTATTATGCTAGATTCTTTATGTTATTGGCTAACCATGTTGCTGAAGGTTTAGTCATTATCAATGAGAATAATAAACTCAAGTGCTGGGCACAAGAGAAAAGAGTTCTTGCAGACTTATTGAGAATGGATCTCAACAGCAGTGTGCAATTGGTATATTTACCAATCATGAATGCACCCCAGGTAGGTGAGGTAATTGCTTCTACAACTCCTACTTCTTCCAACCCCTCTATTTCTTTATCTTCTAGTGTGGCCATGAAATCTGTGTCAATGCCCCAACAGATTTCTACCAAGGTCACCAAATCTAAACTTTCAAAATCCAAGACAAAGAAAACCACCTCTGTTGTTTCTCAAAAGACAACAGTTGTAACAACAACCAGTAACCCTGAGGGAAGTGAACAGGGTGTGAGTGGTGAGGGGAGGGGTGAACATCAAAGAAACCCCCAGGATAAGGAAGGAGAGTTGAGTGCTTCCCAAGCTAGCCAAGCCCCAGTTTCTCAAAAAGCTGTGGTGGTTGAAAAGGTTTCTAGCACATCCCTAGTAGCATCCTCCCAAAAGGATGTTACTATTGAAAAGAGTTCCCAACCAGGAACACAAAACAAAAGAGGGAGGGACACTAAAGCCAAACACTCACCTACAAAAGCTTTTATTAGAAGAAAGAAGGCTAGAACCCAATCTTCTACACAGGGTGCACACACTGCACAGATACATCCATCTGTCTCTGTGCCTTCTCAAACTCAGTTTGATGTGACTCCAATAAATGTGGAGTCACAGCCCCATTCTCTCACAATAACTACACATCAATCACCAAATACTTCTTCACCATCTCTGGATGTGGATATGTTATTCCCATCAATTCCTGATTCTCCCTCTTTACAACTCAGGGAGGAGCCCCACTCAAATACAGGTGATCATCATCTTTTAGATGATTTGTTGGATCACCCGCAAATTCTTTCAGATATAATTGAAGGATCTGTATCAACACATATCAAATCAATCTATACAGATTCAACAGTTATATCACTTTCAATTTCATCTTCTTTTCCTTCTTCAACGGATATCACTCATCCGTTGACAAGTGGTTGCTCTTCAACGGATAAGCTTAACAGCAGTTATCCGTTAATAATAACAGTTTCAACTTCAACGGATATTCCACATCCGTTGATAGTCTCTACACAAATAACTGAAATGATTCCAAGTGTAGAAGACATGAATACTGTGCAATCACTTTTAGGATTGAGGGCAGGGAGTGAAAATTTGAGTGAGAGGCTGGGTTGCTCCCAGGCAAAAGGAGAGATTGAGAGCACAAAAATGCATGCTATTTCTTCCAGCATGGCAAAAGTCAGTGAGTGGAGTACCACCTTAGAAGGTGAAGGTGAGGGAGTGAGATGTGTGAGCCAGGGGGAGCCCCTGATGCAAGAACATAGAGAAAAAGAGAGAAAAGCAGGTACAGTTGATACAAGGGTGAAACCAGCCATTGCTCATGAGTCAATGATTGTGGATGATGCTGAAAAGGAAAGACAATTACAGCAACATTACAAAGCTGTAATTGATAACATTTCCTTGGATGCTGACACTTTTACTCATCCTGTGACAGCCTATCAAATATTGGCTGCTCAGGGCAATGAGGAGGCAGAAAGGACACTACATCTAGTGCACACAACAGAATCTCTTCAAAGGGATAAAGCTGCTATTAACAGGATGCCTTCTACAGCTGGTGAGCCATCTGAGGAATTTGGAGTAAATTCTGATGATGATGACTCTATTTCTTCTGATGGAAGCATGAACATAGGGGGAGATGTAGACCCTAGTTCCATTCCTAATCTACCTGAATGGGCCCTGACTAAGGAGCATAGAACAGGTGAATTCAATGTCCACTTGGTCAAACAAATCATCACTATTCAACAGGCCATTCAGAACACTTCAAATGCAAATATCAAGGCTATCCTCCAAGCTCACCTGGACTCACTGCATCTCATGAAGTTGCAGAAAGTAAAGCAAAATATGAGTCTAGATGATCTCAGGAAAGATATTACTGACTTGAAATCCTTCACTTCAGAAAAATTGGATTCAGTCATGCCCTATGGTACTTTGCAGGACTTGGTTTCGAGATTGAAAAAGGAATCAGTTACTGAACAAAGGCTGGCCAAGTTGGAAGACAGAGTTCAAGGAATTGAAGACTCTGTGGCCACCCTTCTTCACAACCAACAATCTCAAACCAATCTCCTAATGCAGCTGGCAAAAGCACAAGGCTTGACCCCTCTCCTTGATGATAACAAAAAGGGGGAGAATAAAAGGGAAGGGGAAGGAGAGCCCTCTACAAAGATTCAGATATCTAAAGTGCTAGTTCCTGCCATCACTACCTCTCCAATCATTCAAATCAAGGGAAAACCTGATGGAATTGATTTGATTCAGCTAGCAGCAGCTGAAATACAAATGAAAGAACAATGGAGGAGAATTGATGAAAGGTTGCAATTGGTGTTTGGTTCTACACAAAATAAATCAACATCTGTGAAATTTAGCACAAAGATTGAACCAATCAACATGGAGCTCAAGCCAGTAGGGAGAAATAAGGTTGGAGAGACTTCTTTCAAGAATTTAAAACCTATGGTTCTAAAGCCTAACACTAGATCCAGTATGGACTCCACAAAGAATCCCCTAGACTTTGCTCAGATGCAGGAAGTAGACTTTCCTCTTCCAAAACCTGATGGAGACAAAGTTCTAAGTGCAAGCATCATAAAGAAGAAGGAGACCAAGGACAAGGGTGAGAGAATGGACATGGCCTTTATCTATAGAGAGGGAAAGAGTATCTGTGTGATGCAAGGACATCCCAAATTTCTAAAGGCTAAAAGGGAAGAAACCAGAAGGTTGAAGAAAGAAGCTGTAAAACTCAAGGCTGACAAAAGAGCACAAGCAAAGCTTGAAAAACAGCTAAAGTCAAGCCAAGTTGAAGAAATGAAAGGAATTGAAGTCAGGGGTGAAGAAAAGATTGCTAACTTAGATGAGGTTCTTGGGAGCATATTTGGTGAAAATATGGAAGAAAGAGAGGAATGGCAGAAGGGAAACAGAAGAAAGGCCAAGGCACACAGAAGGAGTGAAGATAACCCTGAAGATACCAAATCTATATCTAAACCACTACCTTCCATACCTGAACCTTTTGTTGCTGATCCCTCTATAAATATCCATGGTGAACCAATCATTCCAAAAGAGGAACCTATTGATTGGGACAACATCACATTGCCTACCTTTTTAACCACTCTACCACTACCAAAGAAACAGAAAAGAAAATCTAAATCTACACCTCCCCTAACCTCTAAGAAATTCACTCAAAAACAAAAACCTAACCCTAAGCCACCCATTTCTAAAGATGATTATGTTCACATCTGTGACATAAAAGAAGCTTCAGACATTAATCTCTATCTGGATGAGCTGGAGGAAGTAAGGGGAATAGCTGCCTACAGACAGCTACCAGAGAGATTGGTGTTCAGATATAAGGGAGCTGGGGAAAGAACATGGCCTCTCTACAGGATTCTAAATGAAGGCTACTCTACCTTGATCAGAGTCTTTTCAGCCATCAAAAAGGATTCTGGCTTTACCAGAACAGCCAAGACTGAAATTCTCAACAAGATTGCCAACATAAGGAAGACTTGGAGGGAACCAAATGCTTTGCCCAGAACCTTACTCATACAAGAAAGGGGAACTAAAATTCACAAATCACCTCATTGGTTGATGGAATTTAGAGATGACAAAGGAGTCAGAAGATTTTTCAGACTTGAAGACCAACTCAAGATTGCCAGCAATGAAACTCTCAAGGAAATGCAATCTAAGTTGGATATCAGTGATGAAGATGAAGCTGAATTCTTCAGACAACTCCAACTCCAATTTGAGGAAAATGACAAAGGGCTAGGAAAGAAAACCAGGGAACAAAGAAGAAAATGATGATTTGGTCAGGCTAGAGGAGCACCCTTGGAAATACTGTAAATCTTCAATTACCTCCTAGTACATACACTTTTGCAGCACTTTTTATATTTCTACTTAGTTTAAATTCAAATATTTGTTAAGTGTTTTGTTATCATCAAGTTAATCCTGAATTTATGCCTACAGTTCTTATAGACATAAATAGGGGGAGATTGTTAGGAATATATGTGCATTAGTTTGATGATATGTTTAACAAAACACTTAAGTAGAAATTTAGTGTCTGTAGCCTCAACGGATAAGACCACTTTGGCTATCCGTTGATGGTGTAGCTTTACTTAGAAATAAGTCTAGTATTGTAGCATATTTCAGTCTCTGTATTTAAAATGTAATTCTTAGAAGTTGAGAGAAACTATGAGTCATGTTGACTACTAGATGATATGCAGATAGGAAGGCCAATTGTAAATATTTCATGCCTTGTAATTTTGTATAAATGAAGTGGTATCAACGGATGACTTAAAGACCTTCAACGGATAAGAAGCTAAGCTTCAACGGATGTCTCTAAAGCTTCAACGGATAACATCCTTCAACGGATGAGAGCATTAACGGATGAAAGCTTCAACGGATAACATCCTTCAACGGATGAAGTCATCAACGGATGAAAGCTTCAACGGATGTTCTGCTAATTAGCCGTTGATAAGTGGTAGTTGTACCTACAAACAGAGGCACATGGGTTGACAGAGAAAAGCTGAGATGTGGTAGCCGAATTTCAGGATCAACAGAAAAAGCAGCCGTTCTTCTTTAGTACAAAGTTGCAATAGTCAACAAAGTACTTGAGTGAACAGGAAAAGAAGCAAGTGAAGAACTTATTTTACTATTGTAATTTTATATTGTTTTTCACTTGTACACTTGGTAATATATAAACCAAGAAGAAGCTAGTAATTAGAGAGAGATTTTCCAGAGCTGTTAAGAAATATCTTGAGAGAAAATTCATCTAGTTTGTACTAGGATGCAGCTGTGATCAACATTGTTGAACACAGATTTTCTAATATACCATCTCTGGTGGAACAACAAATCCACCAGAAAAGTTTTTAAAGTTTGTTGTGTTCTTTACATTTTGTGTTTGAATATATATCTGTCTGCATTAGCTCAAAGCAATTCATACACTTGTTCATCTAGAACACACTGCTTTAATAAACTTCTCAAAACCTGAAAAAGTTTTGAGATTTACATTCAACCCCCCTTCTGTAAATCTCATTGTTAGTCCTCTAGGAATAACAACAACTTTCAAGAACTGAAGCAAAGATTGATGACGACCCCTATGATGGCGTTGCCGGATGGAAAAGGAGATTTTTTGATGTGTAGTGACGCTTTGCATAAGGAATTAGGGTGTTTCTTATATAGCACAACAAGGTAATCACGTACGCGTCAAGACAATTAAGGGAATATAGAATTCGATATCCCCATCCATGAGCTTGGGCTCGTGGCAATAGTTTTTCCCTAAAGATTGGAGGCACTACTTGTATGGAGAGAAGTGCAAGATTTACACAAACCATAGGAGCTCTAGTACATTTTTACGTAGAAAGAGCTCAACATACGCCAGAGGAGGCAGTTAGAGCTAATCAAGAATTATGATTGGGAAATTCTTTATCATTCGGGGAAAGCCAATGTGGTGGCTGATGCCCTTAGTAAAAAGGAGAGACTCAAGATGATAATGTCTTTGGGAGAGTTTGTAAGAGATTTTGATAAAATGGAAATAGAAGTGAAGGTAACCGGAGCCGGTACCGAAAAGCTGTTTGAGATTGCAATACAGCCCGAATTATTGGACAAGAACATATTATGCCAGAAAAAGTGATGAATGAAGGCAGAGAGCTAACAAATAGATAATAGATTAATACCGAGAAAGATGATAAAGGAATAATGAGGTATTCCTACAGAATTTGGGTTCCAAATGTTAAAGAGCTTAAAGATGAGATCTTAGATGAAAGCTAGTTTGAGGAATAAGATTTAGAGCAAACCTTGAACGTGATAGTCAGGGAGGTCGCCATCAAGATAGAAGGAACCGATAACATAATGAAGTGGAAAATGAGGATTTAAAACATGTAGGATGACCCCGATTATGGGGAGGAGGAGGGAACGTTCAGACTGAGGAAACAGAAGTCGAGTAAGGAAAGGAGACCCGAGACGGTACTCCTATACGACAATTTATGGACCTTTCTAGATAGAACTTAGACTATTATCCCCAACCACCACCCTGAGGAAATAATGCGGTGAGAAATTCTTTTAGGACCTTTAAGTCGCTAAGCTCTCAGAGTTCCAAGGAACAAGCTGACCCAGTCGAGGCAAGATCCTGGCTAAAGGAAATATAGGAATCATTTGAGATTCTAAATGATTGACGAATCACAAAAGACTGTTTTTGTCACTTACCCTCCTAAGAGAGAGGCCACCCGTTGGTGAAAGGCCAAGGAAGGCACGGAGCAAGAGATTATAATAAACTCATTTAAGTTCAGTCAATTGTTTTCAGGAAAGTACTTCCCAAGGTTATGAAGATAGTGTAAAAGCTTTAGAGCCAGAACAAAGGCAGACGAGTATGATGAATTATGAATGACGGGGAAACTGTAATAACCCCAATTTTTGGAATTTTTGAAACATGGATGAATAGTAACTTTTGCTGATGATGCTGATTAAGGAAAATTATCAGACCACGCTATATAGGAGTACTGTTATGGAAATTCTAAGATCGTATTAGTAATTCTTAAAGTAGATAAGTGTATGTAAAGATCGTCAGAATCCAAATTCGAACACTTTGATTTTTCCCGAAAATCCATCAGATATCGAAAAAATTGAGTATAAGGTAACATGATTAAAAGGATTTAATTCAAGGATTATAAGAGAGGATCATAAAAGGAATAAAAAATATTGACAAAGGTTTGGGAGAACCCAAGTAATAAGATCCCGGGTATGATCCCTCAAACGATAAACGAGAACGAAAGTTAAGCGAACCGTATAACAGATCAGCGGTCATTAGCCAAGTAATTAGGGGTTAATCAAAGAGGTTAATGGACGATGATGTCATCATACCAATAAGAAGAAAACAAGTGTAAGAAGATGACATAAGAAAGATGACATGTGCATGGTGACATAAGCATGACAAATAGAAAGGTTAGTTGGTTGATTGTGAGCCATGTAATTTTTACCATGGTAAATTTAATTAGCAAACAAGAGAAGCAACCAAGCCAAAAGAAATCATAACACAAAAATTGAGAAGTTCACTTTGTTTTTCCACAAGAAGCTCTCGGCCAAAACCAGATCAGCAACTTTAAACTACCATATCTACTTCAATACTCACTCAAATAGTATGTTCTATATCTCTTTGGAAAGGTATTGAGATGGCCTACAACTCTTGTTCATAAGTCTCGTCCAAATAAGCATGGTAAGATCCTCGTTTTGACAGTTCTTTCAATCTCACTTTTAGAAATTCAAAACCTAACTTTGTGTTCTTGATTTCTTTGGAAAGATCATGCTTGTAGGAGGCTCCCTAAGACTTTCTAGCTACTCTAATCACTCCAAGGAAGGTATAACACCTCCAAACCCTAACTGTACTTTGAGTATTAAGATGGTTTTGATGGTTATAGTAAATGAGAAGCATGATGCTTGTGTGTTTAGAGTTTGGATTGGATTTGTAGTGATTTGGATGTTGAAATCTTGTTTATAGTTAATGAAACTTAAGTATAGCTAGTAGTTCATGTGTGGGGTTGTATAAATTGAAAAATCTTGAGGTTTGGGGACTGATGTAGTAAGGTTTGGATGAGGGTTGGTTGTATTGTTGGTTGTGAGTTGAATGGTGGTTGTTTGGAGTGGTTTAAAACTTGGTAATCGCATAAACAAAGCCGTCGTAGTGTCTAATTTCATACAACTGCTTGTTCTTAATGTTCGGTATAGAGAGATAACTATTGAATCTGTGACTTTTCCATATTTAGTTAAATTATGTCGTAAGCTTCATTTTGATATGTGGTTCGCTTGAATTCGATGTACGGTTTAGGAGAAATGACCGTTTTAAGTAACGGCATTTCGCGAACGAACCATTACCCCTCGCCTTAATTTGAAACCTTGGTTAAGGCCCTTAAATGACTAATTGGAGTATGAAACAATTATGTAAAGTGGATTAGGCAGTTGGTAGAGTACTCGCGAAAGAATCGCCTTAAAATTCTTAATGGTTAATTTATTAAAAATGGTGGAGGCAAGGGTACTCGAACGACTTATGTGATTTGTTAAGCGTAGAAGTGACCATAAGAAAATGTTAGGGTTCAATTGGTTAAAGTCTAGTTTCTTAACCGACCGTGGTTTAATTTTGACTTATGTTATTGTTCATAGGTTATCGGACCCACTCTAAGTTTAAGTCTATCCGGGAACACTCGGGCAAGTTTTCTACCCGTTATACTGTTGTTGTGATGTAAATATATGTATATGCATTATTATTAGCAAAGTCTTGCGATATATTAGAGCATGTGATATGATATTTATATGCATGCCTGTTTCGTAATCTTGATATCTAATTGTTGATTCAAATGCTTATAAGTTGCATAATACCTATGCTAGAGATAAGCAGTAGTTGCGTATACCCTTAGTATAGGGGACCCAAAGGTGAACATTTTCTAAACCGGGAGTCGATGTTCCCGAGTATAATATATATTTATATATATATATTTATATATATATATATATTGATATAGTTTTCAAAACTATTAATCGAATAAGGTTTATTCGATAACTTTATTTTATTTAATGAATATTATTTTGAATATTCATTCGAGGACTTATGACTCCGCTTACTTTATTTAATGAATACTATTTTGAATATTCATTCGAGGGCTTATGACTCCGCTCCTTTTATTAAATATTATTCTTTATTTTACTAAAGAATAATGTTTCAATATTCAAACTTATTTTCGATTTTTCAAATAAAGATCGTACTTTCATATAAGTATATCTTTGGTTATTTATTATTCATTTCAAGTATGAGTCTTAAAACTTCTACTTCAATTATTTTTATAAAGATTATCCTTTATGGGAATATTATTTAAATAATAATATTCAGATATTCTCCAACATATCGGGACTGATTTATTTTTTTAAATCAGCATTACTCCAAACATTCTTAAAATATGTTTTCGAGTCTTCAAAATGATTTTTAAAAGTTAGAGCGGATCCCAAAACTCGTTTTCAAATTTAAGATCTTTCTTTAGAAGGGGACTTGAATACTCGCTCAAAATCTAAAGGATCCGGCTCTGTGGTATATTTATATTCGCAACGAGGTTGGTGTTTTGATAAATGAATTGATTACTTACCCAATGTTCGGGAAGTAAGTCCATCTATTTGAGTTGGCATAAGCAACATGGGCTCAGTGGGCGTCCATGAAAATGTAAGTGGCTCAGTGGGAGTCCATCAATGCGTAAGTGGCTGAGTGGCAGTCCAGCATAGGTCCTAATGCGGCCAGGGTGATGACCAGTTGGGAATTCGTCCATCTACTAGTAGAAAAGGTTACTTATTGGTATCTTTGCCTGATCAGCAAGATCTCAGGTTTATGCCAAAGTTTTCTCCTTTCCAAATTTATTGGATATTGCAACTCTGTTTATAATTTTCATAACAGAGGTTTTCAAGGAGTGTATGAAATGTATATATATAGGTGTATATATATATCGGGACTTAATGAAGTATCTCATAACTTTATTGTTTATAATGATATTTCAAAGATTGAATCTATCCAAGTCTTTTCTTGTAGTCTCATCTATGTGATGAACTTTTGAAACTGATTATACCATGAACGGTGGTAGTTCAAGTAGTATTCATAAAAGATATAAGTATATTGGAGTATCTTGTAACTTCATCTTTTCAACTTATATCTGGTTAATGATTATCTTATGCATGACAAAGATTTTCACAAAAGCGTTGAGACAATGTTAGGTATATGAGATCACCTTGCAACGATATTTTTATACAGTTATAAACTGGAGCTCTGTGTATATTATGCAGGAAGAGGACTTCCAAGATTTTGAAAAGTATATATACATATATACTGAATATTTTGCGACTTGGTCGCGATAAGATATCAAACTTGGTTCATTTTTTACTTGACCAAGACTTTCATGAGTACTATGAGAATGCTCATATATTGTTAATCATTATACATATTATTTCGGTGAGCTTGTTGCTCACTCTTGCTTTCTTCTTTCATCACACAACAATAGATAGACAAGATGAACAGGACCAAGCTCCCAATTCGTGAGCGGATAGGAAATGTTCCGCAGTTTCCTGTAGGCGTTGATGCCGTTGTGGCTGAGGTAGGAACTACCAATAGGCTAGGCTTTCAACTTTTGATGTACCAGACTTATGTATATTATGAATTGTAATAATGGCAAAGAAAATGTAAATTTATTCAGAAACCCTTTTGAGGTATAATGACTTATAATTGTGGAATAAAATGACTGGTGTTATTTTTGGTATTCATCTCTAAGACTATAACTTATGGTGTGTGTGTGTATATTGTGGGGTCACAGTACGCAGTGGTTGGTTGTTTATTAAGATTAAGAGTTGTTAAGGGAATTGGAACTCGTGACAACCCGGATCCCCGACCCCGGATTTGGGGGTGTTACAAGTGGGCTCTTTAATACTTGAGCTATTAAATTCTTAGGGGACTTTGTGCCTAGTGACCTAAGGCTTTTTATAGTCTGGGATCCACTAACCTAACGCTCTCTACATGGGTATCATGGTATAAGTCTATTGTGGACCTCACTCATTGAACGATCAAATAAGCATATTTGTGTTGTTTTTGTGTTGTGAATAAAAGCGTGAATCCATGTAAACCTCTGATATAGAAATTGAAGTGTTATAAGTTATTTTGAGTCTAGCTTTTATTCTATTTATAACCTTGAGATTGCATTGATGAGTAGTGAGTCATGATTATTGATCTAGTTGCGATAGTATATCTGTAAGCATTTGCACACACGCACGTTTCTGGCTTGTAAGTTGATTGGTGGGGTTTGATTGATCTTTGTGGGAGTAACTGCATTTGATGAGATGTTGCTTGTTGAATGGGTTAGTTATTCTATGGGGATCGTTGCATTCATATAGTTTGCATACATGCATTTTTATTTCTTGTTCTCTGAGTCTGTTTATGCTTGAGGACAAGCATTGATTCAAGTTTGGGGGTATGTTGAGTGGCATTTATGACACTTTATTTCGCGCTGTAAAGCTTTGAATTAGTGTTTTGTACTCAAGTTGTTAGTGTTTTTATCATATTTTTGTAGTATTTTTGCATTTTAGGCATTTACCAGGTAACCAGGTGAATGAACATGATTTTAGTGCTAATTTGGTGTTAGGATGGTGTCTAGAATAAAAGCTCGTGGAAAAATCAGCTCAAATCAGCAAGAAAAGAAGAAGTCAGCATTTTTTCCAGAGAAACGGCGCGCCCGCGCTGTGATAATGCGCGGCCGCGCCAGGAGTTCAGAGATGCAGCGCGCCCGCGCTGGTCAAGCGCGCGCCCGCGCCAGGTCGAATTCAGAATATCCTGTTTCTCATGGAATTTTGATCCAGAAGACTTCTACTTTGCGTGGGCTGCTATATAAACATACTTATGCTCATTTTTTAATAGGGAGACATACCAGAGCTTAAGGAGAAGGCGTAAGAAGACCGTAGAGCTCAAAATTAACCAAGGCGAAGAAGATCTAGTTTAATCTCGTGATTCTTAGTTTTAAGTTTTAACTTTGGATGCTAGTTTTCTTATTCACGAACCTCTACTCTTGTTTCGTACTTGGTTTTATTAAGTATAAAGACTACGTTTATTATACCATGCTTTCATCGGAACCCACGTTGATGATGAGTCCGATTATGGGCTAATCATTATATTGGGGTTCTAACGGATTTATTTATGGATTTCTTTAGTTAATTCATTTCGATGCCTTAGTGTGTGGTGATTGTATGAAAACCTAGTTTTGGTTGTGCTTATTCGTCTTATGAGCGTCGCGAACTTATGAGATTATGTGTTAATCTTTAATGAAGCGAAAGTGAATTTAAGGGTTTAGAACTTGCCATGCTAGCATAGGTTCACGTATTTGTTATGCATGATTCTTAGGTAATTATAACCATCTTACTTGCCTTATATAATCACGAGAGATAATTTGTGCATTAAACCGTTATGTTGTCAAATTTTATAGACATATAGGGTCTCAATATAATTGGTGTCTATTCAGCTTATATCTCTTTTGTGAATGTCTGGTAGTATGGTATTCGTATAATGAAAGTTGGCGTTTATCAATTTTATGTTATCTAATTAGTGTCATCACCATTACATGCTAAGGTTAAAAATGAAAAGGCTATTGAATGAAGTATTTAATTAAGTTAAAATCCCATGTGTGTATCATATATTATTCAATTCTCTTTAATCTCTTAGTTTATGTTCTTTAGTATAATCTCTTAGTTAATCTTAGTATAAACAACCACAAATTGTTACTCGTCTTAGCATTGGATAATAACCATACTATTGTTGCATATATACATTGATTAAAATTAACCCAAACCTATCCCTGTGGGAACGAACTAGAATTTATTCTATATTACTTGTGATCGCGTATACTTGCATGAATATTAGTGTGTGTTTTAGCCATAACAATGACAGGCACTGACCACCGAGAGAGCTATCAGGCTAGGCTGATTTTTCATCCAAAAAGAAACTATCCAAAAAAATCATAAAAAATCCATTGGACCTAGTTTATGAAACCCCCAAGCCTGGTGAGAAGAAACTGCTTGGTAGATCTATTGCTTTCTTCAAAGATTCCAGAGACTCAGTCTTGAAGAAAAGAATTTCTAAAATCTACAAGAATGGTAAATTCATCTGTGTGGTGGCTGGACAACCACGGTTTGCAGAACCTAAGAAAGAAAAAAAGGTGAGGCTCAAACAACAACAAAAGCAAGCTGCTTTAGATGCCAAGAACCAAGCTAAGAAGCATGCAACCACAGAATCTAAATTGCCTACTATGATAGCTGAGTCAGTTAATGAAGAAAAGCAAGAAGAACCAAAGCAGAAAAAGCAACCAAGATATAAATATAAATCAAAGAGGAAGCTGGATTTTAATAAAGATAAGGAATAGTTCATGCCTTCCTTATCTACTACTTCAAGTCAACCATCCATGCCCACAATGGATAAGGCTCAATTCAAGGTTTATCCTGATATGAATTTCCATGGTGAACCCATAATTCCTAAAGATGAACTTGTAGATTGGAAAAGCCTACCTCTTCCGGATCTAAACATTCCAATCCAAACCAAACCAAGGAAAACAAAGAAAAGAGCAATCAAAAAGGTCAATCCTGTTAGACTTCAATCCATAACATTAGCCAAACCCAAACCATCTGTCAACAAGGGAGATTAACTCTTTATTTGTGACATCAAAGAATTTTTAGACATAAATCTCTATCTGGATGAACTAGAAGAAGTAAGAGCTATTGATGCCTACAAGCATCTTTCAGAAAGATTGGTCTTCAGGTATAAGGGTGGAAGAGAGCTAACTTGGCCTCTTCATAAAATTCTCAATGAAGGTTATTCTGCTCTATTGAAAATTTTCTCCTCAATAAAGAAGAACTTTGGGTTCAATATTGTTTCCAAGAAGATGGTACTGAATAAAATTGAGGAGATAAGGAATACCTGGAGAGGACCAAATGCACTCTCAAGAGTCCTAACAATTCCATACACAGGAAATATAGTGCATTTGAGGCCTTACTGGTTGATGGAGTTCAAGGATGAGAAATGCACCAGAAGATTCTTCGGATTAGAAGACCAGCTAAAAATTGCAAGCAATGAAACTCTCATGGAGATGCAAGAAATGCTGGATCAGAAAAATGAAGATGAATCTGAATTCTACAGGCAACTTCAACACCAGATTGAAGAAAATAATGAAAAAATGCTAAAAAAGTTCAAACAGTCAAGGAAATAATCTAAACTTGCTCAGTCTAGAGGAGCACCTTGAAAATGGCTTGTGAGATTGTCTATAAACCTTTCTCTACATAATTTTCAATAAATTGCAGCACTTGTTAATTTTATCTACTAGAAATCAGTCTGTAATCATAGTATTTTGTTATCATCAAGTTTCTCTTAATTTATGCCTACAATTCCAGTAGACATAAATTGGGGGAGATTGTTAGGAATATGTTGTGTACTTGATGATAAGTTAAACAAAACACCTGAGTAGATTTAATTTAGAAATTTCTGCATACTGTAATGCCTTAGAGAACTAGATGTTGTAGAATGTTCTGAGTCATATTGACTACTAGATTGATATGCAAGATAGGTTGGCTAACTGTAAATATTAGGAGCCTTGTAATCTTGTATAAGTGAAATAGAGTTAACTTCTATGAAGATGCTCTCAACGGATGTTCCACAAGGTTTCAACAGATGATCAACTAGAGTTTCAATGAATGATCAACCAGACTTTCAACGGATGATCAACTTAAGTCTCAACGGATGATCCTACAAAGTTTCAACGGATAATCAAATTCGAAATCATTTGATAGTGACTTGACAGTCACATGCATTGATTGTATGCAAATGGAATGTGGCAGCCTATTTACAGGTTTTAGAGAACAAAGAAGTATTTCCATTTTCATGCTAAACTGAAGATATTCAAAGATGCTGGATAGAGAAATGAAGAAGCATGAAATTAGACTAGAAACATTTTGTCTTATTTGTTTATCTTTTTATCATGTAACTTGGTGATATATAAACCAAGGGTAGCAAGTAGAATAGTATTAAGAAGTTAGTAAGCAATTATCAGAGAAATAGATAAAGCTATATCTGTAAAGAATTTCTCTGATCTTTGTAAGTTCAACTTGTAAATAGCTGTGTGTAAATCTTGCATCCCAGAGTTCTAAAATTTATATATATCTCTGGTGGAAAAGTTCAATCCACCAGAAAGTTTTTAAATACTTGTATTTGATTACTTTGTGTTTGATTTCTTCAATACTTTCATTCCGTACTTTAGATAAATCAAACACAGTTATGTATTCAAAGTATAATAGTTCTTAAAATTTAAAAGTTGCCAGAATTACATTCAACCCCCCTTCTATAATTCTTTGTTAGATTGTTTGTAAATAACACTATTTTATATCCGATAAGATCCAATGGGGTACCAATATTCCGTAAATATAAATAGCCCTAACCGTATTTTATTTTATACAAATTATCATTTGCAAGCAGTAAAAATATATAATTTTCAGAGAAAAACCCTAAATTCATAGTGTTCTTGAGAATCAAACTAAGATTTGAAGGTGTTATCGATATCGGATTTTGGAGTTCAAGTAACCATAATAAAGGAATTGAAGAGTATTATCAAGATCTGTAAGCCATAAAACTGTAGAATCGACTGGTAATTTTCTATAATTTTATTTAAATTCGAATTATTTTGGGATTAATTATGAATTTTTTATTTTGATGTTGTTTGTGTGATTTGATGATTTCATGTTGTAGATAATTTGATTCTGATTATTTTGGTATGTCATATGATGAATTTGGAGTTCAATAACATGTCCAAAAGTGGGTTTAAATCTCGAATTAAGAAATTAGGGTTTATAACCCGTATGAATGTTTTCAATTGAAATTAGGGGTTTTTGATCTAAGGGTTATTAGTATGATTGCTTGATACCAACATGTAGAGCTTGAAAAGAGGAATCGATCGGTGGGGTCTCATGAACAAACGATACCGGAATCGAGCTGGCCGGAGAAAAGAAGAACTCGCCGTTTGGAGAGTTTTGTTCAAGTTATTTCAGCCAATTCAGGGGTTAGTAGCCTGATTTGATTGCATGGTTGTATTCCTGGTGAATTGTAGATGTGATCTGAGGAGATGGTGGTGTAACTGTACCGGAGTCGACGTCTCCGGTGAAGCCCGACGTTTTCCGGCGAACCCCTGTAAAAATTGCATTTTAGTCCCTGTACTTTTGAAAATAATGAAGTTTAGTCCATGTAGTTTGTAAAACTTGCAAAAATAGGATTCATGTTTTAAAATTATTTAAAAATAATATTTAATATTTATTCTAATTTCAAAAATTGGTTTTTAATTATTAAATTCCAAAAATCATGATTTTAATTCTAAAAATTATTTTTTATTTAAAAATAAATATGAATTATTTAGTTAATTAATTTTAGTCAATAATTAATTTTTCAATTGGTCAATTAATTTAATTATTAATTGATTAATTGATTTAATTGATTACTAAATATTTTTAATTGATTATTAAATTAGATTTAATTATTTCTTTTGATTTAAGAATTCCAAAAAATATTTTCGAGCTTTCAAATATTATTTTAAATTATTTTCAAGGCTCGATAATTATTATAAGATGATTTTAAAGTCTGATTCGGGTATTCGAACCCTGTCAATTGCTTATAAATGATTCATCGACCCATTTTAATTCAAAAATGTATAAAAATTCGTATTAAATACTTGGAAAATCATTTTAACCTCAAATCTTCTTTGAAAAATTATTTTTAACAAATATCTTACGTGCTATATGCTATATATGATCTGATTGATGCAATATATGCTTATGTATGTACTGTTTAACTGTTTTTATCGTAACTTTCAATCCGTAAGTCGGATTTGGGTGAAACGAAGGGTAGATAAAAGCTTGTATCGAATAGAATACAGTAAGAATGAGTATTGATAGATACTTGTGATGTCTAGCATATGAAGAGAGGCATAGAAAGGGGAAGCAGATATTCAGTGATTAGAAGTCGGTGAACAAGAACAGGTGAAGTGTTAGCAGATTGAGATAAGGCAAGTGATTCCTAAACTATCTTGATATGTGTTTAGAATAGTTCTGTTTTACATTGGAAGTGCTTTAAAGTATTTAACCTTAAACCCTGATTCCAATTATTGATTTTGAGCGGTAAGCCTTATCCTTTATAAATCATTGACTGTTGAATACCAGATACAAACCACAGATATACGATACTACTCCATAAATACATATAGACTATATATTGACCACTGAACCGAAATTATTTAACATACAAACCTTCATACCTTATACATCAGAAGAGTAATCCTTATAACCACGAGACTTTGATTATTCTGTTATCTAATTCTTTTACCGGCTGATAGGCAATCCTTGTACTTACCTTGTTATACCTTTTTGGTGATTGTAAATCACCTTATGTTTGAAGACAAATGTTGTTTATGATTTTGTTTACTTATTTACATTATTTATTCTTTTATTGTTATAGAATTGGATTGTTTTATAAATGTGGACCAGATTTGTGGTCGTATTAGGCCAATGTGTGCCTTGGATCCATTATATAGAGCAGAGCCGTGTGCCTTCTTCGGGGTTAGTGCGAGACTGATCAGCAGCCTAACCTTGGCATTTAAAATACAATTTGAATATCCAATTCTAGTTATTGCTTAACAAGAAACTTGATACCCTAAATCATTTCATTTGATCATTGTTTAATCTCATTATTATCACTGTGACTTGCTGAGCTAGTTAGCTCACTCTTGCGAATCTGTTTATGTTCTTTTCCAGTTAAGATGGAGCCCTTTGGTAAAGAGGATCCCTAATCAAGTGTGCGAGCTAGGATTCCAGGTTGAGACAGCATAAGCTAGATGAAGACTTTTGTTATTATTTAAGTTTGATAGTTTGTAAGAATGTCCTATTTTCAGATGTAAATTAAACTAGATTGGTTTTGGGAACATTTGAAATATAAGTAAGGTTGTGGCTTGTGTGCATACTTTAACCTGTTGCGATCCGTGGAAAATGGTAAGTAGGGTCAGTGCATATATTTTATTGTCATAAGAAGGTTTATGTATTGTGTGTGTGTGTGTTGTGAACCCCAAATTTCTGACCCAGGTTTGGAGGGCGTCACACGAACTTTGTAAAACGACTGTATCTACGAACCATCCAGGAACACGGGAATCAGAATAAAATTATGAATCTAAAATCCTATGAATTAAGACCCAAGTACAAGGCTTGAAAGCATAAATGACATATAAGAAAGGATTTACCCCGTGAATCGCTTACAAAGATTTATCATGAAAACGAATAAGCGATCAAGCGAATACGTAACCGAATAAATAAAACATAACATGCCAATCAAACCATGCAAACTAATTAGTAAGAATGAATCAAATATTAGTAACTAAATAGTAACCAATTTAATAAGCATAGTAACCAAGCTAGGCAAATAGTAGAGTGAATAGTGAATAAAATACATAAGCTAGCAACCTAGCTTTGAAAATTAGCAAGCTAGCAAGATTTAATGAGATTTGCATATCTAAAAAATACATACATAAAGAATATATCACTTCTACAAGAAGCAACTAGCAGGAAAAGCGAAAACTCGGCCAAACGGGGAAAATCAACTTAGAAACGCTATATCTCCTTCATTTCTCACTCAACGATTGCGATTTTTATCTCGTTAGAACGGTCTTGAGATGAGCTACACTTTCTAAATCACACGAATTTTCCATTTAAGCATTGTAAGACCCTCATTTGTCCAGATCTTTACAGAGAGATATGAAAACTGCCCCGCAGAAATCATCAAGAAAGAAAAATCCATATCTCGAGTTCTAGGCATTCAAAAATCACAAATATTTTAACCAAAGCTTTCTCATATCATTTACAAGTTACCTTTACAATTTCATGGCCATTGTATTAGTATAGAATAGTCAAATCCTTGCTCAAAGTTGGGGATGAATATTAAATCTGAAAATCAACTTTGTTTTCTTGACTTAGGTTTTGAAGGATCTACCCACTATAGGCATCATCCAAGCCATAAAATTCCTAGAAAACATAGTTCTATCATCCCTTGTACTCAAGAAGGTATAAAATGTTACACTTAAATATTTATTGGATGGATTTTGTGATTGATGTTGAGATGAGTGTTGTTATGTGATTTCTTGATGATTGATTAGTTAGATACTAAGGTTGATGTTGTGGCCTCAATAACTTGATGGTATTGAGAGGATAAATTATTAATATGATGATATGATAATTGTTGGTTAATTATTAGTAGTTTAGAGCTAAAACGAAACTTTAATCGTAAACGTAACATCGATAAAATGAAATAATCATGACCTAAAATATCCTGCAAAGATACAGAAAGTGTAAACTATGTTTTCTTGAAAATTAAAACTTGATAATGATATAGGTTTTTGTAAGGATCGTTTAGGTGCTTTAATTGCTTGATTACAATTTACGGTTCAAAAGTTAGGTCCATTTTAGTGAAAACGATTTACGCGACAAAAACTGCTACGAATTATAAACTTTGGAAATATAAATGATCGACTTAAAATTATTATAAAATAATTAATTTTTATAGAGAGTAAGAAATGGAGGTACAAACCATCATAAGAATTTCAAGGAAAAATATTGAAATTTCGATTTTATAAAAATGTCGGAGCCCAGGTCGCGCGGAGTACGAACACCAAACACAACCCACTGTTAAAACCTGCTGCTTCGGGATTTTTAACCCTCTGCCCAGAAAATCATTTTCCACGTATTCTATTCTAAATTTTTTCTATACTGTGCATGCAAAAACGGTGCATCGATTGAGTTAACGTTTTGAGAGAAATCAACGTTTTAGTGAAAGCGGTATGAATAGTAATAATCCGTAGTTGACCAAACTTTTAAAATGCTTTTCGTCTATTTAAATTCATTTTATCAAAATGAAACTTTTTTGATAAATATTACAAGCACTCAAGAAGCTTTTTGAGGTGGTTTCGTATTAAAACATTAATTTTTCGATTTTGTAAAAATGTTAGAGTGTGAGTCACATAATAGTAACATTCGGTAAAGTCAACTCTAGAAGACCAATTTGACCGTCCGTTTCGACCAAGGATTGATACGTATTTTGAGTAAGTCGAATATTAAGAATTATGAAGTATTTTACTTATTAGAAATATAATTCGGTGATAGGATTAGGAATACTAATTAAGATTATGATATTTGTTGATAAGAAAATCCAGAACGAGTGGAAGTCGGGAACGTATCTTGAACTCCGGGTAAGTTTTCAAACCCTACCTTTTAAAACTGTTGTGCTGTGTTTGTTTTCAAATAAATTCTATATATACATGATGTTGTATTACGATATTTTACGAATTGTGATATATAATATCATACAATATGTTAACAATTTAGGTATATGAATATTACTGAATTTCAATCAATAACGCCAGAGAGTAGCATTGTATATATGAGGCGTATATTTAGACCGAGGATTGGTCAGTATAATTTGATGAAAACTCGGAAGTATTCCACAGGTGTTTTATTTAAGAATATTAACGCTATAGTATAGCGTGATGTATAAGTTGTAAGACCGAGAGTCGGTCAGCTTTTACAAAGTAATAACTCGGGAATCATTCGGGCGTTATTTTGGACGATTAAAAGTCCATACATATTTATTCCAAGGGAGTCAATATCCTCTTGTGAATTATTAAATACCTCGAATTTATTTAAAATGATTTTCAAAGATCGTATTCCCTCAACTATATTTAACTACTCGAACAATGAATGTTATTTCAAATTTTCATTTAAAAAGAAGAAGTATTCTCCCACGATTATTTTATTTTAAATTTAATTATTTAGTATTATTAAAGATAACATTAAATTCTTAAACATAAATTAGATGAGAAATATTATTTCAAATATTCTTTTAAACTAGAATTATTCGAGGTATAATTATTTAATAATTATTATTTAATTATTAAATATTTATTATAAGATTTAATATGATTTAAAATTCATAAAATCTATTTTAAAATACTTTTCGAGTTTCGGAAAATCATTCTAATCCTTTTGGATCGTCGAAAATATTATCTCGACTTATATTAAATATATTTACTACAGTGTCAAAAGAAACTCCCCTTAAATACTTATCTGTTGACAACGGTCAACTCACATTATCTTAGTGCTTCCTCCTAAAATTCTCGGTAGTACATATATAAATATATAAACGAGATGAGTTGTGCATATCAACAAGCAAAATGCCTGGTGAACTTTGATGTGGTTCGAGTTCTCGGGATATGAAAGGATTCTTCCAAGGACAAGGATGGGTAGACCCTAGTACTATGAGTACTAGGGAGACTACCAAAAGTACCATAGGTGAAGGTACTCTGTGTACTCAGGAACCTGTGAAAAGATACCGCAGGCGAAGGTACTTTGTGTACTCAGGAACTTGTGAAGTATTTGCATACCCGAAATGGGACACATAGCCCGAATGCGGCTAGGGTGATAACCGGGGGTAAAAAAGTCATCCTTCTACTAGAGAAAAGGTTACATATTTCCATATTACGACTAATCATCGTATGCGGTGGCTCTGGTAAATGTCATATTTTTCCAATTAGAATTGAGATGCAATACCGTAACCCAAGCCTAGGTGCTGGGTTTACCATTAAGGTATTTGCATACTCATAAGTCAATCAAAGAATTTTTTTGAAAAGAGGTGTGTATCTCCAAGAAAACTACTTTATGTCAAATGGACCAGAGTATTCAAATAAGTATAAGATGTTAGTAGTAATTATTGTAACTTCATATAGAGGTTATGAATAATTGTTTAAGATCCTGTAAAGTACATTTGAGTTATAATAAAAGAAGATTGCAGTGTGTACATTATTTCTAAGGCTATAACTTGTGTGTGTGTGAGAGAGAGAGCGAGAGGGAGAGAGAGAGATTGCGGGTCTGTGATATAGAGTTATTGGATTAATGAGTTAATACAGGTTACACGTGATTGAAAGACTGCGTGACAACCCAGATTCCTGACCCCAGATTTGGGGGCGTTATAAAAATGATATCAGAGCAATAAGTTATAATACTCAGAGACGAGAGTGTTATGAGTCTGTCTAGATGCGAAATTACGTAATAGCTCATATAGAGTTCATCATTGGACTACCGGATGTAGCCCAATATGTAGGTTAAGATAAGTGTATATTTGAGGTATTAAAGTATGACTAATAGAACCATTGGATATTATCCGAATGATGAGAAGAAAAATTAGAATCATATATGATTTGGCAAGGATATGGATGTAGAACTCGGAGCTGAGTGCTCAAGGCATTTGGGGTAAAGACGGTATTACCAACAGCATATATTCATTTTGATAACACGAGTCTAGTTACTCGTAGTTCCTTATAGGTTGCCCATGAGGGGGAATCACATGTGAGAAGCATGAAGTCTAAATATTAATATACAGTTGAGGTTACTACCCAAACTAGTTGAAGGTATCATTTTACCAATGAGGATGTTGTTGAGTGACTATGACACTTTATTATGCTCTAATAAGCTTTGAATTGATGCATTTGTACTCAAGTTGTTAAGTGTTTTAATGTGTTTTCTAGGCATTATCTAGGTAATCAGGTGAATTAGAATTGTTTTGGTGCTAATTTGGTGTCAAGGTGGTGTTGGAATAAAAGCTCGTGGAAAGCCGGCTCGAAGCAGCAAGGAAAAAGATGAAATCTGAGTTTTTCCCAAAAGGACGTCGAACCCGTGCTGTGATAGCGCGCCGGTGCAAAAGTTTTGAATCCTGATTCTAATACAATTCTAATTGGAAGACTTCCAGATTGATTAGAGCTGCTATATATATTCAAATAAGAACGTTTTCATAAGATATCAAGCCAGAGACATATCAAGGAGAGCCGTAAGAAGACCGTTTTTGCATGATTCAACAAAGATGAAAAAAATCTTGTTTTTACTTGTGAATCTTTGTTTTAAGTTGTAACTTGGATGCTAGTTTTCTTATTTGTGAACCTTACCCTTGTTTTGTACTTGGTTTTAATTATTCGTTATAAAGACTACGTTTGTTATACCATGCTTTCATCGGAACCCACATTGATGATGAGTCTGATTATGGGCTAATCGTTATCGTGGGTATCTAGCGGATTTATTTATGGATTTCCTTAGTTAAATTATTTCTATGCCTTAGTGTGTGGTGATTGTATGATAACCTAGTACTGGTTGTGCGTATTCATCTTATGAGCGTCGCGAACTTATAAGATAGTGTGTTAATTCTTAATGAAGTGAAAGTGAATTTAAGGATTTAGAACTTGCCATTCTAGCATAGGTTCATGTAATTGTTATGCATGATTCGTAGGTAATTTTAATAATATTACTTGTCCTATGTAATCAAGATAGAAAACTTGTGCTTAAACTGTTATGTTGTCAAATTTTATAGACATATAGGCTCTCAATATAATTAGTGTCTATTCAGCTTCTATCTCTTTTGTGGATGTCAGATAGTATGGTATTCGTGCAACGAAAGTTGGCGTTTATCAGTTTCGTGTTGTCTGATTAGTGTCATCACCATTGCATGCTAAGGTTGAGAACAATAAGGCTATTAAATGAAGTATTTAATGAAGTTAGGATCCCATGTTGTCATATATATTAATTAAGTCAATCTTATTCTCATAATTATAATTCTTTGTTTAATTCTTAGTTATAAACAACCTCTATTTGTTATCATCTTAGCATTGAATAATAACCATACATTGTGGCTTAAGTGCATAGATTAATTAGTTAACCAAAGCCAGTCTCTGTGGGAACGAACTAGAAAAGATTCTATACTACTCACAAACTCGTATACTTTCGTGTATTATTAGCGTGTGTTTAGCGAGTAACAAGTATTTGGCGCTGCTTCCGGGGACTGCAGTGTTAATTTATAGTTTATGTGCTTTCCATTAGTGGTCGTTAAAGTTCATTGACTCGGACATCGTTACTTATTTGTTTCCTTGCATTGGTTCAGGTACTCTAGCGAGGGTGTATGCATACGCGTTTGTGTACTCATAAGAGAACTCTGGATAATGCCAAGGAAAAACTTGTGGTGGTTCGAAGGGAAGTTTTTAAGGAAGAGAAGAAGGTAGAAGAAGAAGAGAAAGTCGAGGAACCAACTTTAGTAGAGAGAGTTAAGCAGACAATCCTAAGGCTTTGATAGGCTATTCTCAGCCTAAGATTAATGACATTTAATCAAACATCATCAGGACATCCATCAGGGATAACACTTTTGAGATCAAGTCAAGCACGATTAGGATGATACAAAACTCAGTTCAGTTTGGGGGTTCTCCTACTGAAGACCCCAACATGCACATCAAGGATTTCATCGAGATCTGCGATATTTTCAAATTTAATGATGTGACTGAATATGCTATCAATATGCGTCTCTTCCCATTCTCTCTGAGGGACAAAGCTAAGTGCTGGTTACATTCTCTACCAGCAGGGTCTATCACCACTTGGGAAGATCTTGCTCAAAATTTTCTCACTAAGTTCTTCCCTATGGCGAAGACTGCTGCAATCAGGAATGCTCTTACTCAGTTTGTTCAGTAAACTGGGGAATCTCTGTGTGAGGCTTTTGATCGATATAAGGAGCTGCTAAGGAAGTGCCCACACCATGACATGCCTGATTGAATGATTATTAATCGCTTCTACAATAGATTGGTTGCTACTTCTAGACCCATACTTGATGCAGCATCAGGAGGAGCCTTGCGGGCTAAAAGCTACGATGAAGCTTATAACTTATTAAACTGATGGCTGCTAATATGTACCAGAATCCTTCCCAGAGACTGACTCAGGGAAAGGTAGCATGAATTCTGGAGTTGGATGCAGCAACTGGTATAGCTACCTAACTTAAGGCTTTGACGATGAAGGTGGACACTTTGGCTAATTATGGAGTTAATCAAATTGCTAGTGTCTGTGAGCTTTGTGCTGGTGCCAATGAGACTGATCAGTGCACAATTTCTAGTGATTCAGCTCAGTTCGTGAGCAACTTTCAGCGATCGCAGCAACCTGTGCCTGCCACTTATCATCCCAAGAACCGCAATCATCCTAATTACAGTTGGAGCAACACTCAGAATGCGGTTCAACAGCCTTATCATCAGTATCCAGCTAAGCAGTACAACCCCCTGGTTTTCAGCAACCGAAATATGCACCGAGAAAACAACTCCAGCTGCAACAAGCTAGTGAAAAATCTGAATTAGAGGAGTTGAAGTTTATGTGCAAAAGTAAAGCTGCTTCTATCAAGACCTTGGAAAACCAAATTGGGAAAATTGACGATTCCTTTCTTAATCGTCAGCCTGGTACACTACCTACTGGCACTGAAGTGCCAGGAAAGAGGGAAACTAAGGAGCAGGTAAAGGTAATCAATTTAAGGCCTGTAAAGGTTGCGAATACCGAACAAACTCGAGTGTTGACTAAAGAAGCTGAGGCTGAGAAAGAAGTAGAGCAGCAGGAAGTTGAAGTGGAACTAAGGAAGACTACTATTGAACACACTCCTCCTGAGGGTAATATAGGGGAGAAACAGATCTATCCTCCACCGCCTTTTCCTAAGCGGCTGCAGAAGAAAAAGCTGGACAAGCAATTTGAGAAGTTTCTGGAGGTGTTCAAGAAACTTCATATCAACATACCTTTCGCTGAGGTTCTTGAGTAGATGCCTAGTTATGCGAAGTTTATGAAAGGTATTCTCTCTTTGAAAGTGAAGCTAGATGATTTAGAGACTGTCGCTCTCACGGAGGAATGTAGTGCTGTACTGCAGAAGTTACCTCCGAAGCTTAAGGATCCAGGAAGCTGCACTATTCTGTGTACTATTGGAAAATTGTCTTTTGACAGATGCTTATGTGACTTGGGAGCTAGCATTAATCTAATGCCATTATCAATCTTCAAGCAGTTGGACTTACCTGATCCAAAACCGACGTATATGACCTTGCAGTTAGCCAACTGTTCTATTCCATATCCGTGAGGTATTGTGGAGTATGTCTTGGTCAAGGTTGATAAACTCATCTTCCCTGTTGATTTTGTAATTCTTGATTTTGAGGAGGAAAAGAAGATTCCCATAATCTTGGGAAGACCTTTGTAACGCCCTCCAAACCCGGGTCAGAAGTTTGGGGTCCACAACACATACACACACCATATTTAAACCTGTATATAAAATATTATATGCATTGACCCTTCTTTACACAACCACGGATCGCAACAGGGTAAAGTATGAAAACAAGCCACAACCTTAACTTTTAATACATCGTACCAAATCCCAACTAGTTCAACTTACACTTGATAATGATATCGTTCTTACAATCTTGCACAACTTATCTACAATATAAAGCTCATACTAGCTCGATCCAACTTAACCTGGAATCCTAGCTCGCGCACTGGACTTGAATCCTCGTTACCAACAACTTGCTTTTCAACTGTTGAAAACATAAAAAGGTTTGCATGAGTGAGCTAACTAGCTCAGCAAGTCATAATAGCAATAACTGAGGTTAAAAAATAACCAATTGAAATGATTCAGAAGAATCAAGTTTCTGAATAAGTAATAATTAGAATTGGATATTCACTTTTCATTTTAAAAATTAAGGTTAGGCTGCTGATCAGTCACACATTAACCCCGAGCAAGGCTCCCAACTTTGCTCTATATACTGGATCCAAGGCACGCATTGGCCTATTATGACCACGAATCTGGTCCGACCATGAATCTGGTCCACATTTATAAAACCATCCAATTCTAAAACAATTCAATATGATAACCAATGTAATTCAATAAGCTGAATCATAAACAATATTTATTTTGAAACATAGGGTGATTTATAATACCATGAAGGTATAAGAAGGAATTCATGAAAAGATTGGCTTTCAATCAAGGAAAAAATCATAAAGTAGAAGACCAAGGGTTTAAGGGTTCGAAGGATTGGTATTTTATTAAACAAGGAATAAGGGTTGGTATGTCAAGCAATTCAATATCAGAAATCAGTATGTGGTAGTTATGTATTTGTGGAGCAGTATTGTATGTGCCTGGCTCGTATCTGGGAATTCAACAATCAATGGTGTATGAAGAATAAGGCTTATGGCTCAAGAGCAATAAAAATCAGGGTTCAAGGTTAAATAGTTTAAAGCGCTTGCAATATAAAACATAAGTTATTTTGAATAATAGTGAAATGTTATGAGATAGTTTGAAAATATTTGCAATATATCTTAAAGAAGGTTCAGAAGTATTTGCTTATCACCGATGATTTCCAACTTAACTTGTACCCATCTAACAGTTTTACTTTTCCATCACTTTCCTTCTTTTTCTCTGTCTTGCTTCTATTCATCAATCACTTGCTTTCTTTTTCTACACTTCAGTTCTATTTACTGATCACTGGCTTTCTTTTCTTATGCCTCGCTTACTCTGCTAGGCATCACAAGTATCTATCAATATTCAATCTCATATCATTCTAATCGTCACATAGACGTCATAAGCTTTTATGTACCCTTCATTTTACCCAAATCCAGTTTACGGATTGAAAGTTATGACTATAACAGTCAAACAATAACCACATAGACATATAACACATCAATTAGATAGCACAAAGCACATAGCATACAAAATATTCAACCAAAATAATTTTTCAAAAAAGATTCGGGGTTAAAATGATTTTCCAGGTATTTAATACAAATTTTTGAATATTTTTCAGAATTAAAACAGGTCTCCGAATCATTTTATAATTAAATAACAGGGTTCAAACACCGGAATCTGACTTTAAAATAATTTTACAATAATTATCGAGCCTTTAAAATAATTTAAAATAATATTTTAAAGTCCGAAACTATTTTTTAGGATTTTTGAATCAAAAGAATTAATTAAATCTAATTAATTAATCAATTATAATTATTTAATAACTAATTATATCAATTAATCAATTAATAAATAAATTAATTGATTAATTAATTAATAAATTATCACTTAAAATTAATTAATTAAATAATTAAGATTTAATTTTAAATTTAGAATAATTTTTAGAATTAAAAATATTGATTTTTAGAATTTAAAAACAATTAAAAACTAATTTCTGAGAATTAAATAAACAAAAATATACATTTTAAAAATTTTAAAATTGCCATCCTATTTTTATAAGTTTTACAACTAAAGTCTAGAATTTAGAAACGTTGTCGGCGACCCACCTTTTTTAGAGGGGTGAAAATGCAATTCCCCCCCCCCCCACCTTCTTTTCCCGGCGACCTCCCGCCGTTCACCACCGGCCAGTCGCCATTAATGGCGATTGGAGCTTTCCGGCCACCTTCAAACGAGCCCAAAAATCATTCAAATTCACAGGAGACGAAGCTCTTGTTCCCTCAAATACATCTGCAGTGTCAAAATTCGTAAACAACCAACGAATCGAACGAACTATTTTATTGAAAATCCGCCGCCTGGGTTTATTTTTCTGGCCAACACCAACCAAGAATCGTCCGTTCACAAGCTATATACCAATCAAATCATTTTTCAACGATCTATAATTTGGTGTAATCAATTTTAACTTATAACCCCAAACAAAGAAGTACCAAATTTTCAATTAAGAACATTCAAACATATAAACCCTAGTTTTTAATTTCAAGAATCAAACATCAATTTATATATGTTATTGAACTCCAAATTTGAAGTATGATATACCAAAATGACCAGAAAAGTATTATCTACACGATGGAATCATCAAATCACATCAATAACATCAAGAACAAATTTTCATAATTTAATCCATAAATATTTTGAATTAAAACAATTAAATAAGAAAAATACCTTGATTTCTGTACTTGAATAGATGGTGGATTCAGAAAGAGTTTTTCAAGAGTTTCTATTTGATATATTGCATGCTTAAATCGGAGTTCGATAACATCTTCGTTTGTGCGTTTGATAATGAAGAACGCGACGTTTTTAGGGTTATTCTCTGTAAATTATATATTTCTACTGATCAATTATGATTATATGAATAAAATGAAATAATAAAAGGGCTATATATATTTATGGAATATTGGTTCTTGTTGGATCGTATTGGATCGATAAATTAGTTACTTAGCCGCTAAGTAACTGCAATGACGATCCGATTTGATACCCGTATTGGATAATTATCCAAACCAGACTTCTTATAAAACACTTTATACGAAAATAATATAATAATATCCCATATTTCGAGAATACATGTTTTGTTGACTCACCGAAATGATTATCGTACCGAAAATATTGCGCAGGGCCATGCACGGGTCAAACCGTAATCCGAATTGAAAAAGTCAAAACACGGAAAATGTCCGAAATTACCAGATTAGGTTAGGAAGGAGTTTTCGGAAGAGTTTCGGGTTGTAAAAATGTAAAAACGGTTGAAGTTGGACGATTCCCGACTTTATAAAATAATGTTGTAATTATTCAGAAAATAATTAATAAATTCATAAATTAATATAAAATCATATAACAGTCCAAAAATTACCGGAAAAAATACCGTGATTATCTATATTTTATTCTGGTCATAATAAAATTAACATACTTATACTTTACCATATTTAAACATCCATATATCCACACCAATCATCCAATAATTCACCAAAAATCACATAATAATCACATAATAATCATTTAATAATCATTTCTTGATAAAAATAATTACACGCTATATCCTGAATATTACATCCTCCCCCCCTTAAAAGGATTCTGTCCTCAAAATCACTCTAAGGATCAGATAATGATACATTCAAGTAACTCACTTTCATTTTCTCGGGTTGATCCATCACTCTTATAACTTTTCATAAACTTTTACTCACAGCATCACTCATTACTTAGCAACCTCTTGCTGACATCATATTCTATATGTTGCTTACATAACTCAACTCAAGTCTCCATTTTATATATAATGGAGCTAAATTACTTTTCTTGAATATACACATATAAATACCTTATGAATCTACTAACCGTGTGGCGGTGAAGCCAACTCACTTACACTTATCTTGCTTATTTTACTATTTCAAAAGGATCAGCATAATGCCTATTAATTCTCTTTTCTTTCTAATTCTAATAATTCGTGCTCATGAACGTTTGCAATAATTACAGGTTATTGAACCTTATTTCTACATGTTTCTTTGTTCAATTAACATAGTTTATAATTTCTTCCAATCGCATTCGAGGCTCCTTAATCATTCTCTTAATCTTCTCGTCCAATTGCGAATGATATACTGAAATCATGTCGTATTCGATTTCTGACGTTCTCGATATTACTTTTAGAATTAAGAATCAACTAGAAAATCTTGTCTGGATATGATTGACGCATAAACTTATCACCATATCTTATTTTCTTTGAATCACAATCGAGTATATTTGCTGAGCGAAAATCTCTTACTACTTTGAAGGAAATACACTAGCCTGGAGGCATCACCAGTATATTTTAACCCATATCATTATTTATTTTGGTTCTAAGAAGTTCTCATACGAAACTGACTGCAATTTTTCCCTTGACTTCTAGTCACATATAATGTTTATTCTTTCTTTATGCCACACTATCAGAAAGTCTTCTTTGCCATCTAGGTCTTGTATTATATTCTCGGAGTAGCTTGAATCTCTTGAGATATCGAGGTTAACCGAATTCCTATCTTTTGGTTTTGTCTAACTTAATGACCCATTCATCTAGGAGTGGTCTATACTATTCTAGTTCGACATAATTCATTGTATTCAGAATACTCCTGTCAAATCTCAAATCAAACAGTACTGATCATTTACAATCAATTTCTGAATCTGATGACGTACCATCACTTCTTCAGGCATACAACTAACCCAATTATTGGACAAACTGCTTACTAATAAAAGAGCAAGACCAGGTTTGGATAACCTATCAATAATAATTTAATTTATGCTTTCCTCACCTTTGGTTCCCAGGTGACTTCACTACGACATCTCTTAGCGAAATATATCTATCTTTATTTTTGAAAGTCAATGGTTATAATAATCCATCTAGCCTTTGATTCTCCGTCTTAATTCTTGGGTAGGTATAACATTTACTTACATATTTTCCCCCATTTTCTCTTCACGTCTGGTCATTATATATTTTCTTTTAGCCCTTGGTACTTGATCGTACTCTTGGGATGCATTCGCTATCTCAATTAATTTTTTTTCCAAACTCTTCACTTTACTCTAGTCCCACATAATACCCACATCTTACCTATATCCTGGCATCTTATAAAGTTTCTTCATCACCCTTTTGATTCCACTTCTTTTCCTATCTCCGTTCTTCATTCTCATAGCTCCTTTGAAACCGAACTCTTGACATTAATACTCATTTTGCTATCATATAAAATTAGATATTAATACGAACTTTGATGCTCACAACATCCCATTCTGAAGTAAACATCAATCATCTATATTAATACCACGTTCGATATTTAAGTATTAACATCAATCGGAAAGTGAATTAAAATTGTATCTCACACTTTATCCAAAACAGAAATACTTGACAAATCATTGATTGTATGATTATCAAAACAATTTAGAAACAAGACATCCTTTGATAAAACTTTGTTGCAGATGATAAAATCTCCTTGAATGTCTAATAAAATCCATATTGGTGTGATTATTAATCTCTTCTTTAGTCCACCTCCCTTCTTCCTTTCCTTCCTTCTCTTTGCTCTATCTTCAATCTTTAGTTCTTGAAAACATTTTTCTCACTTGTCTATACAAATAACTTTTTATTTCTTTTGTCTATTAAAAAGGAATATTCATCCAAGTAAAGCCTCAAGCACTTGCAGTAACTTCTGAATTCTACTGGTGTCCATACCTTCTCCAAATTCCTCATTGCTTTGATTTCGGATTTGAAAGTCACATCAAAATTTGACTTAATCTAATTGGAATCGATTTTCATCTAACTGACCATTGGTTGGTAAAATTAACCAATTATCTTACTTAACTGATCAATTGCACCGAGTGATGACTAGTTAAATGAAATTAAACACCAATTATATATTATCGGATTGGCTGTAATAATCTCTTTCAAAAACTGAGATCACAATTGTTTGGAGTATCACCATGAATATCAGTAACACACGGGAGTATACTTTCCATTTTTAAGAGTAGGGTATTTTCCGAAAAATTTGGGTAGCAGCTCTTTTTTATTATTGACTATGAGTCGGGCTCAAGCTGATACCAACAATCAATCAAATAACCAACAATCAACCCTTAAATATACCAGTCCAATTGCACTAAACTCACCATTTCACCACCTCATGTAATATTAATCAGTACAACCCATGTCTCTAGTACAACTTAAGATTATAGCGAACAATTCTTATTGTACCATACCTTTTTCTCATATCTTTTGATTATAACAGAATATCACTATTGAGTATAATTATAAATTATTCTAGAATCCTTCCACTTCATGTTTCAATTCAAGCTCTTTAATTAACAATTTATCCATCTTTGGAAATATACATTTGTTCTTATTAGTTAACTTGTTTAACTTCCGATAACCAGCACGTGGTCTTAACCAACACTATTATAATCTTGTGAAAGAATTCATTTGGTTTTATAATCTTGTGAAAGAATTCATTTGGTTTTAAAGCATCGCATCTTAAAAATTGCTATAGTCAAACTACCATACCTTCATCTCCCCTTATGTCTTTCCATAGTGAACCTTCTTTGCTGACCCATTTATAAGCATCAAATTTACCATAACTCACTTATTTAAGTCGGAAAACCCAACCATTCCTTGATGAACACACTCAAAGTTTATTCGTAACTAGCATTTCTTCGATCTTGAATCTTCACGACAAATATTTCCTACATGATTGAGGTATGGTTCATCTTCACAATGTATTAATCGAGTATCTGGTTGTTATTAAGAATTTCTTCATTCTCTTCCGTTGTCCAATCAATCATTTGTCGTATCCGATATACGCAGCGTTACCTTCTTATTCCTCTAGTTAATTTACCTCATACGGTTCGCTAACTACTCCAATTTATGCCAAAATCTCATATTTGCAACGTATCATGTATACAAATTTTCGCTTTTGGTTTGATGTCGTCATGACAACCACGATATTGGTATAATGATTCTTCTTTGCATGTATATGTCCACCATTTATTGGCTTGTAATTATCCATACTCATCATATAACTCCATCTGCTACAAGGATTCATTTCACTTCCTTTTTAAAACATTCAAAGGATAGACCTTACACAAGAAGGATTTTGTGTATATGATTCTGATTGGAAACTTTTTGTAAGGAATAAGAGTACAAGGAAACAATCAGAAGGATTCATAAATCAATAAATCATAATTTAATAAGAAAGAATGAATATGATTTAGATGTGAATGAGACAACCATATTTGTACTCAAGATGGCCAGTCTTTCATACTATATGGCATACAACACATGATTATATGGCGTCCCACCATACTCTTTATCATTTCGGCAAAGCATCACGCCCTTGCCTCAGTCCAATGGTTGATTTGAAGGCAAAGCGTCACGCCATAACACTGTTTGTCCCAATCAGAAAACAATATTTTGAAGGAGAAATGATTTGAAAAAGATTCATCAATTTTCTTGTCAACTTATAGAGCTGATAATGAAAGAAGTTCATACTTTACTCGAGATTCGTAAGGATATATAGGATTATAGGAAAGAATGATACCATTGATCGTCATCCACATTTCATCCGTTTACAGCTTCAACGCTGCTTCGATAAATATGTTCCAATCCGAGTCATATATTAACCTTAGAAAGTTCTTTGACATGCCTTCTTAATCGATCATTAGAATAAATTATGTACTGGGTCTTGTATCTTTAGCATCGCGCTTCCAAATTTATAATTCGACTCTATTTGCAGTCTTATGAGATTTACAATCATAACTTCAAATTTCGCTTATGTTGTTGATCGTTCAACATATCGCATTTTTTGCTAAAAACATTCTTCCTTTAGAAAAGTCTGGAAATTTCTCAATCTTCTTTGATCATAGTTGGCTTATTTTAAAACAACGTACCCTTTGAACTCTAATAGTCTTAAAAATTAGATGAATAGTTTCTTCGTACATTGGTTCTGTCGTTAAACTTATCAAACAAGATTTGCAATGTAACGTCCGAGAAATATTATGTAATTATTTTTATCAATAAATAATTATTATGTGATTATTATGTGAATTTTTGGTGAATTATTTGATGATTGATATTAATATTTGGGTGTTGATATTTGATAAAATTAGGATGTTTTAATTTCTAATTATCCAGAATAAAATGTAGATAATTTGGTATTTTTTTGGTAATTTTTGGATTATTATATGATTTTATAAGAATTTATAGAATTAATAATGATTATTTTTACGTAATTATAAAATTACTTTTTAGAATCAGAAATCGTCCCACTTCAACCGTTTTTACGTTTTTACAACCCGAAACTCTTCCGAAAACTCCATCCTAACCGATCTGATAATTCTGAACACTTTTCGTCTTTTGACTTTCTCGATCCGAGGTACGATTTGAACCGTACGAGTCCCGGCGTGAGATTTTCAATACACTAGTCATTTTTATAGCCCAATAAAATCTGTATTCTCGTAAGACGAGATGTTATTGCCCTATTGTTGTATAAAGTGTTTTATAAGAGGCCCTGTTTTGATAATTATCCAAATCTAGTATCAAAATTATATCGTTATATGGTTACTTAGCAGCTAAGTAACCTATTTTCGGATTCGATATGTAAATGTAATTATTGAATTATAAAATAAATAAAATATGTGATTTTCCTGTTAGCTATGTATTGCGACGTTATTAATTGTAGTTGATTGGTTGGGTACGAAGATTGGTAGTATAATTAATTATTGAGCGATATGAATTCATTTTGCTTTTAAAATGATTTTATTGAATATGTATTCTCATAAATACTAAAATTGTCACTAAAATTATTTTTGTTGCTTTATAATTTTATTTATTATTTTTAGGAGTTTTTAAAATTTAAAAATCAATATTTTAATCATTATTAATTTCTAAATGGTTTTCTAATTGCATTTAATTGTAAAATCAGTATTTAATTCTAGAATACTTCAAAAATCATGAAAATTTTATTTTATTAACTTTTAAATATTTTGAGAATTTTAAAATTATTCTGGTAATTTTCTGGTTTTTATTCGCTCGTGCGTTTATTCATTAGTTCGTTAAACTGCAAGCCTCATGTGTATTCCATAAATGCTTTTAATAGTTATAAAAAAAATTATATTTTATTGGTGGTAAATATTCTGGGAATTTTGAGGTTTATGTTGAGACTATTTTAATTTGTTTTATTCGAAAGTATATCGTTAGTAAATAAAACACAGAGTTAGATGCGATATTAAATAAAGAAATCGGGTAAATAAACCCGATTCCATTTTTTCCCCTAAATAAATCCTTAGTCTCTCTTTTAATATCATCTCTCCCAATCTCTCTTTCGGCAATCTCTCCACCGCCTCCCTCATCAATTTGTCGACCTCTCTCTACTCTTTCTCCCCCTCTGTTTTCCCTTCCTTTTTCTCTCCCTCCTTCTTTCTATCTTGTTACCCCCGTTTCTCCTCTATTTCCTGCTCCTTCCGCCGCTGTATTTTTCCGGCGCCGCCGGTTTTCTGGTAACTAGTACCGCTGGTTTCGATTGTTCTTCTAAATTTATGTGTGTGTATATTCGTGTGTGCATATATGTGAGTGTGGAAGACAGGATTGGTGACCTTCTTTTGTTGTTGCCTGGTTCTCTGCTGTGGTTGATTTGTTTTTCGGACAAAGGCCGCGTGTGTGCCTCTCTGGGGCGCGTCTGTGTGCATGTGTATATATACCTGTTGTGTGTGTGTTCGTGTATCTCTGTGTGTGTGAACCATGTGTGTGGGTGTATGTGATTGGGTGCGTGCGTTGGTGTGTTTTCCGGCCACATGGTATTTTCAGCCACCTATTACTCCGGTTGAGTTGTTCCTGTTAATTCCTGTTGGACTGTATTGCTTGCTGTTGCCATCTGTTAATTGTGTCTCCTTTCAAATTTCATGATTCGATTGACTTTAATATTTTATTAATTTTGCAGAAATTATTTGATTAACATTTCGTGAAATAAAAAGATTTTATGCGGATATTATTATAATTAATCGATGGAATTTACGTAGAATGCCCGATATAGCGGGAACCCGTAAATTTTATCGCCGTCGGCGATGAGCCTCAGCGAGCCGACGGTGGACTGTGATGATTTTTATCTGAGTGCTAAATTATTAATTAAATAAAATTAGTTGGAAAAATTAATTGTGAAATGAAGAATACGAAGAAAAACATAAAAGTACGGATAATAATAATAGTAAATAATTGGATTGTATTGGTGATTGGGATTGCGAGTTGTGATTGGATGTGTTGTTTTGATTGGATAAATGTCGAATTGTTTCGACCGGTAGGCCGATAAACAAAGGAGACGCTGCCCGATTTTTAGGAAATTAATTCCAAAAATACGGAAACGTAACCTATAATTATCGGAGACATCGGATAACCATATATAATTATATTATATGAACTTAATTGCGGTTCAAACAAGATAATTTATAAATAATCGATTACCCTGTTTTTCAAAACGACGAGTATACATATTTTTCAAAAATAAATAATTGCTATGTGTATTTTAATAATACCTATCAAATACGAGATGGGATATGAAATTGTGTGGGTAGAAGTGATAGCGATTTGATGTAAGCTTAAGCGATTATCTGAATTAGGGTATTTCAACTCTATAGGTCCTAGACGGAAAATCCGAGTATCGACATCGGACTAGGAATGATCTAGTGATTAGACGTCGAGATCAATGAAGTTCCAATCGAAGGGCCTGAGTGTTGGGATCGTATGCAAAATGGGATAGTAGTTTGACGATAAAGCCGAACGTTCAAGTCGAACCAAAGTCAACTAGTAATAACGATTAAAGCTTATTGAGGCAAGTATTCCTGAACTTTCTTTTAAAATACTGCAAATATTTCTTCGTTCCTATTCAAAGTTCAGAATAGTTAACTATTTTATATTTTGCTGTAATTACTCTTATTATGCATGTTCCTTTTATTATTGTTCCTATATTATCGATTGCTCTCTTGAGAAAATACCCATTCTTTCGGGTTATTTGCGAACCCTGAATTGGGATATTTTGAAATCAAAATGATTTGACATCAAAATACTCCACAGGCTAGATAGTGATGTGTGGGATTAAGTGTTCTTAATCCTAAGGACCGGGACATAACCGGATCCTTGAAATGGTCCGTAGAGCCTGGGTACCCGACCGGATCTATATAGGGAGATATAGATCTGCACTGTATCCTGGCTAATCAACAGGATATAGGTGCGAACTAGTGTCCAGTCTAATTTTTTGTTGATCGCCATTAATGGCATTCTTTCACTAAAGGTTTTATGATTCCAAAACCGGACAAAACCCTGTTTTAGGAGATGAATCTGGGAACCACTTGTCACTTTTGGATTTACAATCCAAGGCCGGTAACAGCCAACGTTTATTCGCTCAACTCACTCAAATAAATAGAATTGTTTAAAATTGTTCAAAGATTATGTCCGGGAATTTTCCATTGATATTAATGCTTGAAACTCAATTATATACTTGCTGGGCATTTTTGGCTCACTCTTGTCCTGTAATTCTTTTTTCTTCCAGAAGCAGGAAAAGATAAAAGTGAATAGCTTGTGATAGAAAGCAAGAGTTAAAGAGATCTCCGCTGCGAGAGTACGAAGATGTTAGAAAAAAATAAGGCAAGGGCATTAGCATAAAGGTATTTAAACTTATATTATAGTTGTGAATTGTAGAAGGTTAGATTCTTGTTTCATACCATAACCTGTAAATGATCCGGATTTAACGGGATATTTATTTATTATTTAATTTTATGTAAAGATTTTTCAGTGACACCAAATCTTGACCCCAGATTTGGATTCTTACAAGTTTGCATCAGAGCTAGAGGTTATTGGTCACCAAAATAAGAATAGGTGAGGGTAAGATAGGATTGATAGGCCATATGAGATAGGAAAGAGCTGGGTATGCTCATGTTAAGTTGAGTTAAGTATGAATTAGGGTTAGCTGATCCGATATGGAACTAGTAAGATAGGATTGTTGAGAAAAATGTAAGGAGAATATAGCAACGCTATAGATATATTGAGTTCTCAGATCCTATAGTAGCGAGGAATTGATAGCTCGACGGAGATTGGGTATGTTACCCTACTTTTCACGTGGTTTTAAAGAATATGCGATTGATTCTTGTGAGAACTTGTGTAAGAGAAGCTAGGTGAGTTTTAGTACGATTTACCTTAGAATTAGGTAAATGAAGTTTCATAGACTAATTAGTGCGAGCAAAATCCAAGGAAAAAATAGAAGATGTACCAAAGTAGAGGGACCATTATATGAGCTTTCTTTTAATAAGATATTTCATTAGCGGATCATGATAATAGCAAGTAATTATATAGTAATGACGACCAAATACGTGACTTTCAAAATTTTAAAATGAGATTTCGAGACAGATTTTCTTAATCAACTTTTAGAAGATGTTTGCATAAATGAGTATCACAATTTAGTTGTCAAATTACTACTTAAGTTCTTGTTATTATAAATAGAAAATGACCTAAAAAGAAGAATGGATATAGACTCACTGTTGTTAGTTCGAAAGACTAAGTAGACCCACCAACATGGAGAAAGTTTAAAGTTTTTCATGAAAGACTAAAGTAAACTTTGTTAAAATAATATCAATAATTGAATGACCATGTTAAAATATTATTTACCCAATTCATGAAATTATTAAAATTTAACAAGATTCATAATTCGAACGGACAGAGGATGATTGAAGGAAATAAAAGACTCTTTTAGATGATTGGCAAAGGATAATATTCCTATCGACAAAGTTGAAGTGTTGCGTGATCGATGGTTATTCTACGCGGCATAGATGAAATCGGAAGCAGTGATTATGAATTTCATAGGGATGCGATTACAATCAAATCATTAAAGCATTTAATGTGAAAGCATTTCCAGACAACATTTCGAAGTTATAATGTGACCTAAACTGTGAATCTCTCATTCGACTGGTTCTTGAAGGCATACGTAAGTGAAGCGTGGAAGGTGATGAACATTGACATTTTTCTTTTAATATGATAGCATATATTCTTCTTGATTCTTGAGTACATATGAGCTTCTTCTGTGGATAAATCATACGAGGCGAAAACGAAAGAAAATTTATTGTATTCCTTCTGAATTGTTTCTATTCTCAAATTCTTGATTCCTGATTGAGACAAACAGTGTTGTGATATGGTTGTCTCATTCACATCTAAATCTTCACTCATTCTTCTTCCTTTAATTTATTGATTTACAAATTCTCCCAATCATTTGTGGTATTGTTATTCCTTATTCAGTTTTCAATCAAAGTCATATTCGCAAACTCTCCTCTTGCGTAGAGTCTATTCTCTGATGATTTCAAAAGAAATGAAATAGTATGGCACGTGGAAACATATAACGAACATAGATACGACTGTAACCCGATAAATGGTGGACATCTGCGAGCAGGGAAGAATGGATACATCGATAACATGGTCGTGGAAAATATATCAATTGAGACAGTTATTCTTGTTGTGAGGATCTTGCCCGTATGGTAGATTGCAGTAACGATGCGCTTTAGATTAGGAGAATTTGACATTGCACTTTAAGGAAGGAGAACTTAATGTGAGATAAATGGTTAGTGAACCGTAACAAATAAATTAATTATAAAATAAGGGCGTAAAGTTGTGTGCGTTAGACATAGAGAACGAGTGTTGGGACGACAATTAAAGATCAAAGGAATTCTGAACACTGACTCAGACAGGAAACTAATACATAAAGCATCCCTTCTTCGCGGAAAGATATTTGACGTAAAAATTCAAGATAGAATAAATATTAATTGCAACCAAATTTCGAACGTGTTCTTCGAGAAATTGTGAAGCTCCCTAACTTGAGTAAATAAGTTATAGTAAATTTAATACCCATTGAAAGAGATATGTCCTAAGTCCAATCATGTATGAGGATTTAGGAATAACTTTTATGTAATCTGTTTTGATTTCATTGATATTAATAAAAGATTTGTTTTGTTTTTATTGCGGGCTCTATCTATTTAAATGTTTAAATAAGATATACCGTAGTTTAGAGTAAAGCTTTTTATGGATTTTTATGAGATCATAATAATGGCACCTAAAAGATGATAACTCTAAACTTAAATAGTTCCTGGTCATAGAATTACTAACTGATAATTAATAATCCGCAAAGATCGGTACATACTATGCTTGCTTCATTATGAAGGATGTCTGTTCTCATAGACATTTGTGTGGTGACACTATAGCTAGTATGTAGGTGCTTATTATAGAATAAGTTCACTGAACATGACTCACACAGCTGAACAACTGATGGAGTTCACTCACGTGTCAACAGTTGTTCACATAGTGATAGTTGTACAAGTATCCTTAGACTTGAGGTCATCATAGTCATCTTGTGTACACTGAACTATGCTTTGGTTTAGTTCTTAGTCTCAAGGGACAATTATAAGGGCTCTATTGGGTATAGGAATTTGTACACGAAGATAGTGTATGGTTAATAAAGGATCTACCCCTTCCAGTGAAGGAAGAGAATGTTCAATGCTGATCCACTTATGCTAGTTCAGGAATCTCTGGCTAGAGTGAATGAAATTAGAAAGGAGTTTCTAATTTACATTAAATAGAACTAAGCATAGTGAATGGGAAAGCAAGTGATTAAATAAGATAGGCTTGACACAAGTTCCATGCCTTGTATTTAATCGTGACATTGCAGGGTAGAAGGAATTGATTGTACGGTAACTACTCACTAAATAGGTTCTTGATATTCTAAGCAGTGAATTCGTATTATCCGGATAGTCGCGATAAGCTGAGAAGTATCCCTCACGATGTAGAATAAATTTGATTAATTAATTAATCATATTTAATGAATTAGAGAATTTATATAAATAATGATAAAATAGTTTTATTATTATTTATTTCTACTACCGGCTTAATATTGAACCTACAGGGTCACACCATAAAAGAGAATGATTTAATTGTGTAGGAATTAATTAATAATGGCTGATAATTATTTATTTATGAAATAAATAATTAATTGGCAAATTTAATAATTGATTAAATAAGATTTAATTGATTATAAATTAATTAAGAAAAGGTTCTTAATATATTAATTAAGAATTTAATTTTTGGAAATTAAATCAAGTGAGAGAATTATTTCTAAAGAGTTTCGAAAAATGATTAATAATTAAAAGGTGTTTTAATTATTAGTGAGAATAATAAAGGGTTAATAATAATAATATTTTATGGGAAAATTTTCAGCTGAAAATTTTGCATATAAATATACTATTATAGACCCTATTTTTGCCTCAACCAAAAAGATTTACAAAACCCTAATTCTCTCCATCTCCTTCTCCTTCATTACATCGTTTTCTTGGTGGATACCGGTGGAGTGCTTCACACTTGAGGAGCAGCTGCTAAGGATCTCCGTTCATCATTTTTGGATCGCCATTAAAGACCTCCATCTTTCCATTAACGTAAAGCTTCTTAAGGTAAACATACTGAACTACGAATTAAATATTATTTTTCGCATGGATCCTGCGGAGGGTTTCGGTTTTTTTTTAAGATTTAAATTTATATTTTCGCTGCGTTTATGTGCTAAAAACCCTTCACCCATAACCAGACCAATGACGAAAGTTCGATGCGAAAACATAAGTGGAGATGAAGGAATGGTGATTCGACTGTGGAATCTTTTAAGAAATAATGATCTAACGATTAAGTTTCCACCGGATTGTGACGATGATAATGGACACCATGCGCGGTTATTAAAAGATAAAGAGAATAATTAAGAAAATTAAGGGTGTATCATCAAAGATAAAAGATTGGATGCGGCATAATTCTTGAAAGTAACTATACACAATTGGTAATTACAAGAAATAAGTTAAAAGAATCGCGAAATAAAATCCTTGAAAAACAACGAGATAAATTTTAAGTTCACTAATAAAATTTGGTAATATCCTAAAAGAACTGAGGAAGGTATGGTTATATTAATCTTTGTTGGTGTAAGACCTTAGTCCCATGTCAAAAAGATATATGTCATGCTAGTTAATCATACATATGCTGGTCAAAATGATATAGTTTGAATTATGGTGAATGGATGAATTTGGTTCATGCAAGTGGATGGATATGATTGTGGACGCTTTGGTTGATTGATGGTGTCGGCTTGAGTCTGACTGGTAGTCGACTATATAGGAGAGGTGCTGCCCAAATTTTCAGAAATTACCCCACTTTTAAGAATCAAGAGGTATATACCTTCATATGTTATTGAGATACCCGGTGGTACTCCAAATGATTGTGATCTCGGTTCTTGGAAAAGGTTGTTATCACCAAACCGACTTTATATAATTGGTCTTTGATTCCAGTTAGCTACTCAGCACTTGGTTTAATTGATCAGTTAAAAGAGTTAATTGGTTAACTTTACCAATTACTGGTTAGTTAAATGGAAATCGATTCTAATTAGATTGAGTCAAGCTCTGACATGATTTTTAGATCTGAAATCAAAGTAATTAGGAATTTGGAGGAAGTAATGGCATTTGCAGAAAGCGAACGTTTAGTAAAATTAGCGTGATGTACTGCAAGTTTGTGCGAGATTGTATCTAGATGAATATGACCCTTGCAATAAATAAGAAGAACAGGAAGTTATGGGTACATGCAAGTGGAGAGATCGTTTGCAAGAATTGAAGATCCAAGATAGAGCAAAGAAATGTCACCATCTATGATAATACTCCATGAAGGACGTGAATGTACATCCATGTCGAATGACGATTTAATAAAAGATACTGTGAAATACTGGGAAACTCCCAAATACAAGTATTCGATGTAAGACAGAGACTGACGAAGTCCGCATGTGAACTCGAGAAAAAGAAATGTTGATAACTGGAGAAAGCGAAATATGCGATCAGTGATGATTTAAGCGAGGTTAAGAAAATCGCTATCGATGAATTTTAATTATTCTGTTAGTAAGAATTTAAATATTATAAATAAAAGCCTTCATTCCAGTGTGAACTCCAGAAATGGCTTTTCTAATAATGAACAGATTAATATTGTCAATAAAAAGAGATCCCTTATGTTTATAAGAGATAATGAATAATGAGGATGGAGAACTAATTAAGAAAAGAAGTGGAATCAAAAGGATGATAAAGGGATTTTATAAAATAGTTCAGGATATACGCAAGTTGTGAACTTCGGTTGTGCCGGAACTGATGAGAGAATGAAGTGAAATGCCGATAATTGGAGATAGGAATTCGTTCCAAGAATGCGTGTAAATAGGGAAGATTAAACAAAGGTATTAGTGGCGAATGGTTAGAGTAAAACGTTACAATGAATCTCATGTCGGAATTCTTTAGGATTAAAGTGAAGTCCCGAAGGTTCTAACGGGTGATTTACCAAGGCTACCTCGAAATATACGGTGAAATGTCTCATTGGTTACTACACAAAGTCGAGCTGGTGTCAATCGCCCAGTATCTAACTAAAGAACACGTAGATCCTCTCTATTAGGACATGAATTTAATTGATCCAAATCAAAGTCAAACTAGCAAAATCATATCTTTTAAACAGATAAAAGAGATATTCCATTATTGTAAAATATCAAAACTATATCTTTACGGAATATATTTCTAAGGCAGTATGATCGAAGAAGAAACATCAAGATATGATATTTCTTAGATCTATGTTGCAACAGGAATATGGCAATAAGCTCGAATAAAGAATATATCAGAGATATTCTTTAGAAGTCTCGTGCTATATCAAAAACATTTAACTCTTCGCTCCAAAATATATCTCTACATATAATCAAAAGAGTTTTTATTCAAAGATTATTAATATTCATGATTGGAATATTAATATCCAGTTCTGCAACTCATTTCTGTATACTCACAGTAATTTTCTCCCGTTTCGTAAAATCAGCATATCTCGGAGAAATTTATTCAAAAAAAATACTCAAACACATTTCCTATCACCAAAATATATCTCATATATTAGGAAATATATTTTAAGTATCTATACAAGTAAAAACTTTGGTCAAAAGATCCATCTCCTTTATTTCAACACCAATGGTATTTTTACTCGGAAGAAAGGCTAACAGAATAGTTCCAATTTTAGATAAAATAATTCCACATTCTAGAATGACTTGAAATTTGATATGGATCATTTAAATTGTATTTTCTAACTATGGTAAAAATTTCGTACCTTTCAGAGAATTTTTGTCTGGGCACAAAAATCGAGGCAGTTGGTCTCACAGTTGACCAAGTTTGACCTAGCTACCATTGACTAAAGTTGACCAAAACTTTCAGGACATCATTTTATATTATTTAGGTAATTATCATATTTTTTATGATATTTATTTAAGTGTTTTTGGGGTGGTCATAATTAATGGTGCTTAATCCTTAATTAAAGTAATTAAGAAATGATTAAAAGAAAAGGAAAAAATATATTTAATATATATATATATATATATATCAGCTGAGATTTGAATGAGTACTAGCTTGTGCTTCCTTCCCACTTGCAAAGAAACACAACCTACTTTCCATGTCATCAATCCATGTGATACACTCCATCCACCATCCATTCCTTCTCAAATCTTCACCATTCATTCCACCCAACTTCTCCTATAAATAAACCCCAACCCAACCCATTTTCAATAAGCTAAAGAGCCACAAAGTTGCTGGGATTTTTTCAAGAAGTGCTTCTCTTCATCTCTTTCAAATTCTATACACACACTTCTTCTCAAAAACCTTCTCTCTCTTCTATATACTTACATATATACAAAGTTTTTGAAACCCAAGCTTAACTTCACCTAACCAAGCTTTATCCCACCAAGAAAGCTCATCCACTACCACTTCCCGGCCTCCCGAAGGGCTGCCCAAGTTCAGCCAATAGCCAAAATCCAGCCGAACCTCCGACGAATTTTTCCGGTGAACTTTTCCGACCGTTTTTCAAAAGTGGTTAGTTTTAGCTTCTTATTTGAGTTCTTTGTATTTAAGATTTGTACTTAACTTCTCTGCTTCATCTTAAGCTCTAATACAAGCTCTCTTATAAAAGAAGTTCTCGGGCAGAACTTAGATTCGAACTCGGAATTCGAATAAGTACTTGATCTTCGTAAAAAATCATTACAACGAGATGATCGAAAAAGAAAAGTACTTTATCTCCAAGGGGGAGATTATATTTGACACAAGTACGAGTTAGCTAATTATTTCTTGCACTTTAATTGGATCTTGGCTAACATTAATTCGTGCTCATAAAATAATTACGAAGTAAAAGTGTAACCCCTTCTATCATCTTTAGTGTTCCGGGGGATTATTACTTGTCTCATATAAACACTTCGTAATTTGTCAAATCTTCAAACGGATCGTACGAGTTAGACAATTACTTAACGCTCTTTAATTGGATCTTGTCCAACTAATAATGTACATATAAAATATTATGAAGTAAAAGTGTAATCCCTTCTAACATCTTTAGTGTTCCGGGGGATTATAACTTGTTCCATATAAACTACTTCGTAATCATCCGTTAAAATTAAGGACGAATCAAATCCACGAGTTAGCCGATTAATTTTCGCTATTTAATTGGATCTTGGCTAACACATATCGTGTATATAAATAATTACGAGTCATATCGTATAAAGCCCCTTCTAACATCTTTCAGTGTTCCGTGGGGTTATACTACGATATCTATAAAATACTCGTAATTATTCGTCCAAACTTCGAAAGCACAATCTTAAGCCAATTACTTGCACTTATTTAATTGGATCTTGGCTAAGACTCATAAATCTTATAAACGTGTTTGAAGTTAAAAGAGTATACTTTGACCTTATAATCGTCAATGTACAAGTATACCTTAAAACCTTAAGTTGATATACTTAAAGGTAAAATTAGAACTCCGAGGTTGTAATTAAAGTATTCTTCGATCCATAAATACTTAATCGAAAGAAGAAGAATACTCAAGAAGTCATAAGCCATAAATGCTTAATATAAAAAGGGACTTCTCATATTACTCCAAAACTTTATTAAATCTATAAAGGAGTAATTATATATATACTTGACCATCTTGTATTATTCTAAGTCAAGTATAACTAATTAGTTTTAATATTCTTATTCGGATATTATACTACTTGTGGGCTAGTACAGTAACATACTAGTTCAAAACAAATCTTTTCCTACTTGTTTTGTTTTGTGGATTGTCTTATTAGTTTTGTAGTGAGGTGATTCTCATTCTAAGACCCAAGTCCTAGACGTACTAACGGGGAGTTAGTAGTCTTCACACCGTGAAGAAGAGGAAAGACCCAAGATCGGATCACTAAGATCCAAGACCGGCAAAAGCTAAGGAAGCCAAGTCCATACAAAGGCTCTACAACAACTTTGAAGAAATAGCGGGCAATTATTGTCTAATATAAGTTGTGTAGGTATTACATTTATTTTGAGGTGGTGACCCTTGTGTTACGCACCAAGACAAATACTTGTAAAGGGTGTAAAGGCTTCTCCGCCTACTAAAGGAGCGAGTTTATTATAAGGAAAAATCCTGAGTCCGGGAGAGGAGCTCGGGGACTGGAGTAGGGGTGAGCGAATCTATTAGAGGTTGCGCCATCGCGAACCAGGATAAAATCACTGTGTGGTATTTTCTTTCCTTGCACTTTATTTTCCGCATATATAAACTGCATAACCACTCGGTAAAGTATTAAAAAGGGACAAAATATTTTTAAAATGCCACAACAATTTTTAAATTGGTAATTAAGCTATTCAACCCCCTTCTAGCTTAAAATAGCCCTCTTACGGGACCTTATAATTGGTATCAGAGCAGTGCTTTTTAACGTGTTTGTTAAGTGATTTGCAGATTTACAGGCACAACAAAAAGTGATCTGCAATGGCGTATATTAATCCCGTTGGATGTGGTGAAGGTCTATCTAGCTCACGACCTCCTCTATTTGACGGCACCAACTTTGCAACATGGAAAACGAGGTTTCGCATTTATGCTAGATCTCAAGGAGTCAAAGTTTTGATGGCTATCGAAGACGGTGTTCGCATTCCTACCAAAACTATCAATGACACCATCGTCGAAAAGAAGGTTAATGAATACAACTTAGAGGAAGAAGCCACAATGAATATAGCCACAAAGGCGGAAATGGTTCTCACAAGTGCACTTGTAGAAAAAGAATATATAAGAGTAAATAATTGCAAGTCGGCACAAGAAATGTGGAACAAATTAGTGGTAACCTATGAAGGAACCTCTAATATAAAAGATTCTCGGATGGATACATTGATCCAAGAATATGAGAACTTTAAACTCCAAGAAGGATAAAATATCATCGATATGGAAAAAAGATTTACTCGTATAATCGATGAGTTATCTCAACTTGGAAAGAATTATACTTAAAATGAAAAGAATAGAAGAGTGCTCAAATCTCTACCTCCTAGTTCGAGGGTTAAAGTCACTACTATAAAGGAGATGCACAACTTAAATGAGTATAAGATTGATAACCTATTCGGAAATCTTCGTGCTTACGAAGAAGATAATGTTCCGGAAAAGGTTGCTCCAAAGGTGGAGGATAAAAAGAAAAATATGGCTCTAAAGGCCATACTAGTTGATGAAGATGAAAACGATGAGGAGTTAAATGAGGAACTCCAAAATCTCGATGAGAGTGAAATTGCTCTACTCATGAGACAACTTCGTCGTGTGCTTCAAAGCAAAGCTCAAAGATACGGAAAAGGCTTCCTTAAATCAAATAATCAACAAAGAGTTTTTAACTCTAATGGAAGGCCAAATTATTCTCAAACTTATTCTTCCAATTATAAGAGTAATTATCCGTCAACAAGCTACAATAAAGGCAAAGGCAATCAAAATATAAATACCTATAGTAATGCCAATGCCTCTACAAACCATCCAGTTTACACTCCTCCAAAACCCAAAGAATCATCTCCGGAGGAAACACAAGATGTGTGTTTCGAGTGTAAACAACCCTGTCATTATAAAAGAGAATATCCTAAACTTTCATAGGGACGAAGTCTCGTGGCCGAAAATGGTGGGGATCTAAGTGAAGATGAAGAAGCTCCGAAAGCTAGTGAAGAAGTGCTCAATCTATGCTTAATGGCTCTCGGAAATGAAACCACCTCAACCGAAATCTCCTCTTCAAATCAAGAGGTAACATCTAACTATGTCTCAATTAAATCTTTATTAGATGAATCTAGTTTATCTCTCGTAGATATGAATAAGCATGATTTAATTGAACTTGTAGTAAGTTATAAAAATAAATATAAAGATGTTGAACAAAGGTTTCATTTGTTATGGTCCGAGAAGATGAAAATTGAGAAAATTCATCATACTCAAAATAAAGAATATACTCGGATGTTGGACTCAAAAGTCCAAGATGAGAATGAGATTACATCTCTAAAAGATCAAAACCATCTCATCAAGATTGAGGTAAATAAACTTCAAGAAAACATACTCAATCTTGAAACGGAGAATATATCATTAATTCTCAAAGACGAAGAGATGGAACGTGAAAAGATACAATTGAATGATAATATTTGTAAACTTCACGTTGATCTATTGAACTTAAAGATTCTAAATGAATGAAATGTTCAAGATATAGAAACATCTTATAAAAACAATCTTGATAAAGAAAAAGAGCTATTAGAAACCAATGAGCTTAAAAGTGAAGCTCTAAGGTTAAAAGAAGAAAATTATAAACTCATAGCTCAAGTTAAGGATCAAGAAAGAATCCTTAATAACAAGATTGATGCCATAAAGAAAGAAAATAAAAATCTTGAAAAAATCATTCAAAGATTTACAAAAGGTAATAAGATGTTGGATCAAATGGTGCATACAAAAACCTCATATAATCATGAAGGTTTGGGATATAATAAGAATTCTCCTCCTAAAGCAAATACTCGGAGATTTGTATCACCAATAAAGACTTCACCCGAATCACCATCTTATAAATGTTCTTATTGCAATAAAATGGGACATACCATTCAATATTGAAAATTCAAGAATGGTGAAATTAAGGGGAAGCATGTATGGATTCGGAAGGAATCATACAAGAAAGATGATAAACGTGTGCCTCATAAAAATATGGAATATAAGAATCCAAGGCAACAATGGTCTCATCAACCAACTATGTTTCAAAATAGAAACACACAATATCATGTAAATGGTAATGCATTTAGAAGGCAACAACCTCTTAGTAGAAAAGCTTATGCTAATTACCATGCTAATAATAGATATAATATTTATCATGCTCCATCAAGATTTAATGATAGCTCTAGGTATATCTACCTCAAACTAGGCCTTATGCATCTAGAAATATTTACATGCCTAATGATAATTATACCATGCCTAGCTTCTTTCATAAATCAAATGTTATATATGATGTACTAAAAGGGGTACCTATAAATTTAACTAATCATGTATGTAGGTGTGTCTTCCTGCAAAACAAGACATATGGTACCTTGATAGTGGATGTTCAAGACATATGACCAGTAATAAGTCACTCTTGAACAACATTAAAAAGGTTACCGCGAGGAGCGTAACATTTGGTGATAGTAGTAAAGGAAACATTGTCGGCATCAGAGATATCGGAAATGGGAAAGTTAAAATTTGCGACGTTCAATTGGTCAACGGGTTAAGGTACAATCTTCTCTCCATAAGTCAACTATGCGACAATGACTACAAGGTAATTTTCTACACTACTCATTGTTCTATATTAGATAAACTTGGAAAGTTGGTTCTCACTTGCCCTAGAAATAAAAATGTTTATACATGTGACATGAGCAAGCAAGTAAACGTATGCCTAATCACTATAAATGATGATCCATGGCTATGGCATCGAAGATTAGGACATGCCAACATGAAGTTGATTAAGAATATATCAACTAAAGACCGTGTCCGAGGTATACCAAAACTAAACTATCATAAAGATCATACTTGTGAAGCTTGAGAAGTTGGTAAACAAATTCGAGCTTCTCACAAAGCAAAGTTTTTGGTATCTACCTCGAGACCTCTCGAGTTACTACATATGGATCTTATTGGTCCGGTTCCTATAAAAGTCTCGGAGGTTGCTCATATACGTTGGTAGTTGTGGATGATTATTCATGATTCACATGGACTGAATTTCTCAAAGCCAAAAGTGATGCTTTTGAGTCCTTCTCATCTTTATGTAAAAGGATTCAAAATCAACAAAATAAAACCATAGTCTATATAAGGACTGATCTTGGTAAAGAATTTGAGAACTCAAGTTTCACCAACTTTTGTGATGAACATGGCATCACACATAATTTTTCCGCTCCATACACTCCTCAATCCAACGGAGTAGTTGAACGGAAAAATAGAACACTCCAAGAAATGGCTAGTACAATGCTAAATGAATATCGTCGACCTAAATATTTTTGGCCCGAGGCTATGTCAACTGCTTGCCATATTCTTAATCGGGTTTTGCTACGACCTATAAAACAAAAGACTCCTTATGAGTTATATTTTGGCAAAACTCCGAAATTAAGCTACTTTCGAGTATTCGGAAGCAAGTGCTTCATATTAAATTCAAAAGAGTACGTTACGAAGTTTGATCCTAAATCAAATGAATGTATATTTCTTGGATACTCGAACAATAATAAAGCTTATCGAGTGTTTAACCTCAAATCGCTTGTGGTGGAAAAATCTATGAATGTCATTTTTGATGAAAGTAAACCACCGGTGAAATATAAAGATCTTGTTGACCAAGAAAATGTTGAACAAGATGATACTGAAAAGGTTATTCGACAATTCAAAAATATGGATCTCGAGACTCCCGTACATAAAATACCATTAGAATTGGATGAAAAGGAAGATGAACTTCCTCAAGCAATTCCCACTATAAAAAGTCATCCATTAGATAACGTACTTGGAGACTTAAGGAAGGGAGTTCAAACGCGGTCACAAGTTCAAAACGTTGTGAATCATCTTAGTTTTCTATCTCAAATAGAACCTAAGACCGTAAAAGAGGCTTTATTAAACGAGGATTGGATTTCTGCTATGCAAGATGAATTGCTCCAATTTACTCGTAGTAAAGTATGGGAACTTGTCCCTAAGCCTCATGATACTTCCATTATTGGCACAAAATGGGTATTTCGAAATAAATTAGACAAAAATGGAACGGTAGTTCGAAATAAAGCAAGGTTAGTTGCACAAGGATATACTCAAATGGAAGGTATAGACTTTGATGAAACATATGCACCTGTAGCAAGAATTGAATCAATTCGAATGCTATTGGCTTATGCTTGTCATAAAAATTTCAAATTCTATCAAATGGATGTGAAATCTGCATTCTTAAACGGGATTTTGGTAGAGGAAGTATATGTGATACAACCTCCTGGGTTTGAAGATGCAACACATCCCGATTATGTCTATAAACTATATAAAGCTCTATATGGCTTAAAATAAGCCCCAAGAGCATGGTAAGAAAGGTTGAGCAAGTTCCTACCAGACAATAAATTTAAGATGGGAACGACCGATAAAACCTTATTTACGAGGCAAGAAAAAGATGATATATTGCTCGTACAAATATACGTAGATGACATCATTTTTGGTTCAACAAATGATGCACTATGTAAAGAATTCTCTGAAAACATGAGTAAAGAATTCGAGATGAGTATGATGGGAGAATTAATCTTCTTTTTGGGACTGCAAATAAGGCAATCTGATGAAGGAATCCATATCTCTCAATCCAAGTATTGTAAAGAGATATTGAAAAAGTTCGAAATGGATAATGCCAAACCCATCTCTACTAGCGGCTTTAACAGTAACCTCAGCTCTTATAAAAAACAGGAAATACCTTTTATCTCATACTCCTATGTCTACATCTGATAAATTAACGGAAGATCCAAAAGGAATTCCCGTAGACACAAAGAAATATCAAGGAATGATCGGTAGCTTGCTCTATATAACTGCAAGTCGTCCCGATATTCAATATAGTGTTTGTAAGTGTGCTAGGTTTCAAGTAGCACCTAAAGAATCTCATTTATACGCGGTAAAAAGGATATTGAGATATCTTAAAGGAACCACCGATGTTGGTCTTTGGTATCCAAAAGGAATACCATTTGACTTAGTATGTTTTTCTGATTCGGACTATGCCGGGCATTTAGTCGACAGGAAAAGTACTACTGGTACTTGTCAGTTTCTCGGTGGATGTTTAGTTTTGTGGTTTTCGAATAAACAAAATTCCGTATCCATCTCAAAAACCGAGGCTGAGTATATAGCAGCTGCACAGTGTTGTGCTCAAATACTGTGGATGAAGCAAACACTAGCTGACTATAATATAAAATTTGATGTGATCTCAATCTTATGCAATAATATGAGTGCTATTGATCTTAGCAAGAATTCCGTATTACATTCTAGATCTAAACATATAGATGTGAGACATCATTTTTTACGTGATCATGTCAATAAAGGCGATATAAAAATGACTCATATTGATATTGAGATCAATCTCGCTGACATATTCACAAAACCATTAAATTCCGAAAGATTCACTAAACTCCGCTTGGATTTAGGAATGTTGGAATTTAAGAAATAATGGTTTATATAAAGAACAGTTGAGAATCATAAAGAAATCTCAACGATAAGGATATTCTCCCGATCAAGTTATTAAGTTTATCTGAAACTCAGATTTGTCAATAAAGAAATTTATTGATCGGGTTAAGATAACCGGATTTGTCAATAAAGAAATTTATTGATCGGGTAAAGATGAACCGGGAAATTAAAATTATTCAAGTGAATATTTATTATTCCATGAGATTTATAAATATTTAGAAATCCTTCTTATACAAACTGATAATTATGTTTCAATTAATTATATATATCTATATATATATCTGTTTTGGTCTTAAATATATATTCTAATTATTTCTAAATATATGTTATTTAAAGTATATATATATATATATATATATATCTTTAATATTTATATATTTAAATATATCGAAATTTTTAAGGATAAATATAATCCAGATATATTTATAATTATTTTTTAGTTTTTTTTTATTATCCATCCCAAATTAAAAAAATTATTATCCGGCCAAAAAGCTTCTATATCCAAGCCCATATATTTTAAATATAAAAACTATTTATCAAATCCAACCCAGTTTTTTTGGCCCAATTTTATTAAGCCCAATGGCTGATTACATCTTTTAATCCCAGCAATCCATACCTTACCCTAATAAATCCGGGTCGTTCATTTCCTAAAATATAAAAACGTACACTGTTGGTACAATGCACGCTCTAGTCTATTGATTAACCCTAATCTCTCTCGCCTCTTCTCTCCGTCTCTCTTCTAAAGAACCCTAATTTGTCTTCTTCATTTCTATCTTCAATTCTTGATGAAATTCATCAGATACTATGCTTATATTGCAATAATCGTAGTTAAGAATATACGATTAATAAATCGTGGTTGGGTTGGTGAAATTAAATCGATTTCCGATGATAAAAATCGATGACTTATACTTAAATCGAACGAGAATCATCAAATTGGACAGTTTATATATGTATACACTCAATTATCTTTAATTTGAATCATTGATTTAGCAAAAACTGACTCGAGTTCAAGTTGTATGTCAGGAGAAGACGAGAAAATGCTAATTTCTCTGGGAAAAGGAAGACTCTATGGTTGCATGCGACGGAGAAGACTAAATCGGAGGTTGACTCAGTCCGCGACTGAGTCAACCAGGTAAGACCTTCGAGTTAGGCCAGAGTCTAGGCTTAGGTGTCAAATATTTGCCTATTTCAGTCGTATTGGTTTTTGTAAAAATGTGGTTTAATTTCAGTTTGTGTGTGATCAAATTGAAAAGAGTAGAGTTCGGATTATTGATGAACTTGTTGTCATTTGAGAAATTATCTGATTGGATTTGTATTATCTGGTGGAATTGGTGCTATCTGTTGATTTTGTAATTATGGGTTGAAATTCGGATTATCTGTTGGATTTACATTATTTGGTGGAATTAGTGTTATCTGTTGATTTTGTGATTTTTAGTTGAATTTCGGATTATCGGTTCAAACCATGTTTATCTGATGAAGTGATAATCATTTGTTTGAAATAAAGTTGAGTCAGGAAAATAGGGTGATTAATCTGGAATGTATGATTGTTTAAAATGAACACTGTTAAGGGCAATTTGGTTAAGCTTACCCGGACTATAAAATATAAGTGTAAATTATGAGCTGGATAGTTGAAAGTATACTTAACATGCTTGGTTATATTGCTGGTTTGAATTAAAATCTCAGAGAAATTGTTTAAAAATCAGGTGTCAAAATTTGCTTGGTTAATGATGGATTCTTGGTACAAGTTTGACTGATTGTTGATATACTTGAACTAAGTCAGTGTTCTGATTGTATTGAGTTGCTAGTTCCTTGATGATTCTGTGTAATATTTGAATCCCTATTTTTAAAATAAACCTACCAAGGTCTACTAAAGAATGTTGGTAATTTGGTTTCCAATGACAATTACATATATTTATGTCCTGAGTGCCTATTAATCTCTGTAGAACTATTGAAATGTTTAAATGCTAGTGATCTATGTACTATTAACAGGATGTTATTTGTCTCTTTTTCACAACTTATACACATTAGTTTTCAAAGATTTTTTTAAAAAAAAAAAGAATCTGTCTTGGATTAATAAGTATTACTTGTGTTTTAAAGCCTTCTGCTAAAACCTGATTATCTTGGTTTCTTGGAATACTTACCTGCTAAACTTTGTGTAATCTTACTGATTAGTATTATTCCATTTATGAGTGATTTAAGACTGTTGAAATGTTTAAATGTGTGATCAACTAAATGTGCAAGTTGTAATAACCCCAAAAATTTTCAACTTTTTGTAACCCTTGTGAATAGTGTTTTAGCTGAATGAGAAAACTTTTCACGCCACACTATGTAGGGGTTCTGTTATGGATATTCTGGGATATTATTAGTACTCTATGAAGTATATAAGTGTATGTAAATATCGTCAGAATCCAATTCCGAAACTTTGGTTTTTCCCGGAAATCCACAAGATACGGAGAGAATTGAGTATAAGGTAACAGGATAAAAAGGATTTAAATTAAAGGATTATAATAGAGGATCATAAAAAGGAATATAATGTATTGAGAAAGGTTAAGGGAACCTAAGTAATAAGATCCCGGGTATGATCCTTCAAACGATAAACGAGAACGAAAGTTAAGCAAACCGTATAGCAGATCAGCGGTCATTAGGCAAACGATTAGGAAGTTAATCAAAGGGATTAGGGGGAATGATGTCATCCAACCAATAGAAAGAAGACAAGGAAGGAAGGATGACATCATGAGGATGAGGTAAGCATGACATGGGAAGGAAGGAGGTGTGGTTGAATAAGGACCACACAAATTCAAGGGCAAGGTGGTAATTTACTAAATCAAATACAAATCAAGCCAACCAAGCTAGCAAAATCATTTCATCAAAAAATCAAAAACAACCAAGGCATTTGTTCTTCACTTTGCTCTCGGCTTTTACACATTTTCAAGGCATAGAATTTTCAAAATCAAGATCCAAGCATCCTAAATTGGTAAGAAAATTCCCTAATCATCCTTATGCTTAGTTATGGCTATATCATGAGTTTAAGCCATTAATTCTTTCTCTAACTTCTTCATTTAATCAAGGAAGAAGACAATGAATAGTGTTTTCAAGTTTTTAACTTGAACTTTTTCTTGTTTTTCTTGAAGATCCAAGCTTTCCTAAGGCTTCTCAAAGCTTCTTAAGGCTTCCTAGCTCCACCCACCACTTCAAGGAAGGTATACCATTTCCAAACCCTAGGTTCATATATATTATAAGGTGATTTTGAGTAGTGGGTTGATGTTGTAGTTGTTGTTATGATTTAGAGTTTGAGATTTGGAATGGTAGTGTAATGGAATGGTAATTTTGTGGTTTTGATTTAAAGAAACTTAAGAATGATTAAAGTTAAGTTTAAGCATAAGTATGAAAGATTAAATTGAATTGGTTGGGGTGGTTATGATGTGATAAGGATGGAGGATGGTTGTATGTTGGATTTGAGGTTGATTTGGGTTGATTGTGGATGGTTTAAAAAATTGGAAATCGCGTAAACATAGCCGTCGTAACGGCCGATTTTCTTTGGACTGTTTTTGTGCATAGCATTAGGACCCGAGAACCCCCCTGCTAGATTGTGACCACTGCCATGTTTAGATAGCTCATGTTACGAGCTTCGTTTTGATATGTAGTTCGTCCGATTCCGATTTACGGTTTAGGAGAAACGACCGTTTCAAGTAACGGCGTTTCGCGGACGAAACTTTTTCCCTCGCCTTACTTTGGAATGTAGGTTAAAGACCAAAAAGGGTGAATTAATGTATGAAACATTTATGGTAAGTGTGTTAGGAAGTTGGTAAGTCATTCGCGAAGGAATCGCTTTAAAACTCGTAAAGGTTAAATTATTAAAAATGGTGGAGCCGAGGGTACCCGAGTGACTTAAGCGAATCGGTGAGCGCAAAACTAGCATTAGAGTCTAAGTTAGTTAAATCATAGATTTACAAGTGATTTTGGTTTAATTCCAACTTACTTGTTGTTTATAGGTTATCAGACTCGTCCCGAGCCTTTCTCACCCCCAAGTCGCTCAGGCAAGTATTCTATCCGTTATACTGTTGTTGTGATGTATACACTTGTATATGCATTATCTTGCGATAGATGCATGTTGGTTATTTAGCAAATTCTTGCGATATATTGTAGCATGTGATATGGTATATATGCATGCCTGTTTCATATTCTTGAAATATATATCTGTTGGTTCAGTTGATAATACCTATGCTAGAGGATAGCGGTATCTTGCATATACCCTTAGTATAGGGACTCAAAGGTGAAAATATTTTCTAAAACCGGGAGTCGAGGATCCCGAGTAATCTTGTATATATGGATATGGATATATATATATATATATATATATTTATATATATATATATGGCTATAGTTTTCCAAACTATTAATCGAATAAGGTTTATTCGATAACTTTAAACTTTATTTTATTATTGAATATTATTTCGAATATTATTCGAGGACTTATGACTCCTTTTATATTATTTATTGAATATTATTTGAATATTCATTCGAGGGCTTATGACTCTTTTATATTATTTATTGAATATTATTTGAATATTCATTTGAGGATGTATGACTCCTTTATTTTATTTAATGAATATTATTTATAATATTCATTCGAGGTATTATGACTCAGCTTATTTTATTTATTGAATATTATTTGAATATTCATTTGAGGATCTATGACTCCGATTATTTGCTGAGATATATTCTTTATTTTATTAAAGAATAAGATGTCAATAATCAAACTTATTTTCGATTATTCAAATAAAGATAATACTTTCATATAAGTATATCTTTGGTTATTTAATACTCGTTTCAAGTATAAATTTTAATACTTCTACTTCAATTATTTTTATAAAGATTATTCTTTATGGGAATATTATTTAATTAATAATATTCAGATATTTTCTAATATTCTGGGGACTGATTTACTTCATTAAATCAGCCTTACTCCAAACACTCTTTAAAGTGTTTTCGAGTCTTCAAAATGATTTTTAAAAGTCAGAGCGGATCCCAAAACTCATTTTTATATTTAAGATCTTCCTTTTAAAGGGGATTTAAATACTCGCTCAAAACCTGGGGAATCCGGCTCTGTGGTGTATTTTATATTCGCAACGAGGTTGCAGATTTGGTAAATGAATTGATTACTTGCCCAACGTTCGGGAAGTAAGCCCATCTCATTGAGTCGGCATAAGCGACAGGCCGGGGTACGGTCTATTATTGTGTAAGTGGCTGGGTGGCAGTCCATCAACGCGTGAGGGACCGGGGTACGGTCGAGCGCGAGGTCCTAATGCGGCCAGGGTGATGACCGGTGAGGAATTCATCCATCTACAGTAGAAAAGGTTACTTATTGGTATCTTTGCCTGATCAGCGAGATATCGGGTTTATGCCAAAATTCTTTTCCTTTCCAAAATTCATTGGATGTTTCAAACTCTGTTCATACTTTACATAACAGAGGTTTCAGGAAATGTTTAAAGGGGTATATATATGTGGATATATATATACCGGGACTAAATAAAGTATCTCATAACTTTTTCATTCAATAATCTTTCAAAGATTGAATCTATTCAAGTCTTAACTTGTGGTCTCATCTATGGGATGTTTTCTTAAAACCTATAATACTTTGAACGGTGGCAGTTCAAGTAGCTTTATATATGATATAAGTGTGGTGAAGTATTGGTAACTTCATTCCTTGTTTTTACTTATATCTAGTAAGTAATTATCTTGCATATGATAGAGATGCTATCAAGTATCCATTTAGATACTTATATTATCGTTATCACTATACATATTATCTTGCGAGCTGTAAGGCTCACTCTTGCTTTATTTCTTCATCACACAACAACAGTTAGGAGAGATGGCCAGACTCCAGCAGACCCAGCGCAAGCGCGTGGGAAGCGTCCCGCGTCTTCCCGCTGATGTTGTAGCTGCTATAGCTGCAGAGGTAGATCCATTGTAGTTTAGACCATCTACTTTTGAGAATCAAATTATGTATAATTATAACTTGTGGCAGATAATGGCAATTAACTGTAAATTATCAAGTAATCATTTTGGGTTGTAATAATTTTAAATTGTGGATTCAAAGACTTGTACTTATTTCAATTTCATCTCTGAGACTATAACGGGTTGTGGTGTGTGTTAGTGTGGGGTCACAGTATGAGGTTATTTATTATTAATTGAGTGAAGTGATATTGTGGAAAGAAAGACCGTGACAACCCGGATCCCCGACCCCGGATCTGGGGGTGTTACACAACTCAACCTCAGCCACAAGGGACAACTCCCCCGACTATTCAAGGTACGAATCCTCAAGTTCAACAAGTACATATACCTGTGAATTCTCGACCCTTCGGGTATGAATATTCAACTATTGTTACTACTAACCCCCCTTTTGGGATGCCCCTTCACCCTGAGGTTGGAGGAAGCGGATATGCTGGGCGAAGCGAAGCACGAGGGCAGTCACCCCCCTATATACGAGGTTTGGGTCCTATCCCTGAGGATCGGGAATTTTCTGGTCCTTACACTGAGAGAGACTCCGAATCTTCAGATGATGAAGTGGCCCCGAGAAGGAGGCGTCCTGGAAAAGAGCCAATGGCCGATGGAAGTTAACGCCCCCAAAGCACCCCAGGGGCGAATCCCCAAGAAGTGCAGGAAAGGATCAGGGCTCATGAGGCTGAAATCCAAAGGCTGAGGCATGATTTGGAGGCTCACCAGGCCACCAGACCCAGATACCTCCTAGGGGGAGAAATCCTCCTCCTGTCATAGACCTGGATGGTCCGGTACGAAGAAGGGCTACTGTCCCAAGAACTGATCCAAGCAATCTCCTTCCCCTTGGAGATCCTGATGATCCAACCCACCCTTCACAGAAGAGATAATGAATGCCCATATCTCAAGGAAATTCAAGATGCCCACTATCAAAGCCTATGATGGCACGGGAGACCCCGCTAATCATGTTAGGACATTCTCTAATGCACTGCTGCTGCAACCCGTGAATGATGCTATAAAGTGTCAGGAAGTATATCAAGGTTGAAGAAAGTATGAGGAAGACCGTAGTAAGTAATGAGCCCACTGGAGGTAAGAAGCGGAAAACTGGTTTAGAATATATTGCAAAGGACAAACATCCTAGAACTGAACAAAATCCTGATTCGATCCCCAAGAAGGGAGGACTTGGGCAAAAGTTCACTGAATACGCTAAGCTAAATGCTCCTAAAAGCCAGATTTTGATGGAGCTTGAGAAAGACAGAGATATTCGCTGGCCTAAGCCCTTGAAGGCTGATCCCGCCAAGCTAGATAAGAGCAAGTATTGCAGGTTTCACAAAGATGTTGGCCATGACACCGATGAGTGTAGCCAATTGAAAGATGAAATTGAGTTTTTGATTCGAAAAGGAAGATTGAACAAGTATACTGGAGATGGAGGGGACAGAAATAATAATGGAAGGAAGAACTTTGAAGATCGTAGGAGGGACCAAGACGATCAGGGGGCGAAATCCCCAACCCAGAGGGTCGGTTATAAATGCGATTTTGGAGGACCCGCGACGCCCTCGAGGACCTGTGATAAACACGATCTTTGGAGGTCCAACTGCTGCTGGAATTGTCCAAAAATTCCAGAAAGGCATATACTAGGGAGGTTATGCATATTGTTAGAGAAGCCCCGAAGAGGGCCAAGACAGAAGTAACATTGGCTTTTGATGATTCTGACCTAGAGGGTGTGAAGTTTCCCCATGACGACCGCTGGTCATAACACCGATAATAGGAAATAGCCCGGTTAAGAGGGTCCTTCTGGATAATGGTGCTTCTGTGGATATCTTGCTCCACGACACCTTTCTAAGGATGGGGTATAACGACTCCCAGTTGACACCAACCGACATGCCGATATATGGATTTGCTGGAGTAGAATGTCCTGTGGAAGGGATAATCAAATTGCCGACCACCATAGGTACGGAACCAAGGAAAGCAACGCAGATACTGGATTTCGTGGTGGTAAAGGCTAGTTCAACTTATAATGCTATCATGGGGAGAACATGGATACATGCCTTCAAGGCAGTCCCCTCTTCCTACCATTCAGTCATGAAGTTTCCCACCCGAAACGGGATTGGAGAAGAGAGAGGAGATCAAAAAATGGCTAGAAGCTGTTATGTGGCCTCTTTGAGGGCAGATGGAGTCGGGGGGCAGGTTCTTCCATTGAAGATATGGATGTTTCGGAGAAAATGATGAGAATAGAGGAAGGCCAACAGAAGAATTGGTTTCGGTTCCTTTAGCCCCGAGAATCCTGAGAGGACGACTTTCATTGGAGCCACATTAGAGGAGCCCCTTAGAGGGAAGTTAGTGAAATTTTTGCAAGAAAATAGTGATGTGTTTGCATGGTCAGCAGCTGATATGCCGGCTAGACCCCGGAGTTAATTACTCACAAGCTAAACGTAGATCCAAGCCGGAAGACAGGAAACAAAAGAAAAGAAATTTTGCCCCGAAAGACAGAGGGCTATAAAGCAGGAAGTGAAAAGCTCTTAGAGGCTGGTTTCATTGAGGAGATTCAATTTCCGAGTTGGTTAGCAAACCCTGTATGGTGAAGAAGGCTAATGGAAAGTGGAGGATGTGTATAGACTTCACCGATCTGAATGATGCATGCCTCAAGACTGTTTCCGCTGCCTAGAATTGATACTTTGATTGATGCCAACCGCTGGACATGAGATGCTGAGTTTCATGGATGGGTTTAGCGGATATAACCAGATCAAAATGCATAAGGGATGACATTCCAAAGGTATCATTTATCACTGACTTTGGTGTTTATTGTTATCTTGTTAGGGCGTTTGGTCTCAAGAATGGCAGGAGCCACCATCAAAGGTTGGTGATAGAATTTTAAGGATCTTATTGGTAAGACTATGGAAGTCTATGTTGATGACATGTTAGTCCAAGAGTCTAGCAAAGACTGATCATATAGCCCATTTAAGGGGAAGCTTTGAGGTCCTAAGGTACCACAAAATGATGTTGAATCCTACGAAGTGTGCTTTCGGAGTAGGATACTGAAAATTCTTGGGACTGATGGTCTCAAAGAGGGGAATTGATGCTAACCCGGATAAATAAAGGCGATCCTGGACATGGAACCACCAAAAACTGTTAAGGATTTCAGAAGCTGACAGGAAGGGTTGCTGCGCTAGATGATTCATCTCCATGTCGGGGGACAAGTGTTTGTCATTCTCAAGTCACTAAAGAGCATCAAAGACTTTGTATGGTGTGAGGAAAAACCATAAGGCATTTGAAGAGTTAAAGAAGTATATGGCCCATGCCCGTTGTTGGCCAAGCCAGTTCTGAGTGAAGTTTTATACTTGTACTGGCTGTTTTCAGAGAGCCGCCTTAGAGCGCGGTGTTGGTTAAGGAGGAGCTAAAGTCCAGAAAACCGGTATTATGTCAGCAAAATTCTGCATGGTGCTGAGTTGAATTATTCAACTATTGAGAAATTTGCTCTAGCCTTGGTAATGGCTTCAAGAAAACAACTGTGCCCTTACTTTCAGGCTCATCAGATTGAGGTGCTAAACGAATCAGCCATTGAGAATATCATTCACAGTCCCAATGCAAGTGGGAGATTGATTAAGTGGGCAATAGAGTTGGGAGAGTTCGATCTCAAGTATAAGCCACGTACGGCCATAAAAGCCCAGGCACTAGCGGACTTCGTGGTGGAATGTACCATACCCAACCAAGAAGTCGGGGGACAGGAAGATACCATACCTCAAGACAAGGGAGTCGATAAGGGAGACAGAGAGAAGGATGATAAGGAGAAAGAATATTGGGTTCTCTATTTTGATGGACATCAAAAACAAATTCCAGTGGAGCAGGGTTGGTTTTGCAAAGTCCTGATGGGTTCTTAATTGAGTATGCTATGAGCTAGACTTCCCACAAACAATGAGGCAGAGTATGAAGCCCTGATAGCTGGCCTTGGTCTAGCTGGGACACTTAGAGTCAAAAACTTAAAGGTCCGTGGAGACTCGAAGCTGATCATATCCCAGGTAAAGGGAGAATTTGAGGCAAGGGATGAAACGATGGCTAAATATGTCCGCCTAGTAAGGGCTGTGATGACCCAATTTAATGAATGTCATGTTGAGCACATTCCAAGGGAAGAAAATGCTAAGGCAGATGCGTTGTCAAAGTTTGCTTCATCTGAGATTGAAGAAAGTTCAGGAAGTGTGTACTTCCGTGTTTTGAAGACACGAAGCATTAGTGTTAAGCTTGTGGCTCCCATAGGCCTGGGGACGTCATGGATAGATCCCATTAAGACTCATTCAAACCGGTTGGTTGCCAAACGATGCTACTGAAGCACGGAAGTTGGCTGTTCGAGCACTAAGATACTTTTTGATAGATGGGATTTTATATAAAAGATCTTATGTGGTTCCTTACTTAAGGTGTCTCAGGCCCGATGAGGCACTATTGGCTCTTGAAGAAGTACATGAAGGTATATGTGGGCAACACTTGGGGGGCAGAACGCTAGCTCATAAGATAACCCGTTTAGGCTTCTATTGGCCGGAAATGATGGCTGATACCAAAGAGTATGTGAAGAAGTGTGACCGCTGCCAGAAGCATGCACCTGTCGTCAGACAACCCCCGAGATGCTGACCTCCATCAACTCACCCATCCCTTTTGCTATGTGGGGGATGGATATACTGGGGCCTTTCCCCATGGCCACGGCACAAAGGAAGTTCTGGTTGTAGCCATTGATTATTTTACTAAGTGGATTAAAGCCAAGCCTTTGGCCAAAATCACAACCAGGCAGGTTGCACAATTCCTGTGGGAAAATATCATGTGTTGGTATGGAATTCCTCGCATCCTAGTCACTGACAATGGAACACAGTTCAACAATGAGGAATTTAAGAAGTATTGTGAGGAGAAAAAATTGAATTACGATTCACCTCTGTGGCTCACCCGCAAGCCAATGGGCAAGCGGAAGTGGCGAATCGAATAATCCTGGATGGACTAAAGAAGAGGATCGAGAAGTCGAGGAATAACTGGGTGGATGAAATACTCCCAATACTATGGGCCTATAGAACTACCCGTAGAGTCACGACAGGAGCAACTCCCTTCATGTTAGCATATGGGGTAGAAGAAGTTGTTCCTGTAGAGATATCACATTCCTCCCCCAGGATTCAAGCTTTCAATGCTGAGGAAAATAAGGAAGGGCAAAGGTTAGCCCTGGATCTAATTGATGAAGTGCGGGATGAGGCACATGTGAAGATAGTGGAATATCAGAAAAAGGCTTCGTTCTACTACAACCTAAGGGTAAAAGAGAGATTCTTCAAGCAAGGAGATTTGGTCCTAAGGAAGGTTTCCTGGTATAGGGAAGAAAGGAAAGCTCACCCCGGATTGGGATGGACCATACAAGATTAAAAGTATTCAAGGAAGAGGATATTACAAGCTGGAAACCATGGATGGAGAAGAAGTACCTCGGGCTTGGCATGCTCAAAATCTGAAGATTTACTACATATAGGTCGAACTTATTAAGGGTCGAACCCTCGAGGAACACGTTGGTGGACGAATTGTTGCCTATTTTATGGGCTTACCAAACTACCTTCAAGTTCACAACCGAAACAATCTCAGTCATGCTGGCTTATGGAGCTAAGGTAGTGGTGCTGCTGGAAATTACATATGTATAACCAAAAGTTGAAGCTTGCAAGCCAGAGACTAACAAAGAAGGCATGAGGCTAGCCCTCGACCTAATTTATGAGGTCATGGATGAAGCTAAAGCCCCTCAGTGAAGAGCCTCCATTTACTACAGTAGAACGGTTAAAGAAAATTGCTTTCAAGAAGGAGACTTAGTCTTAGGGAAAGGTTGGGGCATCCAGAGTTAAAGAAAAGGAAAGCTAGCCCCTAATCGTGAAGGGCCATTTTGAGTCAAGTGCGTTCTAGGACAAAAATCCAACAAGTTGAAAACCATGAATGGTGAGAAAATGCCAAAGCCTTGCTATGTCATAAACTTGAAGGATTATTGTGTATGATAAAAAAGTAAATATGTGGCAAGCACAGAATATGTGCCGAGTACTAAATAGTACGCAAAGAAATGAAAATAAAAGTTGCTAAAGGCCTGAAGAGCCCAAGTTTTGTCCGATTAGAGGCTCGTTGGTGTTGCAATCATTCAATTGAAGTTAAATTAAACTCGGGTAACGATTATATACCAGAATATCTTGTACCTGAAGAGTTCAAGTGACATAAGTAAAAGTTTGATACGTGCAAAAAGAAGGCTTTTAGCCCAAAGATGCCTCGACCTTTTTGGGCTTGCAATATACAAAGCCCCATAGCGTGAATGCATCTAACAGGTAGAAATAAGGTCGATGAAACAAATTTCTATTCAATAAAGACAAATCGCCGAAAATAAAAGATAATTGCATAAAGATAGAAGATCCCGAAAGATCACAAAAAGAGTCCCGAAGGACAATTAGGAGGCACACTGAAAATGTTCAAAGTCCATAAAGGACCGAAAAAGATAAAAGTAAAATAAAGAGCCATAGCAGGCATATAAAGCCATGCAAGGCCGCGAGGTCACTCATCAGAAGACCTTAAAGCCTCGATACGTACAAACTCAGATTATGAGTTGATAACATGGATATGGGTAAAATACGAGGATTGTTAGGCTTGAACCCCAACAACGCCCAGGAAGCACCATTCCTAACCGACGTTACAATACCGTCTCCTAGGCGGGGTAACCCACGCCTAGAATTTATGGTCGAATGAAGGTACCCTTTTCTTATTAAAAGAAAAAAGGGAGGAAATAATTATTAGATTATTAGAAAAAGGAAGACAAAATTCTCAAAATAGAGAATATTATTTAATGCACGAATGCATAAATTAATGTCTGATGACAACAAAAATTACGAGTAAATTCGTAATTTGATATATAAATTCCTTAAAAATTAAGGAATTTAAAAAATAGAATTAATTGGAAATAATAGAAAATAATTTTTAATTATTTTCTATCCAATTAGTTATATTATGCACGATTGCACAAAAATTAAGTATGTCCGTTGACACAATAAATTATGACAAGAGTTCATAATTTTAGAAAAAAAAGGAGGTGATAAAAAAAAGAGAAAAAAAAAAAAGAAAAAAAAAAAAAATAAAAAAAAAATCAAAAAAAAACGCTGGTGGAAAAGGCCGGGAATCGTCTTACGGAGAAAAAGACTAGTGAAGATTAAGGAGGCTAAAACCACGCCTAGGAAGCATAGTTCCTAGGCGTTGTTCAAAAGATGTCTCCTAGGCGGGGGGTCAACAACGCCTAGGAAGTATGGAACCTCCAACAACGCCCAGGAGACAATATTCCTAGGCGCTGTTGGAAGGACGTCTCCTAGGCGGGGGTCAACAACGCCTAGGAAGTATGGAACCTCCAACAACGCCCAGGAGACAATATTCCTAGGCACTGTTGGAAGGACGTCTCCTAGGCGGGGGTCAACAACGCCTAGGAAGTATGGAACCTCCAACAACGCCCAGGAGACAATATTCCTAGGTGCTGTTGGAAGGACGTCTCCTAGGCGGGGGTCAACAACGCCTAGGAAGTATGAAACCTCCAACAACGCCCAGGAGACAATATTCCTAGGCGCTATTGGAAGGACGTCTCCTAGGCGGGGGTCAACAACGCCTAGGAAGTATGGACCCTCCAACAACGCCCAGGAGACAATATTCCTAGGCGCTGTTGGAAGGACGTCTCCTAGGCGGGGATCAACAACGCCTAGGATGCATTATGCAATAAAAGCCAATTTTCTGATTATTTAATTAATCAGAAAATGGGCTAAAATTAAGAAAATTGCTGAAAAATTCCAAAAAATAGGGAAAAATAAAGCAAAAATTCCCAGAAAATCAGGAAAATTAAAAAATAATTTTCAATAATTATTTTTAATATTCTTGAAAAATTAGGGAAAAATACCTGTGAGTACCAGTAAATTAAGGAAAAAATCCCAGAAATTAAGGGAAAATTCCTGTAAATTAAGGAAAAAATCCCAAAAATTAAGGGAAAATTCCTGTAAATTAGGGAAAAATCCCCGAAATTGATGGAAAATTCCTGTAAATTAAGGAAAAAATCCCAGAAATTAAGGGAAAATTCCTGTAAATTAAGGAAAAAATCCCAGAAATTAAGGGAAAATTCCTGTAGATTAAGGAAAAATCCCCGAAATTAAGGGAAAATTCCTGTAAATTAAGGAAAAAATCCCAGAAATTAAGGGAAAATTCCTGTAAATTAGGGAAAAATCCCTGAAATTAAGGGAAATTTTTGTAAATTAAGGAAAAAATCCCTGAAATTAAGGGAAAATTCTGTAAATTAAGGAAAAAATCCCATAAATTAAGGGAAAATTCCTGTAGATTAGGGAAAAATCCCCGAAATTAAGGAAAATTCCTGTAAATTAAGGAAAAATCCCAGAAATTAAGGGAAAATTCCTGTAAATTAAGTAAAAAAATCCCAGAAATTAAGGGAAAATTCCTGTAAATTAAGGAAAAAATCCCAGAAATTAAGGGAAAATTCCTGTAGATTAGGGAAAAATCCCCGAAATTAAGGGAAAATTCCTGTAAATTAAGGAAAAAATCCCAGAAATTAAGGGAAAATTCCTGTAAATTTGGGAAAAATCCCCGAAATTAAGGGAAAATTCTGTAAATTAAGGAAAAAAAATCCCAGAAATTAAGGGAAAATTCCTGTAAATTAGGGAAAAATCCCTGAAATTAAGGGAAAATTCCTGTGAATTAAGAGAAAATTCTAATAAATTAGGGAAAAATCTCACAATTAAGAGAAAATTCTTGAAAAATACCAGAAAATTCCTAAAAAAAGGAATAAGGTAAGGAAAATAATAGAGAGGTTCTAAAATAACCCTGAAGCCGTGTGCAAGGTAAATCGTTGTAAATGTGTAGGTCGCTCCACACTTTACGCAAAAACGATACCCTATAAGGGAACAAATGAACTTAACTTCTGCGAAATCTTTTACGGTTTCCCAGAAGTTGGGGGGCAAATGATATGGGCCTAAAGTTAGCCTAGAAATATAGTAAATGTTGAATTAATTAGACCAGATACGGTCCAATAACGAAGCCCATTTTATGAGGCCCAAAGCCCTGATTATTTATTAATTTCGTAATTAATAAATAGGGAGGATGACCACCTTATTAAATAAGTCCTAACGATGATGTAATTCCATAAGAGATAGCCTCAAGGGCACCTACACCAACTAGGAATCTGATTCCTCTATTCTAGGACTTCAAAGTCTATCCAAAGTCTGAGAACTTGATCAACAAGTCTCCTATCCCTAGTCCAATTCAAGGACTCTTAACATCTATATAAAGGGATCTACCCCTCAACAAGAACTACGTTTTTTGGCTTGATTCTCTAATTCACAGAGATACGTAGGCATCTCGTAAAGGCAGAGTTAAGCTACGAAACACGAGAGCAGCCATTAAAGGCCTTGAGCTCCCGAACCTTAGCAATAAATACAGCAAATAATAACCTTAGTTTTTTATCCATAACACACATGTTAAGGTCTGATCTTTATAGCTAATGAATATGGTTTTAAGATAAGATCTCAACACAGTAAAATCACCAGTACGAAAAACATAAGTTGTTTGAAGTACCTTTAACTCAGCAGAATCAGAACTGCTATCAGCATTTGCCATCAAGGCATAGTTTACCTCATCTTCAGAATCTGAAGTGTCTGTCCAGCTTTTCTTCTTTGTGACAAGTGTCTTGCCTTTGTCACCTTTTCCTTTCTTGCAATCAGGAGATATATGGCCTTTCTCACCACAATTATAGCATTTAACATTTGATTAATCTCCTATGTCAGACTTTCCAGCTTTGCCTTCAGATTTTCTGAATCCCTTCTTATCAGAACTTCCATTTTCCTGGAAAACTTCTTTCCCCTTCTGAATTTCCTGTAGGCTATGTTTATGATACCCTTCACCATAAGAGCACACAATCTCATCATCTCTTCATCAGCATCCATCTCAGACAGACTTTCAGTTTCTAAAACCTCATCAATATCAGAACTTGATGAATCTGAATCAGACTTTGTGATGAGAGCCTTTCTTTGCCTTTCTTTGAGACAGTCACTTTGGGGGATTCCTCCTCAGCCTTAAGAGCA